>NC_090935.1:1468062719-1468687719 GCF_040938575.1 Ambystoma mexicanum
TCCCAGACCACCTCCTCCTAAGGTACACCCTCTCAACCCCACACTGCTTCAATATTAATGCAAAAATGTAAAATGTCTACCACAGTGTCTCTCGCTGCATGCTACTTGTAAATTCAAGCATATCCCATCTATTTCCTATTATTTATTGTAACCTCGCCCTCATTCTGTAATGTACTATATCCGTATATATCTGTATATTTTCCTGTACCCTATTGTACTTCATTATGTATAACTTGTCTGTAACACATCCTTTAAGTCAAGCGCCTAGCTACCTCAGGGTGCAGCGCGCTATATAAGCAAATAAAACCAAACCAAACCAATCCCAGATACTTTAATCTCCTGACCTCCCAAATCAAATGTTTGTAAATGGTCTTCCTGGAATACTAACTCATTTCTGTCGAATCCAGATGGTTTATCATTACTATTAACTTGTGTTGTATTTCTTTTGCTGGAGATCTGGTTAACAGATAACTTTTTCATTAATGGCTTTAATATCATATGTAACCGTGCGATGGGGGGCTTGGCCATAGGGGCTAGAGCCAATCTATCGCTCACCCCCTTCACCACAGGTGTTGTTTCCCGTTGCATTTTACCAGCCACTAATAATGACTCTGTGCATAAGGATCGTAACATTCTGGTCATAAATATCCATGACACCACCCCTCCCCGGGGATGAATCCTCTCCTTCAGTGAAAGGCAAGGTGGATGAAATGTTACAACATTGTTATAATCCTCACCCTTCTAGTAGTGACCTGTGATTTGAATGAACAGATAGTGACTAAACTGCACAGTGCTGAATGGGTTGATTCTGGTAATAATACATTTGGACAGAATGTAGCTCGATCTGTGACACGACAAAAGCTGCCTGGGTTCCATAACTGCTTAGATGCACATGATTTAACGTGCCTCAATGATAAGGTGGCAGGGGTTCACCGTATACAACCACCTGGACCAACGGTAAATCGCACTCCTGTCTTTATTGCGTCTTTATAAGTTATGAACGCTGGTCCTTTTGTAGTCCCAGCTCTTATATACCAATTACCCTTAGTGATCACACGTCCCCGAGTTGGACAAGTCAATTGGGAGTAGATCATAAACCTGAACAAAAACACAGATTCTCCACTGTCACTGTTTCCATGAATAATCAAGGCAACAGACTCAGCTGGTCTGATGCGAATATTGAGAGACTTATTCATACATTTATTTGAGTTAGGAGTGGTGGATGCAAATGTTGCAAACATGCTATAATTGGGACATGATTAAAACCATGCAGTCACTCTTCTCCTGTTTAAAATTACAGTGTGTGACTAATCCCCGAAAGTGGGAATTGAGGGGGCCTCTTGATATAGGAAAGAGCAATATCATAGAGACAGGGCGGCAGCCATTAAGGCTAATTATCTGACTAGCGCTGAATAGAGAGCTGGAACAACTTTGCTTTCTACTACATATAAAAGGTGGCTTTATCATCACAAGTGCTCTCTAGACAGTGCTAATTGGAAACTCATGTTTAAACTTTTGCACACCAATGACAAGAAATTCTTGTCCTACTATTAACGTCATTTGTCTGGTCATACAACCAAAGAACTCAATCCTATCCCTGAGACAGTTTGGCTTACACATATCTCATCACTTTACTTTGACAAAAGGATAGCAAAAACTGCAATGGGCGAGGCGACAAACATCCTGGCCAATGGGCCACTAACAACAGATCTTGATTCAGAGGATATCCGGGAATCATTATAAGATTGCGATCCTCCAGAGCCCCGGGTCCTTGTGCAGTCCACAACATTGTGTACAAATCTCATCCCAACCATTGGGCAGGGATTTTGGAACTGTGGTTCACACACATTATACTAACTGGATCTATACCTAGTAGTTGTAGAGAGTCCATATTGAAGCCTGTTCACAAGAAGGGCGATATGCAACACCCCTCCAACTACAGGTTATTGGCCATTGTTAGGAAAGATTTCCATTCAATGTGTAATTTTTCCTCCAGTTGTGTACCCCTCAACGTTTTGCTTTGTTTAAACACCATAGTCTGACTTTACCAGGGGAGCGCAGCCTTCTGCTGCACTCCACTAGGCTTTTCGCTCACTTTGTTATGGGGAAACTGACATGCCCTTAACGACAGTCAGTAGTGGGAGACTTTGTTTCCCTTAGTCCTTGTCAATGTTGCAACTTTTCTGCAACATGTGTCAAGGGCACAAAGTACCTTACAGTACGGTGCACTTGGGTCTTCCTGTCATTTCTAAAGGCACTAGTTACCCTCAAAGGATTTTTTAGGAGAAGTGCAGATATGCCTTGGACAGGGCTGGTGGCAGCTTATCTTTTTGTGTTTTTTTAACCCTTTCCTGCCAGGTAAACCACAGTTACCGTGTTTGGCACGGTTAGGTGGCCTGGCTCCAAAAGGGCCATGCCACGAGGTTCTTTGTCCTGTCCTTTGGCCATCTTGCCCCTTCACCTTCCCCAGGTCTAGCCGACCCGGGTCAGTCCTTATTTGGGCATGCATTTTCCCACGAAGCGCCAAGCGTTTGCAGGCTTTTCCATGCCTTGAGTGTGCGCCCCCAGGATGTGGGCTGGACTGTCTAGTTCCAATACACATCCTGGATGCCAGAGAGTCTGGTGTGCTTTGAATGCCTGGGACCACCGTGGTCCATGATTGGTCTACGTATGGTATGCCTGTATGTGAGCAGATCCCCCATTGAGTCCTCTTCGTTTTGGCGCGAAGGAGATTTTGGATAAGAGAAGGCTCCAAACGCCCATATCATGTCGATTTCTGGAGTTCTCACTGAACGAAGGATAGGATCCAAGTATCCTGAAACTAAGAAGCTGAGTCGAGGAACCGCTGTTGACCCGCTGGAAGGTTTGGCACCCTGAGCTTGCTGTCTTCCCGATGGACCCCTCTGCATCTGGTTGTCCTAGAAAGTCTGCGAAGACGCTTCGACCCATTAGAATAGTGGGACCAACTATTCTCGGCATCTTCATCAAAACCTGCAAGTAAGCCTTTTCGGAAGTGCCCCTGTGCCAACCAGTGGGCTGACCAGCTTGCGCAGGACATTTGCCCTGATACCGCTGCCATTTCGAGGAGGCCTTTGAAACTTGGTAAATTGCAAGCTCTGTGGTCACTGCACTCTCACACTGAATTTCGTACATTTGGAATTCCCAGGTCTGGAGTAAAGTGAGTGTGCCCGAACCGGAGTAGACACAGTTACCGTGTCGCCCAGCCGTGGTGACGAACTTTGCAAGTTAATTGCAGCTGTGCGGCTCTGTGCCCTGAAGCCTGCTACAGCGGAACTGGCCTGATCCATCCACCATGTTCAGTAGTGAAACGCTTTGTGACTAAGCAGGGTGGGAATAACATCAAAGGATTATTGGCTGTTTACACTACCAGTATTGTTCCAGGCCTCGAACTGCTTTCAGAACCCTATGTTGGTTGGCTGGAAGTATTGGGTGGAAAAATCCTTAGATCAATCCTTGGGGTACCTTGTGCAGTCCCGGTGGAGGCCCTCCACTGTGAATTGGGCCTACAATCAATACCGGCTAGTTGTTTTATTAAATGCTGTAAATTTGATCTCGCCTTAATCATTGGCCCGATCACCAGTGAGACTCTTGCGGGACTCTTTTCCTCGAGGTATCAAGTTCCCCACCTTAATACATTCTTATCTGCACTAAAAGCATCTGCTCATACCCATTTTAGTAATATAGATTTAGTAGTGGATACTAGCTCAGTTATGGCTATTAATGGGATTGCTCCTGATCTATGGAATGAACTGAAGCAAACGACCCAAGCCTGGGATAGGGCCCATACTATTTCTAACCTTAACGGGGGGAAAGAGATGTGCAGAATATAGCGCACAAGGATTCTCTCCCAAGAAACCGTGCACTTAAAGACGAACAAAATCTGCAACAAAGACCTAAGGAGACTTGTTAGTTACCTCCGGCTCAATATCCTACATACAAATGACTCGGTTGGTGGATGGTCAAAGGTACCTTATGACAGCAGGATCTGCAGGATGTGCAATACTGCGATTGAGACACCGCGACGCGTGCTAACACAATGCCCCGACTTAAGTATGCAATATCAAAAGGGATAGCAAGCGTTGGTCCTGCATATGGTGGATGGTCAGGACGATCCGGTTCTGAATGCCTGGATGGCGGCGACCTCCTTAGTGATCACCAGCGCACAGGGGTGTTGCTAGGTCTGAAAAAGATCTGGGGTTATGCTGATGGCGGGACTGTCGGGACAGGGGGCTGGCTAGCCTTTTGGTTGTAGCCCCTGAGCTTCTATCCGGGGCTGCAACCAAAAGACCTGGGGCTGTAGCCCCATCAGCTCTGCCCTAGCAACGCCTTGGCCGGCAGCGCAGCATACCATATTTTGAAAGAGCTATTGAGAACGGTAGGAGAGTTTCCCAATACGTAACTGCGTTTGTTCCATGTATTCATGGAAACTGTAACGCTGTTCTGGGCTTTTGGGTGCAGTGTGGCGTACCTCTAACTGTCAAGGCTGGCAGAGACGGGGAACTGTGCTCACTTACTTGCCAGCACTGGTTTAATGAACGCTATGCCTGTCCATTCTATTTGGGTTTTAAAAAATGTATAGGATCTTATCTGATGATTGTTTTACGAGGATTAATTAAGTTGTTGATGAAATGTTTACTGCAACGCCTATCAACTTTTAAAGATGATGTAATAGGACCATAGGCATTATGTAATGTGTACATATTGTATTTTTTGTGACTGTTCTTAAGTTTATATTTCATTAACCAAACGCACAGTAAAAAATAAAAATAAAAAAATGTAAGTCAAAAAGAATCAGCCAGTGGCGAACCCATGATTCAAAAAGAATCAGTCAGTGGCACTCATATGAGTTCAGGGAGTTTTTCTGCGAGTGCAAGCTGCTTTTGTTTCCTGCAGTAGACATTCGTAATCCTTATCTCTGTGTTTTGTGAGATTATACAACGGGACGAGGGGGAACTGGGGTGCTTTCTGAAAGTGAAAGTAGCCGCATCCCGTTTCCGAGAAAACGACCGCCTTCTGGGAAATGGGACTAGATGCTTCCATGTCTGAAAATGTGGGACTTCCCGTATAGGCCTCACAGTTCATTGACATGACCGTTCGACCAATTCCAAGTGTGGCACCCAGAGGTGGGCTGGTATAAGTACAGCCCTGGGAACAGGTTCACCAACTGTGCTGCTCCAACCGTCGCCCAGTCAGCAGCGATCCGGGGAAGCTTCTGGAAAGCCATGGACAGGCGTGCGACGGTCCTCTTGTGCGCGGCGCTTCTGGGGGCAGCAGTGGTTCGAGGTAAGGCAGGGGGTGCGTCACAACCCCAGCCGGGCGTGTGCTAGCGCAATGGACCCTCCTTTTGTTCCAGGGCAAATGTCCTTTTTTACCTGTGTACGGTTATGGCGGCACATTTGCAAATGGCCTTTTTTAATGCAGGTGGGCCTGGGTGGTGTTTCTATAGAAATATTAAACTACAAAACAGAGTTACCTTGTCTGAGATACCCATGTCCTTTGGGGGCGGGGCTGTCAGTGTCACAAATTGTATGCTGGGCTTGGAACCAAAAAAATATGTTTTTAAAATGACTTCTGTTACATCCGCCCTAATAGGCATCGAAGGAATAGGTTTGTGTACTAGAGCAAATTTGCCCTATTGCAAATAAGGTGCAGAGTTGGGGTTGAATACACGCTTCGAAAATCCATTGGGCTGGCCATTATTTCAAAATGTTTTTGTAGGACACTTTACACACAGATGCGCGTCAGAAGCAGCCTGCAGTGTGGAGTCTTTCGCGCCCACCGCGGCACCCACTGGTCATTAGTGGCTCATGACATGCTAACACATAAGCAGCACAAACAAAACACATGCACAGCACAAACCAGCTGTAGTGCCATTACGCAAACAGGGCACTGCACTGACACGTTAAGATGTGTCTACGGCGCTCGTGCCCTGTGTGGCAAAGTAAATGCAAATATCCTAAATTTCGTATGTAGAGATCGTCAGATGTGACGTCACATAAAAGCCACATGGAGTCTTTTCAGTCTGAAATTTAAGAACACCATGGGAAGTGACATAACAGGAAGTTGCCCTGAGTGAACCACTTTTGTGGTGTGATATAATTTTAATAATTGATCTTTCATAACGGGCTTAATACCAGAAATGTCTTTCGAAGCTCGGATCGGGATTCGAACCCGTGTTATGCTGCGTTGGTCTGGCTTCCACGCTTTGCCCCTGAGCTATCCCCCTAAGCCTCTCCATAATCAAGTACACCCAGAGAGTTTTTTTTTTTAAATAACAATGTGTGATAGCAGAAACTGTAAACAGAATCAATTCCATGTACTTTAGTTAAGGCGCAGATTCAATTATTTGCCCAGGATCACACACTTTGGTTAACTGGTGAAGCTGGAAGCTGGCAATTTAAGCACTTGACCACAAATGTTCAAAGCTTCAGTTCATAAAAATATTTGCTAAAGGCTAATTTCCTTAAACAATACTTTGATTTAGTGTGCTGTCTTATAAAGGACACACATTACTTTTTAAACTGTTAACAATCACTATGGAAACATCGAAACATGTTGAACAGAACAAAAAAGTGTGTGGTTTTAGCTTTATTTCTCCGTCCCGAACAGTAGGTCACAGTGGATCGTGGAAATCTCCCTTGGGGCATCCAACTGCAGCCATGCTTTCACACAGCTTCTGTGCACCCTTACCTTACCCCACTAGGATCTCTTAGGGATACAGGCCCCTCCCAATAGCCTCTTCGCTGTGTTATCCTCCAAGTGTCCACATAGTAGTAATGCTCAGCTGAGACAGAGCGAAGAGATGCTTCACAAACTGTCTAGCCGCTCTGCTGGCCCGGGCTTCAAATATCCCATGAAAGTGAGAGCCAGTGGGTAGGCTTTGCCCCTGATGGAGCAAAGTCGGGACCTCCCTCTCCCGGACAGGGTGCCTGCAGAAATCGGAGCAGTCCTTCAAAATACATGACTGGTGGCGCCATACATTATATCTGCGTAGGCACCGGCTCAAAAATAATAACAATTTGCTTTGCGACCAATTACATTAACTGCTGACTAAAATCCACGCTGTGCGGCCTCTCACTCTTATTTGAAGAAATATCAATTTAAGGGCCGAGCCATAGACCTAAAAGTTTAAAACGAATCAAGGTTTTGCTCAGCAAATAAGCAGGCGCCATGTTGGAAATGCACCATGCAGCTTTCTGAAGTGTTTTGAACGTTTACAGTTCCTTGTGATCAGTATCAGATTTAAGGAAAAGGGCCCTGTGGGTAATATTGACCTAGGGCCCCAGGTGGGCGGGTCATGGAGGCGGAGCCTGGAGTGGGAGGAGTTGCACAATGATGAACTTTAGGGATAAATGATTCATTTTTGAAAGTTCCGTTTTTAAAAACATTGTTCTGTGTTTGGGGGTGGAGGGGTGGATGACTAGCTAGACACAGCTGGGCCTTCTTGCCAGGTTTTGCTGTCAAGGGTGGTAATATTGAAATATCAAGTCTGAAGCTAATGTTGGAAATGAAAGGGTTCAGGGCAATGGGAGGGGACATTACAGGAGTTGAGATCAGGGGATCTGCAGAAACATTTTGTGCCTGTCTCCGCTGGTTTATCCAACACACTTGAACTATTACTAATGTTTGCCCAAACTATAGTGTTGTTACATACAGAAGTAAAACACGTATTACCTTTTTAATACCGAAAAGTACCCAGTCCCGTCCGCAGCATTCATGGATGCTACATGAAGACACCATTCAGAAGCCATGGCGAGTGGCTTACCACGCTGGATACAGTGTTGATGAGCAAAATATGGCGTCATTCCGTTTCACATAAGACTTGACTGAAAAGCCAGAGATGCGCTCCGAGATCATAATGAGAGTAAAGGTATTCATTTAAGGAACGTGTGAAATAGTTACTTGTTGGACAATGATCAGTGTAGTCTATGAAACGTGTGTAGGGTTCTATGCAAATTGCCATCCATATCTGATGGCATGTATAGCTGGCATATGCAGGGAGACCACCAGCACGTTCTGCTTTTGGATATGCTCAGCAAACACACTGGTCATGTGAGGAGCACATGTCCCGGGAGGATAGCTCAGCAGTAACGTGTGCGCCATGGAAACAAGACACCACGAAAAAAGACAGGTTCAATCCCCGGGTCCGTACTTAGAAACCTCTGGGTGTTTAAAGCACGTTATAAATACGCAACTAAGACAAAAACAATTACGAACTAAAAAACAAAAATTTCTGTAACAGCGCTTCGATGCCCGTGGGCTCTGTTCCCCCCCTCCCGCCCCCCCAATGTAGCCCCACAGGCTGCACACCAGCGCCGAACCTGTTCCAGCTCTTAAAGTACAATCTGATGAGTGTGGGAAGGGAAGGGGTGGGGCAAGGCACAGGGGGGCACTCGCCATGTGTTTGCCTGGCGACTGTTAAATCCGCCTCTGTGATTAATTTGTATTGGGTGTCTGAAAGTGGGTATGATATGATAGGTTATTTATAATGCGCTGAATACCCAGAGGTTTCTAAACACGGACCCGGGGATCAAGCCTGTGTTGCTCCGTATTGTCTTGCTTCCAAGGCGAGCATGTTGCCCCTGAGCTATCCTTCCGAGTACAGATTGAGCAACTAATGGTGGCATATTCAGGGGCGGGGCTCCCACAGGTGTGTGTGTGTGGAGGAGGCTGTGTGGTCTGTGGTCCGAGCTTATCAATGGCCCGGCTCCGTTCCTGACTCCAAGAGGCGGTACAAGAGTGTCTTCAGGTACTCTCTGACATGTTAAATTCTAAATCTTTCGGGAAAGTGCTAATTGTCACTGTGTGAATGGCTATCTACACTATAAAACAAGATCCCTACCCGTCCCTGCAGTTGAGACATTTGAAGAGAACAAGGTACAGCGAATTCACTGCAAAACTGTAAAAAGCTGTCGTTGGTGGTAAGTTCTTTTGGGACTGGCCACCTAGCAGTTTGCTGCCCCTTTTAAACATGGGCCCACCAGCATGGGAGGCCCGAGGGCATAAGCTGGGTGGCAGGGTTTTTGTGGATCCGGCCGGGGCAGCACCCTTTAGGTGCTCGCCCCATTAGCATGCAAGTGTCGGGGCGGGCGGCCAGGTCCCCACTACAATGGGGACCCAGACAGCCGGAGCGCCCGACACGGAAGGGAGGTGGCAGGTGGTAGTCCCTGCCCCTTTACAACTCACATCAAAGGCCCCCCTCCCATCCGGACGGACTTGAAGACAAGGCTACCTTGCCCTCAGGCCCATTTTGGCCTATAACCAGGGAGTGCAATGTAGCCCCTCCCATTCCGTGCTTCTCCTCTGCCAGCCACTGAGCTGGAGTCCTGAGGCTGTGTGTTGATGTGTGCAGGCAGTATATATACAATCAATAGGCGTGCCCCAGAGTGCAAGTGTGAGCAGGGGCAAATTACATGTTTTGCACAGAAAACCAAAAGAGCTACCCACGCTGATGACAGTCCTTATTTCTGTCAGTTATTTCAGTTGAATCTCCATATTGGTACAAGGTATATCCTTTCAAAAAGAAAGTCACAAGAACAAAATCCAAAGAAAAGGACCTAAGAGTACAAACACTAAATGTATTATTCAAAACACATATTGTTGTTCAAATACATTCTTACACAAATTAAAGAAAATTGATAAAAATTAAAGCAAGAAAAAGATATAAAACATAACATTCATAATATGTACATAAGTACACCCAAAGGGGTATATTCATCAAGGAGCAATCTGGATAGTTTCCCATAGACTTAATTTAATAAAGGCATCCTCCCAGGAAACACATTGTTCCTGTGGACTAAGTGTTACCAGGGTGTATAAAAAATTACCCTGGTAAATTACCCTGGTAAATTACCCTGGTAAGTAGAAATAGAGTCATTCCCTCAACTTGGTTTGTATGGTTGTCTACCATATCTGTAAGGGTACTAAAAAAGGGGTTTTAAATCAGGCCCTGTAGAGTTCTGCCTGGAGTTGGAGTCGCCTCTGTGCGGGTAAGTGTGGAGGTGGGGTGCTAGAGTTGGGGAGTTCAGCAAGGGCTTCCTTTGTGTGATGCTTTGGTCTGGAGAGGGTGGGGGGTGCTACTGTATTTTTGATGTCGTCTGTGCATCGGAAGCAATCAGAAGCTTGGAACTTTGTTTCATATTCTAATGCTACTACTCCATGCAGAGGCGCTTACATATCTGCAACATGTAACTGCAAACCCCTGCACTTTAGTATACTGTACTTGACGGTAGGCAGTGAATAAGTCGAAAACATTATGTCGAAAAAAAAAATGTCAAAAAAAAATGTCGAATGCTTTAATTTACATGTTTTTTTTTGGGTTCCGGAGGTAAAAAAAAAGGGGTAAAACAAATATTACAAAAGTGGGGTTGGGGGAGAACCCCCCATTTCGAACAAAAAGCAACCAAAATAAGAAATTCTACATTTTTTTTAGACTTTTTTTTTAGACATTATGACTTTCGACATTATGTCATTCGACTTTATCACTATAAACCGTACTTGACATGGGCAGGCCCCGTCCTTCGGCCTCGATACTAACCCTGGCTCTGTTTCATTTTAGGTTTAACAACAAAAGGAGGGGGGCGCTGTCTGTGCCCTGGACCTGGGTCTAATTCTGTGGCACGGAAATTAGTTAAGACGATTGACTCCTACCCCAAGAGCCCCGGCTGCGACAAAGTCGAGGTCATGTAAGTACTCCAGGGCAGTACTGTATGGGGGCTACTCCGTGCCCCAAAGCAGTTGGTATTGGATCTACTACACTCCTGACAAGTATTGTTTACATAATGGAGTTGCGACTCAATGTTTGGCTGCTTTTCATCAAGAACAGAAAGGCCTTTAGTAAAGATAGAATAGGTGTGTTGTTGGTCTACTGCTTGTTGCTCAATCACAACTTGTTGACATGGCAACAACAAGCACCACTTGAGGGTTAAAGAAGGAGGTGTCTTTTCATGTGCTGTGGGTCTAGGTAATGGAGGTTTTGGAGGGGGGACATCTGCAATGAAAGATTTCCACACACGCTATAAAAAACATGCGCATGCGCGACTGTGTGAACGAGTATGTAGTGTGAGGGAACAAGGAAGAAGGTGAATGAGTGAGTGTGCGAGTAAATGAGTGAATGTCCAAGTTAGTGTGAGTGAATAGCAATACATCACAAAATACAGATTTCAAAGACCTGAGGCATGGAACGTGAGTTTCCCTCGAGATAACCATATTTTGTAAACGTATTTCAAGTATTCATAGCTCAGACACACTTAAGTAAGCGGATAACACAGCTTCCTCACATAGGTCCTCCATTGTACCAAGAGGGCGGCAAACGGTGGGTCTAGTTGGTCTTTCTAGGACTGTCTCTTTCTGAGTACTGGTATCAACAGTAACAATGTTAGCTTCTCATCTGGTACCAAGGAGCCACCGCTGCTCTCCAGTTCATTCCCTGGCATCTGCTGAAATGGGCACGGATATTGAGTGACTGGTGAGATGCAGGGCTTTACCACTTTACAAATGTGAACTTCACTAGAGAGGCCACAAGATGGCGGCGACTGTCCTTGGGTCGCTCGCACTTCCCGTAAAACATCATAGGAAAGCAAAAGGTGTTCAAACCAGCGGTAGAAGTGTACTGATAAAAGGGGTGGAACACAGCTCCCGACCGTTCCCACTCACTTCGATCACTGGTTCAAACCCCGCTCCAGGCCAGCGAGACTCGCATGTTTCCAATCTTTACTGCAAGCCCACCACAGTCCTTTCAAAACATGGAGGAATCTGAAGGTGAAATATAGCAAGCGCTGACAGGGGCCCCGCAGGGCCCCTGTTTTTTTCTAACACTAGAGACATTTTTTAGATGAGGCGAAAAGATAACTATGTCAACAGGGAAAGCCTATTCCAGTCCCTCGTTACAGCTGTTCAGGGTCAGGTGTATGTAGTTGAAGTGCCTCAAGTGCATGAATGCCTTTGGTGGCTAAATTAAATCCCATGACTGGTGCTTGTTATCCCAGATGGCATGGAGCCACCTGGTAGCCTTCCTTTTATGAGCCTCAGAACCGCCCACCTTCTCGCCCCACAGCGGGTCGTCACCTACTCAGGAAGGCAGGCGTGTTTCACCTTTGAAGAGCTTGCACATGCTGGCAGAGGGTACTTTCTGAAAGACCATATGGTAGTTTTTGGAGATCAAATAGGCACACTCCACACATTTAATAAAACATGGGTTAAAAGTGCAGAGCGTGCCAAAAAAGGGTAGGGCACTGGGCCCTTCGTAGGAGTTTCAGAGGGTCCAGGATACCCTATTTTCACTTTCATGCAATTCCATCCAATCCGTGTATGTATCCCGTGCACAAATCAGTAGACCTGGCCTAAGATGGGTAAGGAGCCTGGGCCCATTTCAAATGACGGCTTGGGATCCCCCCCTGCTAAGAGCGGAAAACAATCTGAGACACCAGTGGGGTGACTGCATTCTAACGGAAACAAAGAAACAGCCGAGGGGTTGGGGGGAATAGCCACCAAATATCACGAGATGGCTAGACGGGAGGGAGCTGAAACACTAAATGCCCACTGAAAAGCTATACATCCTTCTTTGTCAGCAAGTGGCTGATGTGAAGGAAACAATGTGAAAAGGCAGTGAGGTGATGACACTTCTGTATACCCCGAGGATAGTGACGGCCAGAAGGGCTCCAGCAAACGCAGCTTGAAGCATGCGCTGCAAAGCACACATTTAAAGCCCCAGAACGAAAGTAATATAGAAAGGAATATATTGCTATGTTATAAAACTGCTGACTGGCAAGATGGGGCAGTTGCTGTGCAGCCCCTGAGTGAGGCTCGAAGCCCCTTTTAACTGAAAGTGTTGAAAGGCCCTGTCACTGTCCCTGCAAATCAGGTACGGGATTATTAACACTTTAAGCAGCGGGCACCAATAAGCACTGCTTATCAATCTGGTTACATTTAATGTATCTAGTGATAGAGAAATAGTTATTTTGTGGAAAAGGAGCCACATTTTGTGCATGTTGGAAACTGTGGTTCTTGGGGCGACCATTGTCGGACAAACCAGGCTCACTAATCAATTTTGGGTGATGGCAAAACTGAGACATTTAATCGTTGGCTTGTAAATCAAGGAAAACAGCATCCTGAATATAACAGTACCCCACCAAATTAACCAGACTCACCCTCTGACCCCTTACCTTTATAGAGCATCAGTCACCCGAGAACAATCGAGAAAACTACTGCTAGGTCTTCCGGCACATTCATCCCGCCTCCTACCAAAACAATGAACCCATTCCTTAAGGAGCAAAGCATTTTCTATGTTCATTTCTGCCTGTGACGTCATTTGCCGACTTCCGGTCCGCCATTCAGTTCCGAGGGGCATGCACCTCCACCCCCATGGTGATTGATTATTGCGAATAAGTAGTTCCATTTTCCCAACTGGTTTTAACTCGTCCCGTTTATCACATGGGGCCGGTGACCTTAGCACCAGTTTCTGCCCATATCCCTTTTTGGTCCATCAAAGAGTGCTCATAGGGTCACATAGAGAGGGACAAGCTGTGGCAAAGCCTAAAGGAATGGGGAAAATCTAAAAAATTGGCCACTAGAAAATAAATGTAGAGATGGACAATATTACGACCTCGGCGGTAGCCATGCCGCTATAGGCGGCATGGCTGCAGCCGAAATCGCGTCTGGGTCCGGGTAATTCCTCCCTCTAAGAACCCGGACCTTCCCCATTCGCATTTCAGCCCCCATAGGGCTGAATGGGAATGGGAGAGGGAGCAAACAACGGGCAGATTACGAGTGGCCTGATGTTTGTTCCCTCTTCCCCTCGCGGGACCCGGTAAGCACGCCTGGTTTTACCAGGCGTGCTTACCGTGTCCCGAGAGGACCTCGTAATGTGGTGGAATGGGTTTAACGGGTCTGCATCCTTTTGCGGCACTCGTTCCACCAGGGTCGTAATGAGGCCAGGGTGGGGGCGCCATGTGGTTCAGGATCAAGAAATGTCCTGCTTCTCGTCCTTTAGTCAAACATTTATTTATTTTATTAAAAGACTCTACTCCCAGTGAATTCTCCGGTCACACAAGTTGTGAGAGGCTTGTTAAGAGCCTATTGTGGAGTTGGGGCTTGTGTTTGGGGAACTTTGCTGCATTTTTTGTTTGCGTTATTGCCCTCATGTTCCCATTACATGGAAACAACATTTGGGAACATGACAGATAGCCTTCAGACCTTGAAATGCCCACACAAGAGGTCTCTGAAAACAATTACAAAGGACCCACCAGAGACACTGTCTTCTGTGCTCCCCAACGAAAGTGGGGTTCAGTCTTTTTGGTCCCCTACACAATAAAATGGCATGCTTTGTACTTTGAGGAAAGTAACAGCTAAATCCGAGCATTCTTCTCGCCTTGGCTGCGTTTGCGGGCATCCACTCCTCAACTCAGCAGAGTAGAAATCCCGGCTAGGTGGAGCTGAACCCCCAGATGTTGACCAATAATATTGAAGAGGTTGTGTGGTTTTCCCCAGAGCCAATTGGCGTTTCATCCAATGACGGGTAATAGAAGACAACAGAAGGAGGAGGCTTTGGGAAGATCCTCTCTGGCTGACATGCTCAGTCTCGAGGCCCACGCCCCACCCCATGTATTAGACACGAGGTTGCAGGACCTTGAGTTCTTTCATGAGAACACACTTGTATGTTCTGCCCCTAAACAAACACTTGCAAAAATGGACTTTTGGACAACATAGGACCCCGGACCGTGTCTATGGTGTAGGGGGAGAGGGAAACCTTGAGCGTTTTATGGGGTTCTCTGCTTATTATTATGAAATAAGGAGGGCACTGCTTATCTACGGATGATTATTGCATAACCGTTATGCTGCATAGCTGTTATATATGCATGAAAATCATTTGAGATGAAAGGGGAATTGCCCATATTCTCCAGTGCCTTCTCCCATTAGCCGCACCCGAAAACAGCTATGCCCTGGCAGAATGTATTGAGCTTTAGTAGTTTAGCACAAAAATGGATTTGTGACATAATGTGATTTTACATTTTTTATATGAAAATGATGGAATAATACAGTTAAGCAATAACTGAGCGCGCACAGATACCCAAGACAGTGGAGTCAAACCCCGCAAAAGCACGCATAACCCAAAACCAGCAGAGCCACACCGACACACGTGTGCGCATATACCAAAGCCAGCAGAGCCACGCCCCACACAAGCGCGTGCAGATACCAAAGCCAGCAGAGCCACGCCCCACACAAGCGTGCACAGATACCCAAGCCAGCGGAGCCACACCCCACAAAAGTTCTCGCAGATATCAAAGCCAACAGAGCCACGTCCCACACAAACGCGCACAGATACCCAAGCCAGTGGAGCCACGCCCAAGACAAGCGCGCACAGATACCAAAGCCAGTGGAGCCACGCCCCGCAAAAACACGCAGATACCAAAACCCGCAGAGCCACGCCGACACACGTGCGCACAGATACCAAAGCCAGTGGAGCCATGCCCCACACAAGCACGCAGATACCCAAGCCAGCGGAGCCACGCCCCACAAAAGTGCTCGCAGATATCAAAGACAACAGCCACGCCCCACACAAACGCGCACAGATACCCAAGCCAGTGGAGCCACGCCCAACACAAGCGCGCACAGATACGAAAGCCAGTGGAGCCACGCCCCACAAAAACCAGCAGAGCCATGCCGACCCACGTGCGCGCAGATACCAAAGCCAGCGGAGCCATGCCCCCCACAAGCGCGCACAGATACCCAAGCCAGCGGAGCCACGCCCCACACAAGCGCGTGCAAATACCAAAGCCAGCGGAGCCATGCCCCACACAAGCGCGTGCAAATACCAAAGCCAGCGGAGCCACGCCCCACAAAAGCGCTCGCAGATATCAAAGCAAACAGAGCCACGCCCCACACAAACGCGCACAGATACCAAAACCAGCAGAGCCACGCCGACACACATGCGCGCAGATACCAAAGCCAGCGGAGCCATGCCCCACACAAGCGCGCACAGATACGCAAGCCAGCGGAGCCACGCCCAACACAAGCGTGCAAAGATACCAAAGCCAGCTGAGCCACGCCCCACAAAAGCACACGCAGATATCAAAGCCAACAGAGCCACGCCCCACACAAACGCGCACAGATACCAAAACCAGCAGAGCCACGCCGACACACGTGCGCGCAGATACCAAAGCCAGCGGAGCCATGCCCCACACAAGCACGCACAGATACCCAAGCCAGCAGAGCCACGTCCCACAAAAGCGCTCGCAGATATCAAAGCCAACAGAGCCACGCCCCACACAAACGTGCACAGATACCCAAGCCAGTGGAGCCACGGCCAACACAAGCGTGCACAGATACCAAAGCCAGTGGAGCCACGCCCCGCAAAACCGCGGAGATACCAAAGCCAGCAGAGCCACGCCGACACACGTGCGTGCAGATACCAAAGCCAGCGGAGCCATGCCCCACACAAGCGCGCACAGATACCCAAGCCAGCGGAGCCACGCCCCACAAAAGCGCTCGCAGATATCAAAGCCAACAGTGCCACGCCCCATACAAACGCGCACAGGTACCCAAGCCAGTGGAGCCACGCCCAACACAAGCGCGCACAGATACCAAAGCCAGTGGAGCCACGCCCCGCAAAAACGCACAGATACCAAAACCAGCAGAGCCACGCCGACACACATGCGCGCAGATACCAAAGCCAGCGGAGCCATGCTCCACACAAGCGCGCACAGATACCCAAGCCAGTGGAGCCACGCCCCACACAAGCGCGTGCAAATACCAAAGCCAGCGGATCCACGCCCCACACAAGCGTACAAAGATACCAATGCCAGCGCAGCCACGCCCCACAAAAGCGCTCGCAGATATCAAAGCCAACAGAGCCACGCCCCACACAAACGCGCACAGATACCAAAACCAGCAGAGCCACGCCGACACACATGCGTGCAGAAACCAAAGCCAGCGGAGCCATGCCCCACACAAGCGCGCACAGATACCCAAGCCAGTGGAGCCACGTCGCACACAAGCGCATGCAAATACCAAAGCCAGCCGAGCCATGCCCCACACAAGCACGCACAGATACCCAAGCCAGCAGAGCCACGCTGACACAAGCACGTACAGATACCAAAGCCAACAGAGCCACACCCCACACAAACACGCACAGATACCTAAGCCAGCGGAGCCACGCCCCACACAAGCGTGCAAAGATACCAAAGCCAGCGGAGCCACGTCCCACAAAAGCGCTTGCAGATATCAAAGCCAACAGAGCCACGCCCCACACAAACGTGCACAGATATCCAAGCCAGTGGAGCCACGCCCAACACAAGCGTGCACAGATACCAAAGCCAGTGGAGCCACGCCCTGCAAAATCGCGCAGATACCAAAACCAGCAGAGCCACGCAGACACACGTGCGCGCAGATACCAAAGCCAGCGGAGCCATGCCCCACACAAGCGCGCACAGATACCCAAGCCAGCGGAGCCACGCCCCACAAAAGCGCTCGCAGATATCAAAGCCAACAGAGCCATGCCCCACACAAACGCGCACAGATACCCAAGCCAGTGGAGCCAGGCCCAACACAAGCGCGCACAGATACCAAAGCCAGTGGAGCCACGCCCCGCAAAAACGCGCAGATACCAAAACCAGCAGAGCCACGCCGACACACGTGCGCGCAGACACCAAAGCCAGTGGAGCCATGCCCCACACAAGCGCGTGCAAATACCAAAGCCAGCGAAGCCACGCCCCACAAAAGCGCTCGCAGATATCAAAGCCAACAGCCACGCCCCACACAAACGCGCACAGATACCAAAACCAGCGGAGCCACGCTGACACACATGCACGCAGATACCAAAGCCAGCGGAGCCATGCCCCACACAAGCGCGCACAGATACGCAAGCCAGCGGAGCCACGCCCAACACAAGCGTGCAAAGATACCAAAGCCAGCTGAGCCACGCCCCACAAAAGCGTTCGCAGCTATCAAAGCCAACAGAGCCACGCCCCACACAAGCACGCACAGATACCCAAGACAGCGGAACCACGTCCCACAAAAGCGCTCGCAGATATCAAAGCCAACAGAGCCACGCCCCACACAAACGTGCACAGATACCCAAGCCAGTGGAGCCATGCCCAACACAAGCGTGCACAGATACCAAAGCCAGTGGAGCCACGCCTCGCAAAATCGCGCAGATACCAAAACCAGCAGAGCCACGCCGACACACGTGCACGCAGATACCAAAGCCAGCAGAGCCATGCCCCACACAAGTGCGCACAGATACCCAAGCCAGCGAAGCCACGCCCCACAAAAGCGCTCGCAGATATCAAAGCCAACAGAGCCACGTCCCACACAAACGCGCACAGATACCCAAGCCAGTGGAGCCACGCCCCAAGACAAGCGCGCACAGATACCAAAGCCAGTGGAGCCACGCCCCGCAAAAACGCGCAGATACCAAAACCCGCAGAGCCACGCCGACACATGTGCGCAGATACCAAAGCAAGTGGAGCCATGCCCCACACAAGCGCGCACAGATACCCAAGCCAGCGGAGCCACGCCCTACAAAAGCGCTCGCAGATATCAAAGCCAACAGCCACGCCCCTCACAAACGCGCACAGATACCCAAGCCAGTGGAGCCACGCCCAACACAAGCGCGCACAGATACGAAAGCCAGTGGAGCCACGCCCCACAAAAACGCGCAAATACCAAAACCAGCAGAGCCACGCCGACCCACGTGCGCGCAGATACCAAAGCCAGCGGAGCCATGCCCCACACAAGCGCGCACAGATACCCAAGCCAGCGGAGCCACGCCCCACACAAGCGCGTGCAAATACCAAAGCCAGCGGAGCCATGCCCCACACAAGCGCGTGCCAATACCAAAGCCAGCGGAGCCACGCCCCACAAAAGCACTTGCAGATATCAAAGCCAACAGAGCCACGCCCCACACAAACGCGCAGATACCAAAACCAGCAGAGCCACGCTGACACACATGCGCGCAGATACCAAAGCCAGCGGAGCCATGCCCCACACAAGCGCGCACAGATACCCAAGCCAGTGGAGCCACGTCGCACACAAGCGCATGCAAATACCAAAGCCAGCCGAGCCATGCCCCACACAAGCACGCACAGATACCCAAGCCAGCGGAGCCACGCTGACACAAGCGCGTACAGATACCAAAGCCAACAGAGCCACACCCCACACAAACACGCACAGATACCTAAGCCAGCGGAGCCACGCCCAACACAAGCGTGCGCAGATACCCAAGCCAGTGGAGCCACGCCCTGCAAAAGCGCGCAGATACCAAAACCAGCAGAGCCACGCCCAACACACACGTGCGCAGATACCAAGACCAGCAGAGCCACGCCCCACACAAGCGCGTGCAGATGCCAATGCCAGTGGAGCCACATACCACACAAGCATGCACAGATACCCAAGCCAGCGGAGCCATGCCCCACACAAGCACGCGTGGATACCACAGCCAATGGAGCCACACCCCACACAAACGCGCACAGATAACCAAGCCAGCAGAGCCACGGCCAACACAAGCGCACGCAGATACCCAAGCCAGTGGAGCCACGCCCTGCAAAAGCACACAGATACCCAAACCAGCAGAGCCACACCCGGCACACGTGCACGCAGATACCAAAGCCAGCGGAGCCACGCCCCACACAAGCGCTTGCAGATACCAAAGCCAGCGGAGCCACGCCCCACACAAGCGTGCAAAGATACCCAAGCCAGCTGAGCCACGCCCCACACAAGCGCGCGCTGATACCAAAGCCAGCGGAGCCACGCCCCACTCAAGCGCGCAAAGATACCAAAGCCAGCGGGGCCACGCCCCACAAAAGCGTGCAGATATCAATACCAGCAGAGCCCCACCCGACACACGTGCGCACAGGGGCAGGGAGCATGGAAGTGGGTGTGTGTGTGTATATCTGTGGTAGGGTGGCCGGATTTAAAAAGTAAAAAACCTGGAATGGGCAACTAACATAAAAGTAGGACTACCTCTTGAAAGTGGCTGTCAAGGCACTACACTGCTGTAGCGTTTGGAGGAGAAGGAATTAAGTGTTATTGGTGGAATAAACACATATTATAATTAATTTGCCACAAACTGCCATCTTAACTCATAAAATGCAGCATTTCTTCTGTGTGAGATTGTGCATTCCTGCCTGCCAGCTATGAATACCTTCTACCAAAAACCGGGAGCACTGCAGTTTCCAATGGGAACATAATCTCGAGAAAGGGGGAGAGAGCACCCAATTCCAGGCCAGTCCCGACAAAACCGGGGTGTCTGGTCACCCTGATCTGTGTGGGCACCGCACAATGTGTGTGGCAGGGAACAGAGGGACTCAAAGGGGTGGGGGGGTTTGGGTGGTGAAACCCCCTCAATGTAAAGGAAATCCAGTTAGCACAGGAGAAGGCGAGGGCAGGTGGGGCAGTGCCCACCTGCAGGGGTTGGTGGGCAAAAAAACCTGAAATCGGCATAGTCCCGATGACCCGATCAGTGAAGGCCGCTCCAAATTGGCCTAAAAAAAAGTTTTTACGGGTGCAGCCTTCAACGAATGCACTTTAGCCATTGAACGGAATGGCCTGCCTCACACAGACGCACTAATAGCAACTTGCCTGCTCCCGCTGCACCCATGACCCCACGTTTTCGCTTGCATGTCCCAAAGCGCCAAGAGGCCCTGCAAAAGGCTGGAGCTGCAATTCATCAAGACCCAGTAGCATAAAATAGCATAGCGCTTAGAGAAGGGTACACTTAGCGGTTGAGCTAGCACGCTGCATTTCAGATTCCTTCCTCATTACCCCTGGCAGCGGACCAGTGCAACACACTTTGGGAAAAGCCTCGGCACCGCAAGACCACCACCGTGGTGACTGGCACAGTGTGAAAGCGGAGTCACACAGTGTGACCTCCAGTGTGACCTTGAAGGCAGCCCCCCGTGGACATTGCTCTTATTGCAGGAGGATCTGAGGTATTTTTCTTCATTTTAGTGCTACCATGAAGAAGACAGGGGAGTTGAGATGCCTGAACTGGAGCTCCAAGAAGGTGCAGGAGTTGATGAGGATGCTGGTGAAGGAGAAGAAGAAAAGGTACACTTATTTATTTATTTGCATTTGTATCGCGCACTTGCAGCCCATGGACATCGAGGTGCTGTTACAAGAATATGTAAGAAGTTTGACATACAGGTTGAGGCGCCTTTAGACTTCTAGCATAATTGCAACATAGTATGAGAGGTACATAAATGCAGAATGATAAAGAACAATATGTTGGTTCAACCTAAGAAGGGTGGTACCAGTTTACAACTAGTTAGTTGAAGAGTTTAGTTTTGATGGCTTTCCGGAAAACTTGGTGGGATTCGATCTGTCTCAGGTGAGGAGGGAGTGCGTTCCAGTGTGTGGCGGCCAGTGTGGGAAAGCTGGAGCCGCCTGCACGAGCTTTACAGATTTTAGGTGTGAGTATCGTGTTAGAGTAGCCCTTTCTGAGGGGTCTTGAGGCAGTATGCCTCGTGATTCTTTGAGCTAGGTATGGGGGTGTGAGCTCATGGAGGCATTTGTGGGTGATGGCAAGAGTTTTAAAGACAATTCTCTCTTTGACTGGGAGCCAATGGACCTCTCTTCTCACTTCAGTGATATGGTCTCTTCTGGATGTTCCAGTGGCTGCCCTGAGTGTGTTGTTTTGCACCAGCTGGAGTTTGTTGAGGTTTTTTTGGGATGTCCCAATGAGGAGAGCATTGCAATAATCCAACCTAGAGCCAATTATCGCCCTTGCAATAGTAAGGCAGTTATCACGGGATAGGAAGGGTCTAGCTGCGTTTAGCACTTTGGTGTAGTACGCAGATGACGAGGCAATGGTGTTAACCTGCCTGTCCATGGTCAGGTCGGCATCCAAGTAGACTCCCAGGGTCTTGACATTGTTAGAGACTTTGATGGGAATACTGTCAATAGAGAAGGATGAGTACTGCTCATCGAGGTTGCCCAAGGTGGTGGGTGATCCTATGAGCAGGAGCTCAGTTTTTTCGCTATTGAGGCAGAGCCAATTGTCTGCCATCCAGGATTGTATGGTGGGGTAAATGGACGTGAGTGTGGTAAGATCGGCGTTATAGTCCCCTGTGAGTGGAATAAGCACCTGCGTATCATCAGCATAGTTGGTGTATGAGATGTGCATTGCGTCAAGGATGCTGAACAGGGGTCTTGTAAAGAGGTTGTAGAGGGTGGGTGCGATGCACGAACCTTGTGGGACGCCACATTTAATGTGACTAGGGGTGGCACAGGCAGTGTCGGAGAATACTTTCATGACTCTCTGCTGGAGAAAGGAGGTGATCCATTCACATGCCTTTGGGGAGAAGTTGGCCTCAGTAGCTAAATGGCGACTCAGAGTGTTGTGATCAACCAGATCAAAAGCTGCTGACAGGTCGAGGAGCAGGAGGAGCGCAGGTTTGCCTGTGTCTCTGATATCATCCATTTGGTTCTCTAGGTCTAAGAGGGCCGTCTCAGTGCCGTGTCGAGGGCGGAAGCCGGATTGCCATAGTCCAAGAAGACGGTTCTTTTCTAAAAATTCTTGGACTTGCAGGTAGGCTGCTTTGTCAAGAATTTTTAGTAGAAATGGGATGGTGGTGATGGGCCTATAGTTCCCTGGAACCGTTGGGTCAAGGGAAGGTTTCTTGAGGATAGGGCGAACCCATGATTCCTTAAGACCAGATGGAACGTGTCCAGACTGGAAGGATGTATTTATAAATGCAGTAAGGAAAGGTGCTAGGATTTGTGCCAAGTCTTTGATGAGTTGGGCAGGACAGGCGTCTCCTTTGCAGTTAGGGGGTTTGATGGCTTTGAGCAGGGTGATCACTTCAGGTTCGGTCATATCTCTGAAGTGGAAGGTGGAGGGTGGCAGGGATATAGTCATGGGCGGTTTAGGTGAAGCGTTGTGTAAACTGGCTATGAGGTTATTGAGAGCTTTTTGGTGGCCGCGGATTTTAGTTTGGAGTAGGTTAAGTGTGTCAAGCATGGCTGACTGAATGCTATTGCACCAGTTCTCATCTTTAAGGAGAGAGGGAGGTGGCGCAGAGGGCTTTTCTAACTCCCTAAAAATAGTGAATAGTTCTTTGGAGCCGGATTTGGCGTAGTTGATCCTAGAGTTGAATGCTGAGGATTTGGCTATGATGATGTTGGTTTTATAGGAGGTGGAAATGGCTTTGAAGGCATTCCTTGTGGCTTCTGAGGGATTAGCTTTCCAGGCGGAGAGTGCAGCCCTCTTCAGTGCGCGCTGGTCAAACATATCTTTAGAAAACCAAGCATTAGAGTGTTTGATTTTCTTGGCTTTTTTTAGGGTAAGTGGAGCTATGGAGTCGACTGCTTGGGCGACAATTTCTTTGAAGGTGTTGGCTAGAGTTTCTGGGTCTTTGGAGAGGGGGGCCTGAAGGCCTGGCACCTGTAAGAAAGGAGCTAAATTGTGGGCTGTGGGTAGGCGTGAGCTCCTTGCGAGTGCTGCAGGGAGGGGGGTAATAGGTTCAGGAGGGCCTTTTTTAGTATCAATGTTGAAGTGAAGAAAGTGGTGATCAGACCAGGGGATGGGGCTGTTAGCGATCATTTGGATGGAGCAGTTATGTTGGCTGACCCAGTCAAGGGTGTGTCCTTTGATGTGGGTAGGGTCTGTGACAGATTGTGTGAAGCCCAAGGTGGTGAGGGCCTTCTTGAGGGATTTGGCCTGGGAGTCCTTAGGGTCGTTGAGCCCTAGGTTAAGATCACCCAGTAGGATGACTTGTGAGGTCTAATGAGTGGATGAGGGCGTCATGGAAGTCTGTGATAGGACCAGGAGGTCTGTAGACAATATTTAGGTTGATAGTGCAGTTGTGGGAGAAATAGATTTTTAGTGGGAGGTAGTCTGAGTTGTCGACCAATTTCCCTTCCACTTCTCTGATGGATAGACTTTCCCGGGCAATTAGGGCTACACCCCCTCCTCTCTGGGGGGCTCGATCTTTTCTGAAGATGGTGTACCCTTGTGGAATGGTGAGAGATAGTGCTGGGCCTGAGCTCTCAGTGAGACAGGTTTCAGTGATAATTAGGATATCAAGGTTGTTATTTATGATGAAGTCATTAATGTCTAAGGCATGGGCAGGTAGTGAGCGGGCGTTAACTAGTGCACACCTGAGGGTAGAATTGGTCTTAGAGGATGAGGGGGCATCATGCAGAGGGGCAGCGGAGGGCAAGGTAGCCATAGCAACATCAATAGTGGGAAGCACAACATTAGGCATAGCAGCATCAATAGTGGGCAGCACAACAATGGGCACAGCACCATCAATAGTGGGCAGGACAACATTAGGCACAGCAGCATCAGTAGTGGGCATCACAACATCATCCATAGTGGGCAGGACAACATTAGGCACAGCAGCATCAGTAGTGGGCAGCACAACATTAGACACAGCGGCATCAGTAGTGGGCAGCACAAGACCATCAATAGTGGGCAGCACAACATTAGGCACAACAGCATCAGTAGTGGGCAGCACAACAATGGGCACAGCAGCATCAATAGCGGGCAGGACAACACCATCAATAGTGGGCAGGACAAGATTAGGCACAGCAGCATCAGTAGTGGGCAGCACAACAATGGGCACAGCAGCATCAATAGTGGGCAGCACAACACCATCAGTATTGGGCAGCACAACAGTGGGCACAGCAGCATCAATAGCGGGCAGGACAACACCATCAATAGTGGGCAGGACAAGATTAGGCACAGCAGCATCAATAGTGGGCAGGACAACATTAGGCACAGCAGCATCAGTAGTGGGCAGCACAACATTAGACACAGCGGCATCAGTAGTAGGCAGCACAACACCATCAATAGTGGGCAGCACAACATTAGCCACAACAGCATCAGTAGTGGGCAGCACAACACCATCAATAGTGGGCAGCACAACATTAGGCACAACAGCATCAATAGCGGGCAGGACAACACCATCAGTAGTGGGCAGCACAACAATAGGCACAGGGGCCATGGAGGGCTTAGGCATAGACAATATAGCAACATCAGTAATGGGCAGCATGTTGTGGGGCTTGAAGGCCACAGCGGCCATGGGCGTAGTATGACCAGCCCACAGGGGGCTCAGGTGCAGGAAACGTAATGGGTCCAGCATTTCTGTTCCTAATAGTCACTTGTGCTTTTGCCTCAGGGATAGGGGGTGTGAGAGTTCGGGTCTCAGCGCAGTATAGGTCGGAATGAGTGCGAGCTGAGGATGGAGCGCATCAATAGCCTAACCTTAGGTTATGTAGGATAAGGCTAGGCGTGCGGTGTGACTGCAAATGAGAGCGGGTGTGCGATCGCAGCCGTGCATTTCTGTGGCAGGCAGAGAGGGGGACTGGTCTCCCTTGCTGGTGGCGCATAGCCGTAATGGTAGTTTTTAAAGTCTTACCTTTAAACAAAGTGCTTTGCAGCGCCTTCCGCGCCGTCGAGCAGCAGAGAGCTGCAGAGAGTGGCGAAGGCCTTATCCATTGGCCTTCGCCATGAAGCGGCCTGTTTCCTCATCCCTCAAAATGCACGACGTTCTGGCTTAAAAGCGGAACTTATCGCCTGTAAATAACGAGCCATCTGTATCCTCTAAGACAAGTATGGTAAACGCATTAAAAAAAATGAAACTAGAGGGGCGCTCGACCTTTCGAGCTTTGATTACCTTATAGCGAATGTGTGACGCAGTTGCTGCTTTCAACAATGAGTGTTGTTGTGCAGGAGAGCCTACAAGGCCCCCTAAGTAGTTTCCGCGTAGGCGGTTTCACAGTGGCGATGATGGCATTGCCGAAATGTACCTGTTGGCATCATACTGTGCCTCGCCTACTGCAACCTGTGCAGAGTGGGCATCAGCTGCATGCAGCGGGCACATGCCTGATTGGCCCCCTGCATTGACAACTTGGTCGTTGGCTCGCTGCCGAGTTGAGGTTGCATCAGTGCAGTGACAGACACCCGCCAGGTCTCGACCAGCTCGTAGAAAGCTATTCTGTGTTAATTGTTGGTCATTTGCACTGCCATTGAGGCGGCCATTTCAAAGCCCAAGTTGGCTTTAGAATCGGCTTCCTGCAAAGGGTTCTGTGTGATCATGTCGCCTGGAAAACGTCGGCAGGTAGGCAACTTTTTTTTTTGTTGACCCCTAAAATACTTTCCCCAAATATTCTAGGAGGGTGTAATTTTATACCGTAAACTCCTATCTTAGAATTTTTGGGGAAAGTGTTTGGTTTTACTGAGGGTGCCTTTTTTTGTGAAATAAAGCCCTCTGGCGGCCATTTCCCAGGCGACTTTATCACTGGGCACCCTGCAAGTAAATTCCGTCTCAGGGTAAACCCCCTTTTGAGACCATGATATTAGCTTGTTACTGGCTTGGACATTTCTGGGATCACTTTAGCTCTTGCATGTAGCTCAGGAGAGACGGGTTATCTTGACACTAGGCCATCACGTCACCCCTGGTGCCACCTGACTCGCTAGACGCCACCCGCCCCTCTCCACCGCTACCCTGTACAGCTGTGCCCCTTTGTATCCTACCCCCAGCTGTATGTCTGTTATGTTGTTACCTCTAAAAAGTGGTTCGTTATGCATCTGTAATCTTGTACACCTCTGTAAAGCGCTCAGTTGCTTCTTGAAGCTAGGTCCACTCTCAAATACCATAATAATAATAATAGAGCTGCCAGCAGCTACTGTTGGCACCCGAGGCCAGCTGGCGGCCTGCAACCATCCTTATGACATTCATTCTGGATGTTTGGAAACCTGTTTAAAGGAGAATATAGGGGACAACCAAAGCATAATGGAACATATACAATGGTAGGGTGGCCAGATAACAAAAAAAAAACGGGACAGGCCATGGACATAGAAGTAGGACTAAAGTAAATACAAATAAAATGGCAGTCCTACTTCTATGTCGCTGACCTGTTCATGGGGGGGCAGGGAGGGGCTGTGCTCACAGGCACACTCCTCTCATTGGAGGAGAGTGCTGGGAAGCGGAAGGGGGGAGAATTGGGGCTGTGAAAACCATTTCACGCCTCCATTCATGCATTAAGTCGCGCTGGGACCGGCAAAAACCGGGAACATAGCCACCAGCCACCCACCCCTGCAAACCCGGGACAGGGTTTGTAAAATTAAAAAAACTCACGGGACGAAGGGCAATTTCCTGGGACTGTCCCGGGAATACCTGGATGTCTGGTCATCCTATACAATGGACAGAAATGTGTAGTCTGCATCACATGCGTAAGTTGGATGTAGGGCACACTATGTGCACGCTCATAGTTTGCGAGAGGTAGCACCTGCCTACTGATGATGTCTGGTGCCAATGTCTGTTTTTAGCTCCTGGGCATCCCACCTTATTGGCCGTCCAAGTTTTTCTCTTCATTTATAGCAACCATTTGCAAGCCATGGTCGAACAATGACTTGTAGCAGGTGGCCATATCACAGGCTCTTCTGGCCTAATTCTGTTTATCTTAAAGGGTAGCAATCTCAAGATGTCTCGCCAGGAGCCAAATAATCAGCCAGCCTGCGCTTGTCGGCTCTCGCGTCATATTACATTAGGGTAAATGTAGACCTGCATTTATAATGTAAACACGCTACAATAACTGCACAGAAATGCAAGATGGTATGTTCTTAAAGAAGCCAGCGTTGCAGAATATGGCACGCAGTCTTTTCTGAGAGCTGCTTCATCACTGTGGGCTGCTCTCTGCTGAGGTGTGAGGAACGTGGGCAGGGCTTTCTTAGCATCACTAGCGTTCGACGGTTTCGAATTTTAATAGTAGATTTTATGTTACTTCACATGCAGATTACTGTTGTCGGACTAAATATTTGCATATTAAGGTGTCTCTGGCATACGTTGTGTACATAGAAATGTGGGGCATTAGTCAAATTATGAAACGGTGTTAAGCAGGGCTGCCTCCCCGCTGGTGACACTCTCGGTCTAAAGTTGTACCCATGTTCGTCTCCAATTTTTTAAGACACCCCTTTTCTTTGTTTTCAACATTCCTTTCAAACACCCCTTATTCCCGAAATCAAGAAGTCTGTAAATCAATTACAACACGCTTATGCTTGACATGTTCTCACCTGCACAGGACATCCAGACATCTGGGTGTATGGCTCTACTTGTCTACTCCTAGAATTGTTTCGCATGAGCATCTTCTGGATAAAATGTGCAAGCGCGTGTGCATTATAACCACACTGTTTTCAGGTCAGTTTAGACACATTGCAGACTAGCTAGAAAAACAGGCGTATGTGGTGCAGGCATTTACTGTGGAATGTACAGAAAATGAGGGGCTTGGGAGTGCTAAGGCCCCGGCCCAATGAGCTGTGATTTGTCGGGGAAAGGGGCCATTAGCACTCTCCATTTCACACTTGTCTCTGCCCTAACCGAGTAAAAAAAGAAATATGCATAAAACCAACCCTTTATCTTGATTTCACGGAGGCAAACCTCTGTGTTTTACACTTCAAAAAGCCCCCCTTTCCCCGTTTTCAGGAACAACGATGCGTACCGCCCAACAATCATAAGTGCCACCACCGGGGCTGCCTCACTCCGTCCTCGCTTGCAGATAAATAATAATAATAATAATAATAAATAATAAAATGTGCCATTACAGGTGTTCATAACATTTGTCATTAGCAAAGCTCCCTCCCCCACAGAGAAGCACAAAGAGCTTAGAGGACCCTGTGATGTGCAGTCCTTCTTCTCTGCATGGAGAGAGCGCATGATGTGGCGCTGGGCGTGGCAGCACGCGCAAGGAAAGAGCGGCGGCAGAGAAGGCGTGAAATGATTGCAGCAGGAGCCTATCAAAGTAAATACAGTCACCACACTACACTGCCTCATGCAAAGCTGTAAATAAAAACCAGTGCTGGAAATGGACATTCTTAACTGTGGGATCCCACCAGCGAGTGCGTGTAGTTGGTGAACGCAGGAGATTATTCCTACGCCACAAAAAATAAACATTCACATTTCAGGAGATAATTAACACCTGAAAATGTATCCAGGAGAGGAGTATTTCCTATGATGTTGTAAGTAAAGCATAAAAGGGGCACACCTTTTAAACATACAAAGTTTGCTTAAATATTTTCTACAGGATACAATCCTAACAAACATTGATTGATTGATATTTTATTTTTATCGCGCTCGTACATGTGTTTCAGAGCGCGACAAGGCAAGGGAGGCGTACAGGGGAGAACAAAACAGTGATCTTACTAAGCCCAGTGACATTGAGAGAGATTTCAGAGCTGGAGAGATACGATCCCAGGGCTTGAGGCCAAGGACAAGTCTCGCAGTCCTATTCTGGATTAGTTGCAGAGGGCGGAGAGTAGAGGCAGGTAGATTTAGAAAGATTGCACATATTTAGAAACATTGCACATATGCCCTGACCAGATGTTCAAGTGGTCTAGTGGGTAAGTCTCTTGACCTTCATCCTGAAGACCCGTGTTCAAGTCCTGGCTTCAAGAACAAAACCAGCAACCCCCTAAAGGGCAGTGCAGTGTTTTCCCCGATCCGGGGAGACATATTCTGCTGGATCTCGGATCCTGGAAAATCCGGCCCAATGACCAGCGCTGAATAAAACAATGAAGCACAGACAAATATAACTCATGTGAGAGGTGTCACTAAGAACGCTTATTCACAACCCCTACCCACTGAAAGGCAACGCTACGCTGTCCCTGCAAATGAAATACGCGTCAACAGGCCAAACTGGTTTAAATATATCTGTTTTACCAAGCTGGTTAAAGAAATGTGACAGAACCAGAGCTGTGTATTGCTACAGAGCAGGCCCAAATGCACTCTTCAGGGAAGAAAATCCCTCTATTAAGGTAAGTAACTGTAATAGTTTTAGCGCCGTATAGTCTAATTTCTGGGTACTGGAGTACCTGGTTGCATTCAAACACTTAGTATTGAAAGGTAAATAGAAATACCTTTTTAGTTAACACACATGACATTTAGAAACTTCAGTAGAAAATGTAAATATAAATCAGAGCCTGAATTATAGAGCTAACTCTTGAATTTTTAATTTGTCAAATCCAACAAGTTATTAGAAGTGATAGGATCAAATTCACAAAGTGTCCTCTATTAAAGCCACAGGGAGCACATTAGTTCATGTAGCATACAATGTACAGAACTTTTATCAAACATAGGAAATGCCTTACAACGACTGGCATTCTGTAAATCAGTCACAAGAATTTATACAGAAAAGTGTCACTTCACACATTCAGAATCAATAATTTAAAACAGCATAAACTTCCAGTGGAAAAGTCTCCTTTTTTTGGATGTTAGAAAAAGGGAGATGACCGATGCATTTCGGTTCAAAGAACCATCTTCAGGGTATAAACTTTCACTGTTCCTATTTCACATCAATATTCATAACACGGACCCTGTAGGGTAATAGAGTAAAGGCACTAATCAGTCTAATATCTTATTTCATAGAGTCTGTTAAAGTGATTGGGAGGATAGAAAACACTAACCTTGTTGATACAGAAGCGAGGCGTCCAGTCAAAAGCCTGCCAACTGGTGGACAAGCCAGAAGACAGAGCCAAGATGGGATGCGGCCAAAAGAGTATCTAAAATAAAGATCATAAAGGACCCATATATCAGAAACAGAAGCCAACCTAGCGGGGACAGGCTACTGGTCAATACGGAATAGTGGAAAACAGACAGATTGCCGTGTGGACGGCAGAGCTGCGCCATGGACAGAGATGTAAGTAAAGAGGATCCAGCGTGTCCAGGAAGCTGCAACAGAACCTCACGGACAAACGCATCTTTAAAGTGGGCCGAATGACGAACCCGGAGTAATCTGGTGGAAATGTAGCTGCATCAGCTAGGGATACTGGCAGGAATAAAAAGTGTGCGAGGATCTCCATGGAGTCTGGCCGCTGCAACGCGCGTCCAGACTGGGGTATGGTGTTATGAGTCGTCCTGGCAACCCCGCGCCAGGACGACGTCCATCTTGAAGTGGGCAAAGGCAGAGCTGAGTAGCCACGGCAACGTGGCAAACACTACGAGGGATAAACACTCAAAGGAGAAAATCTCCTGAGTCAGACGAACGATGGGAGCACAGCAGGGGAGCATAAACGCAGCCCACATGGGACCGCAGAGTGCTCACAAGGTGCAACAAAAGGTATGGCATGTATGCGAGTGCGCATGGGGGGACAACCACAGCTCAAAGGAACTGCGGGGTGCCCCCATGGCGCTAGAGGTTAAATACGGACAGCCACAAAATGGCCACCGTAAGAGTAATGGAATGACAGGCCAGGTAAATAATGGAAAAAAGCAGGAGGATCCTGCAGGCCAACACAGGGACACAGTCCAACGGGGCAAGGGGGCTGACACAAAAGGTGCAGTGCCAAAGAGACACAACCCGGGGCAACAATTCATGTGGCTATAAACGCCACTGGAATGGCAAAACGACTCTAGGGGCACTGTATGGGGTAGGCGAATGGAAAGCAGACGCTCACCCTCTGTGCGATCTGAAGGGCTACAGTCACTGGACAAGCGAAAATTATAGTGTTGAGTCAGGCAAACTAACGCATGGATTGATTAGAACATACACAAGATAAATAAAAACATTAGTTCCACCAATGTAGAATGAACATGAAAATTAGCAAAACAATGTACATACTAGATGTGTATACATTGGACAAAGAAATGTCAACAAGAACATAAGTAAAACATATATGGATCATAAGTAAAATATATATGAATCAACTGGGCTCAAGTCTCTTGGAGTTACACAAAGCACATAAGATCGGACTCAGTGTTCATGCCGTGGGGGCTGAGCGAATCCAAAAGTTCAATCCATAGGATTTCTCGTTGCAACAATTTCCGCTGGACATCCCCACCCCTGCTTCCCATTGTCACTTGCTCCAAGATGACACATTTCAGTTGTGCAATGGTGTGACGTGCTTCCTGAAAATGTAGAGAGACTGGGGACCTTAGACTTTTGGTTCGGATATTGGATTTATGTTCCGACCACCTTGTTTTCACTTTTCTGGTGGTCAGTCAGCATGTTCAAAGTAGGTTTAAGACAATGCAAGTTTTGCATCCTAAAAAGGTAACTCAGGTTCAACAGTTGTAAAAATGCACGATGCACTCAGCAAGATACTGCGTTCTTTTAACTCAAGCAGACATTGCTCCCAGCACATCTGCAAATAATGTGTAATTAGAGGTGGTATTTAGCAGAAGAGACATCACTTTCAGCTCAGCTTTAAATAATAGCCAGTCAAAAAGAGTCAGTTTAACAGAAGAGGTATCTCTCAGACCTCAGTATCAAAGGATTGTTAAGGACAATATTACCGACTGGCACCGAGTACAGGGGCAAAGGAGGCGACTGCTCCCTTGGTTCTTTAGCAATGGTTGCAGGAATCTCAAGTTGCCCCTATAGAATTGTTTGCCGTTTTCAGTTTCTGCTGTACTTCCCAGTGGTGGCTGGTGCATTTTGTAACTGGAGGGGTATAAGTATTTCCCTCAAATATACCCGAGTTACAGAGCATAGCAAGGGGGCCCAAACCAACCAAAAGGGGTTAGGGTGGGGGTTTTCTGCCCCAGAGAATTTTTTTTAAATGACGGCTTAAAATGCTGCATTTTACAGCACATTTTAATTTAAAAATTGGATGAAAAGCCAAACAGTTTATAATTGGTTTTGTACTTTAACTCACGAAAAAATCCAATAGATGCAAATCACCAACAGTGCACAGGAGCATTGCCCCCAACACATTTTCATGATGTCTCTGCCCACAATATATGCCCGTATAAAAACATGTTCATGCTGACTGTGCCCACACATTTCCATGTTGGCTAGACCAATATATATATGCCAGTATTCCCATATAAGAACATGCTCATGTTTGCTTTGCACCTAATGACAGTAATGATACTATATGAAACATGCCCATGCTTGTTCTGCCAATATATGGCAGCATCCCCTTGTGAGAACATACTCCAGAAGGCTTTACCATTAAAAATGCCAAGCCACAATATGAAACCATGTCGAAACTGGTTGCATCAAGATGCCAGTCTAGCCACATAATAACAGTGAACCTGCTTCCTTTATCAAAGAGCTTTGGTTAGCCCATTGGACATGAGCAAGAGGGGAACACAACTGTCAAACGGAAACCGTGTTTCCCGTTCACAGTTCAAGCCAGCCCAGGAGCCCTCCCACAAATGCAAAAAGCAGCTGAGGGAGCACTCAGTCTTTACTTTGGGCTGACTCCAACATAACGGTTGAAGGTCTCGGCAGGTCGGCGCCCCCTCACCCATTATGGGCGAGCTGCCACTGGTACATCCTCACTGAATCTATGTACCTGATCATTGTGGCTGATTAAATACTGTTGACTTTGAAGTCATGTATATGAACTGTCCTGTTGGTAGTACAGTGATTTTGAGCCCTTTAAGAGATCCAGAGACACGCCCGACAGTAGAAGGCTGCCAGAGTAGCTCAGCATGTTTAGTGATTGTTGCATAGATGTTATACATTTACAACTGGCTGTTAATTGATGACTTTTTGCAATTCCTTATAAAACAAGTGCTATCAAATGTGTTCAGCACGGGTATGTGTTGGGCTGGTCGCTTGCCTAGCAGCGTGGGAGTGGGGGAATTTCCCCGTTGTTCAAATCAAAAGTTGGCACCCATGAACCTACAGTTTAGTTTCCTAATACCTGCTGCCAGCACAAAAGAAGCAACAGTTTGACAAGCATATACATCTTTATAAATATAACGTGATACAACACAAAGGAAGAGGCACAAAAATCACAGGCTATGATAGCCAAACAAAAAAAATCAACACAGTTTACAGAAAATTAGTTTAAAAACCATGTTTCCTTTTGGAAAATGGAAATGTCTTTTTTGTTTTTTTCTGGGGTTTTTTGTCCGTATCCAGAATGTATCCTTTTTCCTTCTTTGAAACTGTCTGTCCTCTGCATTCCTATACAGGGTGCAGGGCTTTAAGTGGGCCGGGGCCTGCCGGGGCTGGGCCCCGGCAGGCTCCGAAATTTCGTTTTGAGGCGGGGCACTGCCAGGGCCCACTAATCTCCCCTGGCAGCCCCGGCCACTACACGAAAAGGCATTTTTTTCTACAGCCTGAAGCTCTCGCTCGTGTGCGAGAGCTTCAGGCTTCAGAAAAAAATGGCTTTCAGCCATAATGGTGGCGCCGCACCTGCGAGGCATCCCTTTAATCAAGTGATGCACGTGGGCCGGCGCCACCATTATGGAGAAAACGTGAGGCCGCTGGAAGCAGAGGCCTTGCTTGCTAAATACTGAAGCTCCCGCGGATTCGCGGGAGTTTCAGTTTTTAGGAAAAAGGCCTCTGCTTCCAGTGGCCTCACCCTTTCAGCCTTAATGGTGACGCTGCCCCTCCCCAGCTAGCGAGGGGCAGCACCACCATTAGGCTGAATAGGCGAGGCGCTGTCCCCTGCCAGGCAAGCCTATACAAAATAAATGCCGAGATTAGCACCCTCTCCCCATAGGGGAGAGGGTGCTAATCTCTACAAAAGGCTGCCTGGCAGGGGTGCCAGTAGCCCATTGAGCCGGGGCTCGCCAAGGGGGCGTGGCCTAACGGGCCATCAAGACCCCTGCTGTTAGGCCACGCCCCCTCGATGAGCCCCTGCTCGATTTGTAGTGCCACTTAAGGCACTGACAGGGTGGGTTGTATTTTGTAGTGTGCTAGAACAGTCTGTTATGATAAAAATAAAGTAGATATTGTTATACAACCATGACTGGTCAGTCCCTTTTATCATTAGGTAATCATGGTATTTTCGCTGTGTTGCAACTAACCAACGATCCACGACCTTGCAGAGATAAGCCTGCTGTTCCGTCCACGTTACCACAATTGGACAAAGAGGTTTATAATTTGCTTGTGTTTTCAATCTGATCGGATCCCTTCTGGTGTACTAGAGGTGTGGGGCTGATTGATCGTTTAGAAACCGATATTCATCCCTGGACCACTGGTGCCCCGGAAGTTGATTCATCACAAGCACGTGCCACCCCAGGCCACTCCCTGGACACGTCACTGGGTATTGGTCCCTCCGCCGGGAGAAAGCAACTCGAGAGTCACTAACACCACAAAGGCTGCACTGCTGGATGCTTGGCCTGGTATTACTTGCTTACAAATATGGTTTATAGTGATATTTTCGAATGGCATATTTTCGAATGCCATCATGTCGACGCAATTTTGCCAAAAAAAAATGTTTTCAAATGTTTTTTTTTTGTGTTTAAAATGGGGGGGGGGTTCCCCAATCCCCCATCATTTTTTTAACACTTTTTGTAACTTACAAAACTAAAAACATAAAATAAAATAAAAATATTTGAAACATTTTTTTTCTGCTATATGTTCGACATAATGGTGTTTCGAAAATATGACAGGATACCTACAAATATCTAGCATGCTCCTGTATATTTTTCAAATTAAAAAAAAATAAAATGAAGCTCCCCGTTTGGTTTTGCTTACAATTCCAACTTCTCGGTTATAAGGTAAAACTATTTCCTCAAACAGAAAATCACCAGTTGAACTCTGAACGATAGAATGTATGTTCTGTTTTTGCGGGAATGGAACATTTACTCACATGATGCATAATAAACTAGACACCACCATAAAACCATGAATAACAGCGAATCAATATGCTCAGCCAGTCCTGGCTCCCATCACATTGCATTCAGGTATTTCTGCGTTTGTGGTGGGCATATGCAACTATAAACACAGACACGAGTACTGAATGATGTGTGTAAAAAAAAAAGCTCTGTTTGCAAGAACAGCACAACCCTTACTCGGGACACTTTGAGACCTTTAATTCAGCATATTTTTGATAAAATTGGTTTAACTGCAGCAATTTCGGTGGGTTGGGCCTTCATTTCCATTCCTACGCAGTATGGGAATGTTTGGTAAACATGATGAAGTACTGTAGAGCATTTTAATGTCAAACCTCCAAAGGGATTGCTTTGAAATCCAGGCACACATTGTCCTGCCCCTTTTATGCACATTGTCACGCCCCTTTTATGCTTACCCTTACGTGGTTGGGGAAGATCAGCCTTTTCTGTGATGTCACTTCCATCTCAATCAAAGGGTGTGCTTCAGGACAACGCCCCCTCCGCCCAACATAGAAAATCTACAAGTTAAACCCCATCCACAGAATAGTAGTGCAACTCCTGCCAGAACACCTTGCAAACACCAATGTAGGTTCTTGCAAAGCCAAAGATCAGATGGGAAAATGAGTGCACTCTGCAGTCAGAACACTTGGGATCACAGGCAGGCCTCCCCACTTGACCAGCAGTGTCATCCCGGGCAAATCGCCTGTCCTAAATGGGCCTTATTTTCTTGGGCTGCCCACACTAGAATCAATGAGAGGAGATTTTCCTGTATGTGCACTGCACGCCATACTTCACTCATGCATTGTTTAATAGGCTATAGTGGTGGCTCCATAGATGATTATATTAATAATAATGAACACTAGCCCTGAGCTTGCTCATTGCTACTTGAACCCCGCCATCTTGTTTCAGCCGTGGTTCTCTCCTAACAGGAAAGTTAAATAAAGTCTGTTATGTTATTTGGTTTCACGCAGCGCCCTGCTGCTGGTGTGCATGTCTCACAGCCAGGGCTTTAAGTGGGCCAGGGCTAGCCGGGCCGAGTCCTGGCAGTCTCCGAAAAGAGCTCCTGAGCCGGGGCCCACCCCCGACTAGCCCCAGCCTCAACGACTCCTCCATCAGGCAGCTTGTGTAGCCGACGCACTGCAGTTACACAGGCTGTCTGCAGGTGTCAGCACTTCAGATGTACTGACACCTGCAAGCAGCCTGTGTAACCGTGCAGCGCTTCGACTACACGGGCTGCTTGGTATCTCTGTACTCAGAAACAGGAGGAGGGCTGGACTGCCCAGCTCTCCTTTTGTTTCTGAGTAAAAGGTCATCAAGCAGCCTGAAGCCAAGGGACTTCAGGCTGCTTGCTGATTTAACTCGAAAACAAAAGGAGAGCTGGGCAGTCCAGCCCTCCTCCTGAGTACAGAGACATCAGCAGCAGGGTGACCTTGCATTCAAGGAGCCGGTGGTTCAAGTGTTGCCTGCCACCGCCTCCTTTGAGGAAAGGACTGTTTGCTGTGTGTGAGCTGGGGCACACTGGGGTCACACGTTTGGTGCGCCCAGGCCCATCTTTTGTTTAAAAGGAGGGGCTGGGCACATATCAAAGGTAATAATGGCAGTGCACGCCAGCTCTACTTCTATCACCAGCACCCCCCAAGCTTAGGCGGGGGGGCACTCCGTATTGGGCGGGGTCCAAGTAGGCCATGCCCCCTAAGGAGAGCCCCCCCTTGATTTCTAATCCCACTTAGTGCACTGCTCACAGATCTATGAGAGTTGAACAAGAAGGGGGTTTGGTTTGAGTAGTAGAAATGGAAGAGAATTGCAAGGTAGCTATGCTGTTGTTTTGGTGTGAAGGTTGGAGGTGCCCAGTTTCTGCTTGCAGATGTATTTCTGGGGGATTTGTGTGAAGGACACTTGGTAGATCTATATCCAGCGGGGTGCCTCATGTGCACACAGTGCGAGTGGGTGCTGGATCGAACTGCGTAATACAATTTGGTGGGAGAAGAGTAGAGTTGATGCGTTTAGTGTGTGTGTTGGGAGGGATGTTTAATTGCGTGTTTGAGTGGGCAAGTGTGCGTATTATGAGGTGTGAATGAAGCAGACTTTGAGTGTGTTAGTGAGCAGAGCAGGCATCGGAAGTCCTGATGGGAATTTCAAGTATCTTATCCGGTATAGCCATGTGCACCGTAGAACAGAGCCACTGTGGTGACAGTTGTGTGGGCCTCTGGCAGTGGGCCCAAATACTGCAGCGGGCAGCACCCAACACAAAATCACAGCAGAGCAAAACAAGGATGGAAGGGGCCCAGAGTCAGCGATGAGTGAACACCCCGAGAGCAAATCAGAGGCGAGAAATAGCAGTGGGGAACTACAGTCTTGTACTGCAATGCTTCGTAGGCAGGAGCTTAACTAGAGCAAGTGTCTCGATGGTGTAGGTTGATCGCCAGCAGGTTTACTCTTCTACCCAGCTGCTGCGTGGGATATGCTTGCAACCTACTTCACATCTCTTCCAACAACCAGGGCATATGGGGGCCTCCTACTGCTCCCACGCCTGCCTGTGGAATGTCCCCCTAGGAGGTAAGCTTTGGTTGAAATGGTTGGCAACGTTTGGGAGCAGTGCGCCTCTACTTTTTAAAATTAAGTTTTACTATTTGTAACAGTTTATTGAGAGATCACCCTCAACACAGGGAGTTCCTTCCCGCCCCGTTCAAGGTGTCACGCAACAAACTATTTAACAGATTCTTTTATTTAGCCCTACTGCAGACGCATATCATGCCTCTTGGATCCCTCTCCCCTGAGCTAAGAATGAGCCAAGAACCAGGCCGGTGTGCGGGAAGTATATCAGTATTTATTTGAATAAAAGTCATAGACGTCAGCAGGAAAATGTGAAACATCACTTTATCCGTGGCAAAACACAATCAACTTCTCTCAGCATAAATAAATCCCAAAAGTGAGATGAAAAGAACACAATCACAATTCTTCACTTTCTGCAAATTTCACTTCCAGAAATAATTAAACGGATCAGTAATCAAAACAATTATGTAGTTTTGTGCGAGTTTGATTTTCCTGCGGGCTTAAGAGGCAAGCAGTAGGATTTCAAGATTGGTACCAATACATATGGCAATTAGGATTTCACCCACACTTTTGGTTTAAAATAAACACAGAGGGATTTAGACGTTTGTTTTTCAGACCCCCCCCCCCTCTACTTTGGTCTGTGTGGGGAAGCTGGACAGAAAAATTCGAATGATTTGGGGAATTTCGGATTTCAGACCCCCTCCACTGAAAGGCCTGTGTTGGGCAAGTTGGATAAAAAGGTTGGGCTGATTTAAGAACAAAGACACCCTTCTTCCTTAAAGAAGTCAATGTCAGCAGGACAAAAAGGATTACCCAGTTACATTATGGCTATAGTTCTCAGCGCACACTGGGAAGTGAGCTTTGTTAATTTCGACTTTTAACAAAATGCACCCCGTAGTGTTCTGCCAAATGGGGAATTAATTAAATTAATATTTGTAGTTAAATAAGCTAAGGATCTACACAGTCCCCTCCGCCCCCCGCCCACTATAAAGGGAAATGATTCAAGGCAAGCAGACTCCACCACCTTTTGGTTTCCCAGGGCTCAGTTCTACTTACAGTGAAAGCCTCTGTTTAAAGTTAAGGAAAGCCAGCTGCTTCACAGGACACCGTGGAAGGATAGTGCTGGGGTCTGGTCACGCTACTCTCAAAGATGGCCTCCCGCTCTCCACCATAGGACCCAGTCTGCTTTGAGGCCTTCCAAGAAATAGACATCCCCACCCAAAGGCACTCTCAGCAATCTCCTTTGGTGTTTCCTTACAGCTGTCAGAAGATAAGTTTCATCAGCCCTTTCTGTCTCTCTGTCTTTTTGTTCCTGTGTCTCTGTGTGTCCCCTCCTTCTAGTGCAGTCCCCCTTATATAGCAACGATGACACCATCAATTTTACAATCTTGGGGAAGTACCCTGCAATAATTCTAGCAACTAGGATTGGACCATTACCCTTCTCTGTCCTCCCAAACCCAGCCTCCAAGTCAGAATTGTTTTAGGGTTCTGGAGCAACATATGGCAGTTCCCATTTGTAATCACCATTTGTTCTCCTTTCAAATTTTTGGCAAAACTAGTTATGGATCACGACTTCATAATGTTACTAGCCACTGCCATAATATACATATTTTCTGATTCAGCTAATCATGGGGAATTAGATAAGCTGACCACCAGGTGCGTACCGTACCATGTAGCACATCCATGTGGCACCTAGCTGCTGTTTCCATAACAGTTATGAATATGTAAGTTATTACCAATATCCCTAATTTTATTCTCCACGCGCTCACCAACTTTTACATTTGGAACATATTCAGTTCAGCCCTTCTCCTGTCTTCAGGCCTAAATGATAATATGCCTTTTTAAATTAATTGTTAATTCTTCATGTGGGACAAATGGCCCTTCTCCTGCCTTCAGGCCTAAGTGATAATAGTCCTTTAAAATTAATTGTGAATTCTCATGTGGGACAAATGGGCCTTCTCCTGCCTTCCGGCCATTTGTTATCACTGGATCTGCCTGTACACAGAGCTTTTTTGTATCAGTCTCTTTGTGTTGGAAGCTTGCTCTTTGAAGTTGTTGCCCTCACTTTCACACATATTGGCCATGCTCCAAACAAGGGGAACTTCTCCTGCAGAGTCAATGCATTCAGAGCCTGCAGGTCTAGAGAACTGAATTTTCAACACCTTTAGCAGGACATGTTATTGCAGTTGGTAATTAGATGGGAGATGTAACATCCAGACTGTCAGTGGGAGATTTCCTTATGAAGTTTCCCACAGCCAGCAAAAGTGTCTGTCTTGGGCTGACATTTTTCCATGAAAACAAAGTGGCTTTTAAAATGTCACTGGAGTTTTGTATGTGACATAATATCAATTTTTCGGTTTGCAGTGATACCTTTTCACATTTAAACTGCTTTTATTTGCAGACTGTCACTGTTTGAAAATCCAGTTTTCCATGTGAAAGGGAACTTTGATTCCTCCTTCTTTTGTAAATTAAAATGCTGCTTTTCCTTTGGTAATGACAGGTAGGCCCCTTTCCCACATGGCTCTTCAATTTCACTTGAATAAAACAAAGGTCAATACGTTTTTGTTTCTGTGTTTAAGATCCTGCTGTTAATGTGAAAGGGACTTCTGTTTGGGGCCTTTGAATGCACCCCTTATGTTCCTATACTTTTATTTAGAAAAGAAACCGTTTTGAAATGGTTTCATTAAAAAAATGTGTAGCAAACAGTTGAAACTTTCACTTCAGTGCACTGCACTGAACGTTCCCTTAAACAGCAGGTGCAATTGTTTGAGGGTTTGTATTGTGTGTGGGAGGGGGTGTGGTGATGGGGTTTGTGGGGAGCAGGCCAAGCCAGCAGGGAACATAGTTCCACCACTTCTTTTCATGCATTTCGGCCACTGGAGGTAAGCCAACTAGGAGCTCTGTTTGCTGCCCCCATCCTATGAAAGGAGGGCACGAGACATCTCAATGTTACACATTTTATCAGCCTCAGAAGGATGACATTGATTGCAGGCTCGTCCAAGTTAAAAACAGGTGAATTCAACTTGCAGACAGATATTTTCAGCAGTTGCATCAAAGGTTATAATCTATAATCTGTGCGTTTACCTACTGAGCACATTAAAAAATGAATGTCTGTGCAGGTAACATGTAACTCTGGAGGGGAAAGTGGAGTAAAAGTAAACAGTGATAGATGCAAGTCTTTGAATTAACCATTACCACTGTCATTGCTTTGGGAAAGCTTCCATGCCATAATCCTTTCCACATCTGTGCCGTAGCAGAAGGGGAATAGCTCCAGAAATAATATGCTAAGTCCTGCCACAAAAGGTGGAGGTCAGTGCCAACTGCTTGTCCACGTCGCCTCTGCACTGGAACACAGACTACCCCAACTATTTGTAGGACTTGTGGTCTAGCAGTTTGGGAAGAACAGCCCACACTAGTGGCAGAACCGGCATTGATATGCAAATAGCGGTATAGGATGCTCAGCAGAGCAATGCCAGTGGCTGTCATCGACTGAAAGCCTCACATCCATCCATTTTTAGTTTTGACAATGCACCTTTAAGCTGAAACTATTGCATTGGAGTACAGATAGGTGAAAGATGGGATTGTGTGCAGGGAGAAACAGCCTGTGGTGCGTGTTTGGTAACTTATTCACCCATGGACCGTTCATGGCCATGGCAATTCCTATGGCCTTTCCCACCCACTACTTGCCCCTATCCGCTCAGAACACGCCATCCTGGGATCTCTATGGGCTAGCCCTATCACACAGTAACATCAAACGCTGTGCTGTGTAGGGCCTGCCTATGTTATTCCTAAGCCGTTTTCGGAGAGTTGCTGGTGTAATTGCCACTTTAGATGAGCTCCTTGCGTAATGAAAATGTCTTCACCAAGTGTGTCTTGGGCCACTTGATGTACAAGAAATATGTATGTCCTCACAGCTAACAGTTTTGACTTACATATAGGTATTAGATAGCGATTTGCTAGGCAATGGCATCATATGCCCAGGTACCAACACAATTTTCCGGCTATTGCCACCTTATTGCCACGCAGTGCCTGGAAAATGCCTATCCCATGCGTACCAAAAAGCCAAAGCTATTGAATATGCCAGTACATGTCGGTTTTGGTTTGTCTCCCTAAGTGACAGTGTATATGCTCAGATCTGGGTGCTGTGCTTGCTTCGCCTAGGGAATCAAGCTTCATCTCACTGACTAGGTCCAACTAGGCCATACCTGAAAAGGTCAAGGCTAGGATGCAAGAATAGACTACCTGACGCTCTTCCTCACATGCACAGCTTTGCGACCTGAGCAGAATGTCTCCTTGTCTGTGTGGGAGCCTGCACTGCCAGCAGCTGCATGACTCAGAGTGGCAAGCACGCAACTGATAACCTCATAGTGTTTGAGTAGCTGTCGACATAAAGGGACACATTTTCAAACCTTTTTTTGGGCACGTGTGAAGCCGCTCTAGAGCACCTCCTAACTTGCACCGAAAAAGTAGCCGCCCAATCCCAAGAGGACATCTGAGTGAGGGCATCTTAGATGCGCTGTTTAAATTGCCTTTTTTCCACCCTTTGCACATTTATGCAAAAGGTGGCGTTTGCGGGCATTTAAAAGAGGGTGTGCTGTTAAATGCCTTGAAAGGAGAGTCCTCAGTCTGGGCCCTTTGATACAGGTGCAGGGGGAGGCACAAATGATGGCAGAGTCCTTTTTGATCTGCTCATGATTTGTTATTTAAGTGCGACAGCCTTGGCTTAAACCGCGGTTGTCAAACTAGCATTTCTACCCCCTAAACAGGGAAAGAAATGCTTTTTTTCTTTGGTCATTTCACTAAGACATGCCCTTTAACAGCCTGTCCCTTGGTGGTGCCGGTGGTGCAGGGAGCCTGTTGTACAGTATTGTAATTGTTTATTCATTTATAGTGCGCACCGGGCCCGTGGGCATCTGGGCGGAGAGCAGGTTACAAGGTTACATATGACAGGACATCAAGATACATCAATATACAATAAGCAATAATACAATATACAATCAGCAATAAGCAGATATATGCAGATATACAGATATGTACAGGATCATGTGGCAAGGGGGCTGGACAGTGCCTCCTTGTGCTACAGTCCAGCCCCTTCTGCAATGCTCACGCCACCTTTGTGAATAAGGCGACCTGAGTTCTCTGCACTCGATTCCTTTGGCTCATACATGAGAATCTGGCCTTCAGTAGGCAAGCAGAATGGATCATCTGTATTTTGGAACCTGTCTGGAAACCTATATAATGAAACTCCAGGGGGTGTAGGCTGCTCCTACAAACACACCCGACAGAAATGTGCCACCACCCCACCTGCAGCGCTGGCTCTCCCAGATAGATTATCCTGGCGCCAGGCCTAGTACAAAAGTGGTACGAAACACAGCGTGAGAATGTTTGCTGTGCAACTCACTTTGCAAAATGCGAAACATGGGAACTCAGATGAGAGAAAGAAAGTGAGGAATGGACAATAAGGCAGTAATATTTCTCTTGTTGTTTTTCCAGAGCTTTGCGAAATGCACACAAGAAATCCAAAGCACAGGTCCTGCACGGATAGAAATTGCAACCTACCAGGGCTCTGTGAAGAAGAAAAGCTGCCAATGTCATGAGGCTGTGGTACATGCCAGCCGCCAAAGCTAATCTCCCTTCCTGGAAGTCACGTGAACAAATTGCGTTAACTATACTGTAAATAGAAACTCTGGATCCATATTTGTATATATGTTAGAACGCTGCGTGTTCATGTAACCTAAATGCCATGACTTTAACAATTGTTGTCCACCAAGTTAAGCGCCTAGATACCTCTGGGTTCAGCGTGCTATATAAGCAAATAAACTAAACTAAATTCTTCCAGGCATTCCCACTGTACAATATCTAGCTGATGAAAAGCAATGCTTAAAATATACAGATTTTTGTTTTATTTATAACAATGAATTCATGTATCCGTTTAATGTGACATAGCATTCGATTCAAAGTTATGTTCTGCCAATATGAGCACAGAATGTATGATAGAGTGTATCCTTTGTGTTCCGTAACATAACAATGACATCTATGCAACCTTTTATACTTGGAATAAAAACACACACTTTGAGTAAAAAAGATTACAAATTCTATGAGTGCATGCCATCTCTAAAAGCCTATCCTTCTACTGTGGTGGTATTGTACAAAGGATCGTAAAAGGTATGCAGATGAGGGACACTGCTACAGGAACGCCTGGGCGAGTGTTATGCCAATAAATACTGATGGTCTCCCTTTATACAAATAACGCGGGAAAATCGATACAATGTGCACTTTGCTCTGGAGGGAAACATGAAACATTCCCAACAGATGCAACTGTGCACAGGGACATTTTGCTACACGTGTTGATGCTTGCTTTCCTCAAAGAAAAAAATGTGTGCTATCTAAACAATATATGCCAGCATTGCCCCACATTCAAGTGTATTCCCGAGTCTGGTCGCAGCCATACATGCCAACATTGCCCTAGTGAATTATATTCTCTTGCTGCCAGTGCCCAAGAAAACATGAGGCCTGTCTGAACAATATACACCTACCTGCGCTGCCCCCCATTGAAGTGTATTGCTGAGTCTGGTCACAACCATACATGCCAACATTGCCCCAGTAAATTATATTTTCATGCTGCCAGTGCCCAAGAAAACATGAGGCCTGTCTGAACAATATATGCCTGCACTGCCCTCTTTTTGTGCTGCTAGCGCTGAAATGAAACCCAGCTATATGGGCTTGTGTCGGCCCCAGTTCTTCACCATGCACTTTCAGTGACAAATACTGCCCCTTTGCCCCAGCAGGCATACACATACTTACATTCACGGAAACACATGTAAACACACACACTTTTTAGACAACATATTTTTCATTTTTATAAACCTGATGCTGAAATTGTTGAGCTCGCCATGAACATTTAAGTCTTACTAAGTACAAGACCTACCCCCTCCAGCCCCTCCCACATCTTCTGGTTATGCATTATATACACAACATTTACACATCAAACAATCAGCCGTAACACTTAGCAAGAGTTGTGACTTTGGAGAGGAAGGGGCCACCCCTCCATTTTGTGCCATGTCTGCGGCAGCCATTAATTGAACTCATGTCGACTAGAGGTGTGTTGCTGGAAATCAAGACAAGTGTGAAAAAAGGTTTTGCGGCCCAGACAGCTTGATGGGGCAGCAGCCGAGACACTTTCTAGAACTCTGAGACATCCTCATGACAGCTCTCGCAGAGGCAGCAGCTGGGATTGCTCCAAAATGTCCTGATTCCCTCCACGGCAGATCCTGTGCGGGAGCAAGCTGCACCATCTGCTTCCCCGTCCGTATGCTACTAATCAGGGGTGTTGCTAGGTCTGGAAAAGATCCTGAGCTACGCTATGTAACGGTTTATTGAGAAGCCACCATCAACACAGGGGGTTCCTTGCCTCCCCACTCAAGTGGTGACACAACAAACTGTTTAACAGATTCTTTTCTTTAGCCCTATCTCAGACACATATCATGCCCCTTGTATCCCTCTGCCCTGAGATAACAATGAGCCACGAACCATGCTGGTGTACGGGAAATATATTGGTATTTATTTAAATTTAAAGTAATAGAGGTTAGCATAAAATTACCAAAAACCACTTTATCTGTGGCATAAGACAATCAACTTCTCTCAGCATGAATAAATCACGAAAGTGAGTTAAAGAGAACCTAATCACAATTCTTAACTTTCTGCAAATTTCACTTCACGAAATAATTACACCGATCAATAACAAAGGCTCTTATGTAATGTTGTGCGATTTTGATTTTCCTGCAGGCTTAAAAGGGTAGCAGTAGTATTTCAAGATTGGTAAAAAATACATATTGCAATTAGAATTTCACCCACACATTTGGTTAAAAAAAACACAGGTTGATTCATCGCTTTATTTTTCAGACCCCCCCCCCCCCCTTGCTTTGGTCTATGTTGGGAAGTCAGGCAGAAAAACTGGAATGCTTTGGGGAATTTTGGATTTCAGACCCCCCTTACTTAAAGGCCTGTGTTGGGGAAGCTAGATAAAAAGGTTGTACTGATTTAAGAACAAAGACACCCCTCTTCCTTAAAGAAGTCGGGGTCAGCTGGACAACAAGGATTACCCAATTAAATGATAGGTTATAGTTTTCAGCGCACAGTGGGAAGTGAGCTTGGTTAATTTCGAATGTCAACAAAATTCACCCTGTTGTGCTCTGCCAAATGGGTTAAATAGGCTATGGATCTACACAGTTTTGCCCCCGCCCCTCCTGCCCACTATAAAGGGAAAGGATTCAAGGCAAGCAGACTCCCGCACCTTTTGGTTTCCCAGGACTCAGTTCTACTTAGATAGCAACCCTCTGTTTAAGGGTCAGGAAAGCCAGCTGCATCTCACGACACTCTGGAAAGATAGGGCAGGGGTCTGGTTACTCCACACTCGAAGATGGCCTCCCGCTCTCCACCATAGAACCCAGTCAGCTTTGAGGCCTTTCTAGAAATAGACAGCTCCAGCAAGATGTACTCTCAGCAATCTTCTCTGATGTCTCCTTACAGCTGTCAGATGGTAAGTTTCAGCAGCCTTCCTGATGGTCTGTCTCTTCTGTGTGTTCTGTCCTAGTGCAGTCCCTCTTATATAGCAGTGATGACGGCACTAATTTTACAAACATGGGGAAGTGCCCTGCAATAATCCCTGCACCTAGGATTGGACAGTTACCCTTCTCTCTTCTCCCAACACAGCCTCCAAGTCAGGATTGGTTTAGGGGTCTGGAGCAACATATGGCAATTGCCATTTGTCATCATCCTTTGTTCTCTTTTCAGCTTTTTTGCAAAAACTAGTAATGTATCACAACTTCATAACTTTACTAGCAACTACAAGACTAAACAAATGTTCTGTTTGCGCTAATCATGAGGAATTAGATAATCCAACCACCAAATCGGTATCATATAGGACGCCCATGTGGCACCTTTCTGCTTTTTCCATAAAAGCACAATAGTTATGAATAGGTAAGTTATTGAGCATATCCCTAATTTCAGTTTTCACCCGCTCACCAACTCTCATATTTGGAACATGCTCAGATCAGTCACAACCCTAGTTCAACTGGCCCGTACAGTTCCCAGAGTCACCGGAAGATGAATTGTATATCCCCCAAATCGCCTGGAAATTCCATAAAAAAGCGTACATGGATGAAATCCATCTGCCTTATGATGGCTGAGAAAAAGGCCTAAATGATAATAATCCTTTTAAATAAATTGTGAATCTTCATGTGGGACAAATGGTCCTGCTTCCAGCCATTTGTTTTCACTGGGTCAGCCATAACTTTATCAGTCTCCTTTGTGTTGGAAGCTTGCTCTTTGAAGTGGGTGCCCCCATTTTCACACATATTAGTTGTGCTCCAGCCAAGGGTGACTTTCCTTGAAGTCCATGCTTTCAGAGCCAGCAGGTCTGGAGAATACTGAATTTCGACAACTTTAGCAGGACATTTTCTATTGCGGTTGGTCATAGGTTGGTCAGATAGGAGATGTGACATCCAGGCTGGAAGTGTGAGATGTCCCTGTGAAGGTTTGCCCACAGCCAACAAAAGGGTCTGCCTTGGGATGACATTTTCCAGAAAGACAAAGTGGCTCCTCAAATGTCACTGGAGTTTTGGTAGGTGAAACATAATACAAACTGCTTTTGGTCAACCCGCACATCATGTTTTCTTTGCCTGACATTTTTCTGTGAGCAGTGATATTTTTTTTTCACTTTGACTTTTTTTTAAAACTGCTTTTCTTTTCACACACATGTGCAGGCTGTTTTTGTTTTCAATGTTTAACAATGCTGTTTTGCATGTGACAGGGGTCTTTGATGACTCCTTTTGTAAATTAAAATGCTGCTTATCCATTGGTAATGAAAGGTAGGTCCCTTTCCACATTGCTCTTTAACTTTACTTGAAAAACAAAACCAAATGCCAGGCCATTTTTGTTTCAGCGTTTAAAATCTTGCTATTCATGTGAAAGGGGCTTCTGTTTGGGGCCTTTAAGTGCACCCCACAGCTAATGTCAGGAATGTCAGGACTCAGGGCTAGCTAGCCTTCTGGTTGTAACCCCTGAGCTTTTATCCTGGGCTACAATCAAAAGACCCGGGGCTATAGCCCCCTCTGTCACCCCCAGCAACGCCTCTGCTACCAATGCTATTCCACCTGATCAGGGTACAGGTCGAGGGAACATGCGAATGGACATCTCTCCACTTTTGCCAGAGGTTGAACTTGGTTCCTCCTGTGGGTTTTTAAAGAATTAAAAACATTTTGCTGCCTCCACTTGAAATGACACAGCCGGGATTCGAACACAGGCTGCATGGCAGCAAAGTCAGGACCATACACATTTTGCATTGTGCATATTGTGAAATATCTCATATTGACATTCTGATGATATACAGGACATGTTTTGTTACAGATTCTTAGATATAAAAGGTGCACACCTTTTATACTTAGCCAGGAAAGTTAAAGGAAATGTTATTGGCAAATGAAGTTTTTTCAGTTGAAAAAGAAAATTGAATGAAACAAACATATTTCAATTAGGGATATGGTCACTTCCTTTGGCATCACTTCCTATTGAGTCCTCCCACTTTTTAGTTTGAGCTATTAGAAGGTGCCGAAGCGATTGCATAGGGCTGGGAGGATAGCTCAGGGGCAACAGTGTTTGTCTTGGAAACAACACAAAGCAGAGCAACCCAGGTTTCAATCCTGGTCCCACACTGAGAGACTGGTTTCTGGCATAAAACCTGTTATAAAAGATATATTAATTAGAGTACAGACATGGAGAAATGGCATATGAGGCGGGACACAAAGATTGTAGGTGTCGTTTGGAAATTAACGCACCCATTGACTACCCATTGCCTGCTAATCGCTATGGCCATTACCACCCAGTTCTTGCCTCTCCCTGCCCAAAACACTTCCTCCTAGTAAAGTCTTAACATCCAAGGGCATGTTAGTGTTTTTTCAAAGTAGTCTTCTGAGAGTTAATGACTTCATTGCAGCTGTAAATGCGCAACGGGCGTAATAAAAATGTTTTAACCAGGCCTGCCTTCAGCCACTTCATTTATAAGCACTGTGCCTCGAAAAACTTCTGTATAGTCTACAAATGAACAAATAAATATGTGCCAAGCCAACAGTTTTGGCTTGTGTGTAAGTCTGTTATTAGATGCCCAGGTTTTTGTACCATTTTGCATTTTCAGATGCTACCGTTGATGTCCAGTTAATACCGCTAGGGCTGTGCGAGGCAGGTGCCCTTCCTGTGCCTACACAAAAGCCCAAACTGTTGACATTGCCAATGCTTGTTTTTTGGGACTTTAGCCCTGCATCTGATGCATTGGTGATCTGCAGATATGCGGTGCATGCTGCACGCACCTACGTGTTGTGGTATTTTTTCTTTTCTACTGTGCCTGCGCGACTCCTACACACGCGTTGTTACTGTGTGCATACTCCATCTTTTTTTTTTTTGTAAAAATATCTTTATTAAGTGCTTAAAGATGATACAAGGGTAATAAATTCAATTCAATAAGAAGACTTTTGTGGCAATTACATTCCCCCCTCAAAGCAGAAGGGGTAGTTTCAATTTTACTTTGGGTGGGTACATATATATTTTCTGTTCAGAGTCTGTGGTTTACAAAGTGTTCGTGTTTTGCCTGAGTAGGCTAAGAGTTCCCTTTTTTTTATTTTATTTTTTGGATGATTGCCTGGGCTGGGGGTTTTACTCAGGTCCCTCATCTTCCAGGCTGTCCTTGATTTCATAGTCTCTTAGCAGGCCGTGGACCATCCTGCGGCAGGCTTCGGTTGTCAGCAGCTCATCATTGAGGACCAGGCGTTTCCTTGCGTAGAGGAGAATGTCCTTCTGGCAGCAGAGGAACCTCCAGCAGTTCTGGATTGCCTCTACTGTGTGGGTCTGTGCAAAGAGTCCATACAGCACAGACTGGTGTATAATGTCTTGGGGCGGGATGTGAGCACTCAACTCAGTGTTCAGGGCCCTGCGCAGTTTCCTTGCAAAGGGGCATGCTCAGAAGAGGTGGTACGCTGTTTCCTCTGCCGGGCACCCCCTTGGGCAGCTCCTGTGTGGGCAGAGGCCCCGTCTGTTCATGAATGCTCGCACAGATAGTGCCCCCCTCACCGTCAGCCAGGCGATGTCCTTGTGAATATTCAGGAGTTTGTTTGATGCCACATTTTCCCACACCTGGGTAACTGTGGCCGCTGGCAGGTCCTCAATGGGATCTGTGGTGTCTTGGGACCTGATCAGGTTGTGGATTGTCCTTGGGTTCCACAATGCAGGCACCACCCCCTGAAGGCCAAAATCTGCGATTAACTTTTCCATCTCCCTGTAGTACCAAGGGAGCGTCCAGTTGTACGGGGCCGTGTTTTCCCACTTGTCCCAGCCGAGCCTCCTCCATGTTGGTGTGAGGAAGAAGCGGAAAAGGAGGTAGGCTGAGTGGGTCTTGTTGGCGTTGCCCAGGGAAATCCTGACGCAGGTGCAGGGGAAGCAGGCCCGCAGTCTTGTAGGGAGGTCCGGGATTCCTTTCCCTCCTTTCGCGGTTCCTTGTACATGGATGATCTCTTAACTCTGTCCATCTTTGAGCCCCAGACAAAGTGGAAGACCATGGCATTGATGGCCCGCGCCTCACTGGCTTGGAGGGGCCACGCTTGGGCCACATACTGCAGGACAGGCAGCGCATCATTTCTCAGCACCAGAGCCTTCCCTTCCATGCTCAGTTTGCGGAGACTCCAGAGACCCAGTTTCTGTTTGACCTTGGCCAGGCGTTCCTTCCAGCTTTTCAGCGCTGCCCCCTCCTTCCCATACCAGACCCCAAGGATCTTGATGAAATCCTTCTCAATTGGGAAGGGAAGGGGCTCCTGGTTGCTATCCCAGTGTCCAAACAGCATGGTTTGGGATTTTGCTGCATTTATCTTTGTGCCCGATGCCTGGCCAAAGTCTTCGCAGGTCCTCAGAAGCTCTGACACCGATTGACTGTCTGCACAGAAGAGGGTGACGTCATCCATGTAGAGAGAACACTTCACCTCTCTTCTCGCGTCGCCTGGTGCCGGGATGCCTCTGATGTCTGGGTTATTCCGGATGTACTCCGCCAAGAGCTCTATAATGCAAACAAACAGAGGGGGCGAGAGAGGACAGCCCTGCCTAACCCCAGACTTTACTGGAAAGGGGTCTGTTTTCCAAACATTCACCATGACGGAACTGAATATGTCTTTATACATTACTCTAACATAACTGCAGAAGAATTCCCCCAGCCCAAACCCTCTGAGGACCCTGTCCATGAATTCATGGGAGACGCGGTCGAAGGCCTTCTCCTGGTCAAGGCACACCAGTGCTGCCCGAACCTTGCGGTCCGCGACATACTGGATTGTGTCCCTGATCAGGGCGAGGCTGTCAGCGACCCTACGTCCAGGGACCCCACAGGTCTGGTCGGGGTGGACAATCTCACCGATAGCACCCCTGAGTCTAGTCGCCATTGTCTTTGCCAGAATCTTGTAGTCCACGTTTAGGAGAGAGATGGGCCTCCAGTTCTTGAGGTCACACTTCTCTCCCTTCCGTTTGTACAAGAGCGTGATGATACTTTCTCTCATAGACTGAGGCATGCTACCACCTGCAACCATCTCTTTTTTTTAAATTTCTTTTTATTTTCCATTAACAACGTAAATACATACAACATACAAACATACGAACATTCAACTGGCATTTTGGCTTTTTCGGCGGATTCTGCCGTGGGGTCATCGTCTTAAAGTGTCCAACAGCTTATCTACCCAGTCTGTGGCTGCTTCCGCTAGCTGCCTCCGTGTCCATACAACGGTGTCTATTCTTCCATTCCTTGTGTCTCCCTGTCCTGGGCGCTCTGGTATCCCCCAGCCTCCTCCGGATCCTCCTCGTCGGTTTCCTCTTCTTCTCGTCCAAATAGATTCTGCACTAGGGAATTCCATGCCGCTATTTTCCCAGCCGTTTCCCCCTCCCCTCTTTGCACTGCTCTGATCCACACCGCAGTCTCCGCTAGTGTCCACTTTCGGAGGTCTGCCCACCATGCTTCTATGGTCGGGCCTCCTCTAGATTTCCAGGACATGGCTATCCTTCTTTTAGCTAGTATGCAAATCAGGTCTTTCATTTTTGCTAGGTGCACCCTGTCTCTGCCTCCTCGAGGGAAGAGGCCCAGTAGGTACCATTCGGGGTGCTCCATCTGTATCTGGAGGCCACTTTTCGCTATTTTGGTCCTGATGCCTTCCCAAAACGTCTGTATCACCGGGCATTCCCAAAACATGTGCACCATGTCTGCCTCCTCGGTCGAGCACCGTGGGCACCCGCTGGGGTCACCTCCGCGTATCACTTTCATCCTCTTAGGTGTGAGGTACGCCCTGTGTGTCACGTACAACTGGGCCTGTTTGAACCTTGCGTTCCTGGACACTGTTTTGGGGTATCTCAGCACCCTGTTCCATTCATGGTCGCTGAGCGGCCTTTGGAGTTCTTCTTCCCAACTTTGTTTTATGTGTAGTTTTTGGTCAGTGTGGGGTCTCAGCATCTGCTCGTATAGTCTGGAGGTCGTGTGTGTCCCCTCTGAAATGTCGTACCACATGTCTAATGCTCCTGCCGGTTCTTCTTGGTCTTCCCATTCTGGCCATCTATCCTTGATTCTGAGGATCAGTCTATTATACAGGATGAATTGGCCCTCATGTATTTCGTATTCTTCCCTCATCTCCTGGAAGTCTGCCCATCTCCCCTCTCTTCTCATGTCTCCGATTTGCGCTACCCCCTTGGCCTCCCATTGTGTTCGGAACGCTGCCAACAAGCTCATGTCTGTGCCCACCAGGCCCGCCAGGGGTATTTGCGCTGAGTAGGGGTCCTTCGTCCCTTGCAGCTTCCATGCTCTCCACCACAATCTCACTGCGAGATTTAGCATGTACGGTAAAGTCCTGAGCAGGGGTTTGTCCAGCCACAGTATTTCCCTCAGATAATGTGTTTTCAGTGCGGGCTGGAAGTTGGTTTTGTCCATTGTTTCATCCTCCCCTAACCATTTGACCACAAATTGTAACTGTCCAGCCAGATAACACTTTTCGAAGTCCGGCAAACAAATGCCTCCTCCCTCATAGTCTCTCTGTAGAGTGCTCATTGCAACCCTGTTTCTCCCCCCTGCCCATAGGTAGTTTCTTGCTATTGTGTTTAGGTTCGTGAAGAATGTCCTGGGAATGTTATATGGGATGTTGGTGAAAAAGTACAACAGGCGTGGGAGTACTACCATTTTCAGGAGGGCGGCCCTACCTATCATCCCCAGTGGGAGTGTTCTCCAGAAGGCCATGCATTTTCGTGTTGTGTCCAGGGCTGCTTGCGTGTTGTGTCGGTGAGTGTCTGCAATGTCATGATGGACCTCTATCCCCAAATATTTGAAGGACTGTGGCGCCCATGTTAGGCCCACTTCTGGGAGTCCCTCCGGGGGGGCCCGTCTCAGATCTGCCAGGGGGAAGATCAGGGACTTCTCTTTATTTATTGCTATGCCTGAGAGTCTGGTGTATGCTCCTATTGCTTCCAAGAGGCAGGGCAGGTTAATGCGGGGGTTTTCTACAAACAATAACATGTCGTCCGCGTACAGCGAGACTTGATGGAGCACCCCGTCCACCTCAATCCCCGTGTCTCCATATTCTGCTCTAAAGAAGACCGCCAGTGGCTCCAGGGCCAGGATATATAACATTGGCGATAGTGGGCACCCTTGTTTCGTTCCTCTATAGATCCTCCATTCCTTTGAAATATATCTCCCTGTCTTAACCCTGGCTCTGGGCTCACTATACAGTAGTCTGATCCACCTGAGGAACCCTTCGCTAATGCCGAAGTGGGCGAGGACCCTCACCATCCACCCCCAATTCACCGAATCGAATGCTTTGACAGCATCAAGAGACACTATCGCAGGTTCTCCCCGTCCCTGGTTCGTTCTATCTATCACGTGGTGTAGTCTACGGAGGTTCCATGATGTGTTCCGCCCAGGAACGTACCCTGTTTGATCGGGGTGTATCAATATGGGGATCACCTGCTTCAGACGGTTGGCTAGAGCCGCCGTTAGTATCTTAACGTCCTGGTTTATAAGGGAAATTGGCCTGTATGCCGTGCACCTTGTGGGCAGCTTCCCTGGCTTAAGGATCGGGACGATGATTGTCTCCGACATACTAGCGGGTAATCGTGCACTTTCGTATGCATCTAGATATGTCTCCAGTAACCTTGGGGTGATAGTGTCTTTGAACTTTTTATAGAACTCTCCTGGGAGTCCGTCCGGGCCCGGGGACTTGCCTGTAGGAAGCTCTGCTATTATACCCGCTATCTCTTCCTCTGTGAGTGGGGCATCAAGCATTTGGGCCTGCTCTTCTGTTAACTTTGGCAACCTTATTTCTGCCAATGCATCGGTTATGTCCTCAGGGTCTACCTCCGGGTTGGGGGCATATAGTTCCTCGTAGAACTCGGCGAATAACTGATTGATGTGCACTTGGCCCCTCACCTCCTCCCCTGTCTCGTCTTCTATCACCGTTATGGGTTCCCTCTTATTTTCTTGCCTAGTGAGCCAGGCCAGGAGCCTACTGGGTTTGTCCCCTTCCGCATGTAACCTTTGTAAATACCTCCCATAATTCAACCGTCCCAGCTTCTCCCAGAGTCCTATGCACCCCATTCTCAGCTCCATCAGTTCCTCTGACTCCTCCCCCGCTGCCTGCGCCCTCAGTTCCTCTATTTCTATCCGCTTTTCTAGGTCGTTGAGTTCTGCTATGGCCGCTCCCTTTAATCCGCCCATTTTACCAATCGCTGCCCCCCTTAATACCACCTTGAACGCATCCCAAAGCGTGGCATTACACTCCACACTCCCTGTGTTGTGTTCAAAGTAATCATCTATTGCCCCCTGTAGGTGTTCTTGGAATTCGCCCTCGTCCAGAGCTTCTGCCCGGAGTCGCCACGTAGGTATCGGGGCTCTCCCTTGTGTGTGTGCCCATGATGTCAGTATTGGAGCGTGGTCTGAGAGCGTTTGGGCTTTAATGCTAATACCTGTGAATTTGTGTAGTGATTCAGTGCCCGTGAGTATGTAATCTATCCGTGTAAATGTTCTGTGGGGTGCACTGTAGTGCGTGTACCCTCTCCTTGTCCCGTGTACCTGTCTCCAGACGTCCGCCAGCTTCAGGTGATCTAGTGCCCTCTGTAGTTCCTTGGCTGGTGGTGCTGGCCTCCTGAGCTTGTCATCCGATCGATCCAGGAGCGGGTTCAGGGCGCAGTTGAAATCCCCGGCCCAGATGAACATTGTGTCTCTGTATTGGGCTAATTTGGGTGTTAGTTTTCTGAGGTACTCTCTCGTGTCGTGATTTGGAGCATACGTGTTCACCAGGCACACTTCCCTATTCTCCAACTTGCCATGCACTATCACCGTTCTTCCTTCTTGGTCGATCTCCTTTTTAATGAGTTGGAATGGTACTCCCGGGGCGATCCAAATCATTGCCCCTCTTGCATAGTTGGAGTATGTAGCACTAAACACCTGCCCTCCCCATTTTTTGTCGATCTTGGACTGCTTTTCTCTTGTCAGGTGCGTTTCTTGGAGCATTGCTATCTTGACCTTCATTTTATTCAGCCAGGCGTAAACTCGCAGCCTCTTGACGTACGCGTTAAGGCCTCTCACGTTCCATGTCGCTATCGTTAGCTCATCCCGGCTCATGGGTGTTTGCAGTCCTGGCCTCATCGTCCCATGGCCCTATTTGGTTGTCCATTTCTCTGCTTCCATGTTCACTGCTGTTGACCGGGGTCGCCCGCGTGGGGCTCAGTCTCTTCTCCTCTTGTAGGCCCCGTCTCCTGGGTCCCTGTTGTGGTTCGCTCCAGTCACGGTGTGCTGGTGTCTCCCCATCATAGTCTTTAACCATTCCTTCAACGCCAATGCCTTCTTCCGATTCTTCCTGTCTATCGATAACCTGAACTATAACTAAACAACAACAACAAACGCCCAGCCACCCTCCCCCTGCTCGGGCCTCGCCGCTTCTCCTGCCTTGCTCCTCTGGGTGAGGCCGGCTTGCTGCAGCGTGATGCCTTAAAACTGGCATCTGAACTCTCGGTCGCACTTCTTGGGGGTGCGTCGTACTAGGCTAGTGCGGTTTGTTAGGGTTGGTTGCTCCCTTCATATTTATCGTCCTGTTCCTAACTTCTCGTCCGTTTGATACTCTGCACCCTTGATTCTAATTATCTGCGGATTTCACGCCCGGGCTGGGCTCTGCCTCTGTTAGCGTTTCGCTGCTCCAGTTGGGGGATTCCTTGGGTGTCCATCCACGCATTTGCCTCTTCCGTGGACTCGAAGAAGTGTGTCTTCCCCTTGTGTATCGCCTTCAATTTGGCCGGAAACAGGAGCATGTATCGTATCTCTGCTTTTCTGAGGCGTTCCTTTGTGGGGCCGAACTGTGCCCTTTGTTTTTGGACTGTCATTGTGTAGTCCGGATATATGGCAATCTTGGATAAATTTCGGATAATCTCTCCTCCCCCCCTCGAGAACTCCAGTATCTTTTCTCTATCCTTAAAGTTCATGATTTTAGCGATCATGGCTCTGGGAGGGGCCCCCGGCTGGGGTCTTCGCATCAGTGCTCTGTGTGCCCGTTCCACCACAAAGCCTTGGGACAGGGTTCCAGCTCCGACCTCCTGTAGGAGCATATTTTCGATATATTCCCTGGGGTCGTTCCCCTCCTCCCCTTCCGGCACCCCGATTATGCGGATATTATTTCTCCTTGCCCTCCCTTCTGCGTCTTCTGCTCTCCTTTCCAAGATCTTGACTCTCTGGAGCACCTCCGTCAACTGGGTCCTCGTGGTGGCGGAGTCCGCTGTGTTCTGCTGTACCTGCTGCTCCGCTGTTGTCACTCTGTCCGCCAGGTTTCTCGCGTCCTGGCGAAGGAGGCCTACGTCCACCATGACTGTGTCCAATTTTTGTTCCAGAGATGCCTTCAGGGCCCCTATGGCCGTGTCCATTTTCTTCTCGAGCGTCGCCTGTAGGGTGGCGATTGCCTCTAGGATTTGCCCCTCTTTACCTGGTGGGTGTGGGGTGTTAGCCTTCGCCAGTGCTGTCTCCGATGAATTCGGCTGCCTATTGTCTGGTGCTTTGGCAAAGTGATCCATGCTAACTTGTTTCGTTTTCCCCTCCACCTTCTTGTTGGGCATACTCGCCGTGCGGGCCTCGGGTACTGCACTGCAATGCTTCTTGTCCGCTATCTGTGGCTTGTATACCGAGTCCGTGTGGGGTCCGGTTCTAGTTGGATGGGGGCTGCCCGTTGTGCTATTCTCCTCCCGCCAGTGCTTCCCTGTGTCTTCGGGTGTTTCCACACGCCTCCCCGGTTGCCGTGCGGGCCTGCAGGCGCTCTCCTCACCTGCTAGCCGTTGCCCTGAGTTGGTCCGGCGGAGAGCCGTCTCGGCCCGAGGCCGGCAGGGGCTGGAGGTGACGCTGTCCTCGGCACGGATCTCCCTCGGCTTGCGGAGCTTGCAGCGTTCCCTCGGCGCCGCCTTCTCGCGGCCGCGACCGCGCCCTGTCGCCGCTGTTCTCCTCTCGCCAGGCGCTCGCTATTGTCGTTCCGCTGCCTGGGGAGCGTATCCTGCTCCGCCGTGGCCTCTCTTCCTTCCTTCCCGGGTTCGCAGAGCCAAACTACAGCCTTTCGTAGCCTCCCGCTCTGGGCCGTTGGCCGTGTGTTAGGGGGCCGCCATCTTGCTTTCGATGCTCCGCGTGTTTGCTGCCGTTTTTCGCCTCGTTCCCCAGTCCGGTTCTCCTCAGGGCTTGGATCGGGTGGTCGGTGGATCTTCCCTCACCCGTCGGTAAACTTTCCAGCCGAGTAAGTTAGTTTTAAAAGCGAATTAAATCAGGATCGTACGGGAGCTTCCCTTTCGTGCTCCTCACCGCATGGCCGCCTAGCCACGCCCCCACCTGCGACCATCTCTTTGTACACCTCGAGTAGGTCTGGTCCTACTATGTCCCACATAGTGACGTAAAATTCGGCTGGGAGACCGTCACTTCCCGGTGTTTTGCCTGTCTTGAAAGATTTGGTCGCAAGGTGCAACTCCTGCAGTGTGAGGGGAGCATTCAGTGCGGCTTGCGCTGCTGGGGAGACCATTCTTGGGATGCCCGACAGAAACCTTTCTGCCTGGTGTCCCACTGACCTCTTCTCTGCATAGAGGTCCCCATAAAAGTCAGTCGTCACCTTCATTATGCCATCCCTTGAGTTACAGAGTTTTCCCTCCTTGTCGCGTAGTTCAACCAGAGGGGTGTGCGCAGCGTAGACTTTCCTGAAGAAGAAGGAGTTGCATTTCTCCCCCTTTTCCAGGTTCTCCACTTTGGACCGGAAGATGATGCCCCTGGACTCATCCCGAAAGTGCTGGCTCAGCCCTTTCTTGACTTCCTCCAGGGGAACCCTTACGTCCCATCCCTTGAGTTGGAGGTCGTGCAGCTCCTGCAGCTCTCGCTGCAGTTTTTTACACTCCCTCTTCCTCCCCTGAGCTTTCCTCCTCCCCGCATTCTTAAAAAAGTCTTGGACCTTTCCCTTGACCCATTCCCACCACTCCCCTGTCGACTGGAAGCCATCCTTCATTTCCTGCCATGACCTGTACATCTCCCTTAGGTCGGCCTCCAGTCTCTCTTCTCTCAGCAGGGAGCTGTTCAACTTCCAGGCTCCCGGTCCTGCTAGGAACTTGCCCGTCAGTTCACCCTGGAAGTGGATAGCTTGATGGTCAGAGAAGTGGACAGGTATCATAGTACTCTGTCCCCCCCTCACTGTTTGGGAGGTGAAGACAAAGTCTATCCTAGAGTGCAGAGAGCCATCTGGGGAGCTCCAGGAGAAGTTCCTGCCGTTAGGCCCCATTGACCCTATTACATCTTTCAAGGATGCCTTGTGCACCATCTCTGCCAGGAGCTTTGCTGCGGCATCCATCCACCCAGAACCCGCCCTCAGACCTATGCGTCCTCCCTCTTCCAAGATACAGTTAAAATCCCCACCCATCAATATTGTTCTGGTGGTGACCAGCAGTGGCCTCAGGCGCTGGAGAATTTCCATCCGCTCATCTACATCCGAGAGGGCATACACAGCCATGAGCCTCACCGGCTCCCCCGCCCACGAGCCATCAACGACAAGAGCTCTGCCGCATTCAAGCTCGGTGACGGAGTCGGCCATGAAACGCTTCCCTCTGACTAAAATGGCTACACCTGTAGCCCTAGTGCTGTTCCCCCCTGACCAATATGAGGGGCCTAGAGTCCACTGGTGCATACTCCATCACAGCTCCCACTGCCCGCCCCTGCACCCTCAACAAACAGGCGCTGCCTAGACCCCGCCTAGGAACTGGGTGATTCACCAGCAACACAGGGTCACGGATTAGGACATTTCCCCCAGAGTTCCGTGCGGGACGCACAGCACAGCCAGACGGTTCTCGAAAAGCCCTTCTGGCAAGATTGTTGCCCAGGTTTTCTGAAATGTGTGCTGCAAACACGTGATTTCAGAACCCATTGTTTACATTGAATTCTAAGCAGAAGAACTGCCCAGAACTGGATGAGTTCCGGCGTGCTCGCTCAGACTAATCAGGGAAAACCTCTTTACACCCCTACACATTAGAAATTCGCCACCTTCTGCTGTTCTAGACAGTAGTGGTATAGTTGGAGTGGGGCATGGAACCCCAAGATGATGGCAGGTTAGGTCTAGCTCCCGTCTTTGACCACACATTGATGCCCCCGTGAAAAAAGAAAAATGTTTTCCAATGCTTATCCCCCACCGGTACTCATGATATGATAGGTTATTTATAAGCGCTTAGAGGTTTCTAAGCGCGGACCCGGGGATCGAACCTGTGGTGCTCGGTGCGGTCTTCTTTCCAAGGAAAGCACATTGCACCTGAGCTATCCTCTCGAGACTCTGCATGGATGCTTATCTGACTCGCATTTTGCTACATTGAGCAACTACGTCAGCATCTTCAACACAGATTAACAGTCACTTTTAAAAAAGTTGGTTCTATAAAAACTAACTGTTGCCCCTGGGACGTTAAGCTAAAAAAGGCTGATAATTGAAAACAGCATTTAACATAACAGGTGTTATTGATTTGTCGAGCGCACGTTCACCCCCAGAGGGACATCTTGGCGCTATTGACAGGTAGCAAATGTTAATTGGTACCCAATTTATTGGTACTGATTTTAGCGACATGGGAAGAATGAAAGGCTGAGCGGACTTGCGGGGATTTTAACCTGTGACCATGAAGTCAAACACAGGCCCTTGTAGTGGATGCATTCGTCCACGCAGTCACGGACCCAATATTTGATAAACCTCTCTGTCGACCTAAATGAGGTAGCAAAAATATGTTTAGCACAGTGGAAAGGGTTAAAGCGTTAAACAAAAAGAAGCGGGAAGGTTGGGAATGGGACCAACAGCCGGGGGCACCAATAAGAAAGTGTTCCACAAGTCCAAATGGCAATTTGTTACTTTTCGTGACAAACTGTGAGTACTACCACAGGGTAGTACAGGGTTAAAAAAAAAAGCATTATAAATAGCGAAGTTTGATGTACATTTTGACAAAAGCATTGATCAAAAATTCCAGCTGTACATTGCAGTGACTCATCAAACGGGCCCTCTTTGATCCAAAGCACTGACCCACACCCGCTTGCTGGGCCTGCCCTTCGACATTACCCTATTGCCCTATTGGCCCATTCAATCCTGAAAGGAGAGTGATAGGAGGAAGGAACACACAGTAAAAGAGAAGCGGAAGAAAAAAACAGCCTGGCCAAAAATGTCCACATTCTGTTGACATTACAGACAAAAAGGGGATTATTTTTGTAAGGTGTTACTGCCATAGATATCTGAAAAGGTGGCGTGTGCTGCAACCTGTAGGAGTCCTGAGAATGGGTTATTCACACCTTTACCGCACATATGTGCAAAATTATCTCCCAGGGGGTAATGAGCGGGTTATATCATGATGTCCATGGCCTGCCCCTAGAGGGAGATAGGGGCTCTGGGCAGCTTGGGCCCTCTCCTATGAGATATGTTAGAGCCTGGTTGCTCAGATTGGCTAGGGCACGCCTAGTGTAAATATAACAGTCACAGACTTATCTTCAGTTCACCAGCTTGATAGCTAGTTTTATACAAGTCAAATTTGGTTCAAATAGCACATTGATACATTACACAGGTCATAATATTCAGGGTAAGGCAGTCAGTTTACATCTGTTACATAAATGGTTGAGCAATATACATTAGTTCAGCCGATAGCTGGTCAATTCCCCTCTGTTAAATAAATAATTAATCATTAACCTTGAAACACTGTTAGATCAGTTAACTCACATTGGTAACATTAATGATGGACTAGCGTACCACCTGAGAGAGCTCCAATACACTCTGCTAAATAAATAATTGATTGTTAACCTTTAAAACACTGTTAAATCAGTTCATTCATGTAGGTAACATAAATGATGAAATAGCGTACATTGGGCTAGCTGAGAGAGCTCCAATACACTCTGGTAAATAAATAATTGATTGTTAACCTTTAAACTGGCAGTCTTGACCTCTTCTTGCATAAAGGTTTACATAACCTAGCTCTCCCCTCTTTTCCTCAGTGAGCGTGAATACAGAAACACTACCCCTTGAGGGGGAGACCGAAACCACTACAACACTTAGTGACTAATCCCACCTCACTCTGACAGGAAAGGAAAATGAACCACGGCACTGCCCACTTGTGCGTCGCTGGTGAGTGCCTTTACTTTTACGCAGTTCAATATGTATTCACTCTATCGTTCCCCCTCACTCTGACAGGAAAGGAAAATGAATAAACAGCACTACCTGCTTGTGCGTCGCTGGCGAGTGCGTTTACTTTTACACAGTTCAATATGTGTTCGCTCTATTGTTCCCCCTCACTCTGACAGGAAAGGAAAATGCATACACGGCACTGCCCGCTTGTCCGTTGCTTGCAAGTGTGTTTACTTTTACGCAGTTCAATAATTATTTGCTTTATCGTTCCCCCTCACTCTGACAGGAATGGAAAATGAATACACAGCACTGCCCACTTGTGCGTTGCTGGCGAGTGCGTTTAATTTCACACAGTTCAATATTTGTTTGTTCTTTTGTTCCCCCTCACTCTGACAGGAATGAAAAATGAATACACGGCACTGCCTGCTTGTACGTTGCTGGCAAGTGCATTTACTTTTACACAGTTCAATACTTGTTCTCTCTATCGTTCCCCCTCACTCTGACAGGAAAGGAAAATGAATACATGGCACTGCCCGCTTATGTGTTGCTGGCGAGTGCCTTTACTTTTACACAGTTCAATATTTGTTCTTTCGTTACCCCCTCACTCTGACAGGAATGGAAAATGAATACACGGCACTGCCCGCTTCTGCGTTGCTGGCGAGTGTATTTACTTTTACACAGTTCAATATTTGTTCTTTCTTTTGTTCCCACTCACTCTGACAGGAAAGGAAAATGAATACACGACACTGCCCGCTTGTGCGTTGCTGTCGAGTGCATTTACTTTTACACAGTTCAATATTTGTTCGCTCCTCTCTCTCACTGTCCACCTCCTACCTCTGTGGCAGAACAACACCAGCAGTCACTCGGGTACGGCACCTGGGCCATGCTCTAGCAGAGCAGCACCAGCGGAATGATGCCTCCTCCCGACCTTGACCCCTCGACTCGAAACGGGCCCAAACTCTCAACCCAGGATTGGGGAGAGAAAAACAGGACAGCTGGAAATGAATTCCCTCCAACAGGCGAGAGCCGGACTGCTCTCGCTGGATCTTCCGGGAGCTCTCTCTCTTCGCGCCTCACGGGATACAATATATATACAATATATATCCTTCCGATCTGCCCACAGGGGCCTCCTGACAGGAATCATTCCAAAACTTCCTCAGCCTACTACAGGCTCCCCCTGTTGGTGGACCATACCAAATTCCCTTCTCCTGGGCTCTTCTCTACGGGAAGCGAAAACGTTCCAAATACTACAGAAAACATGAAACCTGGGCTCTCCGTATGAAAACCCAAATTAAATGATGGTTTACACTCACCCCTTCCTCCGTGAAAACCCCTTGTCCCTAAGGGTTTACATACCATAGTGGTGCAGACAACACAAACTGACATTTACCATTCCATAACAATGGTACAGTGCACCATTGTCGAGCATATGCAATTGGTTTATAAACATTGAAGTTGGTACATGCACACGATTGACCAGTAAACGCCCTCCTGATAGTCTCAGTTTGGGTCCCAGGTGCATCATAACTCAACACATGGACTGGAGTGACCTCTTGCTGATTCGGCGGAGCTCTCCATCAGCTTCTGGATAAGTTGCAGAGTATGCTTCCTGAGGGTCTATGGGTGTTGGAGCCTTGTCCAACGTCGCAGGTGGGTCTGGCTATGTCCCCATCTTGGATTGTGACGAACTTGTCAGTGTCTCCAAACGCTGATACTTCACTCCGGTTCTCCGACATTCCGGATGGGCCCGGAGTGGGATCTGCCATTCCGCTCCAGTAACCAAAGTCTAAACCTTCAAGATCTTTGTCTTCATATTCGGGTTGACCAGCTGTCATATCTGAGGGCTGGTGGGCTACTTGCGTGGTCGACAGCTCTGTGTCCTCATTATGTATGTTTTCATTTGAACTTGAGGCTACAGACGGTACATATAGGAGTCCTGCAGGGTGTGGCTCTTTCCCATGGGGTGCTTCCGGTTGTTGAGTCTGTGTAATTCTCTGACTGGGTGAAGCAGGAACATCAGACAACCGTAGGATCCATTTCCACACCATAGCCTAGGTGAAGGAGGTGATTTCAATGGAGGGGCCTTATATCCCTCAGGGTGCCTTCCCTTCTCAATATCTACACAGGCAACCCTGTTAACTGTTTCTGCATGAGGTAGTGTTGCGATTCCCAGCAGTCGCCCAACCTATTCCGACCTCTTCTCCCCAAACTCCGGATGAGTACACTATCACCAGGTTGTAACTTGTGGAATATGACCTTTTCATCTTATCTTCTTTTGTTTTGTTGTTCACTCTGTTCAGCAGAGGCTCGTGCTAGCTGGAATGCCTGTGCCAGCTGGTCGCGCAGGTCCCTCACGTACTTGCAATAGTTCTCTACTCCTGTCCAATCAGAGGATGTTCCAAAACACATGTCTATGAGTAAGCGAACATCCCTCCTGAACATCAACTGATAGGGAGTGAACCCAGTATTATCATTCTGGGTAAAATTGTAGGCGGGCACCAGGGTGGATACATGTTGGCTCCACTTGAGATTCTCGTTGGCATTAAGTGTCCGCAGCATACCCAACAAGGTGCGGTTGAATCGTTCAGCTTGGGCATCCCCTTAAGGGTGGTAGGGGGATGTCCTAGTTTTCCTCAACCCACTCATCTGCATGAGTTCTTTAATGAATTTGGACTCAAAATCTCGTCATTGATCAGAATGAATGCGAGCAAGCCATCCATAGTCTATTAAAACAAGTGCCCCAAAGTATCTTTGCTATGGTGGTCGCTTTCTGGTCTCTGGTGGGGTATGCTTGGGCATATCGATTAAAATGGTCTGTTATTACCAAGATGTACTGATCCCGCTTTTGTCCATCTCAATGCTCAGGAAGTCCACACACGCTAAGTCCATGGATCCAGAGCTCTGTAGATGTTGGAGTGTAGCCGCAGGATGGCTGAGGGTTTTTCGGGCCATACATCGGCACACGTGCAGTAGTATTCCTCGACTTCGGGGACCAGGCGTGGCCAATAAAATCGGCTTTGTGCTAACTCTACGGTCTTCTCACTTCCCAAGTGTCCATGTTGGTCAGGAAGGGTGTGTAACACACGCGTACGTAAGGACCTTGGTAGCACCAGACTGTGTATCTGTCGCCCTTGGATTTGACTTTGCTTATACAGCATCCTCCCTTCATCACGAGGGACCTCCACTCCTTTCGATTAATCTGATAGTTGGGTATATTGTTGTGCTCGGGCGGTCCTCTCGCACCATTTTCTTTGCTCTGCAGCACCTCACATAACTCTGGATCTTGTTATTGGTGTTGTCTCCATTTGGCTTGGTTCATGTATGGGAGCTCAGGAGCCATAAAACAGGTTGCATCACAACATCTCACAGGGATCTCCTGGATGGTCCCTCCGAGGCAGTCAATGAAACGCCCTGGTTCCTCTGGTGGACCAGCACTTTTCTTCAACAAGGCTTTCATAGCGGCCACAGAAGCCATTTCCATAGTGATTAATTCCAGACTGTCCTCGAGGTAGTGGGGTCTGCGGTACAGTGCATCAGCATCTGTGTTATTGATTCCGGGAGAGTATACATAGACAAAGCAGCTAAGCATCTATGATCAGTAGCGTCCAGTTTGGCGAATCTGAGGACGTAGGTGAGTGGGTTGTTGTCCCTCCTCATGGTGAAGATTGCGCCATAGAGGTAGTCATGCATTTTTTCAGTCACAGCCCATTTCAGTGCTAAGAACTCCCTCTTGTGGGTGGGATAGTTGATTTCAGCGGGGCTGAGTTGACGGCTGGCAAAGGCAGCAGGTATGATCGTTTCCTGTTCTCGGTAGAGTACTGCGCCTAGCCCGTGGGAGCTGGCCTCCACATGTAGAATATACGGGAGTTGTGGGTCTGCATAGGCCAGCACCGGAGCTTCAAAAAGAGTCTTTTTTTAGGTGAGCGAAGGCTTCCTTGCACGCCGCACTCCATCGCAGGCCAAAGTCCTCTTTAGGGCGGAATCGAGTCCGGGCTGGGTTTCTTTTCTGGTCGCTCCCTTCTGTGGCGAGGGATAGCCTTTGGTCAAATCAGAGAGTGGTCTGGCAATGATTGCAAATCTGGGCACAAACCGCCGGTAATAATTACAGAACCCCAGGAAGCTTCTCACCTCCTCCAAATTGTTGGGCCGGGGCCAAGAGTCCAGAGCTTCCATCTTGGCAGGATCAACTTGTATGCCGTCGGCGGACACTACATGCCCAATATATGTTACACTGGCTCGGTAGAACTGGCACTTCTCTAGAGACCTTTTTTTTTAACATGTTTATTTTAAAACCGGTTGCACACCTCTAAGCATTGCAGGCATATATAAAACACAAAATTACCTTGAGTTACAGTTGAGTAAGGCTGGGTACACAATATTCTGGTTCTTCCTCTCCCCACAATCCCCCTTCGTCTGCCCCAGTTCAAAGCTCCTCCCAGCCAGGCTGAGCGGGAATGTCTGCGGTTAGCCCAGTGGCCGAATGTAGGGCCCATCGGGCTGATCGGGGTTCATGAGTCATCGCCGGGAAGTTCCAGTCATAGTCTAAGAGTGGGGCCCATATGTCCACAAACCGATGTAAGAGGCCTGCCTTGGCTGCCGTAACATTTTCAGCCACTAAGATGTCCCAAAGTTTGATCCACCAGAAAGTCAAAGAGGGGCCCTTAATAGTCTTCCAGGTTTGGGCAATTGTGATTTTCCCCGCCAATAGAAGTTGCGTGAGGAGGCTGGCCGTTCTCCTCGATCTTGGGTAAGCCCCCGGTACCGGTGCGCCTAGTAAAATAGTTCCCGGCTCCCTGGGGATCTCCACACGAGTGATGTCTTCTATTGTAGAGATGCATTGGGCCCAGAAAGATTGCACAGTGGGGCAGGACCATCACATATGGAAGTATGATCCGGGCTGTCCACATTTGCGCCAGCAGTGGGGGTCAAGAGATTGGTTAAGGTGATGCAGGCGGGTTGGAGGGTAGCACCGTCGCAGATCATTTTGTGAGCACATTGCCGGTTAGTAATGCAGAAAGAGAAGGAGTGGGTTCTAGACCATATGTCCAACCATGTTTGATCTTCCAGAGGGTCGCCCAGGTCTGCCTCCCATTGTGCCATATAGGGGGCTCTGGTGGTAAGCGCATCCTCCTGTAACAGCTTGTAAAGAGTAGAGGTTTTCCCACTTAACGGCATTTCCTTCAGGGTAAGTTCAAGCGTGCCGGGGGTACATGTAGCTGCTTGTCGAACCTGGGGAGGAGAGCACCAGTGATGAAGTTGCGCATACAAGAACCTGTCCGTTTCAGTTAATTGAAAGACTAATTTGCATTGTTTGAAGAGCAGGGTTGGCCATCCTCGAAAAGTTATCACAGCGATTCAAGACCCCCAATAATCCTGTTTTTGAAATTCTGCGGTTGGGACCCAGGAGAAAAGGCTGGGTTGTGGAAGATTGGGGAGAAAGGACCCAAACCATGCGGGATACCCTTATGTTTTAATGCCCAGTCCCATATATTAAGGGTGTATTTAGTGGAGGCCAAGGTCCCAGTCCAGGTCCTCCCTAACAGGGGCAGAATGTGTGGGAGAAAGCAAAGGGGGAGCATGAGGCGGGACTGTTGTTGCTCTACCCAGTTTGGACATCCGGTGGTTATGACCCACGTCCGGACACGCGCCAGTTGTGGCTCTACTTGGTATTTATATAGGTCAGGGACCCCCAAGCCTCCCAATCAGGAACTGCCCATCATGGCCTTTTGGGACAGTCTTGCCTTCCAGATAAACCAAAGCATTTTCCTCTGCATGCGCAGGAGGGGGGCAGTGGGATCGTAGTGGGGAGGGAGGAGCAAGCATAAAGGAATTGTGGAAGGAGATTCATCTTGCAGGCAGTGGTCCTCCCAATAAGCGAGATCTCCTGTGAGTTCCATTGTTCAAAGTCCCTCTCTAGATCTTTAAAGATCGGGAGAAGTTCAATAGATATAAGTCTTTAGGACGGCCAGGGATCTGGACCCCCAGGTAGGGAATTGATTTCCCGGTCCATTGGATCAGCCATAAGGGTTCTAAGATCTCTCGCTCCCCGGGTTCCAGGCTACCCCCAATGCTGTTGATTTCCCGAAATTGATGGCAAAACCTGCTACCCTGCCAAATCTGCAGAGCTCTTTAAGGGCTGACGTTAGGGAAGGCTGAATGTCCGTTATGGATAGCAGCACGTCATCAGCAAAGAGTGCAATCTTATGCTGGTAAGCACCGATGAAGAGGCGATTGATGCCCGGGTCCAGCTGAACGCGCTAGGCAAGGGGTTCCATTACAGGGCAAAAAGAAGCAGGGATAGGGGGCATCACTTCCCGGTTCTGTAGGTTAATGGGATCGGATCTAATAGGTTGCAGTTAACCTGGAGAAGAGTTTTAGGGGACTGATAGTTTGCTAGGACTAATTTTTGGAAGTTCGGGCCAAGGTGAAAGGCTTCCAGGGTGAAATGTAAAAAGGTCCAGTCTACTTTATCGAAGGCTTTGAGGGCGTCCAAAGCCAGCAGGGCCAATTTGTGCGAGTATTGGGTTGCGATGCCCACTGGATCAGGGCCCTACGGATGTTGTCTCCAGTTGTTCTGTGCATTATGAACCCTGTTTGGTCTGGGTCTATCAATTTAGGCAGGACCTCCACCAAGTTATTCGCTAGGACTTTCGAATAAACGTTAGCATCAATGTTTAGTAGGGATATGGGCCTGTATGAACTATTTTTCCTGGGGTCTTTGCCGGCCTTAAGCAACAGTACGGTTATGGATTCTTTCATTGACGGAGTGATGGTGCCCGAAGCACCAAATTAGTTAAAGAGGGCTGTTAACGGGGCTACCAATTGAAGAAAAAACACTTTATAAAATCTTGTCGTGAACCCATCTGGGCCTGGGGCTCTAGGCTTTAGAGACTTGATGGCTGCCTCCACCTCCTCACCTGTGATCGGGCCGTCCAGTCCCTCTCTGTCAGATTCTTTGAGTCGTGGAAGTGGGGCACCTCGCAGGTACCATAGCTGTTCTGCTTTATCTCGGGGTTCCCGACATTGTCTTGGAGAGATAGGTCACTGCCAATCGTAGCTTCTCAGCGTACTGGACCTTGCCCTGGAGTTCGCGGAGGCCCACTATGGTGTTCTGCCTCTTCACCTTAGCCAGTTTCTCCACCAGGAGCCTGTTCGCCTTGTTGTTCCTAGCATAATAGCCCTGCTGGGATTTGGCCAGTAGGTGCGCTGTTTCCTCAGCGTAATGAGCCTCCAACTTCTTCCGGGCTGTTTGTAGGGCGGAGTGGGTCCTCGGTGCCCAACCTTTTTGCTTATGACGGGCCTCGACTTTCTGAACCCCTCCCTCAAGTTCCATATGGGTCAGTTGTTTACGTTTATGAAATGCCGCTCCGTGTGCGATCAGTTCTCTGCGCACTACTGCCTTCATGGCATCCCATGTGTTAGCTGGGTAGGTATCCCCAGTAAGATTTTCCCAGAAAAGGTTCTTGACCACTGTGGCAATGGAATCCCTTAGTAGCATTTCATTCAGAATGGGGTCATATAGGTTCCAGCGGCATTGAGGGGCCGGATCAGGGTCGTGAGCTCGAAGGGACAGTGAAATCGGGTCATGGTCTGAGAGTATCTTAGTTCCTATGACCACTTTGTCGACAAAGGCGAGAACTTGTGGGGAGGTCAACAGAAGATCTATTTGGGAAGAAGTCCTATGCGCATGTGAAAAAAAAGACAAGTCCTTTTCGCCGGGGTGGAGCACTCTCCATGCGTCCACCACCCCTAGAGTTCGAAACAGATGAAGGAGGCATGTGGCGAGCTTAAATTCTCTGGGGGCCGTTGGATGCAATCTATCCCATGATGGGTCCGGGACCCCATTGAAGTCTCCTCCTATAATGATTTGGCCTTCAACAAAGGGGAGGAGGGTCTCGCCCAGTGCCTCATAAAATGCCTTCTCTACTTCATTGGGGGCATAGAACGAGATGAAAGAGTAAAGCGGTCCGTATACAAAGCCTTTGACTGCCTTGTAATGTCCCTCTGGGCACAGTAGGGTCTCTAGTATTTTGGGTCGCACATTTCTGGCAAAGAGGATGGCCAAACCCACTTTTTTGGTCCCATTAGACAGACCCACCAGTTTATAGCGATTTTGCGATCCTGCAAAAAGCTGCGAAAATGGCCGTTTTGCGCAAAATGCTGCAAAACAGCTGTTTTTGCAAAACAACCCTGCAAAATCTACAATTTAAAAATAAAAAATCCTCAGGGTTCCAGATTCTCAAACCGTATCAATGCAAGAAATGAAATGCACAAACACATCTCATCACTTGCGCCCAAAAAAAGAGCAGCCCAATCCACAAGCGACACTTGAATGGGCACATTGTATTAAAATGTGCCCATTCAGGTGTCCCTTGTGGATTTTATATGCGCGCCCATTCAGATCGCCTTTTTCACCTCTGAGTAAATCAGCGGACGTTTCTGCCAATTTAAAAGCGCATCCTAAATTTCCATGCAAGATGCACTTTTAAATGTGCAGAAATTGTAGGCAACCCTACGTGCACAGGAGCTGGGGGTGCCACTGCATGACAGGGGGCCTCATTACAAGTCGGGCGGTAGCCGTGCCGGTAAAAACGTCACGGCTGGCGTTGGAGTCATTTTTTTTCTGGCAGTCCCTCCGGTCAGATGCTCGAAAAAAGAAAATCCCCATTCCCATCGAGTCCCATTGAACTCAATGGGAATGGGGAGGATGGATGCACCAGCACTATGTGCAACAGTGCTGGTGCATCCGTCAACGTCTGTGAACGGGTGCCGTTCCGCCCGTCAGGTCAGACCTGGCAGACTGAAAGGCACCCGCTCGCAGAACTCGTAGTTTGCCGGTCCGGAAACAACGGTAGAGGCAAGTTTATCGATGCTGTTGTTTCCGGACCGGCAACCTCATAATGACCCCCAGGGTCTTTCTTGACCCGGTCATGAATTTTTTTAAGGTTTTTGAACCGCTGCTATGTCGCTTGCATTTCTGTTCCTCAAACAGGATAGGAATGCGTTTTTTGGGTCGCATTTTACAGTAGACGCGCTGGGAGCTTGCAGAACACTGTCGGGAGAGTGCTTCTATTCAAGGTACTACCCAATTTGACTGCCAAAAATCAATGGAATGATACAATTTGACCTATTTTGCCAGTACCATTCTATCCATTTTTTTAAATACCAAATATGTGGAGCAGGGGTTGCGGGGGTGTCACCTGCTCCTTATGTTCAGTATTTCGACCTTGTGGGTTGCAGGGATGTGCCCCGCTTTCTCAAAGTTGGAGGTGGGGGACTGAAAACAAAAATAAAAAAAAAATAAAAAGGGACCCTGCGGCACGGATCCGTCCTGCGTTAGAGGGACTGATCTGACACCGCAGGGTTTGGGGGAAGCGGCAGCAACCAAGCAGTTAACTAGGGGATGGGGTGGGTTGGTGGTGAAAGGTACATTTTGGGTTGTTTGGCTGAAGTGCATTCACGGCAAAATTGAAAAAGTGTTCTGCCAAGCCAGAGACATCTGGGATTCTTCCTATTAAATTAAAACAAAAGATACATAATAATGACACCCTGACTCTCTTTTAGCCTTGCATTCTGCCTCTTTCCTACAATGTGACAATCTAACACCCTCCAGATAATACAAAATGTCCCGCAAAAATGCCGCAATAAATAAAGGTTTGTGCCACAAAATTTGCCATTTCATGCCGCAAAATTTGCCATTTCATGCCGCAAAATCCTGGAAGGTCTGATTAGAAGCTAGATACTGAAGCTGGACATTTCTATTCTGAAGGCATGTGAAATCTGAGGGCAGCAGATGTGTTTCTTGTAGGAATACCATTGAGCCTTCCTTATCTTGGAGGTGTTTCAGAGCCGAACCTGATAGAATGGAGAGGCCTGATTTGTTATCGTTACAGAACCATTACCCATCATTACCTATTGTTAGAGAACTGTTACTCATTATTACCCATTTAGGAATCATTGCATCATGTTTAGTTATCCATCATACATTCTTATTAGTACATGTAGTAACATTAGACTATCCACATTAATCTGCCACTTTGTATGCATTTGCATTTGCTTATAGAATGAGGCCTGGTATGCAATGTAGAGCCATGTAGAGACTGTTATGTATTATGTATGCATGTAGAGAGACACGTATGCATTGCATTTAGAATATGCATTGAGCTTTAAGTATAGTGCTTGGTATGAATGAATGTTAGGCACTACATTCGAGAATAGAAAGCATGAGGCCTATGACATTATAAAGCCATTACACGGAGATGCGCCGCAGAGTGCAGCAAGATTGTTATGAGTTAACAGTGTACAAGTATTCGTAAACATTTGCTTGGCAGGACAGAGATAACATGACCCTTGTCTGAGCGGAGACGGCGAAGGAGGCTTATCAGCATGGCTTGTGTGCTTCGCAGAGACAGAAAAGGTGGGAGGCAGCGCCAAATGCAGGGAGCGCTTTGCATGCAGAAGGAGAGAGGGATTTCATGCTTTATAAATGGAGGAATAGATGGTAAGATGGTGTATTGCAGGCAGACGAAGGCCATGATATAGATAGGCCGAAATGTCACATTCACAAAGAACACGACCAGAACATGGAGTGAAAGTACATGCAAATACAGACTTTCAGGCATTGCCCATATTTAGAAATGCTGACAGAGACAGAGGGGCATTTTAGCTTAGAGAATGAATGTAACCATAGGGATTTGTATACATCATTGTACAGTATAACCAGGTGAGAGGGGAGATGCTGGTTTAGATGGTGCTAGATGGAGTTTTGGATGGAGCTGCTCTCTTTGAGATCTTGAGAGAGAGGCGTTTGGTGGGGGATTGATGCAGCCTTGGCAAACCAGCTTGGCAGAGATCGATGAGCTTGGCAGAGGCAGTTCTTTTGACCAGATCTTGAGAGAGGGGCCTGACACTGACTGACTGGCTGGTTGCAGAGTGGAGAGCTTGCACAGAGCAAGGGAGTATTGATAAGACACGTGCATGGGGAATTGGAACAGACTCACACAAAGAGCTTTGGGAAAGGGGAAATCAGACAGGGATTGTCTTAGAGAGAGGGAGAGTGAAGTATGGTATGGAATGGAGAGGAATGCCGAATGCTGGCCCTTGCCATATGTATATTGTATTAGACACTGATAGATCCAGCTAATCACAGATTTGCATTAGAAGCCTGTAAGGCTTACAGTCATTACACTGCATGGTAGATTTGCACCAAGAATATAAAGGTGCAAATTCGAGATTTGCATAGTTTTAGTAGTGTTTGCATCATGCATTGTTATGTATGAATAAATGTATTCTATTGTTATAATTGAATCGATTCATGTGTTTTCTTTGTGTTTTATGTTATTGTGTCCATAGGAGTAAGATAGGAGTATGTTGTTTGGAGTAATCTAGAAGTAACACAGTGCACAAAGGCCCTGAGATACGAAAGCAGGGGGTTATAGGGATCCACACCCTCCTAGGAGATTGTCTAAGATTGTCTAAGACTGGTGCATGGTCGCCCAAGTGGGGCTAGAGCATGGTAGGATTCGTTTTAGGAATAACAAATGGCACCCATAACGCGGGTCTTCACTAATGCTGACTGATAACATATAACAGAGGGTTTAGTTTGCAAAGTTTTGCAGCTGGCTTGTTGATCCACTTGTCGATTTCTGCAGCAGTCGAAGCTTGAACATCGTGTGCAGCTGTGTTTTGTTTTCTGTTAGTTCGTGGGAATAGATATTTTTAGGTTTTATGTTTTGTCTGTCTTGGGGATGTTATGAATTAGAGCATGTTTTGTCCACAATGTTGTTCACCGTAGGAAGGGGGATGCAATTGTCTGACTGACTTTGAATCCGGAATTGAATTTGGAATTGATCAAGAGCAGTATTTCATGACTGGCAATTAATTTGGGAATGAATGTACATTTATTTAGCCGAGCGAGAGACACAGTTCTTTCTTGAAGACGCTTGTGGTATTTTGTTTTTATGGAACTCCACGGAGACTTGAAGATTGGGAGGCTGAGGAGACAGGGAGACTGACACTTTTTGGGGAAATCTGACCTTTGTTTTGGATTCCTATTGGTTGAAATTTGTGTGCACATTTTTGGCAAGTCGACGACTGTATCTGCATGTTTAGAGAAGTCTTGGAACTTGTTTTTTGAAACTCACTTGAGTGTCGTGAGGTTTGTTTGAAGAGAAATCCCGAGGGTGAATAATTAAAACTGCAACATGAGCTCATTTTTTAATGATTTGAAAGCAATAATAAATCGGCTTAGAAATATGCTTGATGTCTGGGAAGTTTCGCCGGCACCAACCATATTGAAAGTGAATAGTGAAGTAGCTATGACAGAAATGAGTCCATATATTAGTGATTTGCAGGCAATAATATATCGTCTCAGACATGTAATTAAAGACTGAGAAGATATCCCAGCCTCTGTGAAATATGACCCATTGAAATATTTGTCAATAGCAGTGATGGGCGGGAACAGAGTTCCTAGAGAAATGAATATTGTTCATGGGGAGAAAGAGTTACCTCAGAATTTGTACAGAAATAGTGTGACCCAGAAAGCAGTTTGTTCCACTGATAGGGCAGCAATAAATGAAGAGATTGCAGCAACAGCAGAGCAACAAATTGAACAGATTGAACGAGGGGTTTGCCAGGAAATAGAGGACATGAAGAGAATGCATAGAGGGATTGCCTTTGAAGATTTGAGGCATTATGAAACTGTATTATTGGAGACACCTTTGCATGAAAACAGTTATGTGAATGGAGGCACTTATGTGAAAATCTTTGATTTGAATAGAAATGGCATTTGTAATGACATTGTTGGCAGGAATGATAAAAGCAGTATTTTGCCTATTTCGAGTGAAATTTTTATTTTGTCTAATGACATTGAAACATGGATAGCATTGAAGGAGAACGTGAATATAATGAATCGTGCTGAAGTTGGATGTTTTGAGACACAGGATTGTTTTAATTTTTTGAGTTTGAATGAGTGCATGGAGAGAAGGATTGTTGACGTTTTGCAGAAACATTGCGTAGGACTAGCAGACTGTTCAGGAGTAAACAGTGGAATGAAGGAATGTTGTTTGAATCTGAATTGTATTGCACATGCGGAAGGCAGTGTCTGTTTGAATGAAATCAATTTGTTTTTTCAACATGAAGTGATTCAGCATCATCGTGAATACTTAATGTTGAAAGGGGAATGTGTTCTAGCCACGTATGGAAATGACACAGAAAGCAATTGTTTTGCAGGACCTGGAGTGCAATTGTATGAGAGGAATGCAGTTGTGCAACTTTTGAAGTTGCAATTTTTGGAGTACGTGAAATGGGCTGTTCTGTTTTGTTTTGAGAAGGATCGAGATGGAGGCAGGAGTCATGCATTAAACATGCATGGAGAGACAGGCATGTTTAGACCGATGCACTTATAGACAGATGATACACTAGAACTGATACACTGAGAGAAACTAGTCTTGATGTCGTTAGAGAGACATGGGGAGTTTAGAACTAGCTATGTGCAGCAGTGCACAATGAGAAATGCTGTTTTGTTTTTGGCTTTGAATACACCTGAAACTGATTTGAAGACTGATACTTGCACTTTTTGTTTTCTTTGCATGAAATCTGGAGAAGACATCTTGACCAGAACGAGATTGCATTGGTGACAGACCAGATTGCAACGCAGGAATTGACCAGACCATGATTGACAGCAGCATGACGACTGAAAGCAGCATGACCAGAATGATGGACTGACCAGACCAGATTGACCAGACCTTGATGAAACTATGTGACTTTGCATGGCTGTTTTGAAGCAGCACCAAAAAGAGACTGGCTTTTGTCACCTTGTGATGTGACACCATCTGACTTTTGCTACGCTTTGCAGCAGCACTTCTGGGGAAGGCTGACAGACCGATTTGAGGCCTTAGGGTGTAGCTTTGCCTATGGATGTGCTCTGGGAATGTACCCTGAAAACCTGCTTGCTATCTGAATTTGTGGCATGACAACTAATGCCATGGAAAGTGAAGATCGTGACCGACTGTACAGAGAGAATACACCTTGCAGCATTCTGTGCCAAGAGAGAGAGAAAGAGCAGTGAAAGATGTTCAGAAAAGAGAGAGAGTTCATTTGTGAGTGGTGTTGTAATCTGCAGTGAGAAGAGAATCCATTTGGAATGGCTTACATTGTGAACCAGAACCAGACACAAGTTTGGGCCTGAGGAGAAGAGAGAAATGGGAATGAGCAGGAAGACACGCTCTGAAAGCATTTGAATTTGTGATGCTAACTACGTTTGAAAAGTAGTGAAGCTTTGTCTCTTGAATGAAAGAGAGAGAGCATTGACACCATGGTGCTTTGAAATTTGCACTTGCATTCAAAGTTGACTGGTCCCTCATTTGAAGAGCAGGAACTGGCATGGCATGAACTGGCATGGCATGGCAACAACTGGCAACAGCATGACCTGGCAAGGAAGGAGAGAATTTGAAGCTGGAGTTTGGCCTATGGAGAAGGACCACTGGGCATGGAATTGCCACTGGAGAGTTGCCATCTGCATTGTTTTGCAAACACTCGCATTTGTTCCCAGATTTGAATGAAATGGGAATGGAGGCCTAGGGAAAAGGGAGCGTATGAGCTGTATCAATCTGCATCAAATTGAAAGTTCTGACACACGGTTTTCCTGGTGCTTCCATTGAAAAGTGAAGGACCAGTGCGACCCCGTGGGGACAATCGAGGGGCATATGGTACCGACACAATTGATGCTTGCTCCTGCCTTTTTGGAGCTCTGTGCAAAATCTGCTTCACGTTTGTTGCTGTGGAGAACTTTTCTGCGACGAACATTGAAAACCTTTGCTGAACACATATATATGCTCGTTGTGACACATTTGCTTACTCATTTGTGAACACTCGCTTTGTTGACATTCCTTGGCTGAAAGATTTGCATTAGAACTGGAGTTGTACTGACTTGGAATAAATTCTATTGGAATACAACTCAATAGATCACAGACTGACATGCAGTGAGAACCTGGAAATAACTTGGACTGGAATGTAAATGAATTGGCCTATATGACAAATACACTGGATGTATAAACTGATATGTATGCATTGATCTCTAATGAATTGACTTGGCCTGTTTGGCTACTGGCATCTGAAATGAGCTTTGACACCTGTGAAAGTGACACTGTTATTTTGTGCTTGACACATTGAAACTGAAAACACCTGATATCCACAGTGCACATGCATTGATTCTATGCATTGCATTTTCGTTTTCTGCTTGTAGACACTTTTGGCTTTTGACTTTTGACTTGACTTTTTGCTAAATAGAAATTTGAATATGCTATTCTGAATTTTGACACATTTGCAGCTATGCGTTTGAATTTTAGCTTGCCACTGATAGAGTGAAATGCTTGCATTGTAAGGGTTTTTTGCATCGTGAATAGAATGTTTTTTCCCTTTGCAATTTTGCTTGGTTTTAGCATGCCACATTGCTATGTCATATTATGCCAAATCGTTAGTAATGATTATGTAATGATAAGAGGAGGGATTGTAGAACCTGATAGAATGGAGAGGCCTGATTTATTATCGTTACAGAACCATTACCCATCATTACCTATTGTTAGAGAACTATTACTCATTATTACCCATTTAGGAATCATTGCATCATGTTTAGTTATCCATCATACATTCGTATTAGTATATGTAGTAAAATTAGACTATCCACATTATTCTGCCACTTTGTATGCATTTGCATTTGCTTATAGAATGAGGCCTGGTATGCAATGTAGAGCCATGTAGAGACTGTTATGTATTATGTATGCATGTAGAGAAACACGTATGCATTGCATTTAGAATATGCATTGAGCTTTAAGTATAGTGCTTGGTATGAATGAATGTTAGGCACTACATTCGAGAATAGAAAGCATGAGGCCTATGGCATTATAAAGCCATTACACAGAGAAGCGCCGCAGAGTGCGGAAAGATTTTTATGAGTTAACAGTGTACAAGTATTCGTAAACATTTGCTTGGCAGGACAGAGATAACACGACCCTTGTCTGAGCGGAGACGGCGAAGGAGGCTTATCAGCATGGCTTGTGTGCTTCGCAGAGACAGAAAAGGTGGGAGGCAGCGCCACATGCAGGGAGAGCTTTGCATGCAGGAGGAGAGAGGGATTTCATGGTTTGTAAATGGAGGAATAGATGGTAAAATGGTGTATTGCAGGCAGACAGAAGAAGGCCATGATATAGATAGGCCGAAATGTCACATTGACAAAGAACACGACCAGAACACGGAGTGAATGTACAGGCAAATACAGACTTTCAGGCATTGCTCATATTTAGAAATGCTGACAGAGACAGAGGGGCATTTTAGCTTAGAGAATGAATGTAACCATAGGGATTTGTATACGTCATTGTACAGTATAACCAGGTGAGAGGGGAGATGCTGGTTCTAGATGGTGCTAGATGGAGTTTTGGATGGAGCTGCTCTCTTTGAGATCTTGGGAGAGAGGCGTTTGGTGGGGGATTGATGCAGCCTTGGCAGACCAGCTTGGCAGAGCTCGATGAGCTTGGCAGAGGCTTGAGGCAGTTTGAGTGACCAGATCTTGAGAGAGGGGCCTGACACTGACTGACTGGCTGGTTGCAGAGTGGAGAGCTTGCACAGAGCAAGAGGGGAGTATTGATAAGACACATGCATGGGGAATTGGAACAGACTCACACAAAGAGCTTTGAGTTTGGGAAAGGAGAAATCAGACAGGGATGTCTTAGAGAGAGAGAGTGAAGTATGGTGTGGAATGGAGAGGAATGTTGAATCCTGGCACTTGCCATATGTATATTGCATTAGACACTGATAGATCCAGCTAATCACAGGCTTGCATTAGAAGCCTGTAAGGCTTACAGTCATTACACTGCATGGTAGATTTGCACCAAAAGTATAAAGGTGCAAATTCGAGATTTGCACAGTTTTAGTAGTGTTTGCATCATGCATTGTTATGTATGAATACATGTATTCTATTGTTATAATTGAATCGATTCATGTGTTTTCTTTGTGTCTTATGTTATTGTGTCCATAGGAGTAAGATAGGAGTATGTTGCTAGGAGTAATCTAGGAGTAACACAGTGCACAAAGGCCCTGAGATACAAAAGCAGGGGGTATAGTGATCCACACCCCCCTAGGAGATTGTCTAAGATTGTCTACCACTGGTGCATGGTCGCCCAAGTGGGGCTAGACCATGGTAGGATTAGGTTTAGGAATAACAGTTTGAAGGGAGAGTTTAGACCTTTGATGTTCAGCAAGATGAAATTCAATTTCTGATGTGGTGGGGGTGTCTTCGGGGTGTTGACATTCCACAGTAGTGGTGCCTGGGTCAGGTGTGACTCAGTAGGTCTTTTGTCCTCCTGTTTTCACAGTGCAACCAGAGTTTTAACTTAAGCTTCCAATATGAAGCCATAACAGTAAACTTATGGGAAGCCGACCATTCTCCGTCAGCATTTCCCTTAGCGAACTAGGCTAAAACTGTCTGTGATGCACTCCAGGGGCTTTCAGATGACATCCAACCTGGAGTCAGGCATGGGCCGTGCGGAGCCCACTATAGGTAATTTGCCATTATGTGTTCCTGAGCGTATCGATATCCTCTGAACCGACAGATTGAGATCTTCGGTATGAAAAGGGACGGTCATCAATGCATTGGCTGCCGTTTGTCTTCAGTCCGTTGAATCCAAGCAGGAAGTCACCTTGAATTTCGTCCCTTCTGGACCTTCGTCCAGGTCATTGTGCGCTTCGGTTTAGGGGGGAGTTTCTCAGAGCCATGCACCTTCGAGTCAGGTGAATCTCCATCCTTCTTTTCGGGTGAATTGGGACTCAGGATCGACTCTGTGTTTTCTAGGTGACCAATCATCCGGGAGACCCCTTTGTACGAGAATTGGAGAGCAGTTGGGAACAGCCAACGATAGCTAACGTGGTGGTCCCGAAGGAATAATTTCTAGGGCCTCAGGGCTTTCCGCTTCTGAATAGTTACCATTGCCAGGTATTGGAGGATCTGAAGGGGGGACACTTGGAAGGTTAGGTCATCTTGGGAGCGACTTATAACCGTAATAGCCTCCTTGGTCATGTAGAAATAGACCTGTTTAATTATATCTGGGGGGAGTAGACATCCACTCCCCGTCTGGGTCAAAGTCTATGAGTGCGGTCCAGTATGAGTTGAGATTTATCCAGGTGTGGCAAAAGGGATTGAAAAAGGTCTTTCACATATTCCGCCAGGTTTTGGTCCGGGACTGAGGATGGACCCCCTGATTCATAGGTTGTTCCACCGAGCTCTATTTTCCAAATCTTCTTGTATTCCAGGATCTCGTTTCTGTTGAGTGGGGTCTGGATCGTGCGTTGTACCTCCAAGAGCGTCGCCAAATGTTCTCGAGTTAGGTCCTCCACATATCCCACCCTCTGTGATCCTCTGCTCCGTCTGTTCAAGCTTAGTGGTGAGTTCCGCCATGCAGGATCGAAATTTGACTTAAAGTCCAACATGAAGGCTTGTATGTCTCCCTTGGTTGCCAGCTGACAAGCACCCTCTGGGGAAGTTTGAGGTGGAGATTTTGGTGTTTCCAGCTTTTTCACCTTGTCAGCTGGAAGCAGCATGGTAGAGATGTCAGCGCTTTTAGAGGTTTTAAGATGTTTAGCCATTTCTGCTAGGTTCTGGAGAGTACTTCTGTGGTCCCTTCGAGATGTGCCAAACTTGGGCAGCCGAGGACTCCTTTGAGGGAGAGATCGGATAGCTCCCCTGTCCCCTACGGTATGGGTTCCTAGAAGCGGACACCAAGCAAGGCAGCAGAAGGCACCAGCTCCCCAGCCCCAGTATGCCCCTGCCCAAGAGGTATTATGCCTTCTCCATCATATCGCGGCCACCTGGGGTAGGGAAAGGGCGGCTTTGCCTTTTGAATTTTAAGATTGATTGGGTCCAATGGTGCCTTATTAATGCCATGTGTTTCAGCGCGTGGTAGTTCTCTTCTTCAATACCCAGGGCCACGACCTAGGTGGGTCGCTGTATTTGTTTCATAACTGTTTATAATTGATGCCACATCGGTGTTATGTGTCCTTGACAGGAGTAGGCCGGCCACAGAGGGTAAAGTCAGGCAGGGGAAACTCAAAAGGGCTAGGCCCTCCCTGTCCGTTTAGACGAGCTGGATGGGCAAGGGAGAAAGAGTGCAGGGCGATCAAGCAGCATCAGTTCTTAGTAATCAGAGTGTTGAGGGATCAGGGTCTATACCTTCATGTGGCGTTGGATGGAGTGACTTCCTCTCGTTCTGATGTCAATATGTGAATATGGGACTGTGCCCCTCTTCGGAAGTTGCTGGGTTCCTCTGGGAATAATTTGTATATAAACTGCTCCTTTCCAAGCACTTCCCTGAGCTGCAGTTTCCCAGTTCGGTTAACAGGTGGCATTAGAGAGAACCTAGATTGCTCTGTGAAAGAAGCTCACTGTACTGGACAACCTGCTCCTGCTAAAGCTCTGAACTGGACCATCAAAAGTGTGAGAGTGTGAGAGAGGAAGAGGGAACGATAAGTACGGGAGGTGGCGGGGAAAAGGCTGCAAGAAGGGTAGGAGAAGCATGCTGACAGTGAGCGGGAGGGGTTTGGGGCAGGAGGTAGGATGGGCAGTCCAGTACTGGAACGCTGACATCTCAAAGTGACAGTCTCCCCGGCCTCTTATTAATAACTTGTCTTTGCCCAAGCTCCTTGGAAAGCTTTGTGCCAGAGCTAACTAATAATACCTGGGAGGGAGTAGGCATGCAGTATTCTTTACCTTAAGGGCTGCTTGTGATACTCAGGGATTATCAGACACACAAGGTGCACAGGGGAATCCCCTGGAGCCAGGAAGGAAACGTCTCAACCATCAACAGCCATTTGCACAACAAAAGGGAAAGGAAGCGAGAGGAGGCCGCCTTCTGGACCAAGGTGGGGATAACGCATTTGTACCCTAATATTCACACTTTTGCACAATTCAGTATGATTTTTGGAATGACTGTCAAACGGTTAGCTTCATACATTGGAAGCTGGTTCCAAAAAACTCAGCAGAAACATAAGCTTGGTCTCAGACCCTGTTTGTTGTATTTAGCGTCCTGAGAGAATGTTTAGTATTAAAGAAATAGTAGTTGTAGTCACCCACAAACCCCAACCCCCCCCCATGGTTACGAGTTTGCCAGTCACGTTTGCTACCCAATAACCAGGCAAATCCGCAACCCGAAAGAACATGGAGTAAAAAAAAAAACCTTCTGCTATCTTCCTACCAAAGTCCTCACACTCCCTACCCCGCACACTCTTGCAGCAAAAACTTTGCCACCCAGACTCGCATCCAAATCCCACTTCCTGGGGAGCCTGCACACACTCGAACCAGCAGATACTGCTCACCCACTTCCCCAGCAGACACTCCACTCCCTGGACCCCCCTGACTTCCTCCACCCAGAAGAGCCCCCTCCCTCCGGAAACCACACCCACCCTGATTTCACTCCCTCTGCCCCCATTTCTAGACACCTGGCAGACTCCCCACACGTTCTTTCCCCCACTGCAGGTCTGGCTCCCACTCTGACCGACATTCCGCCAGCAGTCACAGCCCACTTCTGGGGATTTTCCCACTTGACCAGATACCTTAGCTGGCCACTATCACCCCCCCACCATGCTAGTCACCTTCCTCCTGCACTCACCAACAACCCTCGCCCCACTTGTCCCCCTATTTTCACAGCCAATGGCCCACTTACCTTACCCAACTGTGTCTGCACTACCTCCCCATCACTCCCCCAGACTAACACCACTGGCCAGATGCTGCCACCCACCTCTCACAACCCCATCCACATTCATCCTTCGTGGCACTTAACAATTGTTGATTATTCTTTTAATTCTATGAATTACGCTTTATCATCATCTTCACAAGTAGTAATTGTCAACATCAATTAGGTACAAATACATCACGTTATGTTTTCAGAAGACACGGACCCCAGAAGTGGGATTCGAACCCAGGTTATCAAGCTCCAAAGCCTTGGACTTACCCGCTGTACTACATGGGTGACTACAACTACTATTTCTTTAATACTAAACATTCTCTCAGGACGCCAAATACGACAAACAGGGTCTGAGACAAAGCATATGTTTCTTCCAAGCTTTTGGAGCCAGCTTCCAAAGTATGAAGCTGACCATTTGACAGTCATTCTAAATCATACTGTAGAGAAGGAGCTAAGTACCCCCCCACCTCAATCACCTCGCCCATATTGCCTACATGTTGGGAGCCAGAGCACGAGACACATACAGAGCCATTCAAATTACAGAAACCAAGGAGAATCCTGGAAGCAGGGATACCATTGAGAAAACCATACCTGCATACAAGACAGTATGATGGCCGTTCAAATGAAATTCCTGAAGAAACAGGACAAATGAATGGCGAAAATTAATGATGACACCATACAAAGCAGGACTGATGTATATAGAAGAGATACAGAGGCTAGAGAATGCAGGTAATTCTATAAGGCATTAAGAAAGTATCAAAGATAAGTGTCATCTCGGGCTCGAGATGAAGAGGCTTATGTTACAGAAACGTTGAAGATATCAAGCTGTTTCATGTGTAAATATGCAAAGAAATGCAAGGAGACAAAGTACTCTTGAGGCTAGCTTTATAGTGAATAGGTTGCGGCTTGCGCCAACATGTACATATATTATATTGGAGTCAGTAAAGAATGGATGTTTCCACTACGTACAATAGCAGAGCTGAGAGAAATAAGGAAGACCTCTTTTCCAGTATGTCGCAGTTAGAAAACAAATGAATTATAGGTGATTCTCAGAAAGGCGAGGCTGGACGAGCCAAGAAACCAAGGCCATATCAGACTGAAGTGAGCTGACATTGGATACAAATCGTGTGAAAGAATTAAGCTCCTGCTCCTGAGGCATGGACAGAAAATAAGAAGACATCAGAGCTCTATTAGAAAACAGTATTTTAATACACTAAAAGCTCGATTTCGTGGTCTTCAGTCATGTGGAGAGAAGAAGTTAGACGGGCATGATGGTCACACCTACGCATGAGGGCAGAGCGTGCCTTCACTGACCTGAATTCTCCAGAGCAAGGAACATTTCCAAGGCCAAGTTTAAAGTCCTAATTGACAGCAGACCTCTGAGGTGATGATGGATGAAGATGCTAAGTGGTGGGTAGTTATGGTTAAGACGAGCTCACCAGCACCTGGACGCTCAGCCTGCGTGCTGCTATACATAGGTCGGAAGATACTGACGGAGGTTAGAAGACAACCAGTGATAGGGGACCGCATGATTACCGGTCCTTTAGTTGTGTAGCCAATAAAACGTTGTATATGTATTGACGTTCATAGTGACATGTTTAAGGGAAGGGCTTAGTTGCCCCACCTGATGTTAAGAAGTCTATCACTTTATTTCACCTCCCTAGACGTGTATGGATCGTATACTTAGATGTTTCCTTAGACCCTATCACACTCACCACTAGGTTTCTGAAGTTTGCTACGTAGGATTACGTTAGTAATACGCAGGTCAACGTCATCAATGATGAAATTCTACTATAAAAATGTAATTTTTTTATTAAATGCTTTGAGAAGTCTCGATCGAGTCATTATGCTGAGATGTCCGTCGATGTCTGTTGAACTCCCTGTTTTAGATGATTGATATTAAAACAGCTATCCTTTTGCCAACTACCTGGGTTGTTTCAATTATTGATGTTTGAATAATTTCTGCATCCCCATCCATTTTAAGGGTATTGCTACCCCATCTTAAAGGGCTGGAAGCTCCAGTTCATGTCGTAGCTGAAAGGATGGTTAGATATCCATCGAGATAAGTAAGCTTTGGGGTCCCAGCAATATCACACAACCTCTGCCATTCGGCTGAAAGGATGTGAGGCTCCCTGTAGATAGCAGTTTAGTGTAACGCAAAGTCTTGCAAGCCAGGTTAGACGGGTCCCTTGTTTTCATGCAAAATCCCCTCCTGGCGTCTCCAGGAAGCTGAACGAACGGAAAGTTCGAGAGGCTGCTGAGGAGGCGTACAATACCGAGAGTCTGAAGTTGAAAAATTCGAATGGTGAGTAAAAAACTGAGCGAGGTGGCAAAAGTGTGAATGGGCAGTGGGTGAAGAAAGTGAAAAGGAGAAAACGAGTAATGTAGGGAGGTGGGGTTAAAGTAACTTGAGAATAATGAGTGTTAAATATTGAGTAAATTCACTTGAGGAGAGGCCAAGCAATTAAGAAGTATCGTGAGGAGAGGTCATGATAAAAGGGTACGCCTAGATACCTGCAATTTAAAGAATGGTAAGAGGGAATCGCACCTAGTTTTATTTTAAACTGTTTTTATTGGCATTTATATAATAACAATTGTTCATGTAAGAACACAGAAGACATATTTTTCAGCATATTTACAACTTTACATGAGTACTCTTTCCCCACATCAGATGAACACAGTAACCAACTAAAAACAAACCAAAAAAACTTCCTTCACTTGTCAGACAACATGCGTTATTAAACTTTACATTTTCTTATTCTGCAGGAGAGTGGGGGTTTTGTTTGGCATAACCTTTGTCCGTGTCGGGGTGCTGCACCCAGGGACCCTTTGTCTATGTATTGTTGTACAGTTTAATCATGATTTAGCATTCACCTCAATAGGCTCTTGTGTGCTCATGGTGGTGTCTCGTCTGAGGGGTGAAAAATGTCCCAAATCAGCGTTTTGCAGGCTTCGTATGCACTGCTTGCAGTTTCCTCTGATCTGGCTAGCCACTCCCTCCAGACTCTGGATTCTGCCTCTGCCCGGTGCTCGAATTCTTTGGGCCATTTTTGCATATTGTGGGCCCCCAGCTGACTTCCAAGCCATCGCTATGGATATTTTGGCCAGTATGCACGCCATGTCCATGAATTTAACCACATGTTTGAATTTGCTAACCCTAGTATATGCACCAGGTCCAGTCATACCGTACAATTCCTGCCTTTCTGCAGGCCTGTTCTATTTGTGCCCAGAATCTTTGTATATGCCCACACCCCCAGAACATGTGCATCGGCCCTGCTTCTTCTGTTCCACACCAGCGGCACAGTGGCTGCGTTATGCTACTGAATTTAGCTATTCTGCGCTGTGTCATGTAGATGCGGTATAGGATTAGCAATATTAGTTCCCATTCCCTTTCCGTTATGTCTCCACCCAAGTCCACCTCCCATTGCTCTTCCAGCACTGTGCCCCTGGGGTTGGGGCTATCTATCAGTAAGACGTACAGTCCGGAAACCATTTTCCAGCCGTCACTCAGGGCATGCAGTAGGGCCATCAGGGGGTTCGTCTCTGGTTCCACTGGCCATCTCTCCCACCTCTCCTTTGCTACCTGACGAGTCATTTGGTACCACAAGAACTGCCCCTTATGTAGTCCTTCCTTTTCCAGTAAGGATCCAAACTCTCTGAAGACACCCCCTCATACATGCCACCCCAGGTGTAGATACCCCATCTCTCCCAGTGTCTCACCACAGCTAGATCTGTTCTTCCTTTGCAGACATCTGCAGCAATTGGAGTCTCGGGTGATTAAGGACACCCCAGCTTCAGTAATACTGTGGTCCTGTACCACACCTGCCTCCCCAATGTTACAATCATGGGGACACACCCCAAACAGCCCAGCGGTACCCATAATATTTCCCACAGGCGTGCCGGGGCCACCAGGCTCTGCAATAGTCCAGTTTCTGGGGTAGCTTAGTTCGATAGCCATTTTGCTACAAATCTGAGTTGCGCTGCCAGGTTATATTTTTCAAGGTCCAGCAGTTGCAACCCCCCTTTCTTGTATGGCAAACATAATGTTGTTAGTGCCAGTTTATGTCAGGCCATCCCCATAAAAATTCCCTCAGTAGGACCTCCAATAAGCAGAAGAAGGAGGCCTTGACATACTAGTGCACGGTACTAAAATAATGCAGGAATCGGGGCAAGATTATCATTTTGGTGATGGCTACCCTGCCCATCAGTGACAACAGCAACTTGGACCAGAATGTCATTGATTTTCTTAAGCCCTTCACCACCACTGCCGTGTTGCTCTTGTGAATTTGCTCAGGTGTGTGTCTAATATTTACTCCCAAATATTTGAATGTTTCCAGCTGCTATTGGAGTCCCACCTTCGGTAGTTCTTCCACCCCCCTTCCCCTTAGGCCCGTCAGTGGAAATATACAAGATTTTACTCTGCTGAAACAAATACCGGACTCCTTTGCATAGTTATCAAGCACCGTCAGTATCACCGGTACGTTGTGCTTTGGGTCCCTTAGGTACATCAACACATCATCTGCGTAGAGCGATATCAGTTGACCAACTCACCCTACCCAGATGCCCGCTTCCGGGAACTGCTTCCAGAGGTAAATTGCAATCGGTTCCAGCCCTAGTACGTATAGCATGGGTGATAGAGGTCACCCTTGTCTGGTACCCCTTTGTATATCCCAGACCGGTGAAACCACCCTCCCAGTCTTAAACCTTGCCACTGGTGCAGTGTATAGTATTTTTATCCACTTGATAAATTGTCTCTCAAACCAGAACTCCCTCAGGACAGAAAGTGACCACTCCCAGTACAGCGAGTCAAACGCTTTTATTGCGTCAAGTGAGATTATTGCGTATTGCTCCTGTGAGTCAGCCGTTTGAGCTATAACATGCTGTAATCGGCACAGGTTTATTGCCGTGCTATGGCTTGGTATAAAACCGTTTTGGTCCCCCTGTATCAAGTCGCTTATCACCCTGGAGAGCCGTTTAGCTAGTATAGTTATCAATATCTTTATATCATAATTTAACATCGCTAGCAGTCGGTATGAGTCGCATTTGTCAGTGACCTTCCCTGGCTTGGGGATCGGGGTCACTATCATTTCTCTCATGCTTTTTCGGTAGTGACCCCTTTTCATAGGCCTCTTTGAATACTTCAAACATCACCGGGGTCAGAACCGCTTGCAATAATCTCCCCCCTCACCACTACTTTCATCGCCTCCCAAACCATGCTCCACTTTGTGACGCTACCCAGGTTCTGTTCCATGTATTCCTCTAACTTAGTTTCCAGCTCTGCTCTGAAAGCCTGGTCAGTTAGTACGTCCGTGGGCATGAAACACAGTGGTATAGGAGGTATTGGCCCCAGCATTCTCCATTCCAGCAGTAGAGGCGAGTGGTCCGAGACTGACCTTCCTAGGTATTGCCATAGGCAATCGCGGCTCCTTAGGATTATCTCCAAATCCGTTATGGACTTAAATTCCAGGAAAGCGGCCTTCGGGCAATTATCTTGGGAACCAATCTCCCACCACACCATTTGCCCCCCCCCAAACCTCCAGTGGATGCCAACCTCACAGCCAGCATCCGCCTCCAGTGACCCCTCATTTCGAGCGCATTGAGGAAGCCTACAGCAGCCTGCCGCTGCACTCTACAAGCAAGGACCAATAGATACCCTGCTCCACACCCGTGAAACAGCAATCCAAAGTTTCATCCAACTTTGCTACCCTCCAGGGAGACCTTCTCCAGGCCCAAGATGAAGGCATCTTGCCGAAACGTCTAAGGACCAGCACTCCATTTTCTACCGGGTCCTACTAATCTTGACCACGTGTTAGGTCACCCTTTAGCCTGGCTACATACAACCAACTGCTATACCATTTATTGCTGCCTGGTTGGTTGTATTTTGTATTATGTACCTGTACTATCACTTGTCACTATAGGTGGTGGTTACACATTGATTTCCAAAGCACCATATTGTTTTAAGCTTTGTATGAACTGAACTTAGTTGTTAACTCAGTTACATCAAGGATTTGTGAATATTAACTACCCTTAATGTACTGGATCTTTTACAAAAAAATCACAAAAAGTTACAAATGCATGACTATGAAATGCATTTACAGCAAAATAATAAAGCTGTACCCTTCACATATATTTTTGACTGTATTTCTCAAATTGTATGAGTACTACTTCATCTAGAATGTCTCTGCATGTATGTGACATGATAGAATAAATCTAGGCCTACTACATTCAACACATTCAACAAGTAGACCCCAGTACTATAGACGTCAGGGCAGACCCCTCTTTGTACCCTTCCTAGGTATTGGGCTGATTCTATCTCTGTTAGTTGGGTCCTGCCAACAAATAGGTAATCTATCCTGGTGTTGAGGCCATGCGGTGGAGAGAAATAGTAGCAGCCTTTATCATCGGGGTGTAATACTCTCCATACATCTGCCAGGTCCAGGACGTTCACTGGTGGGAAAGACCTATCCAAGTCTATATCCCTTACACAATTAAAGTCTCCCCCCACAAATAAAGAAACATTCCCGGTACGGTGTTATCTTAGCACATAGGATATTCAGGTGCACTGGGATTCCATGTTTGGGGAAGTAGCTATTAACTATACATACTTCAACTTGTTCTATAAAACCCCTTAGTATCAGATACCTCCCATCTACCCCAGCCTCCATCCCCAGTAGTTGAAAGGGCACAGCAGCGTTTATCCATGTGAAGACACCCCTTGCATATTTAGAATACGCCACCCCGTAGCCCTGCCCCCCCCAGCGATTTTTCACCTTTGTCATTTCAACTTCAACGAGGTGGGTTACCTGCAGTAGGGCTATGGATACCTTCTTCCTGCTAAGGAAGGATTTCATGCTGTTCCTGCGCAAGTACGTGCCCATTCCCCAAATATTCCACGTCAGTACCTTAATGTTTGCCACCATAGATGCACAGATTTAGTTCCCTTTGTTCCCCTGCCTCCTCCGGCCTCCGGTATAGTATGTACCCAGCCACCCCAGCCACTGGTCTTAGTATGCCCAAACCCCCCAGCCCCCTGCCGCGCAAGTCTGCCTTGCTTCTGCATTTGCCCCGTCAAGTGAAGAACCTACAACTTTCTTAACAACAAACAGAACTAAACATTCTCGCCCAGCTGCCACTTCCTTCTCACAGCGCTCAGGCGCCCCGCACCACCATGACCTATCCTGGTCATTGTGTGCATGTTGTATTGTGTCGGCAACAGGCCGTCACCAAACGTTTCAAGGCTTAGACCCATTGGCCCAAGGTAAGTGGCCAGGCGTCACCCCCTTTGAATTTAAGTTGCATTTACGTGGTGATAGTGTGAATCTATATTCATTCAGCAAGTAGTACTAACCAAGTCCAAAAAATGGCCTAATTTCCCCATCCCCACCTCTCACTCAGGGCAGAGCATTACTCAAGTGAAACCCCTCGGTTTAGCTTGTTGTGTTCCAACCACATAGTAGCTGCTGCTGGAGTTTCAAGGAAAACAGCTCGGCCTTTGTATATCACTTTGAGCCTGGACGGGTACATCAGCATATATTTAAGGTTCAATTGTCGGAGTCTGGCTTTATTTGGCACAAAGGAGTTCCTGGCCCTTTGGACTGTGGGCGTGTAATCGGGGTATATGGCTATTTTTGAATTGTCATGCCATATCTCTCCTCCTTTCCTCGAGTGCTTTAGAATGACTTCCCTGTCCTGAAAGTTCAAGATCTTTGCGATCATCGGCTGGGGGTGCGATCCTGGTGGAGGCCGTTTCTGTAACGATCTGTGGGCCCTCTCCACCACAAATCCCTGCGAGAGATTGCCAGCCCCAAACTCCTGTAATAGCAAGGTCTCCACAAATCCCGTGGGGTTCGGGCCTTCCATCCCCTCAGGGACCACCAGTAACCGCACATTACTTCCCCGGGCTCGCCCTTCTGCGTCTTCTGAGCATGATTCGAGCACCGCATTTCTCCTCTCCAATTCTTTCAGTCTTATTTCTAGGCCTTTCATGGTCCCAGTGGTCTCCTTTAGCCCAGTCTCTGTGGCCGTTACTCTCTCCGTCAGATTGTACATGTCTTGCCTCATGAATTGCATGTCAACCTTGACCTCTTCAATTTGTGTGTCTATGAATGTTCCTAGTGCCGCTATCGCTTCCAGTACTTGATCGTCTCTGGTGCCAGCGTCTGGAGCCCCCACTTCTTTCTGCGTTGCGGTGCTGCTCTGTGATGGTTCCTGGGGTCCAGCCACATTGAAAGATTCCATTATCATGCCTTTTTTCTTCCCTTTGGATGGGGACATAACCTTGACTGTCTATTCCAAGGCAGGTGCGTATCCGCAATACAGTGCTCGCCTTTTTTGATGGTGTTAAGTTATATGTCTATGTCGAAGCTAAATATTTGTGGGCAGCCCTAGTTCCATCAGTGCTCGTGTTTACCAGTCGTGAGGTTGTGAGGTTGCACTCATAGCTGCTGCAAGGTGGCATTTGTCTATTGACTAATGGTACCTATACACCTGCTCTTGGGTTAGTAGCGCCTACACGTTGCAGTCGTCCTAACCTTTATGTCAGAGTGTTTTTTAGCTTTGCCAGGTGTGTTAGCTACACATCATTTCCGGGGGCACCCATTGCCTGTCTCCAGGAAGCCTCTCCTGTGACCTCTGTGTGGTGCCCGAGGGGTCCCCGCGTGCAGTAGACCTCCCCGGTTGCGCAAATTAATATGAGCAGTGTTTGTGCAGTCCACAGTTCTTGCTTGACCGCACCGTCGCCAGGGTATCAGGCTTCCCCACCCCGGTGTCTCAGCGCCAGCTCCATCTGTACTAAGGGCCTCATAACTCTGGAGCAACAGCAGTTAGCCCTGCTCCAACTTCAAGCAGGCAGAATGCCTGCCATTGCGTGGTGATGTCCTCCAGTTGTTGCTTGTTCCGTGCAAACTCTGCTAGCAGGTACAGCTAGGCTGGCATGTCACTGTGTGTTGCCTCGAAGCGCCTTGTTCGACACTACTGCCTTGCTTTAGGCGATGTGCTACCGCTAGCGCTAAGTACTGTCTTTCCAGTTTATCCTGTCGGGGTTATTCCTGTCCCCCAGGTTGACTGCACTGCCTGTTGCTTCCTGCTTTGTGTTGGGGCTGACCCCTCACAGTGCCCTCCAGTATTGCACTGCCCTGTTGCGGCCCCCTCTGACCCATCTACCTCCTCTTGTTCCATGCTCTAGTGACACTTCGCCCTGAGGTTAGCTGCACAGCTGCGTTATTGTTTAGGTTCCTGAGAGGCCAGTGGGTGATATCAAGTGTAAAGCTCTACCTCCACTCCGTTGTCACATATGAACTCCAGTTCCGTCCGGCACCCGCTGTGTGGAGTGCCTGTGTACCCTGCTTGTTGCGTTGCGGGCACCTTGCAGACTTGCTTCTGCCGGACCCACTATGCGGCCCAGATACGTGACTGAGGTGTAGATTTTCTGGGGGAAGGTTTCACGCACGTGTGGCGCACCTCGCCCAGCCCTGTCTCCAGTCTCGATGTATAGTGCTGATTAATGCCTTCGGCTGGGGGAGGAAAAAGGTGTTCACTCTCGGGCACCTCGCTCCCTGAATTGTCCCGTGGCGTAGCTCTTGGCTCCCTCTAATCTGCAGCGGTGTGTGAACCGCCATCCGTGGCAACGTTCCGGTGGCAGTGTGCAGTGTCCACCGCTCTCCCCCTCCGTTCATTAACTGTCAGGGATTGTGTTTCCCGGTCTTTCAGTCCCACATGGTTCCTCCTCCTTCTCCACTGCTCCAAACCGTCTGGTAGGAGGATCCGTGCACCCTACTGTTAGGGCTCCATCTTCGAGCTGTTTGCTGGTGACTCCGCCCTCTGCAGTGCCAGTCTACGTGCTTTGCTTGTGCCTGAGCCTCCCTGCAGGCACAATCCAGCGGCTTGTTGTATCCTCTTGTCGTTGGATCGCTGTTGGCAATGCAGGATCCCGCACAATCTTGTAGTCTTGTGCCTCCCAGACTCTGTGCAAGCCCCACCGGTCCCGCTGCAGGGTCCGCGTCGCCTGGACTCACCTAATGGATCCCGGGCAGTAGGACTCTGTCGGTCTCCACGGCCAGGCAGCAGGTCAGCTTCCGATGTTATCCGCACTTAGACGTGCGTGCAGTCAGCCTGGATCAGCTCATGGCCAGCCTGCCTCGCTCCACGTCTCGACCGCCCGGCTTGCCTCCTAGCCGGCCTCGGCACCACCTCCATCTCACAGCAGAGCCCTGTCAGCCTCCGCCATCTTGCCCGCACCGGGCACCTTGTTTGCTGGCTAATTCCTCAGGAGAACCACTCCGATTTGAACCGTTTTTGCACGGCGGAGTTGGGGATTCAGTTCCTGCATTTGTGGATATGTTTGGTGTCGCTTAATTTGCCATCTACCACAGGGTTTCAGGATCGAATGTAGGATCACGACGGGAGCTCCAGCTAGGCACGACCTCACTCCATGGGCTCATGCCACGCCCCCAAGGAATCGCACCTAGAGCCCTTTAAGGGTGACGTAGGAGACAAATATTGTTTAAAGACTAATTCAGAGATTGATTCAAACTCTGTAGGAGTATTTTTAGAGCAGGAGAAATCTTGAGGAGAAAGGCTAAGATACATGTGGCCGGCCAAGTGTGTTTGTCTGTCTGTTTGTTTTATGTGATTGTGTAAAAATAACGAAATAATAGACGAGATTGATAAACAAAAAGAGGAGAAACGTGAGATTTAAAGAACTAAGTTTGTTTTTAATGAACTTGAAGTGACTGTATTTTTAGCAGATTGAAGTAAAAAACGTAATAATAAAGGATTTGGTGCTGCGACGATTGGTGCACGCTCATATTATTTTTGTATTCATTAGAAAAGTATTATAAAAAATGTGCAAAGAGTAAACAGTGAGTATTGACGGTCAAAGAGTGACGTGTCAAAATGGAGGATATTACCCAGCTTATACACCTTTGCAAGCAACTGCTGAAACACACACCTAAGCTTAGACAATACAGTGCGGAATGGGTTAAAGGAACCGCAGACAAAATGTTCATGCAGAGGCCACAAGCGGGATCGTTATCAAAGGCAGTTCTGCAGCATATGACGACATATTTGCATGCTGCATATACGGGGAAAACGTTAGACAAACGACTAGCGAGCTTAGAGCTCTGGAAAATGTACCAGGAGGAGAGAGAGTACCCGCCTCCTGTAGATTGGATACTTAATGTATGCACAGAGGGGGTGAAGAGCCTCCCGCTCCACCTGCCGCGCCTGAAGTAGACAGCGATAGTAAGAAGAATGACGGGCTGTACCCCTTAAGGGAGCTCAAGGCAGCAACAGGGTATAGCAACCCAACATATGAGTCACCTGCGCAAAGCAGTGACGAGGGCCTAGAGATAAATACTGAGAGAGATGTAATCTCTAAGGTCCCGAGGGACAAGGAGAGATGCGATAAGGAGAAAAGTGAACAACCAAGTACATCTCTAGTTATAGGATGAGAAATAAAGAGATGGAAAGGAGAAAAGGATAAGGCCGATGAGTTAGCGCTTATACAGAACGAATGGATGGGTGGTCAGATTTTGCTCAAACTTGATGGTAAAGGCATTGAGGATGTAAGGCAAAGGGAAGATCGAGATGAGCAAGATAATAAAGATAAAGAAAGGGAAGAAAGATTGAAAGACGATGGGACAAAAAGAAAAGATAGACAAAGACGGGAACAGTTGTATCAAGAGGAGCAACTGAGAAAACAGGAAAGAGCAGAGGAACAGAGAAGGTATGACAACAGACAGAGGGCGATTGAAGAGCAAGAAGACCAGAGAGGAAAAGAAGGGAAAAAGAGGAACAGAAATTGAGGGATAAAAGAATGCAAAGATGCAGAGATGAAGAAATACAAAGGGCAAATGAGAAAGGGACATGAAAAGAAAAGAAGACAGGTAAGGGAGGAAGCAAGGAAGCGAAGAGAGTTTGACGATGAATTAGAACAAAAGAGAAGACAGAGAGCACGCGATCTTGATCACATGGAAAAGGAGGTAATGGACCCTAATTCAGTAGTTGCATAGGAAGATTTAGAAGAGTTCTTCACTGAGCCAATAGCAGGTCCGTCCTGGGCAAATCTGGAGGATGAGTTCCACTCTAGAAGCACTGGGGACGCAATCGATAGTCTATCATGATATGATAACCAAGAAAGTACTGCAGGGGAAGGGTAAAAATGAACGACTTGAGAGTACGCAGCTGTACGGCAAAGAGGGAGCCTCATGTAGTTTTGAATGCAAAGAGCTGTCTTTAGATAGACTGACTCTGAACAGAGATGATGAAGAGAGAAGTCACTGAGTTGTGGACAAGATAATTCAGACAAAGATAGAGAACCCCTTCATGCGGAGGAAGGTAATACAGGTGGACCCAAAGGGTGTTTGTCAATGGATAAGGAAGTAAGATAGTCGGATTTAGACCTCTCTATATCTCAGGCGTCAGATACAGTGATGCGGCTAAATTAACCTAGAGAGAAGTCCCATGGTCAGAGGGGGGACTCGCCACCATATGTAAACAGGCTACGGTCACTACCAGGTAGAAAGCAGTGCAGACCCATTGTCCCTGTTATAGACAGACAATCGATGAGTGATGAATGCGATTTTGGGGTTTCACAGTTCCCGTTGTCAGAGAAGGGAGGGGCCAGACCATAGTACATACTGTAGCCGCAAATGGATAAAGATAATTTAAGGTGCAAACTCCCGAGTTTAACTTCTGTTGCTGGGAAATGGATACATGAACTAGAGAAAATGACAGGAGGAAACACATTAGCTATAGGGGACATTAAGGGTCTCCTGATTGCTATTCTTGGGGAAAGAGCTGATGAGGTTTGGTCGAGAGCAGGATATTCTGGTGTTACCACAGTAAACACTGCTCATGATGGAGTACCGTTCAATAATTGCGGAGCAGCAGTTTGGAAAGCGCTTATAGTGCTGTATCTGGACACAACAGGTATGGGAGCTATAATGACAAAAAATATGCAGGAAGGGGATGATCCGCTTGTTTACATTCAGAATTTTCAAGAGCAGTGGGCTTTGGAAACACGCGAAGCTTGAGGGAACTCTATACCTGTGTTTTATCATATACTGTGCCAAGGGTTGCCAGACCCAGTACAGAAGCAGCTCAAGAAGTTAGTGGGCATGGAAGCAAAACCATGGTCGGAGATTCAGCTGACCATTGCTCATTATTGCAGGCTTTTACAAGAAATGTATCGAAAGAAAGATGATATTATAAAAGGCAAAGAGGCAAAGTCAGTGCAGAAAAAACTGTCCAAGTACACAATTGAAGGGGCAATGTTGACTAGTGGGGACGGATCTGGTCCGCAGCAATCAGCATACATGCCGCAGGTGAATAATCCAAGGCAGTTTGACCAAGGTAATAATGCATTTATACCATGGTGTAGAGGAGGTTTGCAAGGCAGAGGCTTCCAGAATAATCAGGGAAACTTCCAGAACAATCAGAGTTCAGAGTGGGTTCCACAACAAGCAGAATGATAATCAATGTATGCACGGAGGACAGATGGGGAGATCTCCACCTATATGTTGGACATTTTGTGTAGAAGTCAAGGATTTGTGCAGAATAATCAATTTTCACGAGGTGAGTCGTCAAACCCACCTGCATTTTCGCAGCAGAATGGATATGGGTTTGCTCAGAATCAGACTGTGCAGCAGACACAAGTGCCAAGAGTACAGCAAGACTTTCAAACGCCGCAAGTAACAATGAATCCGCCACGGGCAGTCACAGCAGTCACCTAGGCAAATACAGCAAAGCACAAGCACAGGACAGTTAATGAATCCTAGACTAGGCAGTGTCACTGTTGATGGAAGGGATCCTTTCATAGGTATGCACAGGAGAATGTACCCATAATAGGACAGCTCACTGGGAGACTCAATGGGAGACTTGATGTGTTCAATACTATTAATAACGCCAAATCCACATGAGGAACCGAGGCTTGGCATTAATATAGGAGGCAAATCTTATTTGTTTTTAGTAGACATGGGTGCGACATGCTCATGTATACGAAAGAAATGCCATGATTACTCAAGGGTTCACAGGAGCTACAAGTAGAGTTCCTTTTACTGACGCACTACCAGTCTCTAAAGGAAAGTGTGACATTTCTGTACCGTTATTACATTAAAGACAGACATCTGTCAATATATTGGATCGAAACTTAATGACCAAATTGAACATGACGATTTCATTCACTGATGAAGGCATAGTGTGCTCAAAACCAGGAATGTATTATTTAAACGTGACTGAGTTTGTTATGGCATTTGCAGGACAGGTAGCCACATAAGGAGTGCCATGAGAATCAGAAGTCACTGGCCCTCATTACGACCCTGGCGGAAAGGGGTTTACGCCGGCGTAAACCATGGCGCCCCTTTCCGCCTGACTACGAGTTCCCGTAGCGCCATGGTGATTTTTACGCCTGCTTTTTGCAGGCGGAAAAATCCATGGCGCTACGGGACTTGTTGTTAATTACGCCACCGTAATTTACGGTGGCGTAATTAACGCCTTCCCCACTCCCATTATACCCTATGGGGCAAAAATGGGAATGGGGAAGGGTAAATGGGGATTGGGGACTTACCGCCCCGCCAAGGTCGGAATGGGGCGGTAAGTCCGCCAACCACCATGGCGGAGTTGGCAGCTTTGCGCCATGGACCATGGTGCAAATTGCACCATGGTTCTCCGCCAGGGTCGTAATGAGGCCCACTGTCTTTCTCCTCCTCTTGAACTGCTGTGCCGAGTTAGCTCTATGGTTGTGCGGTCTGCCTTGCTCCTATTGTGCTCTTGTGCTCCACCTTTTATCCCTGTAGGGAAGGGAAAGGCCTGTGTGATCCTGGTCAATTGCCTGACTTTGCCTGACCATGGTATTGGGACATGTCAGGTAAATGGCTCGGTGTTAGTCCATCGTCCTTCGTGATATGCGAAAGTGTTCACACGGGAAAAGGGGGGTACCTAGGAATTCAACTCTGCCAACCCCCTCTCCCGACACAAACACTTTTTCACAGACAGCTCATTATGAGAGAAAACAGACGAACACCCGAGCCGCATACCTGATATGTCCCAACACAAGGGTCAGGCAAAGTCAGGCAATTACTGATAATTACACACACCTGACTTCCATCACACTTCCTCACACGGATAAAAGGCGGAACACGAAAACCTACTCTGAGCAAGGCAAAACACACGAGGAAGCAGCAGTTCTGAGATGCTAGTTTAATATGAGGAGAATGAAGGCAAGACCAGAAAGAGTTGCAAAGAGGGCCTTGGCCTTTTCAGAGGAAGAAACCTGCTACTTTCACGAGCCCTCGAGAATAAGAAACATAAGAGTGGTAATTAAAGCTGAATAAAGGTGCATTGTGTTTCGAAGGTACCCGGGGATCTCCTGCATCGATAGTCGAGGCGGGGACGAGTGATCTCCGCTGTGGTACTGTCCATGGCTTCTACAACAAAGCTGCTCCAGTAAAGTCAGCACAGCTAGTGAGTCAGGGAGACTGATATCAGACCAGGCTGTGTTAGAACCAAGGTTGCAAGCAGCAACATTGTATGAACAAATCTACAAAGAACAGAATATTAGGCGCAGGTGATGAGCAACGCGAATGTATTTGAATATTCAAGGAGTGACTGAACTTTTGAAACCAAAGTAGATGCCATATACAGAGTGGTCCCGTGCCACGTGGGTGCTCATTCGAAGGTCTCTGTTATGCAGAGAAGTTTTTATGGGAGGGCAAAAGGTGCACTTGCCCCGCTCCCCCACCTTCGAGGGGGCCCCACAAGGCTGCCTTATCTAAAGAAGTAAGATTCCATTGTTCACCAGACTTAAATGGCACATGCCAGGATATTTTATGGCATGCTGCTGAGGCTCTAAACATATTGCCTGTCTGTTTTGACAAGTACATTCGACCTTGATCAATTCATCATGTAATGCTTTCTGTGTTCACTGTGGTATACACAGTTTGTGTGCTCCCTATGGCACCACTCCTGTAGCATTTTCTTATTCATGTGGGAATTATGTTGACCATGTGCAATAGCCAAAGTTGAAATGAATTGAGTGCCACAATGGTTCAGAAGTTGGCGCAGTGTGTAAAGCACTAATTGCAGAGATATGTGTTCATATGCAAGATTAGAATAGGTCATTCCAGAAGGCTGGTTGAGCCTTTAATATGACTGAAGTTTATAAATCTGCCTGCATATGTACTTGGTTTTGCAGCACAGCAGGTGCTATTATCAGCAATGTACCTGCACCACATGGGGGTTGCTATAAAAACTAACATGTCATCAATGATGAGCATAAACTGTTAGTCCAAGAGGTGAATAAGTATCCAAATTCAAGACTGTGAAACCAAAGCGATCATACTTGTTTTCATTGCTTTGCCAGAAGACGATACAGTGATACCGGTCAAATAATCGAATATCTCTTAAATTAGTGTACTGTCTTCTGTGAGGTTTGCCTTCTCACATGCTGGTGGCCTCATTTAGCCCAGTACTTGGTCTTTCTTCTTAAGTAGGCCATTTGAGTGGAAGGGGTGGTGGACAGAATAGAGCAAATCAGATGTTGCAGGACCTGGGGCAAGCATATTCTGGGCACAAAAACAGTTTGCTTTTTTTGGTAAAAGTCCAAGATTTTTAAGCACGTTTATAAATGACAATTTCACAAGCCATTGATTTGGAAGTATTTAAAGTTTTAAAATACAAAAGACAAACCCAGAATAAATCTGCTAAATAACATTAATTGGTATGCTGGTATGTATATACCTCCCTTGATGACAGAGAGAATCGAAGTTATAATCATTCCCATTTTTGCGTAACACCATTCTACAATATATTGTTTTTAAAACGCTGGGGAAGGACCCGAGGGAGTGCCCGTCATATAGACCCATATCTCTGCTTAATGTAGATGCGAATATCTACTCCAAGGTGCTGGCGAACAGACTGGCATTGGTCTTGCCATCCATTATAGACCCAGACCAAACAGGCTTTATCAGAGGAAGGAGCACAGGAGACAACATCAGGCGAGCCCTCAACCTCATCGAAGTAGCCACACAAGATCAGCAGGAATTAGCAGATGCCACAAAACCTTTTGACAGGGTGGACTGGACCTTTGTGCAACTCACACTGGAGGCCTTTCAGTTTGGTCCAACATTTTGCAAAAAATGCAGATGCTACTGGCCAAATACCAAGCCCCGAAGACCTCTCTAAGGATGAACCAAAAGCTCTCAGCCCCGATCTCACTCTCATGTGGAACGAGACAAGGCTGCCCGCTCTCCTCAACTACACCAAATTGGAAGCGCTGGGAGTGCATATTCGAGGAGATACCATGTGAGAACTCCAAGAGACAAGCCCATTAAAATGGAGCACCACCTCCACAGCCTACCTCGGAATTCACCTGATTGCAGACCCTAAACAGCTGTATGCAGCAAACTTCCCCTGCCCCCCCCCCGTACCAGGAACTAAAAGCCGACCTGAAGAGATGAGGAGAACAAGAGATATCTCTGCTAGGCAGGATCACAGCATGCAAATTGAATCTGTTGCCTAGATTCCTGTACCTATGCTCGGCCCTGCCAGTCCACCTCCCAAAACAACCCCTGATGCAACTACAGAAGCAGTTATCGAATTGTGTCTGGAAAGGGGGCACGGCGAGAATCCCATTGAAAGCAGCCAAATGGGGAGGTTTGGGGCTACCCAATCTCTCAAACTACTATATAGCGCCTCAGCTAGCACACGCTTTGGCCTGTGCGGAACATACAAGCCCCCCAAAATAGACCCGAATTGAACAGGCTAAATGCCCCCTCCGGCTGAGCTCTCTACTACACATCTCGGGTGCAGCACGTAGCAGCCTGCAGACAACCCTGTCATCAACCAGAACCACCCTGGACACGTGGGTGTGGGCCCTGCGCAGGAAGAAACTCCCCAAGGGCCTGGGCCACTCTCCCCAATCCTCCGGAACCCAGACTTCTCCCCAGTAATGGACACAGCTAATTTCAGCAGATGGTCCCGAGGGGGACTTCAAAACCTATCACAGCTGTTCGAGGACAGAGCCCCTCTCTCCTTTGAATAATGCAAGAGTTGCTTTCATCTGACAGAAATGGAGAGGTTTACCAATGCCAAGATCAAGCAAGGGATCTCACGGCCAGCTGTCCGCCGGGGGGCCATGAGGGACCTTCACTTCCTTGAACATGCAGTGAGGGACGACCCGCGCTGAGGGCTGATTACTAAAGTATACAAGCTACTGCAGGTCGACATGTTGGTGACCAAAACAGCATACATGGCCAGATGGGAAGCAGATCTGGGGCCTGCCATAGAGGACCAAACATGGGTAGATATCCGGACTTGGATCAATTCCGCTTCTAGATGCATAACTAACAAGGAATGTGCTCTAAAACTCCTTCACCACTGGTACTTCCCACCGGAGCGCCTGCACCAGTTCCAAAAATCCATAGACCCGAACTGCTGGAGACAATGTGGAGCTCGTTGAACCTTTTTCCACATGTGGTGAGACTGCCCGAAAGTGCAGGCCTTTTTGGCGGAGCTCCTACAACTCAGCAGAGCCAACTGCCTATGGACCCGGAGGCGATATTGCTAGGAGTGCCAAACCTGTAGAGCTACCAAAAGGCTGGTCGCTACGCCAAACTACACACTCAGCTGCTTTTGGAAGCCAAAATAACCCTGGGCCGGAAATGGTAGACACCAGAGGGCCCACTGATACCCCTCTGATGGATCAAAGTGTGGGAGATCCTGGTGGCTGAAAAGGTCACAGCGGCGAAGCAGGGGACATTACACCACTTTACGGACTGTTGGGTCCCAGTCCTGGACTATCACAACCAGTTCCCAGCATTTGTCTTCCAACCACAGATGGTGAAACGCTTCTTCGGACCATAGCGAACAGTGGAAGGCCCAAAGAATGGGGGATAGGGAGAGGGATCTGGGGTAGGGGTGGAACTACTTTAAACTAACTATTGTATCTTGCTTATTTGCCTTAAATATGCATATTTTATAATCCTGCTGTATCTGGAAATAAATAAAGTTGTTTTTTTGTTCATGGTAAGAACTGGAAAAGTGTTGAAATGCAGAAATTGCAGAGTTTGCACAAATCCCAGCTTTGCTCCTTAACAAATGTGTGATCCTGGGTATCTCATTTAATCTTGTATTGCCTAACCTCTCAAAATTACCAGTTCCTAGATCTTTAAAAATTGTCAGTCCTTCAGAGTGATTTCCTTCTCAAGGTATGACCTTCAAAAAAACCTCACTCATGGTTTCATTGGCTATAGTGTTGCTTCCACTATAATAGTGAGCATTGATATATTGCACACCACAGGCACTTGTTCCTTTGATCTTGAATGGCAACACTATTTGAAAACCATGTCCCACTTCTAATTTCAGTCTGTCTGGATACACACATCTTCATGGTAGCTTCTAATCTGTATCCACTATCCATGTAATAGTATGTGTAGCTTTCACATTCCTTTCAATTGGTCTTCTCTGTCCATGCTTGAGCACGTTTGCGTTCTGTGAGGCAGCTAATGTGAGTTCTCTGTCTATTCTGGGGTGCATATACCTTATACCTTTTGCATACAGTCATGCATTAATACTATAGGCTGCTTGCCTTTCTGGATGCTATTGATAAAAAGTATCCTCTATCTATTCTAGAACAGAAGTAACCTCTCAGTAGACTGCTAATGTTGGCCTTCAAATGCTACGTGTTTATAATTCTGAATGGAGCAAGAATGAAGAGGGTAAGTGTACTTAAAGGGAGTAAACATGTATTTTTTTAATGCTGCGAGGAAGCATATCACCCTATAGGTTGTGATTGTGACGAGGGTTGGGGGGTGCAAACAGATATTCTTGATCACTTAATTCCTTTGGTTTCGGGGAGGGGGCTCCAAAGATGTCTGTGCCCAGGGCCCCAAAAGTGCTTAAGACAGCCATGCTTTTAGGTATCCAACTGAGAGTGTAAAATTGTGAACTGTGAATTCGAAGGGGTCTTGCAACGGGTCAAGCCAAACCCTGTGCACATTCGATAGTCTTCGATAGCTAATATGAACTGTAATTGGTCCGAGCCCGGCTGAGGGAGACTAATTGTCAAAGAGGTGTCTGAGCCTGGCTGAGGGGGATCTGGGGTGAACCGTGAGTCACCGGACACCAAGATATTCTATAAGCATTGGAGATATTCTATAAGCATTGGAGAAAAGGATCTGAGCCCGGCAGAGGGGGATCCGGGGTGAATCGCCTGACTTGAATATTTGTAAAGGAAATTTTCATTGTTTTGTTACATCAGGCCCTCTGAATCAAGAGACTTTGATACCTTAAGAGACGTTGGCACAGAAGGCCCGATGTTGGTGATGGAACTGTGTCCTTGTGCCGAAGAAGCCCAAGAGTGTGCTATGCTCGAGTGAACCGCCTTATCTCGTGCTGAAAACATGGGGAAGGGAGGCCAATGGCCTGAACATCCTGACTTATCATTTTGTGAACACTCCTTTCTTTTTCATATTTCTATTTGTAAATTAGTGTAAGGATTGGCAATAGGTTTCTTTAGTATAGGCCCTTTCATTTTGATGAGACTCCACTCGGACTGCATTATTATAATTTGATGGTCGTAGCTTACTCCCATCTTCGATTTAGTTTTAGATAAGCTTTTATCATACGCTTGTGAGAGTTCAATAAACACCCTTGAACTGTGGTCACTTGTGTCTGTCTTACTTTGATACCATGCCTTCCTTACAGTGCAGGATGAGTCTTGCAGATGTGTTCTGTATGGCTTGCAGGGGGATGAGTGTGCTGTTGGGGAATTTGTTTTGGTGTTTATCAAGCCATTTTATTAAGTATCCTTCCTCTCTCACAGCCTCGTCCTCTGATGGTGAAGGTGCTGTGTGCACGTTACACAAAACCTACTTATTTTTTGTTACAACTCTTTTGGACCACTAAAATACTGCCTCAACAGTTATCCATTAAAATTGGGTTAACATTGATCTCACTCTTTACCATAGCTACCAAGTTCCCTTCTTCCTATTGTGCTTTGTTTGCAATACACCTTGGTCAAACGCCTGAAAACCAGAGGGAGACCAGCAGAAATCCACCCAGGTTGCCTATAAACAAAAAACAGTGGGCCTCATTACAAGTTTGGTGGTAGTCTTGCCAGTAAAACCGGCAGGCTGCCGCCAAACTTGCACATTTTTCCGGAGCCTGGGAATGGGCAATTACGGGGTCATTACGACCCTGCCGGACCCGTTAATTGCCCGTTCGCGGGCGCCGGAGTGAAATGCTCCCCATTCTCATTTGAGCCCCATAGGGCTCAATGGGAATGGGGAGGTCGGATGCGCCTGCACTATTCAAAATGGTGCCGGTGCATCTGACATGCTCTGCTCGCGGGTGCTGGTACGTCCGCCAGGTCAGACCTGGTGTGTGGGAAGACACCCGCGAGCAGAACTCGTAGTTTGCCAGTCCGGTAACAACAGTACCGGCAAGCTTACCGGTATCGTTGTTATTGGACCGGCAAACTTATAGTGAGGCCCAGTGAATCCCAATATAGAGGTTAGCCAGTTTTGATTTTTATCTTTTCCCTAAGGCCAGCTAAGTTCCCGAAGATCTTGTGTCATGTTACTCAGAGAATCGCCAGTCTAACAAGCTGTCAACAGCTGTATATGCTATATTTAGCAGTTCTTGACAGCAGCACCAGGATTTGCATTGCACGACCTGTTCTAAGAACATTATGTTTAGGTACAATATAATGAACCCCTCAAAAACTATACTGAAAGGGGCCCCTAGGGGTCCCTCACGTCTATGGAAACAAGGCAAGTCAACACAAATGATAGATACGCCAGGCACAAGGTTGCATTCCCAAAGCTAGGGTTCATTGCAAAGCAAATAGTCTCAGTTGGCCAACTCGGTCTCACGCCCTGCGACGTGTATCTCTAGACCTCGAGGGACGCAAGAGAGCGAATTACATACATCAGTTACATATATACAAAATGCATATCATACAATCAGTTGTGACATGTTTAACACCCCCTTTATTGGGCTTATTTGAACTTGGTTTGATGATGGACACTTTCGACGAATATGACACCTTCAAATATCTATTCTAGTAACAATATGCAACTTTGCAAGTGCGGTGACATCTTTTACTTGTTGAACAGAACACAGTGCTTCTGTTCTTGGAAGCAAGCTACATACGGGGGAAGAGTCACATTCCAGACCTTGCTATCTATGAGGTGCTATTCGTGTCCTGGGAGCCGACACGCTCTACAGGGCTCGGTAAAGGGGGGCCGTAAGAAGAGCATAATTCAAGCCTTTAGCAGCTTTATTCTATCATATTCTACCATATAACGAGACTGGCTGGCAGCTGTGAAATGATTAAATGCCCTGCGGCTCTGCTTCAAGGATACATTCGGGAGGGAGCCGGTGTCATGATGCCCGCTCCCGGGGAGCCGGTTCAAGCCCTGCGTCCCCAAAAGCGGACATCCAGTCCCCAAGGAAGGACCCAGCAAGCCCATATAGGGGCCCTTTGGACAGTGTCCTGGCGCCTATGGCGCCAGGCTCATAAAAGACATCAGTCCTGGCGTCATAGGCGCCAGGCTCATTATGGGAGTGCTTGGGTGCACTTACCTGATGCAGACCATGCTGCAGGATCCCGGCCTCCTTGAGGCCTGAAAGGAACTACTTTACCTGTGGGACTAATTTACCATCCGGGCGTGGTCGGGGAAGGATACATACCTGATTGGAGGAAGGATACATACCTGAAACTTCTTCCAAGGCTATTTAAACCCCACCCGAACAGCCACACGTGCTTCGCGTTGTTCTGCATCTAGCAGCTGGACGCTCACCGTGTCTGCTCCTGCATCCTGACTTCTGCCACGCCTGCCAGCATCCTGGATCACCTGCAAAGGAAGAGAAGAAGAGAACAGAAGAAGGAAAAGTCCTTACCTGCTAAAACCGCATCCCGGAGACATCTCGCCGACAATCCTGAAAAGGTAGACTTTTATTTAAAAGCTCATAGCGTCGATCGCTGCAGCGCCGCATTCCACTCACCTTTACAGGGCGCCTCCATGTTCAGCAGCGATCATCCGGATTCGCAGTCACGCCCCAGCGCCTAGGGAGAAAAAGACCAGAAGAAAAGGTGAGAGAGAGATGGGAATAAGGAAAGCTAAATCTCCATGTTAAGACTTACCTGTTGATTCATTCCCTCTCCATTTCGGGTCCGTGCCGCATCCTGGCATTTCCGGACCCCGGCCCCTAAGGGGAAAAAGAGACATCAGCGTTAATGAGCGAATGAAAAGACATTACCAAAAAACGCTCATTGAAGACTTACCTGATTTCTACAAGGATTTCACCTCTCATCTCGGGTCGGTGCCTGTTCCCCGGCATTCCGTACCCCGGCCCCTATGGGGAAAAAGACACTAGCATTAGTACATTAATGCATGGACACAAGGGGAACCTCTTATCAAAAAACTTACCTGGAAGCCAAGCAAGTTTGGTTCTCACCAATCTGAAAATCCAGTGAAGTAACTGGATACCAACGCGCCCCTGCATCAGAAGCAGGATGGAGAGCTCGTCCTTCCAGACCCTAAGGTGAGATACTACGAGGAATCACAGAAGGGTTTCTAGGAGGGTGAGAGGGGAAAGTGGGAGGCCGATTGCATTACCCTGCAGACAGTTAATCCCCTATTTTCGCCTACAGAAGGATACTTCTGCGAGCCAGACAAGCCAGATTTGGGGGCCCGGTCCAGTCCGTCTTCCGAACCCTGCGCATCACCTTAGAAGAGGTCACAGCAGCGCGAACCAGTCCAGCGCCTCCGTGGGAGTCAGGTGAGTGTTACAGAACGCAAAGCCTTCCTACAAATTCCCACCCAGGCGCTATGGAAAGTTCTGAGACTAATCAGTTGGCCCAATTACTGGGGGAATTACGGGCCGAAGTACATGCCGCTCGTCAAGAGACTAATGCCCTCAGGAGGGAATTAATAATATCAAAGGAAAGAACTGATGACCTGGCCAGACAGCTTTTGCAAGGTCAAGCTGGGCAAACTCCTCTACCCGGTTCCGGAGGGAACCCCGCTCCTGTGGTTTCTAGTAACCCTGTGCAGATTAATCTACCTGGAAACATGCCGCTGGCCCCACCCGAACGCTTTGCTGGGGACCCCAAACGATTTGCCGTATTCATGAATCAGTGTCGTTTGCACTTCCTATGCAGACCTGGGGCCTTCCCTAATGATCAGACCAAGGTAGCCTTTGTATTGTCATATCTCAGCGGCTGCGCTGCCGATTGGTCAGTTCCACAGGTTACTCAAGATGACCCGATTCTCCGTGATTTTCAAAGGTTTCAAGCCAGCATGGAAAGGTTATTTGTTCGACACTCTCAGGGGCAGGCTCTGGATGACGAACTTCTATCCCTGCGACAGGGCAATCAGGACCTCCTATCTTATATTGCAACCTTTAATAGACTAATTGTGGAAACGGGATGGCCAGAGGATAAAAGAGTCACGTTGTTTTATCAAGGCCTACGTGGAGAACTTAAAGATGTCTTGGCCCAAGTTGTAAATCCGCCCCAAGAATGCACAGAGTATATAGACTTAGTGGTCCAATTGGATCACAGGCTTCAAAACAGAAAAGCAGATCGGTCCAGGTTTGAGACCCGGGTGTTGGTCAAGACCCATGCTAATCCCAAGGGAGTTGATGTCTCTGAGCCTATGCAAATTGGAGGGGTTAAAGGACCCTTAACTCAAAAGGAACGTGAAAGAAGGCGGCAGTTAAAATTATGTCTTTATTGTGGGAATTCTGGACACTTTCTACAAGATTGCCCGGCAAAACCGCCCCAAAAGGCGGTAGGAGCCGCTGATAAAAACCATGAAGACTCTGTTTCGGGAAACAACTCCGCCCGACAAGTGTAGGGGTCCGCTTGCCGAGCTTGAAAACTAACTCTCAGACCTCGCATTTCATTGTGCCAATGGTTCTCGTAGATCCAGAACAGCCTAAGCGGTTGCATGCAATAAAGGCATACATCGATAGTGGGGCTATTGGAAACTATGTGGATCGTGAATTGGTCTCTAGGATTAACCTCCCTCTCCGTCATAAAACCAGCAAAGATGTCATCACCGCGGTCGATGGAACTGAAATTGCCTCTGGACCGATAACACATTCCACTACTGAGGTGACTCTTATTGGTCCCGACGGCCATCGGGAGGGTGTCGTGTTTGATGTAATCAAGGCTCCACAGTTTCAGGTTATTCTTGGAATCCCTTGGTTAGAGACACATAATCCTCGAATTGATTGGCGAGCTAAGAGAATAACCTTCCCGGATTGTACACAGACCTGCTACCCAGAAAACCTGAAGATTAATCTAGCATCTGTAACCTCTGCCTCCATGCAACTACCTCCGGAATACCAAGACTTTCAGGACGTCTTCCAAAAGGAACAGGCCAACACGTTACCTCCTCACAGATCGTACGATTGCCAAATCGATCTGGTGCCCGGTGCACAACCCCCTTGTAGCAGGATTTATACCCTTACCGAACCTGAAAATCTGCATTTGAGACAATATTTGGATCAATACCTAGCTAATGGTTTTATTCGCCCGTCAAAGTCCCCGGCATCCTCGGCTTTGTTCTTCGTGCCCAAAAAAGAAGGGGACCTTAGAACTTGTATCGATTACCGTGCATTGAACCAGATAACGGTTAAAAACCGTTATCCTCTGCCTCTGATCCCTGAACTCTCTTGACCAGGTGAAGGACGCTTGCATATACACCAAGTTAGATCTCTGGGGGGCTTATCATCTGGTACGAGTTAAAGAAGGCGACAAATGGAAAACTGCCTTCTGTACTAAATATGGATTATTCGAGTACCAGGTGATGCCTTTCGGATTGTGTAACGCGCCGGCTGCCTTCCAATACTTCATGAATGATGTCCTTCGGGAACTCATCGATGTTTGTGTTGTCGTATATATCGATGACATTCTGGTGTACTCCTCTTCAGAATCTGATCACAGAAAACACGTCAGGGCAGTACTTGAAAAACTGCGCCAACACAAACTATTTGCTAAATTGGAGAAATGTGTTTTCCATACCACAGAAGTCGAGTTTCTAGGTTTCATCCTGACACCCAAAGGAGTCCGAATGGACTCAAGAAAAGTGGATGCCATCCTCAAATGGCCATCACCTAGCTCTGTAAAAGGGGTTCAAAGCATGCTCGGCTTTGCCAATTTCTATCGCAGGTTTATCCCGGAATTTTCACGCGTGGTACAACCCATTACTGCACTCTTGAGGAAAAATAAACGTTTTGAATGGTCTGAAGAAGCCGAGCAGGCCTTTCAGGATTTAAAAGCTAAGTTTACCTCTGCACCTATATTGAAAAACCCGCGTCCAGATCTCCCTTATGTCGTCGAGACTGACGCATCCAGCCTAGCCATGGGAGCTGTCCTGTCCCAAAGAGATCCCGAAACCAACCAACTGCATCCCGTAGCATTTTGGTCCAGAAAATTCTCGGCGCCCGAGGTTAATTATGCAATCACGGACAAAGAACTGTTAGCCATTAAGTCCGCTTTTAAAGCCTGGCGGCATTATCTGCTTGGCGCTCGACATACCATCACAGTGATCACTGATCACCGGAATTTACAGTATTTGAAAACCGCCAAGGCTCAGTCATCACGGCAGCTCTGATGGGCTTTGTTTTTCGCTGAATTTGATTTCGTGATTACCTATCGACCTGGCTGCAAGAATGGCAAAGCAGACGCCTTATCCCGAATTGGAATCGGAGAATCTGATACAAACTCAGAACCAGTACCAATAATTCCCGAACAGAGGATTCTAGGCATGACTTCGTTACAGACGCTTGAAGACATTCAAGCCAGAGTGAAACAACTCCTGGACCCTACAACCTTACAGGATTGGATACAAAAGGGATCAGACTTTACCATAGATAATGGTTTACCTTATTTCCAAGGACGCTTATTCCTGCCACATAAGGAATTACATGAACTAGTTATTTCCGGTTATCATGATTCATTAATAGAGGGACACCCCGGTATTGCCAAGACAGAGGAAAAGGTGAAACGACAATTTTGGTGGCCCTCTTGGCGAAAAGATGTAAAATCTTTTGTGATGTCCTGTGGTGTTTGCGCCCAAAATAAAAGTCAAAAGAAAAGACCAGCCGGTCTCCTTCAACCTCTAGACATACCGCCAGCACCCTGGCACACCCTATCAATGGATTTTATTACGGACCTGCCTCCTTGTTCTGGGTACAATACTATTCTGGTAATTGTGGATTTGTTTTCCAAAATGGCCCACGTTATTCCTTTGAAAGGATTACCTTCAGCTTCTGTCCTAGCCAAAGAATTCCTCGAAAATATTGTTCGGCTACATGGATTCCCATCTATACTAATCTCTGACCGGGGAAGCCAATTCATTTCCCACTTCTGGCGCAAATGTTGTCAAATGGCGCAGATCGACGTAAGATTATCGACCAGTCACCACCCTCAGACCGATGGTCAGACCGAGAGGACAAATCAGACCCTTGAGCAGTACTTACGGTGTATGTTACAGCAATCTGAAAGCAACTGGAAAGACATTCTTTGGATAGCCGAATACGCATATAATAATTCGGTACACTCTGGAACTGGCCACAGTCCTTTTTATACTTTGTTTGGGCATCACCCTCGAACCTCAAACTTTGACTCACCTCAGAACCTCGGAATGCCTGCAGTAGAACATCTGCATTCTACAATTACCCAACCCTTTAAAGAGGCAACTACGCATTTACAACAAGCCAAGAGAAAATACAAGGAGAATGCTGATCTACATCGGTGTGAAGCACCTCCGTATCAGATTGGGGATCAAGTGTGGTTAGCTACCAGACATTTACCACTCAAAGGGCCTCGAACTTTTAACCCAAAATATCTGGGACCTTATTCTATTACGGCAATAATTAACCCAGTGGCTGTTAAACTTGATTTACCAGCTAGTATGCGAATTCACCCTGTTTTTCATGTGTCACTTCTGAAACAAGTGGTACCCGGAACCCGACTACTCAAACCTCCAGAACCTATTCTAATAGATGGGGAGCCCGAATTCGAAGTGAAGAACATTTTAGACTCAAAAATGTTTAGGTCAAAACTGTTCTACCTAATTGATTGGAAGGGGTACGGACCTCAGGAGAGGTTGTGGGAACCCAGCGACCATGTGCATGCGCCTCGATTAGTCAGGAAATTCCACCGACTCTTCCCAGACAAACCAAAACCCCCGGAGGGAACAACCTTGGGAGGGGCTTTGGGGGGGAGTGCTGTCATGATGCCCGCTCCCAGGGAGCCGGTTCAAGCCCTGCGTCCCCGAAAGCGGACATCCAGTCCCCAAGGAAGGACCCAGAAACCCCATATAGGGGCCCTTTGGACAGTATCCTGGCGCCTATGGTGCCAGGCTCATAAAAGACATCAGTCCTGGCGTCATAGGTGCCAGGCTCATTATGGGAGTGCTTGGGTGCACTTACCTGATGCAGACCATGCTGCAGGATCCCGGCCTCCTTGAGGCCTGAAAGGAACTACTTTACCTGTGGGACTAATTTACCATCCGGGCGTGGTCGGGGAAGGATACATACCTGATTGGAGGAAGGATACATACCTGAAACTTCTTCCAAGGCTATTTAAACCCCACCCGAACAGCCACACGTGCTTCGCGTTGTTCTGCATCTAGCAGCTGGATGCTCACCGTGTCTGCTCCTGCATTCTGACTTCTGCCACGCCTGCCAGCATCCTGGATCACCTGCAAAGGAAGAGAAGAAGAGAACAGAAGAAGGAAAAGTCCTTACCTGCTAAAACCGCATCCCGGAGACATCTCGCCGACAATCCTGAAAAGGTAGACTTTTACTTAAAAGCTCATCGCGTCGATCGCTGCAGCGCCGCATTCCACTCACCTTTACAGGGCGCCTCCATGTTCAGCCGCGATCATCCGGATTCGCAGTCACGCCCCAGCGCCTAGGGAGAAAAAGACCAGAAGAAAAGGTGAGAGAGAGATGGGAATAAGGAAAGCTAAATCTCCATGTTAAGGCTTACCTGTTGATTCATTCCCTCTCCATTTCGGGTCCGCGCCGCATCCTGGCATTTCCGGACCCCGGCCCCTAAGGGGAAAAAGAGACATCAGCGTTAATGAGCGAATGAAAAGACATTACCAAAAAACGCTCATTAAAGACTTACCTGATTTCTACAAGGATTTCACCTCTCATCTCGGGTCGGTGCCTGTTCCCCGGCATTCCGTACCCCGGCCCCTATGGGGAAAAAGACACTAGCATTAGTACATTAATGCATGGACACAAGGGGAACCTCTTATCAAAAAACTTGCCTGGAAGCCAAGCAAGTTTGGTTCTCACCAATCCGAAAATCCAGTGAACTAACTGGATACCAACGCGCCCCTGCATCAGAAGCAGGATGGAGAGCTCGTCCTTCCAGACCCTAAGGTGAGACGCTACGAGGAATCACAGAAGGGTTTTGAGGAGGGTGAGAGGGGAAAGTGGGAGGCCGATTGCATTACCCTGCAGACAGTTAATCCCCTATTTTCGCCTACAGAAGGATACTTCTGCAAGCCAGACAAGCCAGATTTGGGGGCCCGGTCCAGTCCGTCTTCCGAACCCTGCGCATCACCTTAGAAGAGGTCACAGCAGCGCGAAGCAGGCCAGCGCCTCCGTGGGAGTCAGGTGAGCGTTACAGCCGGGCATTCCTTCCCGGCGCTGCCTACGTTGTGTTTCAACAAACTCTTATTAGCCTCGAGGCCCTGCGGCCTTGTCCTTTCACGTTCAGACAACAATATTATCAGTCGAGCAGTGTAAGCAGAAAATGTGCTGCGAAGCAATTTGAACAGAAAGCAATGAGCAATTGTTAGAAAACAAAATGGCGATCCTTGTTACATCAAAATGGCCGTTCATTGGTAAACTCGGAAACCTGTATTTCTATCGTATCGTGCATGAGACGGTTGGCCTTCGTCCACCAAAATAAGTTTGCCGTCAATCATGAGAGGTATCCATTTTTCTAGACTGACAAACCCTCCTTTGGCCGTATGCCAAATGTCTCATTCATCTATTGTATCCTCCTCTGATGATAATAAGTCTGAAGCACTTACGTCGGAATCTTGCTTGCTATTGTAAGCATCATCATCTTCATTAATATCTATAGCCATTAATTCTTTCACTGTTTTTATTTCATGTGTGTCTCTGTCATCCCGGCCATAAGTTTGTTTTCTTTTTTTTATCATATGCATACATCCCTTCGTACATCCCTCAGTTACCTCAGTGCAAACTAACAGTAGGCAGTGTATGCAACAACAGCACGTTATGAATATTCCAAACACCACTACTAATATTGAGATCAACTTCCATCCCCAAGAACGCAGTATTCCCCAAAACCAGGACTCTATTCCCCAGCCCCCTTCTCCAGTAGGGAGTTCGGAGCTTAGGACATGCATTTTCTTTATTGCTTCAAAAATGGTAGGGGAATAGTCGTCTACAAATACACAGCACGCTGATCCCACAATCTTGCAAATTCCCCCACGATCAACCAGATCACATCGAGAGCCATTCTATTTTGCAGCGTCATTAACCTGATTCCTTTTTCTTCCAACGTTATGTTAAATAGTATATCTGTCGTTGTGTTCATGGTATCTTTTAGTATTCTGGACAGCTGCCTTATGTTATAGGAGTTCCCTATCTGGGACAAGAATGGAATGAATGATTTTGCTACGTCAGTCGCTATCAAAACACCTTTGCTACTCCTTTTGGTTCTAGATCTGGATAGTGTGGCCATGTCTGCTGTTTCTAAGAGGAACACTCCCGGGAACAGTAGACCTAGGTATCATGTACCGCCCCAGTTTCTGGGCAACCAAGGATATGCTTTTTCTCCACATATAAAATAGACTGGATCTCCCACATATACTGGTTCTATTTTCCATTTTAATACCACTGTATTCATGCATCCAGTAAATGTTCCTACTGAATAGGAGCCTTTCTTTTTTAGACAAAAAGGGACAGTTCTCGGGTTATAATTCACTGTGTAAGAAGGGGGAACTGTATCTTTATTGCTGTCTGTTCTTACACAAAACGTCATTACAGACGTTTTCACTGGAGGGGACAATCTATCTTGTCTATTTTGTCGTGTTATTTTTCGCGTACTTGTTACCGTAGGTTCTGGGCTCATCACTCACGCTTTATGGAATATGGAACAACCCACAGGCCTCATAATTATTTCCTCAAACTCATTCATGTTTGTTCTGTCTAATTGACCCGTACCACTCTTATTCCATTTCCCATAGAACATTGCACTTAAAGATGCACTGCATGCAGAACTTAATGGTAATGGCTGTAATCACCTGAACCGGGCTTTCAGTAGTGGATATATTAACTATTGGTAAAAACATTCCCAATGGGTGTATAGATTCCACACACCATAACACCAACGCTGTCATTATTGGTGCTACCACACTCATGAAGCACATTATTATCGTCAAAGCCAACATACAATTTTTTTTACCATGCGTTTTCCCTAAGTTTACAGTCTTTATAACTAACTCCTTCTCAGCAGTGGTGCAGGAGGAGGCTGAAACCGGTCTCGACATTTTTCTCACGTCCTTCTTCTTCCTGACAACGTTCGTCGTAGCTATCTCTCTTCGATGCACTTGTCCGGATGTCAATAAATTCAAAAGAAGTGTCAACAGTTTAGTCTGCCAGCCCTTTGCAGCCTGGTTTGCTTTTTCATTCTAGGCAAGATCACTTATTCTCTCTTATACTGCTCAGAGGACTTCTGAACAGTTCTCTATTGCCTTAGTACCATGTGCGCCCAGCTTGTCCGCTCTGGTTCAGGACACATGTACTTTTTATGATCGCACTGAGGAGCCGCGAGTCTTGAATTGTCCGATTTGCACAATTCTCACGCTTCTCTGCTCTACACCTCTAGCTCCTTCTCCGTCCATGAGCGGAACCAGAGGTTAGCATAAACACCAAAGAACTGTGGATCACTCTGTTTTTCGAGGCCGCAAATCATATCGCCTCGCTCCTGGTATTGTGTGATCCGTGAACAGTGTCGGTGCACTTCCAGATCCAGGCTCAAAGTCAGCCTGTGGCGCTACGGCAGGTGCTGGTGTGCGCCGCGCCAGTGATGCAGATTCGGTCTTTGGCGTGCTGGCAAGTGCTGGTGGGCGCCAAAGGGGTACACATTTAGTGTCTGCCGGTATTTGCAATGCAGATTTCGTGTCAGCCAACAGTGATGTAGATTCTGCTGGGCAACATTGGGGCACTCTTTGCCCTTCCCCCTTTTTGGCAATCTCTTCAGGCTTTGTTTCGATTTTCACTTTCCGCTCGGACAGTTTTAGCGGCGGTGGACTGGCAGCAGTTTCTTTCGTTTCTGTGACCGCTGTCTCTTTCCGGTCATCTGGATTGGGCAAATCTTTCAGTGGAGATGGGATCTTTTTGGCATGGGTGGCATGTATCCACGTCTTCCTCCCATCCACCCGTATTGCCATCTGCGTTGCCAGAAGCACTTGATAGGGGCTGCGCCACCTGGGTGCTAACAAAGATCTTCTCTCAAAGTTTTTTAGCAGCACCCAGTCACCTGGCTCCAGCGCGTGCCCTGGACCAGTATATCTTATGGGTAGAGCCTCCTGCACCTGCTGATGAATTAAACGCAATTTCTAAATTAAAAGGCCACAATGAGTGCTAAGTACAGGATGTTCCACTTCACTCAGTCGCCTTGGCTGAGGTGCGCACCAAACATTCGCCAGTCTCCCCATCACAATCTCATACGGGGAGAGCCCAGTTCTAGCCTGTACAGACGTACACATGCATAATAGCGCTATTGGTAATGCATCCACCCAACTCAACTTGCTTCCTGCACATATCTTGCTTATTTTTGACTTGAGGATTCCGTTGTGCCTCTCAACAAGACCGGCCGAACTCGGATGTCTTGAACTATGAAATCTCTTATCAATCTGGAGACCTGCACATATCTGTAACACCACTGCGCCCACAAAATGTGGACCATTATCTGATCATATGACACGGGGCAAGCCAAAACGGGAAAAGTATTCTTTAAGCATTACTTTTGCCGTACTTATTGCTGTGCAGTCTTTTAAGGGATATGCCTCCACCCACTTGCTGAATGCACAGATCACCACTAAGACATATTTCAAGTTTTGGCACCTCTCCATCTCTATGAAATCAAAATGGATTACCTCAAAAGGCATAGAGGGCGGGCCAAAACTCCCTACCGGAGTCACTGTTCCCTTTCCTACATTGTGTTGTAAACACGTGATACAGTTCTGCACCAACCTCTCTGCATTCTTCTTTATATTTGCATTCTGCCATACCGTAGATAGGTGCTGTATTATTTTTTTCCGCACAGATGTGAGTAGGGCTGTGAGCCATTGTGACCATTGCAGTCACATAAGAATTTGGCAACATCCAGTTTTTAGTTCCCTTGTCCACCGAACAACCCTCCAGATCTAATTCAGCAGAGCCCTCAGCCCATCCTTGTATTTCATCGGCCGTGGCTTTGGCCTGCATTTCTTTGACAGTGGCAATTCCATCTTATATCATACAGGGTACTTCCTCAGTCTGAACCGTCATCATTTTATTATTCAAATCAGTGGCAGTTTGTTTCGCAATTCTGTCTGCAAATGCGTTTCCCTCTCCCACTTTGCATGTTATCTTTTTATGTGCCTCGCATTTCACTATTGCTAGGCGCTTTGGAAACGTGAGTGCAGACAGTAATCGTACAATCAAAGGGCCATGTTGAATTCTGTCCCCATGTGATGTCAAGAAACCTCTCTCAGCCCAGAGTTGACCAAAGTTATGAACCACCCCAAAAGCATACTGACTATCAGTATATATATTCACATTCAAATTTTCAGAAATCTCGCAGGCTCTGGTCAATGCTATTATTTCTGCGGCTTGTGCTGAGTTGTAGGGAATTCTTTTGCTTTCTACAACGCTCTCTAGGGTAGTGATAGCGTAGGTGGCAGTTGTCGTACCATCAGGTAATTTGAAACAAGAGCCGTCACAAAATAACTCTCCGTCCGGCTCTTTCTGTGGGGTGTCTGTCAAATCAACCCTTCCCTTTGTTTCTTCCTCAGTAACCATTAAGCAATCATGGGGGGGTGATTCGTTGTCACCAATTTCTTTTATGGGCAGTGGCATTAATTCTGCAGGATTCAAAGCGCTACACCTCATAATTTGGATATGGGGCGCGAACAAGATAATCTCATATCTTGTCAGTCTAGCAGAGGTGAGGTGCTGCGTCTGTGTCCTATTTAATAGAACGTCTACGGCATGTGGCACCATCAGAATTAAAGTATGCCCCAATACCATCCCTTCCGTTTGTTTTACCGCCGCAGCGACCGCCGCGACAGATCGCAAACATCGTGGTAGTGCGCGCGCTACAGTGTCAGGCGCGGAAGAGAAATAGCCGCACGGCCTATTTCTTCCACCTTGTTCCTGTGTCAAAACCGCCAATGCACATCCTTCACTTTCACACACACTCTAAAAACTTTTTCATAATTTGGTGTGCCCAAAACTGGAGCAGAACATAATGCAGTTTTCAATTGATCAAACGCTCTCTGACATTCCTCATCCCACTGTAAAGGCCTGACCGCATCCTTTCTAGTCAAATTCACCATCGGTTTCACAATTAACGCAAAATTACCGATCCATTGTCGGCAATACGAAGCCATGCCTATTATGGCTCTGACTCCTTTCTGTGTCTTTGGAATAGGCATACAAGAAATACTTTCTATCCGCTCTGGCGTTAGCCTTCTCCCTTCTTTTGAAAGTAGGTAGCCCAAATAGGCCACCTCCTTTCGATTATATTGAAATTTCTTCAGACTAGCTTTATGGCCATGTGTCGCTAGGTGTGACAATAGTAATACAGTGCTTTCTTTACAAATCTCTTCTGTGTCAGCAGCTAACAATAGATCATCTATCTATTGCAAGAGTACGCAACCCACTGGTAATTCTAGCATGTCTAGCTGCTCTTTCAATGCTCTACTGTAAATACTCGGACTTTCCTTGTATCCTTGCGGAATCCGCGTGAATGTAAATGATCATCCTCCTAATGTGAACGCGAACAAATATCTGCTGTCCTTGTCCACCGGTATGCTAAAGAAAGCATTTTTTAGATCAATTACACTAGATCAATTACACTAAAGTATTCTTCTGAGACAGGTATCATTGTCAATTTTGTAGTGACGTCTGGGACTAAAGGAAATTGTGGATCTACTACTTTGTTCAGCGCGCGCAAATCAATTATGAAACGGTATGGTATTTCATTGCCTCCTTTCTTATAAACTGGAAGAATCGGGCTGTTGCATGTACTGCCTGTAATTTCTTCAATTACCCCTAATTCCACCAAATATGAAACAATACTTTTCAATCCTTTCTCTCCGTTAGCCGAAATTCTGTATTGGGGAATTCTCGGCAGTGTAACACCCTCTTTCAAAATGATCTTTACTGGCTCTATTTTCAAGCATCCTACATCATTATCATGCATTTCCCATATACAGGTTGGCACTTTACTTAACTCCCCTGGTAAGGTTTCAGACATGAATTCTGACACAGGGGCATTTTGTGGCCAAATCGTTAGAAACACCCCGTCTGCCGTGCATTGTATAATCGCACCTAACTTTTTCAATAAATTCAATCGCAACAAGTTCTCCCCACAATTGTCTGTTAAAAGGAAAGGACAATGTTCATTGAATGGTCCTATACTAACTGGGACTGGTTGGGACATGGGGTTAATCACTGGTGTACCTGCGAACCCTACGGAAATATTCTTTTGCCCTGACAGTGGTATATCCGGAACCAAGTGATGGTCTATTGAACACTTCTGTGCTCCTGTATCTACAAGGAAATGGTGCTCCTCATTCCCGACTCTCATTTCTACGTAGGGTCCTTTCTGATTCACGGGAATAGACACTGGTTCCGACCCCTTCCCTGGGCTGTCCTATTGGGGAAATAACACATCATCCGATGTGTAGTCACTACTATTACTGTAATACGTATTTGGCTGTGTATCGAAAACGTTCCCACTCTTCCCTATATTTCCCCCACTCTGGTTTCCATACTGTTGGTTTTGCTGGCCCTGATTCTGGTTAGGAGCACTTTGGTTTTGGGCTTGGTTTTGATTACCTCCATTATTGTGGTGCTGCTGCATACTATTCCTATTTGGTCCATTCGCTCCTTCTGTGCTGTCTTCTCTGACCAGACCCATTTCTATTCTGTAAATGTGGACATTGCGCTCGCCAGTGTCCTTCCTCCTTACCGTACGCACACTGATTTGGTCCCAATGGCCCCCATGCATATTCAAATTACTCCTTCCTTGTGCATTTCCTCTTCCTCTATTATGTCCTGCTACTTGCTGCAGTAGCACCCGTGTCTTCAGATTTACCCTATCCTTCTCCTCTTTCTCTTTCTCCGCATTCACTCTATTCTCATAATATTGGGCCATGTGTAATACTTTGCCCAGAGTTTTTGCTTGCCATGCACTCTCTGATGTCATTATTAGGTTCTGGATTGGAAGTTTTAACCCTCTCGCATATTTATCAACAAATAGCCTCTTCCCCGCTTCCGAGCTCACATCCTGCCCACTGAAGTCTGTAAATTCTTCTTCAAACCTATTAAAATAATCTGTAGCTAACTCATCCTTGCCTTGTACACATGCAGTCAATTTGTCCCATTGAATTCTTTTCTCTGGGACAATTTCTTTTAATTTCTGTACTATGCGTGCTGGTAATGCTACCAGGTTCGCTCCCGGTGTCCCTCCAACCGCTTTATTCCTGTCTTCTATTACCAAATACGCCCATGTGGCGCCAAAGGTCGTTACGTCATCCACCTTTCTTATTTGCTTCCATATGCCTGTTGGCAGGATCACTGGGAATATTAGGTCTATGTCACCCATAGTAAGCACGGATGATTGTAGGCAGGACTCTACTTCCTTGTAAAACCCTGCAGGATTCTTTCTTATATCGGGAATCGTCTGCTTTATGTTGTTCACCTCCTGTCTGGAAAAGGGGACATGCACATATTGGGCGGTATAATGGGCTGGTGTTACCTGCACCGCTACGGTGCCCGCTGCGGGAATCTCTACTTTGGGCACAAAGGTAGGTGGGATCTCTCTCATAGGAAATGCCGCACTCACTGTCCCTCCCCCTTCTCTCATGTGCAACAATATTCCTAAATCAAGCTATAGGGCTGTTTCTCCTGTCCCTCGCTCTAGTGCTCTGTTATATATTGCAATTATTTCGGGGGGGCTGGCCTTGTCGCTTTTAATATCTTTATCTATTAAATGTTCAGCCATCGACGGCAATGCTTTCCTTTTCATAGGCATGGAATATTCATCAAATATCTCATGTATGTCCATTGTGGGGATACTGGGATTCGACATCCATTTTAACGCCTCTCGTATACATATTTTCAATTTGTCGCCCATTTGTACTGACGACATTGAATGTCGTCGTCGTATTTTTGGCTCTACTGCTTCCTTCCTATCTCTCCCGATGTCCTTACCCCTGTACCCAGGTGCAGTAAACATTTCAGCATAATCATTATCCAATTCATTTTTAAGTTCAAAAAGTCCATATACATGTTCCCTTACTTCTCCATCTCTTTCTCTACAGCGTGCTAATGCATTCAAATCTAACAATCGCTGCAGTGGTAATTTCCCAATTAACTATTTCCATCTCTCCACCAAATATTCACCCATACATTCCAACACTACCTGTCTTTCGTTGCTTCTTCGGAAGTCATACATCGAGGCCAATGCTGCCGTCCCATTATTCCCGTCTATATACATCTCTGCCTGTTGCTGCAATTTCACCTTCCTTTCCTTGCTGATCACGCTGCGAGTTACCCTTGTGCATCCACTTTGTTCAGTCCCGCCTCCCGCCCCTGCGGTTTCAACTTCAACCCCAGGAGGGACGGACGATACCGAGTCTGTATCTAAGGCGGGAGGTGCGGATGGGACAACAGGAGCGGGGAGTGTCTGCTGTGGGCCTGGTTGGCTAATAGGAAGTGTTACGTGCGCGGTCTGTGGCTGTGGGAGGGCTTGAGCTGCGGGAGGGGGAGTTTGAGCTTCGGGAGGGGTTTGGGCAATAGTTACTGACGTGTTTGGCCTCGCTTCTGATCTTGGGCCTTGTTTTGTATGGATCAATATGTTTTCTATCAATTCATCTGCTATGTGCAATTCTCGTTGTGGGTATGTTTTTTCTATATTCAACTGGTCACGTCTACCTGACCTCTTTAGACTCTCAGTCCACTCCTCCTCCTCTTTTTCTTCCGCTACTTCATCTTTTGATTTATGCCTGCGCGCATGCTTCGCTCTACTTCTAAGTCGAAGCATTGCTTCCCTTCTCCAGTCCTTAACGATATCAAATGCTGCAGGACGCGCTTTCTTTCTTATCAACACCCTTTCCAGGTTATCTATTCTCGCTATCTCAAAACTACCATTTATCGGCCACTGATGGTCTTGTTGCTTTCTGGTTTGCCTATGCCAAGTCTCACAGAATATTATCGCTCCCACACCATACTTCTCATACATGTCATACGCCGGCGTTCCCCCAGGTGGTGCAATTTGGCCATCTTCCAAAGATTGCCTACCACAGCGGAAAAACCCCGCTAGGGTGGACAATACCCCAGGAATGTTTCAACCTTCCCCCTGGTTAATCCACCTTACCTAGGGCGTTTGATTTTGCAAAGTCAACTCTCAACCAATATCAGGATTACTTTGAATCGGGGAATGACTCACCTGATAAATCAATTTGTCCTCCAGGACACAAGTCGTCTGTATACTGACGCAACCAATGACGTTGTGTCTGCGTTTCTTGGCTTCTACCTCGTTTCGGGACCCTTGCCTCCTTGTTCTCTAATGGGTACGTCGATCAGGGATCAGATGTGTGCAGATCTGCAAAGGAATCTCTTATCACTTCTACAGGGCGCCCCGAACACCTCTTGATCCCGGCTCGATCGTCCCGTCCTCGCCGTTCTCCGCCTTTACTCAATTACAACATACACGATGGAACAAGTGGGGGAGGGTCCCTGTTCGGGCGCCATCTTGAAAGGGGCCCCTATCGGTCCCTCACGTCTATGGAAACAAGGCAAGTCACCACACACGATAGATACGCCAGACACAAGGTTGTATTCCCAAAGCTAGGGTTTATTGCAAAGCAAATAGTCCCAGTTGGCCAACTCGGTCTCACGCCCCGCGACGTGTATCTCTAGACCTCGAAGGACGCAAGAGAGCGAATTACGTACATCAGTTACATATATACAAAATGCATATCATACAATCACCTGTGACATGTTTAACACCCCCCTTTATTGGGTTTCTTTGAACTCGGTTTGATGATGGACACTTTCGACGAATATGACACCTTCAAATATCTATTCTAGTAACAATATGCAACTTTGCAAGTGCGGTGACATCTTTTACTTGTTGAACAGAACACAGTGCTTCTGTTCTTGGAAGCAAGCTACATACGGGGGAAGAGTCACATTCCAGACCTTGCTATCTAGGAGGTGCTATTTGTGTCCTGGGAGCCGACACACTCTACAGGGCACGGTAAAGGGGGGCCGTAAGAAGAGCATAATTCAAGCCTTTAGCTGCTTTATTCTAACATATTCTACCATATAACGAGACTGGCTGGCAGCTGTGAAATGATTAAATGCCCTGCGGCTCTGCTTCAAGGCTGCATTCGGGAGGGAGCCGGGCATTCCTTCCCGGCGCTGCCTACGTTGTGTATCAACAAACTCTTATTAGCCTTGCAGCCCATATTATCAGACGAGCAGCGTAAGCAGAAAATGTGCTGCAAAGCAATTTGAACAGAAAGCAATGAGCAATTGTTAGAAAACAAAATGGCAATCCTTGTTACATCAAAATGGCCGTTCATTGGCAAACTCGGAAACCTGTATTTCTATCGTATCGTGCATGAGACGGTTGGCCTTCGGCCACCAAAATAAGTTTGCCGTCAATCATGAGAGGTATCCATTTTTCTAGACTGACAATACTTGTGAGAGACACTCATCTGCTTCAGAGGGCACAGTTGCTGTATTCTAATGGTTGTATCACCTCTGGCGTTACCAAGTTCATGCATGTGGAAATGTTTTAGCAATCTACTTAACCCATTCTAACATTACATGTCTGCTTCCTGTAAGGGAGGCATGATATCAAAATGATGACAGACACAAGAGCTGCAAGTTTAAAACCTTTATTAAAGTTTTCAATGGGGTTGGAAAACTCCTATCTTGCCTTACAACTAAAATGGGAGTATTCTCGACCATCAAATAATAAAGAAAACACAGTCCCAGTCAGTCTATGTCAAATACCAAAACCTAATGCCTACACTATCTCTCATACAAAAAGTATATAAAGGGGGAATATGTATGCAAAGGAAAATCAGTGTTATAAGATGAAGGATCAAAGTGGCGGAGTCAGCTCTACTCCCCACATTGGACAGCACAGAGAAAGGCGGCCCTTGTAGACAGAATGACACAATCTGGATCGGGTTCTCAAAACAAAGGCAGTTCAAAACATAGATCGAGGCCCTCCTGGCCTTCCACGTTAAAGTCACTTATTCCAGCGTTCCAAAAGTTCTTTCACAGTTCCACAAAAAGTTCACGCAGATCTCCATCTGTTGAGCTCGGACCTCTCAAAGCTTTAACAGTTTACATAGGTCTCCTTCATCCGGGCTCGGACCTCTCAATTAACAAATACCTAATTCAATGCAGATCTCCCGCAGCCTCGTTCAGACATCGCAATCACAATACTTGCAGGGGTTCCCTTCCTCAAGCTTTATTCACATTCTCTAGGCTTTCCCTTCCCCTAACTTATCACACTTCTTCAGTCAGGCTCTGATCATTCACTGATGTCGAAGACTTTCGAATTTGCAAGGCTTTTACTATAGACCTTTGCAGGACCACTTCGACTTTCTCTTCAACTCACACTCTTGTGTTATTTGCCTCAGTGTCTCTTCGTCTTCGTAGATCAGTACCATAAGCACAAATGTTTATAGCAATCTTTCACTTAAAGAAATCACCTTTTAACTTCCCCTTTTGCCGGGGTTAATCTTGATGATTGCGCCTTTCAGAGTTTGTTCACTTTGCCGCTTCAAAACAAAATCTTTCCCATTTCACGAAGACTTTCGAGTGGGCTACTTCCTTTTGCCGGACCACTCCGCTACTCTATATCTTTTAGTTTAAAGTTCAATAATGCTTAACCTCTCACACGGGTCTCCCTCAGCCAGGTTCAGACCCTTCTGGATTTGCAAAAATAATTGTCTATGGACTTCAAGTCTGTAAGAAACTCATGGTGGCAACAGTGAAGACAGACACAAGTGATTGCAGTTCAAGGGTGTTTATTAAACTGTATGCAGGGTGGAAAACACCTAATCTAACCCTAAATCTAAGATGGGGGCAAAATTCGACCATCAAATGAAAATAAGGCAGTCTTAGTGGTGTTGTGTAAAAATCAAAAGGGCCTATACTAAGAAACATATTGGCAAACCTTGCAACTAATACAAAAAGGGTGTGGGATGGTTTTCAAGAAAAGAAAGAAGTGTTCACAAATAATATGTCAGGTTGCAGTAACCTGGGTCTCGCTTGAGCAGGGGGTAAAGTGGGATCTTGGAGCACAGCACTCACCCGAGCTTTCCCTGCACGAATTGACAGTTCTGTTCCAGTCTATCAGGAGCCTCAGTGGCGAAGTCTTGTTTTCCTTTCAGCCTCCCTCCACCAGGCTCACTATGGCTTTTCCTTCATTCACAATTCTCAATGTCTTTTTAAACGGTTTCAGTGGCAATCCCTTGTCCGATTCACCTTTGTCAACACACTGTTTCTTGGGACTTTAGACTTTGCCACTTCCTTGTCAGCATCCCGCTTCCGGGTTCACTCTTGCGACTTCACATTCACATTTACTTTCAATGTTTACGGGATTCACTTCCCTTGCTCTCTCATGTGATTGGATTCACTTCCCTCTTTCTTTATAGTTCTTAGGTCAAAGGTTTTCGACTGTACATGGATTTTGCTTGACCTCCTGTGTGACCACATTGACCTATCTTGGTGGCTCTCCTACGGCCTTCTGGTATCTGTAGTTTTACGCTGATGGGGATGGACCAGGGTTTCTCAGAGCAGCACCCACATGGTGCCGGTCCCCTTCTGCAGCTGGACTCCCCTTTACAATCTTATAGTTCTTTGACCTTCTCTCACTTTGCCATTTTGCGACTTTCATTCACCACAGCCCGGTTGTTATTGGTTCTCCTTCGACTCACAGGCTGTGATGAACCGCTTGGCTTTCCTTGTGGCCGGAGTCAAGGCCAGTACCACGGTAGCAGGAGGCCCCCATCGCTCCCGCTTATCAGCGTTGATACACTGCGTTTACCATTGGCATACGCTGCAACACACTTGGGCTATTGTCCTCGGTCTTACGATTCCTTCTGCAGAGGTTTTGCTGGGTTTTGTCAAAAAGGGCATGGTTGTATCGCTCCTTGTCAGCCTTTCGGTATTTGCAGCCTTTCTCCTCCTCTTGAACTGCTTGGCCTGGATAGCTGTCTCGTCATGCAGTCTGCCTTGCTCGTACTGTGCTCTCTTGCTCCACTTTTTATCCCTGTGGGGAAAGGAAAGGGCCACCAGGTGTGTGTGATTCAGGTTAATTGCCTGACTTTGCCTGACCCTCGTGTCGGGACATGGCAGATAAACAGCTTTAGGGTTAGTCCAGTGTTTTCTATGGTGTGCATAAGTGTTTAGGTCAGGAAAGGGAAGAGTTGAAGTGTCAGAGTGGCCTACGGGGGTAAGATGATGTGATAGGTTATTTATAAAGAACTCAATACCCAGGGGTTTCTAAGCACGGGCCTGGGAATCAAACCTGCGTTGCTCCGTGTCATCTTGCTTCCAAGGCGAGCACGTTGCTTCCAAGGCGAGAATGTTGCCCCTGAGCTATCCTCCCTATGGGGCAAAGATGTTATACGGAATTACAATTTTCGTATCAGGTGGGTTGATGACCTTAGAAGAGGGAGGTTGATAGAAGTTACCGGGATTGTTCTTGTGAAAGGAACGAGGGGATTGTGGGAACAGTAGTGTTTAGTCCAAGTAGACTGGGTGTTCGGTACAGAATGACCAGAGGGTCATGAGGAAGAATGATTGGAAGTATTCAGACAGGGAACCGGAAAGCAGGGATTCTGAGAGAGATCGTTTGTAAATGAAACGGGGTGTGGGATCCTAGGAGATTGGTTATATACGGAGGTGATGATATATTTGAGTAGGAGAGATTCAATGGATGAAAGGGGGTAGATGTGGTACAGCCCACAAAGATCTCAGCAATCTCACCCTCCTCACCTACTTCCCCAGTATGATACCACGTCTCACCTGGGCTATTCTCCCAAGCATAACCCCGGGTTCCCTTACCCAGGTGATCCTCCCTCGCTTGTCCACCCCCAGGGTTGGGATCTGAAAGCACCAGCCTGTCCCTGTCCACCTGAATAAGGGATTCTCGAGGTCTTACTGGGAGAATACCCTCAGGTTTCTCACAAGTCCCAGATTGCCCAAAACTTTGCTAGCTCCCCAACATGGAAGACTGTCTTAATCAGATGTTTTCCTGAGATCAGGGTCTTTCCACCACCCCCTCAAAGGCCTGGGATTTTCTGTCTCACCCAAGGGAGGAGCTCTGGTTTGGGCACTGCCAGATAACCCCAGCTGCTCCTGGTTTGGCTCCCTGGAGTCAGAGCTCCTTCGCCATACTGCAGCCTCTCCTGTACTCACAGGCCCGGTAGTTTGGCAGTCCTCCTTAGTCCAGGCCTTCCAGGGTCTCTCCAGCTGCAGTCCTTCTCTCCTGGCTTCTGTGCTTCTTCCAGTATCCCCAGCTCGCTCAGAGTGTGCCTGTGTGCTCTACCTTTTGTACTGACTGGGACGCTTAACAGGTTTCTGGTGGGAATGATTGTAGAGGGAGGCCTGACCTTGCCTGGCCTCATTATTGGGACATTGTCATAGAGTTGGTATAGTTGATGTGTATACCTTCCCTTGGGTAATCTTCATCACTTCTGTTTGACTCTTCTTCATACTAGTACTTAAAGGATAGAATGAATGAAGGGAATTCTGGGAAATGTAGTGTTTAGCAGACTTTGAAAAGAGGCCAGTTGAATAATTGTCAGGGATACTTCCATAAGAAAATTGTGATTATGGGGTTTGTAGTGTCCCTCAGAAGGGGAGGGCATGTTATTGTTAGAAAGAGGGGAATACATGGTTATTGTGGATAAATGGATTTTGTTTTCCTATGAGGCTTTCCCCTTCTTCTCTTCAAGGGAAAGCACTGGCGTAGGATAGGACTTAGTTTGGAATATCCCATGAAGGCTGGGGGGATGTCAGGTAGGGATGCTCCTGAAAGGGGTCGATACCATGTCTCACCTCAGATGCCCCACCCCCGCTTCCCGAGGACCCCTCACACAGGTGATCTTCCCGCATTGGTCCACCCCCAGGGTCTGGCAACAAAGGCGATAGCTGTGCCCTGGCCACCTGAGCAAGAGATCCCCGGTGTCGAAACAGTGAGACACCCTCAGGTTTCTCACATTCCCTAGGTACAAGCCCTAACATTTGGATCTGTGAAGGATACCCAAACACTACACCGCTTTGAAAGTGACACCCTGGAGGTCCATAGCTTTAGGTACATTGGTGTCTAAGAGTCTCCTGCAGGTATTTTTATGTTCATGGAACAGACCCTTAGACATGCATATCAGATGTGTTCTCCTCCACCCATTTAGAAGTCGTCATGGTTACATCGTCTTCTCATCAACCACTGCATGTGGCTCTGCTGCATCTGATTAGTTTCACTGTCTGTCACTGGTGTCTTAACACAAACTTCAATGTTTTGCCTCACAGCAGTTCCTCCTTTGACTTTGACCTTTCACGCTTTCATTATATGGGTTAACCCAATAGGGGTTGTAGGCAAAACCTTGTTACAGTTGCATCATTTTGTCTCCAGCAATCTTGCTGGCAGGATTTTCCTCCGGTGTAGGGTTAATGGGATCACGAGACATATCACTACAAGGTGATTCTTGGGCTGGCCACTTTTTCTTCTCTTCTTCCTGCAATGGTCTTGTTGGCCCATGATGATTGGCCGCTTGATCCTCCATCAATATGACCCCATAGTGACCAGCCAGATCACCACCATGAGGCATAGCAATAGCATTTGTATCTATGCCATTAAAAGACTGCATTGCTGTGCTTTTTGCCATACATTGTCCATGATCTGATAAAGAAAAAATTGAAAGACAGATAGACTACCCCTCTCTTTTAGTCTTATATGGATCTCAAGCCTTTTTTCCTGGCACATGCACAGCGCATATTAAGGAAATTCATAAACTTCTGGAACTTTTGTCCATTCTAATCCTCGAAAAGGATCCTGGCTGCATTCAGCTAAAGCAAGAACAGCCTTCAACACAAAAATAGCAGTTGCTAAATTTTATAAACATCAGGGGTGTTGATTCGTGCCACTCCAGGGAGGACGATTGAGTACAACACTCCAAGATAGCAAGCCAGCTACAGTTAAATCAAGATGGAATCTTAGACACACAAACAGAAGAACGTGCAAATATGTGTTTGTGTATTAACGGGGAACAAGATTGATCTACCACAAAGCAATTGCTGTCCTGAAGATGGCCCCATACTCATTTTAGTGACCACCATTGACAAAAGTGGTATATTATAATAAGCCGAACCATATGTTGACTGTCTAAGGAAAATCTAATGTTTTTTTCCATGTCCAAAATGCATACTCTGATTAAATGTAATGCAATAAGTTCTTTCTTAACGATAGAACTCCCCTGTTAGATGTGATAAATGATGACTGAATGGTATGATTGATAATCAATTTTGAAATGTTTTTTAAGATTTTTATAACTATTAAAGAGATAGATTTTGTGTAATAAGTTTCAGTGTTTGACGCAATTTTTCTCAACAAGGCGACAACCTAAACAATGATGCAGATAGGTTGCCCTTAACTCTCACTTGAGATCCATATAAGACTAAAAGAGAGGGATAGTCTATCTGTCTTTCAATTTATTCTCCATAGATTGTCCCTTCCATCAGATCAGACCCCCCGTTAACAAAAAATAGGGATTACCCATTATTTAAAAAACATGATCTGATAAAGACAGCTTGGCAAGTTGTTGATCACATCAAGATTCTTCCCGAATAGAATGTGTTCTTGGGTATGTTCTTATCTTAAATATCTCCCCATTCTGGTTAGTTCCTTGAGAGCCACCTCATGCCGTCAGAATCGCAGACGAACGGCTTCCCTAGAGCATGGATAAAAACCTGGAGGGCTAGATGCAGAGGCATTGCTAGGCGGCGGCAGAGGGGGCTATAGCACCGGGTCTTTTGGTAGTAGCCCCGATAGAAGCTTGTGGACTACAATCAAAAGGCTAGCTAGCCCCGAATCCCGACTGTCCTAACATTAGCGTAGCCCTGGATATTTTCCAGACATAGCAACACTCTGCCCGCACCCTTTGCCTAGACCTCAAAAGACATGCTAAACCTGCTCGTATCTGACATCTGGATCAGTCACTGATTCAGGCCTCCATTCCACTCTCCCTTCCTTTCTCATAAGCTCTGGGATCTGAACAGAAAAAAAACGTATCCCTTCGCTTGGACGACTGGTACACAGTTGTGAGGATAGGACTCCTCAAACACAGAGAAGTGAAGTCTAACCAAGGGCCAGAATGGCAGACAGGATCATCCCTGGAGCTGGAGGGGCCCACTTCGTTAGCTGGTTGGAATGCACGGATTGAATGGAGCCAGTGGTCCAAGTGGGCGGGAGCGGTTGGGACTGGTTCTCCTCTAGTTTTTTTAATTAAGTTTTACTGTCCCTATACTTTTCTTTTATTTTTATTTTTATTTTTTAAACTTTTATTTTTGTTGGAAGAGGCAATTGACATACACAGGCAACAGAGCAGCTATGAGGTGACAATCTGAACAATCAACAGAAAGCAACGGCACATATGAGCAGTGAGCAATAGTCGCGTGGAGAATACAGCACTACAGAGCATATAGTGGCAGGGCACATAGCAACAATTATAATTATGAATTATTAACCGAGGAGTGGGCGTCCAGACCATTAAGATAACTATTAAAGGCAGTGCAAATGTTTTTAGGCCTGGCTCGGGCCGGGAGGGTACTGATGTATTCCTCCTCACAGTTCCGAGACCAAGTCAATAGGTTTAGTCCTTTCCTGAAGGTAGGAGAAGCAGAGCTCTTCCAGCTCTGTAGAACACACTTTTTGGCAATTATACAGCACACATTTAAGAGCTTAGCTGCCCCTCTGGCCTCCTCGTCCCCCCATACCCCAAACAGTACACCCAGCGGATCGGGCCCAATAGCAGTATCGCAGATTTCTGACAAAGTTTTCAGGATCTCATCCCAAAATGGGGTTAGCCGCGGGAGGTTCCAGAACATGTGTAGATGGCCCGCATCCCCCGCACCACAGCGAGGGCAGAGCTGTGGATCAGAGCGGGCGAACCTGGAGAGCCTGCGCGGGGTGTAATATAGCCTGTTCAGTAGTTTGTACTGTATAGTGCTGTATCTAAAATTCAGGGAGACCCTATTAGTGTGAGAGCACATTTCCCCCCATAGTTGGTCCGTGAGTTCTACCTCCAGTTCGGAAGCCCAGTCGTCCCACGCCCTATAGAGCTGCGGCGTGTCAGTCGTGAGAAGAAGTTTGTACAATGATGATACCACCCCGTGGGCCCCACCCGAGTTGGTGATGTAGGAGATCCCAGGGGAGTCGGGGGGTTTGTTGGGGAACTTAGGCCATGCGTCACGGAATGCAGCACGGAGTCTGTAGTATTGTAGCAGTTCCATCGGTGATCCCGAGTGGCCCGGTTTCCAAGTCTGTGGTGTTATGAAGAGCCCATCCGGGTAGAAGTCAGTTAGGGCTAGGTATCCAGGAGACCGCCAGTGTCGTGCCAGGGCTGTGTCATTCGTGGATTCCAACCCGGGGAATTGCCAGGCGGGGAGCCACTTGTAGTACGGGTGTTCCTCATTGCCTGCAGTAAATATCCGCTTCCAGGCCAGTAAGGTGGTTCGGACTGGGTCTATGGGAGAGTCTGGCTCATATCGTGGGTGTAAGATTAAGGTCATTATGTTGGTGCCAGAGGAAGCAAGGGTTTCTAGCTTGACAGGCAGGCAGGAGGGGGCAGCGGGGGGCAGGGTACCAGTAGGTGGCAAACTGTACCTGCGCTGCGGTCCAGTACCGCATCAGATCAGGAGCAGTGAACTCGCCTTTCTCATAAGGAAGAGTCATGGCAATCCATTTTTTCTGCACTGCTCCATCGTGCCACAGGCACTGCGTGCACAGCTTGTATAGGTCTGCGAAGTACTTCTTGCCGGGCCATATGGTGACATTCATGAATGTGTACGACAGTTTGGGGAGCAAGAGTTTGGATTTTGTACAATTGATGGTGAAGCCAGAGTATGTACCAATATGGGTAATGTCACGCAGAATAGAGTCAAGGTGGAGGTCTGGCTCTCTAACGAACAGCAGCACGTCGTCTGCGTAGAGTGAGGTAATTTCGCGGGTACCCTGCAGCCGTATCCCTTTGCATAAGTGGCGCTCCCTGACAAAGTCTGCCATAGGCTCTATGGCCAGTGCGAACAGGATCGGAGAGAACGGGCATCCCTGGCGGGTGCCTCTGAAGAGAGGGAACAAGGCGGACGTTTGAGAGTTGACTCGGACCCTGGCGACCGGGGAAGTGTACAGCAGTCTGATGTATGAAATCATTCTAGGCCCAATACCCATGGTCTCTAGGACCAACCACATGTATTTCCAGGACACCATATCAAAGGCCTTCTGGGCATCTAGGGTGACCGCGACTGCACTCACATCTTGATTGATTCGTGCCGTAACGTTAAGAAGCCTCCTGATATTATGTGACGTAGATCTCCCGGGCACAAACCCTGCCTGGTCGTCGTGCACCATGTATGGCATAACAGGTAGGAAGCGGTTAGCAATCACCTTGGTGAAGATTTTTATATCCAAGTTCATGAGTGAAAGGGGCCGGTATGATCCACATTCATCGCTAGGCTTACCAGGATTGAGCAGGACCATGATAACGGCCTCGCGTAATCTCGGGGGGAGGGATCCCAACCGGAGGGACTAATTCCACACTCCGAGCAACTCGGGAGCTAGTATAGCAACATCCTCCTGAGAGAATTCTGCCGTTAGTCCGTCGGGCCCGGTGCCTTTCCCTTTGGGAGACTAGAGATAGCCTCCACTATTTCGTCCAATGTAACGGGGGAGTCTAATTGGTCTCTTGTCGCTGGGGAGACGATAGTGGTGGGAATCTGTTCCAGGAGCTCCCGCATCTAAGAGTCGCTGTGTTCGGGGGGCTGGGAGTAAAGCTCAGAGTAGAAGCCTGTGAAGACCTCGAGGATATGCTGATCGGACCACTGTGTCGTCCCCTGACTGTCCTTAGCACAGGTAATTTGGGATTGGCCCCACTCCCCCCTCGCCGAAGCAGCCAGCGTTTTGCCAGGTCTGTCACCCTCGACGTATTTCCGTGCAGCCTGTGGGCGGCTGTAGTACTGGACTTCCCTATTGGCCATCTCATTGAAGGTCTTGAGCTCCTCATTGATCTGGGAGAGGACACCTGGGTCAAAAGAGGACAAGTGAGTTCGCTCCAGGTCCCGTAGTTTAGTTTCAGTGCGGGACAGGGCGGCTCTTATGGATTTGAGGACTCCCGACTCCCTGGAGATGTACGCCCCCCTAATTAAGGCTTTGAAGGCATCCCAGCGGACCCTCAGGGTGGTGGACTGCAGCAAGTTGTGCTCAAAGTAAGACTGAATATCGGCGAGGATGTCCGCCCTCAACACAATGTCCCGCAGAGCGGCCGATTTGAAGCGCCATGTATTGATGGTGGGAGGCGTTATTCCCAGTTCCAGGGATATTGAAATCGGCGAGTGGTCAGACAATGTGCGGGCATGTATGCATGTTTCAACCACCCTGCCCAGCATGGAGCCGGATAGCAGGAACAGGTCGATCCTGGAAGAACTGTCATGCACTGATGAATAGTAAGTGAATTCCCGCGTTTGCGGATGCAATGTCCTCCATGCTTCATGTATGTCGAGTGTCGCACAGTGGGTCAGGAGGCTACGCGCTGCGCCTGGCAAGGGTCTGGAGGCTGTGCCAGTAATATCCAACATGGTATCAAGAATGAAGTTCATATCCCCCCCAGATGATCTGCACCCCCACATACCCCATCAGTATGGATACCACCTGGTCAATAAATTTGGGAGAATCAACATTAGGGCCATTGGTATTTACCAGCAAATAGTCCCTGTTGGTAATGGCACAATGCGACACAGTATACCTCCCCTCAGTATCTATGTAACTCTTGTGGAGAACAAACTTAAGTGACTTATGGATCAATGTCAGCACTCCCCTTGAACGAGTGGAATATGAGGTGAAATATCTGTGCGGTCCCCAAGTAGGCGCTATACTCCTAGCCAGCGGGCCCGCGTAGTGTGTCTCCTGCAAAAGCAATATTTTGCAACTGTGCCTGCCGGCATATGCCATAATCTTGCGACCCTTGGTGTAATTGCTTAGGCCCCCCCCTATACTTTTGTTTAAAAAAGAAACCGTGCTGGAATGGTTTAGTTTTAAACTATAAGTGTAGGAAGAAGTTGAAACTTGTACTTTGAGTGCACTACACTGACCATTCCCTTAAACAGCAGGCACATGTTTTTGAGTTTGTATTGTGAGTGGGAGGGGGTGTGGTGATGGGGTTTGTAGGGTGCTGGGCAGCAGTGGCATTTCTAGGAGGGGGCCCCTCTGAACTTCTGCACCCCCCTTAACTCCCCACCCAAGGCGAGCAGTGACTGTGTTCTCTGTTTGTGGTTTAATTTGTGACACTATGGCAAATGTCTGCATATCACACAGCAAATACTCTCCTTTTATCTCAAAGTGAGCAGTGATCTTGTTATGCATTCTGGCATTGGTATGAACATGAGCACGAGCCACTTCTCAGGTGTTCCTGCCCGGCTTCTGCACAGTGACCTCCATAGTGTACAGAGCAGCTTGCAGCCACCCACCCACCCAGCGGAATGCAGCACACGAAACTGCTAATGATGGGTCATTAGTCACTGAATGGTTTTGTGCCTGCATTCTGATGGGAGGGGAGGTTTGGTGGGGTGTGGGTAGTTGGGGTGCACAAAAGCCTCTCTGCAGGAATGCTTGTGACGTCACACATTACCTTTCATAGGCGCCCCCCCACTTTTGTCTATGCCCCCCCCCCTACTTTTGTCTTTGGCCCCCTGTGTTCCCCTCCTAAATTTTATTCCTGGTGGCGCCACTGGGGGGCAGGCCAGTAGGGAACATAGTTCCACTACCTCTTTCCGTACACTTCGACCACTGAATGAAGCATGGTCAGCAGGGCTGTGAGAACAAGAAAGAACCTATTAAGAAAATAGCCAGGCAGTGAGTGAACCCCTCCTTAGAACCCGAGGAGCCTGTATACAACAGCACCTGCCAAAGAAGGCAGTCCAGGCAGGCGGCACCACTAACAAGAAGGCCGAGTGCGCTTCCAAGCTGATGGGCTCTTTGGTGGGGTTCTTGGAAAGGGGCTTTGTCTACTACGGCAGAGAAGATGGAAGGGAGCAACTGAGAAACAGAAAGCCCTGCTTTGGACTAGGGTAAGTAGGTCAAATAGAAAAGAGGAAAGTAAGGCGTACATGGCCACACTGGTCATTCAAGTCTAATCGTGTTTGCTCAATAGGTTTTTCGCCTCATTTAAAAACAAATATATGTTATGAGTGTGTGGAGGGGGGCTTGGGAGTGGAGGATGTCAAGGTGTGGGGGTGTTGACTATAGGGGCGGTTGAGTGGGACCCCCATTTAAAATAAGATCAGGGGAAAAACATAACGGGCAAAAGTGCACACCATTAAACTAAAAACAAAAACAAAAATAGAACCGGTGCTAGAGAATCAGGAGCGGCTGCCAGTGAGTGGGGGTTCAGGAAGAACAGAAGGAAGGCGTGTGGTCTGCACAGTGCCTGCACAGGCCAGTGTTAAATCAGAGCAAGGCTGAAAAAGGCTTATATCTTTTATTTAAGAATAAGCTAACGCGACAGCAAACACAACCTCTGACAGCCAGCCTTAAACTGACCATCAACCGATTCCAGAACCCCCTTCGTACCATAATATTCCATACTAGAAGCTGGAGACATCACAGCCACCTAGCTGCATATAAACCATATAAACAAGTACATTAAAATATTAATCTAACTTGAATAGAAATAATTAATACATGCATTAGTAAACACATATCACATTGTGATCTACCGATTGCAGTATTGAACAAAAACATTGTGAATTGAATATAAAAAATACCTAATTCTAACACATCTTCTCCCCTTTGCCTTTATTGAAGCTGAGGTTCATTCTACACAATAGTCTCTGAGCCATGTCAGTCTTTTCCTTGCTCTCCCTCTGCACATACCTGCATTCTCCATACCACTGGTACCTTCACCATTCTCACCTCTTGCCCTCTTGAGCTCTACCTTATTCCACAACCCCCTTGTTGTCAACTATCATCTCAACCACTTCATTTTTGTTTTTTATCATACTGCCCTCATCCATGTTGGATTCACACTTAACCAATCTTGAGCCAGACCAACACTCCCCACCTTCTAAAATCACCACATTCCCTCTGACAATGGCGTCTGCACGGCTCCTGCGGCCTCTAAGGTCGTGGTAAACACGGCCTTTGGGCCAATCACAGAACGGGGCGGTCTGGGAGGAGGGAGGAGGGAGGGGACGGATAGGGCAAGCCGATGGGGGAAAAGGGAGCCTGGACCACGTGGGCGCCGGTACCAGGTTCCCTTGAGCTCACAACCTCATGGACTGTAATCAGGAAGTTCTACCATTGCACCAATGCTTTAGATGGGAAAGGCTTGGTGCTAGTTCTTATGACTTAATCAGAAAGCAGGGCCTGCATGTCCCTTTTCAGTGTCAATTCTAACGTGCCATGCCTCCTAGATATTTCTTTATATCTGCTTCAAATCAGTTTTTTCATTGCTTCAAAATTACTTCAGGCATCTCACCTCTTAGGCTCTTGCATTATATTTCATAACTTGCAGCAATTGAATGGTTGAAAGCACTTGGAATTCCAGCATGCCACAGCATGCCACCAATCTCGGGACTAGCTGATGGCAAATGTGCTGTTTAAATAAATTCAAAGACATTAAACAAGTGAAGTAATAGCCTGTGTGTCATCTTGTGGCTGCTAGCTGTCTCTCTCCTGTGCATTACACAATATGGCCTGGGTAGAAGTAGAATCCTCTGATAGCAAGTAAAGCAGAGAAGGGCTTTCAAAAATTCTGCAGGACCCCTCTCTGGGACAGCAGGTGGAGAAAGCAGCATGGGCAGGTCTAGGGCCGTTATCCCCTAAGCTGGACTTTCTCCTGGGCTGGGTCGCCTTTTCGCAAGGGCTGACAACTGTGAGGCCCAGAGCCTGCAAGAGACAGTGGCAGGTGGAACATAAGACCAGTGGCAAACCACTGTCCGAATCATGCAAAGGGCACACAAAATAGTGGCATGCTAAGGGAAAGGCATGATGGAAGGGACAAGGTGACATACCCATAGCTCTCAACTCACACGCTTTTGGCGGGTGTCACCCACCTTGTAAAGGGCTGACTCACCCGCCAAGCCTCCTGCACGCCCATTCTTTCCAATGGGCATCTCACCCACCAAAAAAGAAATCTGGTGATTTCACCCGCCTTTGCAAAACAAATGGTTGAGAGCTATGCATACCCCTTAGCCCACAGGAAGACCAAGAGGGCACTGAATGGGATTCCAGCAGCACTGAGAGTTCTCACCTTTCTGTGAGCTTGGCCACTCCTCAGGAAGGAGAACCATGCAAAAGACACAATAAGAGCGTTTAGAAATGCAGAGATAGTTCCCTAGTCGACCCCTTTCATCCAGACCTGCTACTCCACCCGAGATCCTAGGATGGGAAGCCCCACTTAAAGCCAAAAGGTACTTGAGCAAGCGACTGCACAAGCCTATAAATAAGGAGGTGAGAGTCTAATTGAAGGCACAATATCCCTGACCTTCTCTGCCGGATAAAGTAGCAGACACTCTGGAGGTGGACTCATTCATGGTGAAGCACACCAAGGACCAGAAACGGGCATTGATCGCTCATGGATAGCATGCCAGGACACGCTCCTCGATTCCATAAGTCCATTGGCCAAGATCATTAAAATGGTGGAAGAGACCAACGAGGCCCTGCCTATGGATGTGCATATTCTGGTTAATTGGGCACAAAGAGTGGTTTGTTTAACAATGAATACCAACTGTACGATAGCAGCAGAGTGCAGATGATCGATTTTAGTAAAGATTGAACTGAAACTCAGGAAGTTGGCATCCTCTGAGGCCGCTGCAGCAGCTAAAGGGCTTTTGTTTGGAGAAGCTTTTCCAGGAAAGACATGTCCAGATTTGTTAGCACCTTTGCTGCTCTGGACAAAGGTCAGACATCGTTAAAAAGAGTGTTTGTGCCCTGTGGTCTGCCAGGGCGGCAGAAGCAGAGGTGTCTCTGCCAGCCGCTGAGGCGGCCAGAGGCCCTATATAGCGAACAACTGGTGACAGCAGGAAGACAGAAGGCTGAATCATTCCTTCCCCTCCCATGGAAGAGGCAGGCGTTGGGGCTGGCACTGCAGCAACAGGTGAGAGTACAGTCGTATGCACACAGCGCAGCAGCAAGCAATGCAATTCCTGCGATAGGTGGTAGGCTAACGATGCACCTAAGCGCGTGGGAGGAGCTTACCGTGGACTCTTTGGTCGCAGAGACTGTGCAGGGGTGTTGTCTGTAATTTTTAAAGCACACTGACAAACGAAACTGCAGCAACCTTTTGCAATTTCAGAGTGTTAGGCAGAATCACATTCAGTACCCTTTGGGAACACTACATGCAATTAAGACTACAAGTGTCAGTACAATTTCACCTTTGGTACAAGTCTGTACTACACAGTTATGTGGTAGCATTGGCTGAGCAGCCAGACGTAGCTCAAGAGTTTCAGTGAGCAGTAGAACAAGTTACACAAAGGGACCAACAAATACAGTGGTTCAAACAAACACTTACTCAAGGTTTATTGGTAAAAGAATATATATTTATTTACACTGTCAATTAGAAAACATTACACTAGCAAAATCAGCTTAATATCATACACTAATACACCACAATACACAACCAATAAGTTACTGAACAAATTCAGCTCCCCTGAAGTGGGAGCAAAATGGCACTTCAGTTACTTTAAAAAGACAAGGTTATAAGAAATGCAGCCCAAATACATTCATAGGTAGGGTAATGGGTTTCAGTTAACTACAACCAGCAATTCAATTTGATAGGCCTGGGCCAAAGTCAATGGTTCAGAGTGTTTGTATAGGATTGCACAGTTCTTGTAGATAACGGTTAAGTCTTTGCCACGGTTTTTAGAAGAATGTGGCTAGGCAAAAAGTTAGATGAATGTTTAGGGAAGGACCAGCCTTCAAAGAGGGGAAAGTTTCAAAAACATTCTCTGTGGTCGAAAAGATTTCCGGACCGTGTTTGCACAGTGCCTTTAAAGTGAAGAAGAGCTGTAGTGGAGGCAGTTGTTCCTGGCATTTCGAGCAGACCTTGCTGTTACTGTGCTTCAGTCGTGGGGACAAGAAGGAGGACATTGGGAGGTTCCTGCACTGCCCAGAGAAGAGGCACCAAGCTTGGATAAACGTCGGTTTAAGGTGTGAGTGCCTTAAAGACTACAAACTGGTATCATTCCCACTGGCTATCCGGTTTTCCACAGCACTCTGTAGAAAATTTGACCAGGAGGGGACGGTTTTCAGGCGGCTTGTGAGTTGGTTGGTCCCACCAAACTCAAGGGAAGAAGTGAACCTTGAAGAGCTTCTCTGTCGATGGAGTTTCAGGCAATTTGGACCTGCAGCAGAGCTTCAGCGGTCATCCAGGAGTTGCAGCAGTCCTCTTCCTTCAGCTCGTCTTCGGTTCTTTCGTTCCAGTGGTCCACTCTGCTTTCCAAGTCCCATAGACCTGCTTTTAAACAGTTTTCCCCCATTCATTCCAGCCTGGCTGTCACTCACAAAGCAGGGTGGCTGTCCTTGCCGGACAGCCAGCCAGCCAATCACGCCAGAGTGCATTCAGGTCTCCTAGGAGACTAAGCACAGGGAGTTTCGGACACCTCCTTCACATCCTGCCACCCCACTTCAGCACTGAAACCTGCCAAAGGCCAACGAACAAAGGGACCAAACCTGGTTTGCCGCGCAGAGTTAAAGACAAGGAGGACGTTTCCTAAAAGAAACGGTGAAAAAAGTCGACCAGAGTCTGTTTTTACAGATAGGTCTTGGGCGCCATCTTGAAAAACATGGCTGACCCGATTTTTTGCTACCATTGTTCGCGGTTGGTAAAATCATGGTAGTTTGATCTAAACCACTGCCACCAGCCATTTAAAGTAGGAAAGGGTAACATTTGACTGTTAGATGAGTGTTTTGACTCAGGGGATGCTAGGCAACCCCTCCAGCACTCTATAGGAAGATACTGTGTGCTGGGTCAGTAAATATAAAGAGACTAGTAAAGTCAATTTAACTTTACATGCTCTGAAAGATGGTAGTCAGTCCCAGAGAAAGTGTTTAAACCTTGGGGAGTCTGAAAGACACCCCTGTGCCACTGCACTGAAGGTGCTGTGAGACACAAAGAAAAAGATGATGCCTATGGAGTTGTTTTAAAACACCATAACCAAAGAACACAAAAGTAAAACAGACATCAAAATACACGTAAGAGTGGGAAAAAAGGCTCACACTCTTCCCAGGTAGAAAAAGCAAATCCTAGAAATCCAGCAAAGTTGCTGGGGGTCTCAAAAGGTAAGGGAAATTAGCACATTTTGAGAATCCTCGCTAACACAGGAGGAACAAAGCCTCATGGACAAGGAAGTAGGAGAGTTTCTAAAGAAAATGGCGTTAAGGCCAGCAGAGCAGGTGGCGCAACGCTTCCTAAGCAATGTCTTACTGGTGAAACAGAAGCAAAAGGTCAGGCCGGTGTTAAATCTCAGACAATTTAACGCCTTTCTTGTGTACCGACACTGCAAGATGGAGGAAATCCATCTCTTCAGGGACATTTTGCAGAAAGGGCACTGGCTAACTTGCATAGATTTGAGGGATGCCTTTCTAGCGGTGGCCATTCCTGAGATGCACCAGCAATTTTTAGAATTCCTCTGGTGATGGCAAAGGTGGGAGTTTATGTGTCTCCCTTTTCGGACTAACTTCAGCACTGTAGTGCTTCACAAAGCTACTCAGGAGTGAGACTGATTTTATACATTGAGGATATTTGTCTCATGGCACAGGATCCGATGCGGCTGCCAGAGCAAATGGTCTCAATGACGGGTCTCCTAGAGAAGCTGGGGCTTCTCATCAATTGGGAAAAATCCGAGATCAGGACAAAGCAGAGAATGGAGTTCCTGCGGCTTCTCACAGACTCAAAGCTGGGGCACTGTCTCTGCCCCTGTAGAAAATGAACGACCCTTTGAAACATCACAGTATTGACTTTCCATTAAAGACTAAACTTTACTTGACAGTCTCATGTTTGCTCAATCACCTCTTCTGTTTAAAGGTTCCTTTAACTAACTGATACATTTTCCATCAATCATATGTCATAACAAGTTGCATTTGTCAGTAAATTTACAGTCACTTATCTAAGAAGGAATCTGCTGAACCTCCAAGGGAACCTGACAGCAGGTGCGGACACTAAATAGGCAGACAACACAGGGCTGATCCCTGCTGGATTTGAAGGCGTTTCATTACAGGTTTTGTTCTTCGCTGTACCCTGTTCGAGATGGAGTCATTCATTAGGAAGCTACAGCTAGACAGTGAAAGAAAGAGGAATTGGGGATGAGGAATTGTGAGGTGATAGGACCATAATGTCGTGATTCATGGACTAGGACAAGTGTCATGCCTGAGGGCAATTAAGTTTCAAACGGCAAAGACTACATTACCAAAGAAAATGTTTTGTTTCTTTGATTTGTGTTTAATGTTTTTTTTTCTTTTTAATATTGCTGCTTGAGTTTTAATAAAGAATAGTTTGCATAATACAAGCCTCTGTGTCTTTAATAGAATCATGACTTTCCTGAAAGAAAGTATGGACAATATGGACTCTACCACAGTACTAACTGCCTCAATGGAGTTTACCATCAGACAGCATTTCTGGCTAGCCCTTTTTTCTGGGAATGTATTCCATATCGTGTCATGGAGTGCCCCTTACATTTTTCTGTCAACAGAGCTGCCAAGTCTCCCTAAAATCGTGGGAGTCTCTAGCAAAAGTAGACAGACACCTGCACTCTCATATTTGAGCAGGATTTTCATTCTACATCTGCAAAGATCTTCAGCTGTGCCTCAGACAGTCCTTTTGTTTGTGGCAACACTGGATTGAAGTAAGTAACACACTGCTGAACACAGCACTCAACAGCACATGCTGGTCTGACTGGGGTTAAGCTGTGTCCTATACACCTCGACTGCTGAATTTCCAGCTGATCTCAGTGGCAACTTTGGATAAAGAGGGATAAATGGGATAGATAAGATGATTGTGTGTAATTTCAGCACAGGTGGTGTGAGAGAGTCTACACAGCCCATGTGATGGTCTGACATGCATATTCTGGCACACAAACATGACTGTAGTGTTCGACAGGATGTATTCTTGCTTTGCTTCTAAATTTGATTAGAGACCACATCCTGCACTCTCATATGAAGCACACTTTAGGGTTCCTAAGCCATACCTTTCATTTTTTAAAGTTACATCAGGAAAGGAGAGGACCTTGCAATTCTCTTATTGATTTCATGTGCAAGTTCATCACTACCAGGTCGGTGTTGCGGACCCCAATCAACGTCAATGGATAGGCTTCACGGAGGGACTACTTCCTCTTAATGTCTACTTTCCTTAAGCCTCAGCCCGAGGAAAATCCAGACACTTCCCAACAGACTGGTCCCGCTGAATGTCGCTGTGGCTCATATGTCTCACACTCTGCCCGACCTCTATTGTCTTTCAAAGGCATGCATGAAATGGACAACTGCCCTCAGGGCCACAGCGTTATGGAAGAAATGGCAGCAATTATATGGCTTTTCCCCTAGTCCATGTTGGCAAGAGAGTAACAATATTCTTATACTGCAGGCCCATGTGAAATATAGCTTTGTCTTAGAATCTATGTATCATATGTTTGTCCTTCTGTAGGCTATTGATTTCTTTGAGTCATAGAGGTGTGTGAATTGTTGCATTTTGATAAGTCGTTCATTTTGTGAGGCCCATTGCTTCCGAGTCACATTTTACATGTTACTGTGTGGGATCTCAGCAGTGGGTCGAAGAATAGAAGAAAAGCATGACAAGGTTTAGTTAAAAACAATATTTCCAGAGACACATGGGCTAGATGGAGCCTGGGGTCCCCTGGTATATTAAACAGGCCAGGCATTTCAGGAGCCACATAAGGAAAGAAGGAAGGCCCTTTACCCTGGAATAGGGGTTGCAGAGAGTGGGGGCTCCCAGAGCATTGATATGAACAGAAATGCGACATTCATGAATAGAGTGTGAGGTGTTTCTTGGTCTGTTGCGGTGTCGTCATGTCCACCTTTACATTTTTCATCATCCTATCATGACCGTGATGGACCCAAAACCCCTACTGCCAATTTTCCAAGGATCATTTCTTCGCACACCACTCCCATTAGAGAACTTGATTGCAACTGTCAGATTACATGGTCACTGTCCGTTACGATGCAGTGGCTGGCAACCCCATGGACTACCTGCTGGGTTATCCAGGTCTTCGGGCATTGACATCCGAGGCAGTGGAAGTTGAGGAGAAATCTCTGGTTAGCATGGTCAGATCGAGGACTCCTCTAAAATATATATCACTTTGATTGTCCTGCTGCTATTTAAATTAGTTTTCAGCTGTGTTCACATCGTGATTGTCGAGTTGGTGTTTAAATTCATTTTCAGCTGTGTGCACATCTTGATTGTCCTGCTGCTGTTTTAATTTGTTTTCAGCTGTGTGCCCGTCTTGATTGTTCTGCTCCTGTTTACATTTATTTTTAGCTGTGTGCATAACCTGTTTTTCATGAGAATGTGTTAACAAGCAACCCCTCTGTACTCTGCCTAGTCTGCTACCTGTTCCCTCACCCTTCCTCAGTCCCATTGTCCCTCTGTGCTGGAATTCCCCTCAGCCATACACCCGCTACCTCCCCTTCCTCTGCGTGTTCACTGTTTTTCTGTGCATATTACCTCCCCCAGCTCCCATTGTTTTTCTCCCAGTCTGGTTCCCTGTCTCCCCCCTTTACCTTCTACTCTTGCTGCGCCTCTGCGGCCTCAGCCTGGTAAAGTGTACCTCACTCTCTGCAGTTTGCTATGGCGCTATCTATCTCTCCTATCTTCTCAAGCTGCTTCTCTAACTCTTATCCTTCACCCCTTACTAAGTCTGTCAGGATGAACCTCAAGAAGGACATGCTGAGCTCTAACCCAGGCCTTCCGATTGCAGGCACCTACGTCATTGCCTCTGCCAGGGAGACTCTCACAGACATACTCAATGTCTTTCCCTCACCTGTCCTATGGACTCTCCATATGATTGCTCTTCTCTCTGCTTTCTCTTCTTCGCCCATCAATGGTGGCACCCGCTGGGAGATCTTTCTTGCCCTCTCCACCTTCAGGGTCATCATCAATGTCTACTGCAATGGTACCATCATGGTCCAGGGTCCTCAACCCAACCTTCTACTCTTTGATAGGCTCCTCCCCTGCCTTATCAACCTCCCTCCGCCTTTTGCACCAGCTCCTTCAGCTGCCCTGGCTCCCATGCCATCTGTGCCCACGTTGGCTCCCTTGCCACCTCCTTACCACCCTTCTACCCCCTGTGGTGCCTCCCGCACTGGTTCCCTCCTCACCCATTATAGTCCCGGCTCCCTTCCCGGCTTGGCTCCTCTACTCCCTTCTACCTCTGTCCCTCAGGCACTATCGTCACTTTGGGGTGCCCACTGTCCCCTGCTCCCCCGTAAGTCTTTCACTGATTGCAATCTGCGCCACATTGCCATGGTAGGCACTTGCTCAGCTGTCAAACACTCCTCTGACATCTGCAACCTCCTTGAACTCCTGGATTGTGATGTTCTTGCCACCACTGAAACCTGGTTCAAGGATTGCTCTGTCACAAGTTTTGACATACTTCTCCCAGAAGGCTACACAATACTCTCTCTTCCTAGACCAAACAGACCAGGTGGGGGGGTAGCATTGATCTTCCCTGAGTGTATCCCTGTGTCTGTCCATCCCACTCAGGCCTACTCATCCTTTGAGTGCCTGATGTGTAGGCTTTCCCTCTCTCCAAGGTCTTCACTGCTGCTGTCCACCTTCTATCGCCCACCTGGTCAGCCCTCCCTCTTCCTTTCATAATGGGCTGACCTGGCCTCCTCACTCCTTTCCTCCTCTTCTCATCTCCTCCTACTGGGTGATCCCAACATCCATCACGACTCACCTGATTCCTTAAGACCTTTATGCAACCTTTGTGACTCTCTGTTTCTTTCCATCTTACCATCTGGCCCAACGCACAGCGCTGGCCACAGCTTGGATGCTCTCTTCTCAACTGACATTCCGCTATCTATCCTTTTTACTACTTCTCTCTCCTGGAGTGATCAGTTTCTCCTCTCTTCTCCCCTTGCATATGTAAGCCTGGCACTGCCTCCTGTCTACAAGGTCATCCGACCCATGAAAAGAGTCTCAGTAGCTGCTTTTGCCTCCATCTATTATGCTCCTTTCGCTCCTGCGACTGACTCCCACCCTGCCACAGCCCTCTCAAACGTAAACCTGTCTGTTTCCAATACTCTTTATAATCTTGCCTCTGTCATGAGGGTACGACTGAAGCCTACCAAAAAGTACAACTCTTGGTATGACTCCAAATCAGCTTCGCTTAAACACAAGTGCAGGGCAGCCAAATGGAAATGGGATTCCTCTGGCGCACCCTCTGACAAACTGGCCTGCCGCCTCCTCCAAAGGCAGTATAGATTCTGCATCTGCTCCCACAAAAGAGACTTTATACAAGCCCGCATATCTGCCGTATGCAATAACACAGACACACTTTTCAAAGTCTGCAAGGAATTAGCCAACCCTACCGCAGCCTCCTCCACCATTGCACCCACCCAGGCATTTTGCTCGGCCCTGGCTGCACACTCACCTCAAATACAGTGGATATCATATCCTCTCTCTCTTCCTCACCAACTCATGTAGCAACATCTCTTGGACCACCCTTGGCCACCTTCACCCCTCCCCTTCTTCTCCCTTCTGTCTCCCCTGTCACACCTGAGGAGGTTACTAGACAAGTCCGGCCTATGAAAGCCTCCTCCAAACAGGTGGACCCCTGTCCCTCCAAAATCACCAAGGAGAACATTGACTCTCTCGCACCAGCCTTGGCTGACCTCTGCAACATCTCCTTTGCCACTGGAGTTTTCCCCACAACTGCTCTTAAGCACTCCCTTGTGCACCCTCCCCTGGAAAACTATCGCCCGATCTCTATCACTCCTTTCCTGGGCAAACTCCTGGAGAAGTTTGCTATTTCCCAGCTTACCCTCCTCACTGAATCTGTTGGCTCCTTCCAAGACCACCAGTCTGGTTTTAGACCATCCAAAGGCATGGAAACTGCTCTTCTGAACACCCGTGAAGATATGCTCTCAAATCTTGGTTCTAACTCTCCCTCTGTCCTCATTCTACTTGACCTCTCCTCTGCCTTCGATACGGTGAACCACAACACACTAATCGCACGTCTCTGTGATGCCCTGTTCATCACTGATCAGGCCCTGACATGGCTAACCTCCTTTCACTCCGACAGCCCATCCCAGGTGGAACTGGGGTCTTTCCTCTCCCCTATCACTCCCTCTACTTGCGTTTTTCCCCAGGGATCTGACCTACCCCCATGGATTTTCAATGGCTACATGGCTCTCCTGCCCCGTATGATAGCCACCTTCACCTCCAACGTTCAGTGTTACATGGATGACACACAACTCTCCTTCAAGCTACCCTTGGCCTCTTCCTCACTAATACCTGACTGTCTGGCCGCAATTCAGTCGTGGTGTGCTGTAAACGACCTCTGAACAGCATCCACAGCAGAATCACTCACCTGCGACAGCAATGAGGGTTTCATGGCCATTTCAGCACCAGAGGCTTAGGCTTCCTCAGAGGTGTACTTACAGACACCCCTGGCCAGGATGGTCTGTAGCACCAGTGGATTCTCATGGGCTACCACACCACGTCCTCCACCACTGCATCCAGTGCCTCATCACCTGCACAAATAAAAAAAACTTGAATACAAATGTTAATAGCATAGGCCACACACATAGGTATTGCAATGTTGTCAGCCAACACATGAACCTGCCATGTCACACATGACACAAAGTCAGGCATGCACGCAGTGTCAATGAAAGGGAAGGGGAGCCTGAAAGCAGACATGTATGCGTGTCAAATGGCAAAATAACACATATACTGCAGAGCACTTGCATCACACACAAGCATGTGACTGGCATAGTCCTTCCACAAACATGACTGATGCCAATACACAGATGGCAAGTAGCATAGCCATGCCAGAATTGTCAACCAGCCTCAGATGGAAGTTGAATACTACTGACCATAAGCCATGTACAATGCATGTCAGATGACATTTCATGGAATTCACTATTAGAATACACACGTGTGTCACAGGGTGCAACAACGCTAGGGTTTTGTAATACAGTGAAGGCAGGCATACAGATTCAATAATGCTAGGTCACATTGACATCACGCAAGTGAATAGGGATATTGAAGGGGATAGCAGGGTTTAGAAGTGTGTGGGTGCAGTGCAGTAGATGGGTACGGCCTCAACTATGAATAAAAACACAAATCCAGTAATGTCAATGGCCCTCATTACGACCCTGGCGGAAAGTGACTGACCGGACCGCCACAGCGTAAATAGCGTTTCCGCCATTGCACGATGGAGCAAAGTGCGGCCCATTCCGACCCATCGGGCACGAGCACCACGGCATGGCGGAAGTGCAAAGTCCGCGATGGCGGAAATGACCCCAAAACGGCCCACACCGCCGCCGTACGGAGCCCTAGGTGCAATACCGCCACCCATCTTAGCGGACACCGCAGTGAGCGCCAACCGGAAAGTACGGTGACCGGAAATATACGGAAACGGAAGTAAAAACATGGGCCCGGAACGGGAAACATCCCGCCGTACACCTATAAAACCACAAAATCCACACAACCACTAAAAACACTACCCTGAGACACACCCCAACCCGTCATCCACCCTAGCAAAACCAAGAAAAATGGGAAAAGTAGCGAAGAAAGCGTGCGACCGCAAGCGGCAGGTCCACTTCTCCCGTGAGGAACTCACCGTGCTAACAGAGACCCTCCAGGAGAATGCCGCCGCCGTCTTCTCCACGCAAATGACCAGGACGGCACTTGCGAACAAGAAGGCCATATGGGCTCTGGTGGCACAGCGGGTAAGTGCGGTGGGGACCGCACCCCGCAACCCACAGCAATGCAGAAAGCGATGGGACGACCTGCGGATACGCGTCCGTAGCATACTTTCTGCCAACCGCAACATTGCCACAGCCACCGGGGGAGGATCGGAATCACCCATCAAGTTGACCCCCTGGGAAGAAATCTGTGCCTCCACCATTGGAATGGAGAGTATAGAGGGAGTCGGAGGGATGGAGAAAGGAGTGCAGACATCCGAAGAATCAGGTAGGTGGGCCAAATAAAACAATGCCAAATCCACAATGTCCAATCATGTGAAGTACCATGTGTCCACATAGTGCAACAGAAACACATGGCCAGGAGAACGTCCACACACATTGGCCTGATAGCGCACTTTAAAACTCACAATAAATACATAAATAATTAAAAACCCCAAAAACACCCACTACACGTGCAGCAGGCACACCCTAACTGCAGGCTGCCAAACAACTGCACCCTCACTCCACACACAAATGAAAGCACCTCCAAGGCCCCGACCCAAATCACCCTCAGGTACCACCCCAATGCATGTGATACATTGCCATTCCAATTCCCACAGACCCATTAATAACGCTCGCCCTCCTTTACTCCACCACAGGGTCCGATCCAAACGACGAGCTTCAGGACACCCCTACCAGCACACCTGCAAAGAGGGCCAAGACCAACGGCCAAAGACCCTCCACCTCAGCTGCACGCATCAAGACACGGCAGCAGCACAAATCAGGTGGCAGCACAGAGGAGGGAACATCAACAGGCACCCCAGCAGCCAGCATGCCCACAACAGCAGCACCACAGGTCCCCCCAATGGATGCCACAGAAGGCACTGCCTCTGGTGGCAGCAGCACCATAGGTGACACCCCATTAATGGCAGCATGCTCCGACACAGAAGACGGGGATGTCGAAGTCAGATCCATCCATGACCTGTCCCAATCCCCCTGTCTGTCCCATCCCGTACACCATGAGGATACCACGCAGGGGCACCCACAAGACGACGACTGGCCATCCCCCACAAGCCCTGTGGCAGGGCAACATGAGGCGAACAGCCACTCTGTGACACCACCGCAAATGGCCATGGCCCAGCAGAGGCAACAGTCCCTCGACCAGTTAATCGTGCAACAGCAGCAACTGGCCACGCTCCTCAAGGACCATGCCGATGAATGTGGGGGCACTAAGGCAGACATAGAAACATCAACTGAGACACTTAGGGCAGAAATGGAGAGAAGTACAGAGACACTAAGGGCACAAATGGAGAGTAGCACCGAGAGCCTGAGAGTCCAAATGGAGAGAAGCACCGAGAGCCTGAGAGTCCAAATGGAGAGAAGCACCGAGAGCCTGAGGGGGGAACTGCATGCGACGTCCAAAGACGTATGTGCCGAACTTGCCGCAGTGCGCCGTGTGCTCACTGAGCTCTCACAAACCCTTAGGGACATGCATGGACGTGAGCAGGCAGAGACATCATCCGTTGCAAGTTCCGTCCAGGGCAGCCCCCAACGTAGATCTGGGAGGAACCTGCGCTCCACAGGCAGGGGTGCCCCTGATACCCGCAGAGGGGGCTTGCAATAGCGACTGCCCACTGACAATGAGCATCTTTGGACACTGGTGTTCGGGGGGGAGGTAGGAGGGTGGAGGGGGTGTGTTGGGCTCACTTGGGTGGCGGGTCGATAGGGTGTTTAACATGATATCACATATGCCATAAACAATGCACGATCAACCAATGAGATGTGTGGACAATGATCTTTGTGTACTAGGCCATCATAGGCGTACAGTCCATATTGTGCATGTACCAGACACACACAGTGCCACGAGTCCCGTGTCCATGTATCAGCCACCAGGCGTGAGTGCTAGAAGCATGCATCAATGAGATGCTGACGAATGTCACGGCCCTCCTGTGCCTCGCAGACTCCTTGAGGTGCTGCCACATCCCCACCCTCATCATGACCATCTTCAGGTGCTTGCAGTTCTGCGTCAGGGGGCATGGGCACATTTCTACGTACGCACATGTTGTGTAGCATGACACATGCCATCACCATCTTTGCAACCTTCTCATGGCGGTACAGGAGTGCCCCGCCAGACCTGCTGAGGCAGCGGAAACGAGTCTTCAGTAGGCCGAATGCCTGTTCAATGACTACACGGGTACGTGAGTGGGCATGGTTGTAGTCCTCCTCATGCTGGTCCCGTGGGTTCCGGACTGGTGTGAGGAGCCATCTCTTCAGTGGATATCCAGCATCACCTGTATGTGGACGATAAACGAATTATGTGGAATGCCATTGCTACGTACGCACACCCCCCCCCCCTTCCTGCCAGGTCATTGCCGCATCACATACCCCACATCATCATGCATGAAATGAGACTCACCGAGTAGCCAGGATCTGTACCCTGCGTGTCGCTCCATGTAGCGTGGTATTGTAGAGTTCCTCAAGACCATAGAATCATGGGTTGATCCAGGGAATCGGACACAACAATGTGTAATGAGCCTGTTGGAGTCACACACCATTTGTACATTCAGAGAATGAAATTGTTTTCGGTTGCGGTACTGGGCCTCCATGGCATGTGGGACGACCAATTCCACATGGGTGCAGTCGATGGCACCAAGGCAACCCGGTATGCCGGCAAGTGCATGGAATCCCACTTTTGTGTTGGTAATTTCCTGCTCCGAGCGTGGTAGAGAGATGTAGTCGTCTGCGTGCTGCAGGAGGGCATCGAGCACTTGCAATAGTGTCCGTGAGAACAGTGGCTGAGAAATGCCATGCAACTGTCCGACTGTGTGCTGGTAGGTGCCTGTGGCCAGGAAGTGGAGTACAGACACCACCTTCAGTAGGGGTGGGATGGCGGTTGGGCTATCTATCATGCTGACAAGGTCAGCCTGTGTCATGTCCACAATGGCGGCTATGGTGTCCCGGTCCAAACGGTAGAGGGTGTGGATCTGCTCATCAGTGAGGTTGAACGGATGTGCTCGGAGGCGTGGGATTGCGGGCTGCCTGCGTGGTGGTAGTGGCTGTGCTGGCGGCCCTTGCTGGCCCTGCCTTGCCCTCCTCCTCCTCCTGCGTCTCCTCCGTGCGGCCGGTTGTAGTTGGTGTTCGTCTTCTTCTTGGAGTTGGAGTACTTGCAGTGCTATCAGGTCCCCCAGGGCCAACATCGCGAGTCCTGCCGGTAGCATTTCGGAGTGGGTGTGGTTGTGGGAGGAGACTGGGTGTGCAATTTATGTGTTTTCAGGCTGTATGGCCTCCACCTGTGGTGATTCATTCCACCTGTGCAAACTGCTCTCCCCTTTGGCCGAGCACGTCCCGCACACAACGCTGCAATTCGAGGAATGGCATCTTGCTATTACAATCATGTATTTGTACCCGATGGCCGTGTAACATTGGTTGATATGTTCATTCGGCTATGGTCCCATTGTTTCACATACAATCTTTGCAGTCGCGAACAGACTTGTGAAGGGTCAGTGGAACGTAGTACTCGAGTAACGGTGGACCCTCATGCATCACTGTACCGAGTTGCAACGACGGGCGGGGCGTCCCATTTGTGAGTGAAGGCAGTTGCCATTTTCACACACAGCCGCACTAGATGGATTAATTTGTGATTTCAAGCGGCCACAGATGCCTTTTCGCCGTGATGTTGCAAATGAGGAATTCGAAGGGCGGCGCTTTCGGTTATCAGCTAGCGGCGAGGAGATGCCCACAGGTCTGACTGCAAATATAACGTTCTATTGTTCAATGTCCTTGGGACAGGGGCCATGGCGAGGATGCAATGATTGATATGAATAGTTTGGGATGCGCAATAGCGAAGTGGACGGTGATGCCGGGCGTTCCCAAATACATGTTACCTCACAACACTGGAATAACGGGCTGGGGCACAGTGGATTTTGCAGGCTGCATAACGCACAGACTCAATGGAAATTTCACATGTTATGTGAGTATGGAAACAGGCGTTTTCATTACGGGATGAGGGAATGATGTATGGATGCATGGACAGATGATTTGATACAGAGTTTGCCATGTACAGGGCTTCTTGGAATCTATCCGCCTCCCCTGCGCTATGTGATGCAGGGCTGCCATAGTGGGACCATCGTCTATCTGGCCTTGTTGAGCCCTCCCTGTCTCGACGCGCCTTCAGACACTTGTGTCCATGCACGTTACCAATCCCATCTGATGGATTCTGTTTTCACAGACGCATGCACAGGTACACTCGTTTGTGATGGTGTTTACACCTCGATATAGATAGTTATGAGTCGCAAGTGGTTTTGGGGTGGTGATGATCCTTTGGAGTGGGCTAGCATGCATATGGCTGTGGATTTAGTGTGATCATTGAAGTGAGTTGTTCGAATGTAGTTCTGATGGCCATTCTGTTCTTTTTCTTTTCTTTTGGTTGACAGGTATCTCCTCCCCTTTTGCCACTGCCATCTGTATGCCACTCCTGCAGATGGCTTTTACTCCCGACACCTGCTGCTTCGTGTTAATCAGTGGAGCAGCATTACGATCTTATGGGACGATCGCCAATGGGCCACATGCCCTTACGCAGTACTAGTGGCTCGGAGCAACATTTCGGCCTTTCAGCTGGACTAGTGCCTCCCCATTGGGACGGCCCTGCGGTTCTGTGCGCTTCCATGTTGCCTTTTCGTACGTGAATGTGGCTCTGTGTACCATGAAGGAACAGGGCGTCACACAAGAAGTAGCTGGTCATTTCTTGCGGATGCAGCCCACAATGGTGAAATGTGTTTTGGAGTTCATGGCCTAATGGCTGTATGGGCTTGGTGATTTTGTTGTGCATTAAATTTCTATTCTGATATGGGCCGTGTAGCGTTCTTCTTTGCAAGTGATGTGGCATATTCCTATTTGGGGAGCGATGTATTGTGAGGAGATCTGCATTGGGTTCCAGCTTCGGAGTATAGTTGCGTGGTACTGTGCTGGGCGCGTTTGCCTACGAAGCCCAGTGAGGTCAGGGATGAGGGCTGCCAATATGACTGTTTGAATGATGTCATGCTCAGGGGCGGGGGATTAGGTTTTGTGTAACAGATGCCGGTCAGCCAGGTGGACTGGTGGAATGATGTGATTTTCTGAATATTGCTGGTCACAGGTGCCTGTGTTTGCGTGCGTTTCTTGGTGGGGGACTGTGGTCATGTCCATTGGAATGGCTTCTGTATTCGTGCCATCTGTGCCCTGCAGCTCCCATTGGCCCCTCTTGAGATTCTTTTGTTCGTTGGCATGCATGGGTGACTTGTACATTTCACTGGTTGCATTGTGACTTCATTGCACCTACGGGGAGTTGTACTATGTGGGCAGGGAGCGGTGTACAGGCACTCAGTGGGGCCGTTTACGGTTGATTCGCGATGCCGTACTTCTCACCATGGCGGAATGGTACTTTCCGCCGTGCTTGATGGCGTTAGGTACATGTCCGCTAGGGTCGGAATTCGCGTACCCTTGCGCCATGGTGGTATTTACGGTTTGGCATGGCGCGCGCGCGCGTACTTGGTGCAGTTAGCGTTGGCGTTCACTACGGTGTCGCTAATGGCATCGTACTTTGCGGTGACGGGTCATAGTCGCACCGAGCGCTATTCGATGGCGGTATTGCATTTCCGCCATCGTTTTTCGATTTCCGCAAGGGTCGTAATGAGGGCCAATGTCGTGGCCTGATGGCAGTGTAGGGGTAAGTGCCGTCATCATGTGTAAAGTGCTGGTAGTGGGTTGTAGGGATACAGTAAACCCCACCCCTAAGGGCGGGGGTGGCTGGGAGGCAGTGCATGGGTTAAAATGGTTGCTCAGAGGACCGTGTCGTAGCAGACAGTGTGGGCAGGTGGCAAGTGCATTCTCTCAGTCATCTGGGACTACAGCAGGGGAGGGGAGGGCAGAAAGCAGAAAACATGAGGAAGCATCAGAAGTGCCTGCAGACCTGGAGAAGCTACACCTCCAGTTACATAGAGGCAGGGAGGCTGTACCAGAGGGAGGCCCAGTTCAACACAGATGTGAAACACAAACTAATTTCCATGAGGAGTAACTGACCCTGAGGGAGTAACAAAGGGATGATCAAAGACCATGAGAATGAAGTAAATACTGGAGGTGGAGTTGAAGGAATTGCTGGCCCAGGACCCATAGGGACTTGCTAAGAATGCACAGTGTTCAGGAATGAACCTTCATAGCTACTGTGAGCCTGTGCCATCATCACAGTCCTAGGGAGATACCTTTCACCAAGCCTAAAGAACCTTTCACACAGTCCAGGACTGGCAGAGTTGCAGAGGGAACAGTGTAGAATCACAGAAATCCTGGTAAACGCCTGTTGCAGTAGTCCACCATAGGAATTACCAGTCCTCTGGAGACAGTGAGCTGCTGGGGGATGGAGAGGAAAGGAAGAATGCCTCTGAGGAGGAGCAACTTGCAGGGTGACCTCACAGAGACGTCAGTCATGTGACGATAGAAGGCGACTGTTGAGCGGAAGATCATCACAGGCTATCCGCGACCACAGGTTTGAGCAAGAATAGGGCCAAGAGAGGCTGGAGAGAGAGTGTCATGGAAGGAGGGAGCAGGTGTGTTGAGGAGGATTGCCTCGGTGTGCAGCACATGGTTTATATGCAGTCTGCATGACAACAAGCACGTATCAGTCCAAAATCACATGGGTCACACATGGCAGTCATGACAATATAGTCTGAACTGTCAGACAATCATAACACATCACCCAAGCAACATACACATGGCCTGTACACACGCATCACCACTCACCGGACATTCCCACATACATTGGCAGGTCTCCCACGCCTTGGATCTGCTCCACTGCAATGAAATCACTAGCGATCTCCTCATGTCCAGTGAGTTCATCGTCCTCTGATGGTGACCCACTGCCAGCCACCAGAGTAGAGGCGAACCTTGTAGCCAGCTTGTCTTTTGCTCGGTGTCAGAAGTCATTCCAATCACAATATCACCAGTTGTGCACCTCTCATAGTCCAAGGCGCTAATAAGGTCCGCGAGGCACTGCCAGTGGGTAATGAGCTGAGCAGGTGTATGTGTGCTCCCTGCCTGCACCAGCATGTCACGGCCGTGTTCCAACATGTAGTCCACGAGCATGTCCAGTTCCTCATCACAGAAACTCCTCTTTCTCGACGCGTGGGACTCCTGTGCCGTGTCTGGGGTCTTAGGCTGTACCGCTGGAGCATGCTTCTGCTTCTTGTGAGGTGGTGCAGACCCTGAGTGGCTTGTACCGCTCTGGTCAGTAGGGGTTGGAGTACAGGTGGACTGGCCTATGGAATCAGCCACCAATGTAACTACAGAAGGTCAAGCTTGCAGGTATTAGTAGCTGGGTGCTGTTGCCAGGACTCCTCGCCACACATGTCTTGACCTTAGTGACAAGGGACTTGGCCCCTGAGTCACACTGGGCCGGGACCAATCCAGTCCTGGCTGGGTGACCCTGAGCCAGGGCGCTGGTTGCTACAGATGCCCCTGCAGCTTCCAGACCCTGGCCGGTGTGAACAGCAGATGACACTGCTGCTCCAGATCCCCGGGTGCCTGGAACTTGCACCACACGTGTCTTGGCCTTCGGGACATGGAAATTGGCCATTGAGTCACCCTGTCCCTGTGCCGGGACTTCTACCGACTGGGCTGGCTGACCCTGAGCCTAGGTAGTGGTAGCCCTGGCTGCTCTGGACAGTAGATGGCACTGTTTGTCTGGGACCACAGGTGCTGGGTATGTCAGCAGCTTCTGCATCTCCCTGCCCCAGTTGGGTGTGGGGCATAGTTCTCCCTGCATGGCCCTGGACACATTGCCCACGTGAGCCACCTTGGCCACCCTGGCCACGTCACCCACCTTGGCCAGCTTGGCCACCCTGGCCACGTCGCCCACCTTGGCCACCTCTGGCAAGTCGGCCACCTTTGCCTCCCTTCCCACTTGTTGCCCTCCCAGTCATGGCACTGATGGACTAGCGCAATGGGAGGTGCAGCCAACAATTGTCCTGGGCAATTGGAGTGAGGGGGCAGGGTACGTGATGGAAAACGTACCACTGTGGTCCAGAAAGGATCAATGTGACCCCTGGTGAAAAAATAACAGGTCGCGCAACGCTCAGGCACCCGAAAAACAAAAATTAATGTGTACGTGACCCCTCGGTAGCCCACGTGTGAGTAAAAAACATCCTGCAGTACACTGTGTCACCCAGCAACACAAAAAATGCATACGTGTGGTACACTTAGGCTACTATGACCTCGAAAATGGGGTATGTGACACATACTGTACCTAATAACCTCAAAAAATCCTGGGTCCTTCCCCTGCTCAAAAAACAATCACTAGACCCTACCATCCCCACCAATGATAGACCCATTACCACTGTCCCTTTTCTACTTAAAATTATTGATAGAGTGGCCTATATTCAAATTCAGGACTACCTAGAAACTAATCATCTAAGAGGATCACGGCAGTCTGGCTTCCGCCCACTCCACGGCACAGAAACTGCCTTGCTAGACCTTAAGACTCAAATCGACGAGTTGAAGGACAAGGGACAAACAGCTATGCTACTTCTCCTGGACCTCTCTGCAGCGTTCGACCTAGTGGATCATGCAGTTCTATGTAACCATCTTAGGTCGGCGGCGCACTTCTCTGGGGCAGCCAAGTCTTTTCCCCACTAACAGCTGCTGATCCTACTCAAATCTCCTGCTGAGTACCCCAAGGATCCTGTGTCTCACCCACTATGTATAACATATTTACTAAGCCTTTGTTCGACAAATTGGACAGACTGGGTACCACCTACACAAATTATGCAGATGATACCCAAAACCTCATTCCCCTATCGGGCAACTTCTTGGAGGACACAGCCTTAGTAAATAGAGTATACCTCATCATTCAGGCATGGATGGCATCACATGGCCTCTGCCTGAATGACGAAAAAACTGAGATACTAATCCTAGGCTCCGAAACTAACATAAAAAAACATAGCCCTAACTATACCGCCTTCAATATCGGCAACAATCTCATCAAGGTGATGCCTGTGGTCAAAACACTAGGCTTCTATCTTGATGCCATTCTCTCACTGAAGAAACAAGTCAACTCGCTCTCTTCCTCCACAGCCTACACCTGTAAGCTTATCCAAGCTTGCAGACCATTCCTCTCTACCTCGAGTTGCATCACCCTCGCCAATGCCCTTGTAATGTCGAAATTAGACTATTGTAACGCTCTCTACTCAGGTGCTAACAAAAATATCATCGACAAAATACAAAGAATGCAAAATAATGCCCTAAGAGCAGCACTGAATATCCCTAGGAGAGAACACATCTCTGATGCTAGAAGAAAGGTTCATTGGCTAAAAATATCTGACAGGATACTTCTAAAAACAGCTTCCCTCACTTCCAAATGCTTTAAAAACTCGGCCCCAGCCTACCTTGCTGAAAGGATAAATAGAAGATCTTCCACACGCCCAACGAGAACAGCCAATGCCCACACCCTGGAAATGCCTAGATTTAAACGTGCCACAGCGGGAGGATCCAGCTTCCCAGTTATCGCAGCACAAACTTGGAACGCACTACCGCACGCCCTCAGAAAGGAACAACCATATCCTAAATTTAGACTCAATATAATCAAATGGCTATGAACAAATGACTGTTAGCTTACCTTCCAGGCATGTCTCTGCTGCTTGTCTCTTAACTTGCTTTCCCTCCGTATACCACTGTAACTATCCTGGCAGCTATCCTCAAACTGTTTTTGTATATTATATGCTTCTTTGTAAATTTTATGTAACCATTATATGCTTCTTTGTACACATTATGTAACTAAGTTTAAGCTGTCTTGACCTCTACTGCGCCCGGCTACCTAATGGGTTTGGCGCGCATTATCAAATAAACAAAGAAACAAACAAAGGGGCAACCACAGTGGGAAAAATGCATCTGTCACCGTCTGTCTCGTAGAATGAAAAAAATCACACGTGTGTGTGCACGTAGGCAACTCCCCTCCCAAAACAAGAAGTATCCACTGCCACAGTAATTAACTATTCACGTGTGAACCCACAAATATATGAGGTTCACACGTCCATCCCACCGAAAAGCACAAACAGTGCACTGTTGTCCTAAGCAGACCTTTAAACCGATACTGAACAGCAATGCCCAACGTCCAGCGAGTGTCACGTAACTTATGCGCTTAGGGCCTTTCCTCTGATTACATACTAACACGCTGTTTCCGCACGTGCGGAGTCATTCTGTTTCCAGCCAGCCACGCAAAAGAACACAGAAAACCCACGCTCCTGCCTAAAAGGCCATTTACCTGCCTCCAACTGCCCGAGCTGCCTCCTATGAGCCATCTGCGACTGCCAGCCCACTCTGTGTGCCTTCTGCCCACATGCCCTGCATTTTGGTGTCTGCTCTTCAGCGATTACCAGTGATCCTGTTGTTTGTGACCACCTCTGCTGATCCTGAAGACTCCTGACTGCCATATCACTGCTCCACAGCCCAGCCCCAGGACCACCTTGCCCACCCATACGTGCCTCAGGTGTTGCCATGTCTGACACCACACCATCTGAGGCAAGTGGCAACCCCCCCGGCAAAGAGGCAGAGGGCTGTCAGCTTCTCACCCAGGGAAGTTGGCATCATGGTGGAGCAAGTCCAGGGGCATCATGATGCCCTCTTCCATGGCCCATCGCAAGTCGGCAATGAAGGACGGAAGAGGATCTGGGGGGACATCGTGGGTGCCATCAATACAGAGGGGTTGGCACCCCGTGACTACCATCATGTCCTCAAGCTCTGGGAAGACCTCAAGTCCAGGACCCACAACAAGGCCCGGTTCCTCATCAAGGCTGGTGATGATCGAGCGAGGTGCCGGGGCCGGTTGACCACCGACGAGATAAGGGTCCTGGAGCGCTTCTACCCAGCGCTGTACCCCCAGGTCTTGGAGCTGGTGCTCCATCTGGAGGCGACTGGTAAGTGTGCATTTGTTCTTGTCCACCACAGTGCATGTGAATGTTGATGTGTGGCTGGAGTATGCACCTTGGCCTTATGTCTGGCATGCTTCCTTCCTGTACAGATGTCTGTGTGCATGTCCCTGGCAGTGCTGCATGTGAGTCCATTCAAGCGTGTCCCACATCGATGGTGTCTGTGTTGCAATGCGTGAAGCGCACCGGCATGTAACGATGCGCACATATTGGCACTGGGGCATGCGAGAGGTGTGACACATGGGTGCTTATGTCACCATCATGGACATGCATGTTGTACATGTGGTGTGTCTGAGTAGTGAGTGTGTGACTGCCCAGCACTCCGCATGTATGTTACTTGAGTTCTTGATTTGTGATTGCCTCCCGCTGCCAATTTGCCCTCGAGTGCACTGTGACGTGATAGTTCCATGGCCTGCCTCATGACTGTCAGGTGATGTGTGTGAATGAGATGTATATGTCCCACGATGTGTGTGATCTGAATACACAATTATGATCTTGTGTCAGTGCCTTGTCCATGGATGTGAATGTCTGTTGTGAATGACAGACATGTTTGTGAATGTGTGTGAATGGCACTTCCCTGTGTGTATTGGAGGGTGATGATGGTTGTGACCTTTGACAGTGCCACTGATATAAATTTGCATTGTGACAAACACACATACCCACATATGTTCAGTAGCCTGATGTTTGTGTTCTATGTTTCCCTATCCACAGCGACGATGGAAGAAGAGGGCGGAGAAGGCGCTGTGGAGCAGCGCAGCAGGGATATCTCCACCAGGCAAAGATGCAGGGCCCAGTCCTCCTCCCAGGTACTGGTATCTTCCGGGAGCGAGGAGACTGGTGCTGCGGCCACGATAATGGCTGCAGCTGTTGAGGGGAGGCCCAAGAGGGTGAAGTTGGTTGTGGGCACTTCGGCAGTGGGAGGGACAGGTGAGCCCACGCAGGGGCAATCCGATGCGGAAGACAGTGGGGAGTCATCCAGGTTGTTTATGGTGGAGGAGGAGTAGGCCACATCAGCCCAGCACATGGGGCTCGGCAGGGGTGATGAGGTAGGTCTGACTGGTACAGTCCAGGATCCAGGATCAGGGGCTGGAGGCAGTGCAGGTCACTGTGGAGTGGCCTGTGACTGATCTTGTCCCCGGAACTGCAACAGTATGCACCAGCGGGCATGCCTCATGCCGGACCCATCCGCATGGGGCGGATGTATCCACGCACATGGATCTTCCACTACCTGCAGATGAAGCAATTTGTGACAGGGTGGAACCGTTGCTAGCCGGTATTGCGGTATTGCGAGGCGTACAGCCAGCATTCGTGATGATGTGCAGTCTTCAAATAGGGGGCTTGCACATCATCAAGATGAGGTCTGTCGCCTCATTAACTGGCTAGCTCAGTTCCTGATCACGAATCTGGTATGTGTGCTGGCTTCTGCTGCAACCCACCTCCTCCTTTTCCTCCTCTGTGTGTCAGTCGTCCTCCCTGCCATCTTCCACCCTAGATACCACCAGGGCCCCCTGTGTTCCTGTCCCAACACCGACAGCCCGTCTGGTGGAGATCACATCCATGCCACAGTCGGGAGTCGAAGGAGGATCAGCAGAGGTTGTCACCGCAGCAACAGGAGCTATGGCAGTGGAGGAAGTGCAGGCACCAAGCAGCAGGGCATGTGCACAACGTGCCCAGGTGGTGTCATCATCCCAGAGGCTGTCCTTGTGGCGCAGGCACCAGGCATTTTGGCAGCAGCAGGCTCAGGGTAGGATGCAACAGGACTCGGGGCGTTCATCATCAGAGGGGCAGGTATAGGCCATCGGGCAGGAGGCAAACGTGGACCATTATGACAAGGATGTCTTCCGTGTTGGAGTGTTTGGGCCAGCGAATCGGGGCAGAGCGGCAGCGGGCACAGGAGACGCACCTCACCATGGCCAGGGCAGAGAATTCACTGCGTCGGGCAGAGAGGCGGGCGGAGGTCCTTGAGGAGACTAGCAGGGAGTTCGAGAGGATGATGGTGGAGTCCCTGCAAGCCCTCGAGGGGGAAGCCGAGGCACACCTACTGGAAGTGGACACAGTGTTCGATAATGCCCTGGTGGAGACTATGAGAGAGCATGGTGAGGAGATGGACTAGCCCGCTGTCTTTGTATACAGTTATTTTTGTATTTTATTTTTAGGATTTTTCTACATGTTTTGGGACCCTGGACCTTGGATCTTTGTAAATATTTGGATTTTAATTTGAACAGTTTTTTAACCATGAAGGAATGGTTTTCACATGTGATTTCATTTGCACATACGTTAATGGACAAGGACCACATATTTGACTCTTTCATTTTTTACATCACATTGATTTTGGTTTTCACTTTCTTTTGGTTTTTGATTTGGTTCATGCATGTTTAATTTGATGTTGTTACTGTGTGTGACTTAGATACATATTTTTTAATATAATTTTTTAACATTGAAATCGAAGTGGTGTCTGGTCTCAACGGTTTAGTGCATGTTTCACTCCTCCATGACTCATTTGCATGTTCCTGCTGTTCACCAATGCCGTTCATGTGTGTGCACACATGCATGCATGTGTGATGTTAGGATTTCCATGACATGGGGCATGTATTAGGAAGCATGACCAATGGATGGGTGTTGAGGTGCACCAGGGGGGGTGCAGCGTGTGGTGGCCTTTTAGTTGGCATGTGCTGCGTGATTGTATGTTGGTCAAATGTGTTTTGGGGTAGGGGATGGGGACATGAGGTGAGGCCTGCCTGCAGGTTGCTGTCACTGGAGAGGGGTGGGGACATTAGGCGGGGCCCGCCTGCAGGCTGCCGTCACAGGTGGGGACATGTGGCAGGGCCTGCCTGCAGGTTACCGTCTCTGGTGGGGGTTGGTGGCATGAGGCGGGGCCTGCCTGCAGGTTGCCGTCACTGCTGGGAGGGTTGGGAAATGAGGCGGGCCTGCTTGCAGGTTTCCACCACTGGTGGGGGTGGGGGCATGAGGCGGGGCCTGCCTGCAGGTTGCCCTCACAGGTGGGGACATGTGGTGGGCCTGTCTGCAGGTTGACATCACTGGTGGGGTGTGGGGACATGAGGCGGGGCCTACCTGTAGGTTGTCATCACTGGTGGGGGGTGGGGACATGAGGCGGGGCCTGCCTGCAGGTTGCCATCACAGGTGGGTACATGTGGTGGGCCTGCCTGCAAGTTGCCATCAAAGGTGGGGGCATGAGGCGGGGCCTGCCTGCGGGGTATGGGCAAGGGTGATGGGGTGGCTATGTGGTGTGGCCTGCCTGCGGGGTATGTTCACAGGGGATGGTGGGTGTCCCATGTGGTGTGGGCTGCCTGCGGGTTGTGGTCACGGGTGATGGGGTGGCCATGTGGTGTGGGCTGCCTGCGGGGTATGTTCACGGGTGATGGTGGGGGTCACATGTGGTGTGGGCTGCCTGCAGGGTATGTTCACAGGTGATGGGGGGGGCCATGTGGTGTGGGCTGCCTGCTGAGTATGGTCCAGTGGTGGGGTCTGTCTGTCCCGTGAGGAGGTGTCTGCTTCCTGGGGAGTTGTGCATGTATCGCGGTGTACACACGGGCCTTCGCACGTGATTTGGCTGGTGCGAACAGGGTATGTGATTTTGCTGGGGTGCGGACGGGGTGTGCGCAGGCCTTCCCATGCGATTTGGCTAGTACGAGCGGGGTACACGATTTTGCTGGGGTGCGGATGGGGTATGCGCTGCCCTTCCCATGCGAACCGGCTGGTGTGAGTGGGGTAAGCGATTTCACTGGGGTGCGGACAGGGTACGCACGGGCCTTCCCACGCGATTTGGCTGGTGCAAGCAGGGTATGCTCTGATTTTTCACACAACCACGATGAGGGGGGGTTGTGTGCTGGGCCACGGACGGCCCTGGGCCTTGCGCCGTATTGGGCTTTTCCCTGGCTTTTTCCTGTGCATTGGGGGCGTTACTGGCACTGCTTGGTGTTTACTGCACCACGGCAACTGATGCCTTGGAAAATCCATGAATTCGTGTGCTGTGCAATTGCTGGTTTGCACCACAGCTGGTGCACATGTGGCGTACGCTCCTTCTCGGCGCACGGCACTTGCACTGCTTCTGTGCTGGATTCTATGAATTGGGCCCTAAATCTGAAGATTTAGCAACATTTGTAAATGATGCTTTCATAATCGTGCATATACTCTGATATATAAGTTACAAATATTATCAGTAGGTTATGGTTGTACTGTATTTATCACATTTCGTACAGTCCAGTGTGAAACGCATGAATTAATGTACAAACACACACACTTTAATATTGCGACCATACTGTTTTGGAAAACATGCACAGAAATACATGTTTGACAATTAAAGCCTTACACAGTAACAGATTTTGGATTGAACTGTTTTTTTAAATTTAGTATTATGCAAGAAAAGCACAAGATGCAAATACTTACGGTAAATTGTTTCTATCCTGCAAACTTTCAGAAACGCACGTGCAGTTTGTTTTAAGATGTAACTTAAAATAAAAAAGGGACCATCATTGAACCATGTTATAGTTCACATTAGAGATAGAATTTAAACAATTTCATAAATTGCGACGTAGTGGTGTAGTGGTTAACGAGCTAGGCCTGATAGTATGAAGTCTTGAGATCTAATTCGCGTGAAACCTTTCATTTTTATTTTTACAAAAAAAGGATTATAATTGGTGCTTCCCATTTTTATTTTTAAAAAGGAGGATTATAATTTGAAAAACGAAGAGACAGACGCCACATCTGATATATGTTTTACCATGGCAGGTGAAACCTTTTTTTGGGGAGGCATGTGACACCTGCCAGTGGCACGTGTCACTTTTAATGGTGACATCACTGGCATATGACACATGCCATATTCGGCTCCTACCCCTACTGGAGAAGGGGTAGGAGCCGAATGTGACATGTGGCACATGCCACAGCGTGCCAGAGCATGCCACTAATCTCTGGACTGGCTGATGTAAAATGTACAGTTTATGGGATTTCAAACACATTCAACAAGTGAAAAATACCCTCTCAATCATTGTGGGATTGTTTTATATTAAAACACTTTCAGCAAATGCATAGTTTAAGCACTTATCATGCCCTAGCATGTCAACAATCTCAGGACTAGCAGATGTCACATGTACTGTTTAAATGACTTAAAAGACAGTAAACAAGTGATATAAAGCCTCACAACCATTGTGAGATGTTATAAATCAAATTTTTAAAAGAATTACAAATTAATTAAATTCCGAGCTCACAACCTAATGGACTGTAGTCAGAAGTTCTACCATTGCACCAATGCTTTAGACGGGAAGGTTTCTGGTGCTAGTTATTATGACCTAATCAGACAGTAGGGCCTGCAAGTCGCTTTTCAGTGTCAATTCTAATGTGGTATGCCACCTAGATATTTCTTTATATCTGCTTCAAATTACTTCAGGCATCTCACCTCTGAGGCTCTTGTCTTATATTTCATAATTTACAGCAATTTGAATGGTTGAAAGCACTTGGAACTCCAGCATGCCACAGCATGTCACCGTCTCGGGACTAGCTGATGTCAAATGTACTGTTTAAATGACTTCCAAGACATTAAACAAGTGAATATAAAGCCTCACAACCATTGTGAGATGTTGTAAATCAAATATAAAAAAAAATGAAATTAATTATATTCGGATATTTCCCTTGAGCTCACAACCTCATGGACTGTAATCAGGAAGTTCTGCCATTGCAGCAATGCTTTAGATGGGAAATGCTTGGTGCTAGCTCTTATGACTTAATCAGACAGTAGGGCCTGCATATCCCTTTTCAGTGTCAATTCTAATGTGGCATGCCACCTAGATATTTCTTTATATCCGCTTCAAATCTGTTTTTTCATTGCTTCAAAATTACTTCATGCATCTCACCTCTTAGACTCTTGTCTTATATTTCATAATTTACAGCAATTGAATGGTTGAAAGCACTTGGAACTCCAGCATGCCACAGCATGTCACCGCTCTCGGGACTAGCTGATGTCAAATGTACTGTTTAAATGACTTCAAACACATTAAACAAGTGTATATAAAGCCTCACAACCATTGTGAGATGTTATAAATCAAATTTAAAAAAAAAGAAATTAATTAAATTCCCACAGCTCTCTTGAGCTCACAACCTCATGCACTGCCGCCAGAAGTTCTACCATTGCACCAATGCTTCCAATGGGAAATGTCTGGTGCTAGTTATTATGACCTAATCAGAAAGCAGGGCCTGCAAGACCCTTTTCAGTGTCAATTCTAACATGGCATGCCACCTAGATATTTCTTTATATCTGCTTCAAATCAATTTTTTCATTGCTTCAATATTACTTCAGGCATCTCACCTCTTAGGCTCTTGCATTATATTTCAATATTTCATAACTTGCAGCAATTGAATGGTTGAAAGCACTTGTAACTCCAGCATGCCACAGCATGCCGCCAATTTCGGGACTAGCTGATGTAAAATGTGCTGTTTAAATAAATTGAAAGACATTAAACAAGTGAAGAAATTGCCTGTGTGTCACCGTGTGGCTGCTAGCTGTCTCTCTCCTGTGCATTACACAATATGGCCTGGGTGGGAGTAGAATCTTCTGATAGCAAGTAAAGCAGAGAAGGGCTTTCAAACATTCTGCAGGACCCTTTTCTGGGAGAGCTGGTGGAGAAAGCAGCATGGGCAGGTCTAAGGCCGTTATCCCATAAACTGGACTTTCTCCTGGGCTGGGTCGCCTTTTCGCAAGGGCTGACAACTGTGAGGCCCAGAGCCTGCAAGAGACAATGGCAGGTGGAACATAAGACCAGTGGCAAACCACTGTCCGAATCATGCAAAGGACACACAAAATAGTGGCATGCTATGGGAAAGGCGTGATGGAAGGGACAAGGTGACATACCCATAGCTCTCAACTCACACGCTTTTGGCGGGTGTCACCTGCCTTGTAAAGGGCTGACTCACCCGCCAAGCCTCCTCCACGGCCATTCTTTCCAATGGGCATCTCACCCACCAAAACAAAAATCTGGTGATTTCACCCGCCTTTGCAAAACAAATGGTTGAGAGCTATGCATACCCCTTAGCCCACAGGAAGACCAAGAGGGCACTGAATGGGATTCCAGCAGCACTGAGAGTTCTCACCTTTCTGTGAGCTTGGCCACTCCTCAGGAAGGAGAACCATGAAAAAGACACAATAAGAGCGTTTAGAAATGCAGAGATAGTTCCCTGGTTCACCCCTTTCATCCAGACCTGCTACTCCACCTGAGATCCTTGGATGGGAAGCCCCACTTAAAGCCAAAAGGTACTTGAGCAAGCGACTGCACAAGCCTATAAATAAGGAGGTGAGAGTCTAATTGAAGGCACAATATCCCAAACCTTCTCTGCCGGATAAAGTAGCAGACACTCTGGAGGTGGACTCATTCATGGTGAAGCACACCAAGGACCAGAAAAGGGCATTGATCGCTCATGGATAGCATGCCAGGACACGCTCCCCGATTCCATAAGTCCATTGGCCAAGATCATTAAAATGGTGGAAGAGACCAACGAGGCCCTGCCTATGGATGTGCATATTCTGGTTAATTGGGCACAAAGAGTGGTTTGTTTAACAATGAATACCAACTGTACGATAGCAGCAGAGTGCAGACGATCGATTTTAGTAAAGATCGAACTGAAACTCAGGAAGTTGGCATCCCCTGAGGCCGCTGCAGCAGCTAAAATGCTTTTGTTTGGAGAAGCTTTTGTCAAAGACATGTCCAGATTTGTTAGCACCTTTGCTGCTCTGGACAAAGGTCAGACATCGTTAAAGAGTGTTTGTGCCCTGTGGATCTGCCAGGACGGCAGAAGCAGAGGTGTCTCCGCCAGCCGCTGAGGCAGCCAGAGGCCATATAGAGGAAACAAATGGTGACAGCAGGAAGACAGAAAGCTGAATACTTCCTTCCCCTCCCGTGGAAGAGGCAGGCATTGGGGCTGGTACTGCAGCAACAGGTGAGAGCACAGTCGTATGCACACAGCGCAGCAGCAAACAATGCGACTCCTGCGATAGGTGGTAGGCTAACGATGCACCTAAGCGCTTGGGAGGAGCTTACCGTGGACTCTTGAGTCGCAGACACTGTGCAGGGGTGTTGTCTGTAATTTTTAAAGCACACAGACAAACGAAACTGCAGCAACCTTTTGCAATTTCAGAGTGTTAGGCAGAATCACATTCAGTACCCTTTGGGAACACTACATGCAATTAAGACTACAAGTGTCAGTACAATTTCACCTTTGGTACAAGTCTGTACTACACAGTTATGTGGTAGCATTGGCTGAGCAGCCAGACTTATCTCAAGAGTTTAAGTGAGCAGTAGAACAAGTTACACAAAGGGACCAACAAATACAGTGGTTCAAACAAACACTTACTCAAGGTTTCTTGGTAAAAGAATATACATTTATTTACACAGTCAATTAGAAAACATTACACTAGCAAAAGCAGCTTAATATCATACACTAATACACCACAATACACAACCAATAGGTTACTGAACAAATTCAGCTCCCCTGAAGTGGGAGCAAAATGGCACTTCAGTTACTTTAAAAAGGGGTAAAACGACAAGGTTACAAGAAATGCAGCCCAAATACATTCATAGGTAGTGTAAAGGGTTTCAGTTAACTACAACCAGCAATTCAATTTGATAGACCTGGACCAAAGTCAATGGTTCAGAGTCTTTGTATAGGATAGCACAGTTCTTGTAGATAACGGTTAAGTCTTTGCCATGGTTTTTAGAAGAATTTGGCTAGGCAAAAAGTTAGATGAATGTTTAGGGAAGGACCAGCCTTCAAAGAGAGGAAAGTTTCAAAAACATTCTCTGTGGTCGAAAAAAGTTCCGGGCCGTGTTTGCACAGTACCTTTAAAGTGAAGAAGAGCTGTAGCTGAGGCAGTTGTTCCTGGCAGTTCGAGCAGACCTTGCTGTTCCTGTGCTTCAGTCGTGGGGACAAGAAGGAGGACGTCGGGAGGTTCCTGCACTGCCCAGGGAAGAGGCACCAAGCTTGGATAAACATCGGTTTAAAGTGTGAGTGCCTTAAAGACTACAAACTGGTATCCTTCCCACTGGCTATCTGGTTTTCCACAGCACTCTTTAGAAAATTCGACCAGGAGGGGACGGTTTTCAGGCGGCTTGTGAGTTGGTTGGTCCCACCAAACTCAAGGGAAGAAGTTAACCTTGAAGGGCTTCTCTGTCAATGGAGTTTCAGGCAATTTGGACCTGCAGCAGAGCTTCACCGGTCATCCAGGAGTTGCAGCAGTCCTATTCCTTCAGCTCGTCTTTGGTTCTTTCGTTCCAGTGGTCCTCTCTGCTTTCCAAGTCCCAGAGACCTGCTTTGAAACAGTTTTCCCCCATTAATTCCAGCCTGGCTGTCACTCACAAAGCAGGGTGGCTGTCCTTGCCGGACAGCCAGCCAGCCAATCACGCCAGAGTGCATTCAAGTCTCCTAGGAGACTAAACACAGGGCGTTTCGGGCACCTCCTTCACAACATGTCCACCCCACTTCAGCAGTGAAACCCGCCAAAGGCCAACGAACAAAGGGACCAAAACTGGTTTGCCGCGCAGAGTTAAACACAAGGAGGACCTTTCCTAAAAGAAACGGTGAAAAAAGTCGACCAGAGTCTGTTTTTACAGATAGGTCTTGGGCGCCATCTTGAAAAACATGGCTGACCCGATTGTTTGCTACCATTGTTCGCGGTTGGTAAAATCATGGTAGTTTGATCTAAACCACTGCCACCAGCCATTTAAAGTAGGAAAGGGTAACATTTGACTGTTACAAGAGTGTTTTGATTCAGGGGATGCTAGGCAACCCCTCCAGCACTCTATAGGAAGATAGTGTGTGCTGGGTCAGTAAATATAAAGAGACTAGTAAAGTCAATTTAACTTTACATGCTCTGAAAGATGGTAGTCAGTCCCAGAGAAAGTGTTTAAACCTTGGGGAGTCTGAAAGACACCCCTGTGCCACTGCACTGAAGGTGCTGTGAGACACAAAGAAAAAGATGATGCCTATGGAGTTGTTTTAAAACACCATAACCAAAGAACAAAAAAGTAAAACAGACATCAAAATACACGGAAGAGTGGGAAAAAAGGCTCACACTCTTCCCAGGTAGAAAAATCAAATCCTAGAAATCCAGCAAAGTTGCTGGGGGTCTCAAAAGGTAAGGGAAATTAGCATATTTTGAGAATCCTCCCTAAGACAGGAGGAGCAAAGCCTCATGGACAAGGAAGTAGGAGAGGTTCTAAAGAAAATTGCGATAAGGCCACCGCAGCAGGTGGCGCAACGCTTCCTAAGCAATGTCTTACTGGTGAAACAGAAGCAAAGGTCAGGCCGGTGATACTCTCAGACAATTTAACGCCTTTCTTGTGTACCGACACTGCAAGATGGAGGAAATCCATCTCTTCAGGGACATTTTGCAGAAAGGGCACTGGCTAACCTGCATAGTTTTGAGGGATGCCTTTCTAGCAGTGCCCATTCCTGAGATGCACCAGCAATTTCTAGAATTCCTCTGGGGATGGTAAAGGTGGGAGTTTATGTGTCTCCCTTTTCGGACTAAATTCAGCACTGTGGTGCTTCACAAAGCTACTCAGGAGTGAGACTGATTTTATACATCGAGGATATTTGTCTCATGGTGCAGGATCCGATGCGGCTGCCAGAGCAAATGGTCTCAATGACGGGTCTCCTAGAGAAGCTGGGGTTTCTCATCAATTGGGAGAAATCCGAGCCAAGGCCACTGCAGAGAATGAAGTTCCTCCGGTTTATCACAGACTCAAAGCTGGGGCACTGTCTCTGCCCCTGTAGAAAATGAACAACCCTTTGAAACATCACAGTATTGACTTTCCATTAAAGACTAAACTTTACTTTACAGTCTCATGTTTGCTCAATCACCTCTTCTGTTTAAAAGTTCTTTTAACTAAGTGATCAATTTTCCATCAATCATATGTCATAACAAGTTGCATTCGTCAGTAAATTTACAGTCACTTATCTAAGAAGGAATCTGCTGAACCTCCAAGGGAACCTGACAGCAGGTGCGGACACTAAACAGGCAGACAACACAGGGCTGATCCCTGCTGGATTTGAAGGCGTTTCATTACAGGTTTTGTTCTTTGCTGTACCCTGTTCGAGATGGAGTCATTCATTAGGAAGCTACAGCGAGACAGTGAAAGAAAGAGGAATTGGGGATGAGGAATTGTGAGGTGATAGGACCATAACGTTGTGATTCATGGACTAGGAAAAGTGTCGTGCTGAGGGCAATCGAGTTTCAAACTGCAAAGACTACATTGACACAGAAAATGCTTTGTTTCTTTGATTTGTGTTTAATGTTTTTTTTCTTTTTAATATTGCTGCTTGAGTTTTAATAAAGAAAAGTTTGCATAATACAAGCCTCTGTGTCTTTAATAGAATCATGACTTTCCTGAAAGAAAGTATGGACAATATGGACTCTACCACAGTACTAACTGCCTCAGTGGAGTTTACCATCAGACAGCATTTCTGGCTAGCCCTTTTTTTCTGGGAATGTATTCCATATCGTGTCATGGAGTGCCCCTTACATTTTTCTGTCAACAGAGCGGCCAAGTCTCCCTAAAATCGTGGGAGTCTCTAGCAAAAGGAGACAGACACCTGCACTCTCATATTTGAGCAGGATTTTCTTTCTACATCTGCAAAGATCTTCAGGTGTGCCTCAGACAGTCCCTTTGTTTGTGGCAACACTGGATTGAAGTAAGTAACACACTGCACTGCTGAACACAGCACTCAACAGCACATGCTGGTCTGACTGGGGTTAAGCTGTGTCCTATACACCTCGACTCCTGAATTTCCAGCTGATCCCAGTGGCAACTTTGGATAAAGAGGGATAAATGGGATAGATAAGATGATTGTGTGTAATTTCAGCACAGGTGGTGTGAGAGAGGCTACACGGCCCATGTGATGGTCTGACATGCATATTCTGGCACACAAACATGACTGTAGTGTTCGACAGGATGTATTCTTGCTTTGCTTCTAAATTTGATTAGAAACCACATCCTGCAGTCTCATATGAAGCACAGTTTAGGGTTCCTAAGCCATACCTTTCATTTTTTAAAGTTACATCATGCCCTTCCCATGCGATTCGGCTGGTGTGAGTGGGGTACGCGTTTTCACTGGGGTGCGGACGGGGTACGCACGGTCCTTACCACGCGATTTGGCTAGTGGAAGCAGGGTATGCTCTGATTTTTCACACGACCACGATGGGGGGGGCTGTGTGCTGGGCCACGGAGGGCCCCGGGCCTTGCGCCGTATTGAACTTTTCCCTGGCTTTTTCCTGTGCATTGGGGGCGTTACTGGCACTGCTTGGTGTTTATTGCACCACGGCAACTGATGCCTTGGAAATTCCATGAATACGTGTGCTGTGCAATTGCTGGTTTGCGCCACAGCTGGTGCACATGTAGCGTACGCTCCTTCTCGGCGCACGGCACTTGCACTGCTTCTGTGCTGGATTCTGTGAATTTGGCCCTAAATCTGAAGATTTACCAACATTTGTAAATGATGTTTTCATAATCGTGCATTTACTCTGATATATAAGTTATACATATTATCAGTAGGTTATGGTTGTACTGTATTTATCACAGTTCGTACAGTCCTTTAAAGCCTTACATAGTAACAGATTTTGGATTGAACTGTTTTTTAAATTTAGTATTATGCAAGAAAAGCACAAGATGCAAATACTTACGGTGAATTGTTTCTATCCTGCAAACTTTCAGAAATGCACGTGCAGTTTGTTTTAAGATGTAACTTAAAATAAAAAAGGGACCATCATTGAACCATGTTATAGTTCAAATTAGAGATAGAATTTAAACATTTTCATAAATTGCGATGTAGTGGTGTAGTGGTTAACGAGCTAGGCCTGATAGCACGAAGTCTTAAGATCTAGTTTGCGTGGAACCTTTCATTTTTATTTTTACAAAAAAATGATTATAATTGGCGCTTCCCATTTTTATTTTTAAAAAGGAGGATTATAATTTGAAAAACGAAGAGACAGACGTCACATCTGATATTTGCTTTACCATGGCAGGTGAAACCTTTTTTTGGGGAGGCATGTGACACCTGCCAGTGGCACATGTCACTTGTAATGGTGACGTCACTGGCATATGACACATGCCATATTCAGCTCCTACTCCTACTGCAGGCCCCCGCGCCAGAGAAACCTATCAACGGTAGCTTAGACCTGCTGCTGCACGTGACCGTATCCTTTTTGATTGGACAGCTGCCTACCCAGGCTGCTCACTGACCAATCACTGCAAGTAGCGTGGTCGCAAGAAACTCCCAACATCATTTCCTTGGTAACGCTGCTTCTTTAATGGAGTCAGAGGTGTATGCCCGAAACTGTCCGCAAAACTGTTAGCCTGTTTAAACAACAGATCTTCCAAAGTGACCCCTTCGCCATGAATAGAACTACCATTCCAATGTATTACAGAACCCACCTCAAGTGTGTTTTTGAGATCATTTGGGCATCAGCTCTGTGGTGTTGGTCTTTTAAGAATACGCGTCATGACTTCGTCATGACTCACTGCCAATAAAAGGAGCTGGTTGTGGAATAGACTCGTCAGTTTGGACGCGGGAGTGAAGGGGAGAGGAGGAGCCCGTGCGCTCTGCTGCACAAGAAGTTCTTTCCCCCAGGCAGCCCGTGACTTCTTCCACTCGGTGGAGCTAGCAGTGAACCCGAGAGGGGTCTTTTGACGGTCTCTGTCTCCATCTAGTGGTAGTATGTGGCGCTCGTCAAAATCTGCTTCCATAAACTTTATTGCTTGCTGTTCTCGGTGCTTGATAATGAGCACCCGGCACAGCAGAGCTTCTGGAGTTTGCTTTACACCCCCGCAAAGAGCTTGCTGCACAGCGTCTACACACCTCCCAACTGCCCTTTTAGGGCAAACCTGAGCTGTTCTCCACTTTGCAATTGCCCTTTTCAGGGCATCGCTGTTCTCTGTGCTTGATTGTGGGCGCCTGGCACAGCAGAGCTTCTAGAGTCTGCTTTACACCCCAGCAAAGAGCTTTTTGCACACTGTGTACACACTTTCCAACTGCCCTTTTTAGGGCAAACCTGAGCTGTTCTCCACTTTGCAATTGCCCTTTTCAGGGCATTGCTGTTCTCTGTGCTTGATTGTGGGCACCTGGCACAGCTCAGCTTCTGGTGTCGGCTTTACACCCTAGCAAAGAGCTTTTTGCACAATGTACACACTTTCCAACTGCCCTTTTTAGGGCAAACCTGAGCTGTTATCCGCTTTGCAATTGCCGTTTTCAGGGCATCGCTGTTCTCTGTGCTTGATTGTGGGCACCTGGCACAGCAGAGCTTCTGGAGTCTGCTTTACACCCCAGCAAAGAGCTTTTTGCACACTGTGTACACACTTTTCAACTGCCCTTTTAGGGCAAACCTGAGCTGTTCTCCGCTTTTCAATTGCCCTTTTCAGGGCATTGCTGTTCTCTGCGCTTGATTGTGGGCACCTGGCACAGCTGAGCTTCTGATGTCTGCTTTACACCCCAGCAAAGAGCTTTTTGCACAATGTACACACTTTCCAACTGCCCTTTTTAGGGCAAACCTGAGCTGTTCTCCGCTTTGCAATTGTCCTTTTCAGGGCATTGCTGTTCTCTGCGCTTGATTTTGGGCACCTGGCACACCAGAGCTTCTGGAGTCTGCTTTACACTCCCGCAAAGAGCTTGCTGCACACCGTGTACACACTGCCCTTTTTAGGGCAAACCTGAGCTGTTCTCTGCTTTGCAATTGCCCTTTTCAGGGCATCGCTGTTCTCTGTGATTGATTGTGGGCACCTGGCACAGCCGAGCTTCTGGAGTCTGCTTTACACCCCAGAAAAGAGCTTTTTGCACACTGTGTACACACCTCCCAACTGCCCTTTTTAGGGCAAACCTGAGTTGTTCTCCTTTTTGCAATTGCCCTTTTCAGGGTAACCAAGAGCTAACTTCTGACAAACTGTTCTTATAAGAGCAAGTACAAAGAGTGGCGAAAGAGTTATTGCTTTACCCTCCTCCCTTGGTCTCCCACCTTATGTCCCTCCTCCCACTGTCCCCCATTTTCTACCCCACTTCTCTCTTGCTTGCTTTCCACTCCTTTCTCTCCCACGTTAATATCCCTTCTCTCCACTCCTCTCTTTCCTTAGAGCCCAGATGGCTGCAGAAATGACTGAGCTGCCCCACCTTCAGGACGCTGAAGAAGATATGGACACAGACTGATGCAAGAAGAGAGCGTGGAAGACTTCTGCCAATATATCACCAGCTGCATCACCACAAAAGCAGAAGTTGGCTGGACCATCAGCTGTGGACTTGAGCACCAGGAATGGCATGCTGTTCTGGAGCTGTAAGAACCCAGCACAGAATCAGGAGGCGCACAAGCAGATGCGCCTCCCACCCAAGAGCATCTGTAGCCTGCTAGTCTTTGTGAAAAGCCTGAAGACTCAAAAGGACTTGGTCGACTTGCTCTGTGAGCTGTGCGCCACATCAAGCCTCATGCTGAGCATGTGAAAATATCACTTACCAGAGTGGAGGACTACATGAGCATGATGGACACCCTCAGCAAGCAGCGTCTACAGTACTACATCTTCCCATTAGAGCGAGTGAGGTCTCAGAGGCCCGTGATTCCTTGCCTCCTGACAATCACCAACTTTGGAGACATCCCAGAGGAGCTTGAGGAACATGGCATCGCAGTGAAGAGTGTCATAAAGCTGACCTCACTGGCAGACATGAGCAGAAAATTCCTTCTGTTTGGTGCTATACTGGCATCAGCTGGCGATGGAAGACCTGCTGACCTTACAACGGTCACACGGCTATGCAGCTGTGCAGTCAGCATGGACGCACTGAAGGGCAGACAATGACCGATCATCTGCTTCAACTGCCAGGGCATCAGCCGCACATCTGTGTTCTGCCACCAGGAGCCACGCAGAGTGTGATGTGGGGAGGACCACACATCGCAGCACTGCCCAGAGATCGAAGTGAGCGGGCAACCTGCGCCAACTCCAGGGGACCGCTCCCGCAGATGGCAGGCCCTAACCAGCGTCAAACAAGACAAGCAGCAGAGGAGAGCCCCAGGACCACTGCAGACAGCATGGAACCCAGCATCCACTGCACATTCTCCCAGAAAGAACTGTCATGCAGAGGAGCAACGGAACCCACCTGCCACACCAAGGCACTGCACATCACCAGGACTCTGAACAGACAATGTGCCAAACGTCGGAAAAACCCACTTTGCCAGACACCGGGTCAAAGCCCACCAATTACCCAGAGGACACCCACCGCTTTTGGGCTGAGTTATGCTGATGTCCTAAAGACACCACCCAACCCGCCACAAGCTGCCGTCCCAGCATATGAAGGTGGAGCAGCGAGCTCCATCAACTGGAAGACCTTCATTGTGAAGATTGTAGCTGTTGTTGCAGAGCTGAACAGCAACCCCACCACATTACCCAGAGCAGGTGCTTCAAACATGTCTGCCCCTTTGTGGAAATGTATTCTAATAAAGAGTGACTCATTTTATGAACACACTGATATTTATTTTTTACATATGAAGTTATGCGGTTGCAACCACATGGCAGCTGGGAACCATGGTCTGTCTTTTGCGCTCCCTCATTTCTGCAGGCTTGCCCACCCCAGTCCTCCTCTTCTGATCTCTCCATTTATTTGCTGTCCTTGGTGTGATGCACCCATGACATTTGCTTAACTACATTATCCCCTTCTGTATAAAAAAAGACGTGAATCAGTCCATGGCAAAGTCGTTGGTTGTACCTTTCAGGTCGTTTCTCGCTCCTGTTAGGTTTTGGAACTGTGTCAATCGCGTCTTCTTGTTGCTCCATGTCTTCTTTATCTCCTCCTATGCTTTCAGCTGTAGGCTCTTGTGTGGTGTTTCCCTCTTCTTCAAGTGGCTGTTCCCATGCCTCTTGTTCACCCCCCTGATCTTCCCTTATCTGTGCTTCTTAGTCCATTGGCTCTTGTGTGTCGCCCTGATTGCTCTTCTCTTTTTTCTGTCTCTTTCTGTATCCTTCCTGCACTATTTCTTGCTGTAGAAAGCCACTCTCTGAGCATTACATTTACTTCCGCCTGTAGTGTGTACATAGTGTTCTTGTGCTCTTTGCACTTGCATTGGTATGCTGAATCAAGGGATTGTTTGCTGGGTATGTTGTCTGTTCCAATGGAAGCTGAACTGGGTGCATATACTAAATTTGCGTCATCACCTTGTATGGTATGCACGATCCTTAATACAAGCCCGATGGATCCGTTTTATGTTGATTCCTGGGACAGGTTATGACGAACTTGAGAGGACGAATTGGGGTGTAACATCTCGGAGAAGGAGTGGGTGGATGCAGAAGGCTGGATTTAGGAGTAAATTGGACCTGAATTTTCGACTTACTCAACAGAAGGTTTTGGTCGCCTGTATTGGACACCGGTACGGATGCATAGTTTGGGTCTGATGGATAATGACGTGTGCTGGCGCTGTGATAAGGGGTGGGGTACTTTGTTACATATGTTATGGATTTGTCCGAAAGTGTGTGAATTGTGGGAAGGTGTGCTGGACAGAATGGACACAGTTTTATCTATGAGTTATCCTAGGATGCCTTTGCAAGTTCTTTTATTGTCTGGCAGAGAAAGATGCGAGATTGCTAGGCGGTGTTCGCAGTGGATAGACAAAGCATTGGTGGTGGCGACGGCAAAGCAGGTTCTAAAGGTGTGGAAAACTAGGAAAAAGTCACTGGTGGGGAATTGACTGAAGGATTTTCTGATGTTGTCAGACTTCGAGAGGGTTTTGTTCCGTGGGCAAGGTCGGGAGGACTTTTATTTGAATCTTTGGGTGCCCTTTCACAATCATATGGTAAGTATAATGGTTGTGTCACCTCCTGCGTAACCAAGTTCATGAAGGTGGCAATGTTTTACCAATCTACTTAACCTATTCTAACATTACATGTCTGCTTCCTGTAAGGGAGGCATGATATCAAAATGATGACAGACACAAGAGCTGCAAGTTCAAAACCTTTATTAAAGTTTTCAATGGGTTTGGAAAACACCTATTTTGCCTTACATCTAAGATGGGAGTATTCTCGACCATCAAATAATAAAGAAAACACAGTCCCAGTCAATCTATGTCAAATACCAAAACCTAATGCCTACATTATCTCTCATACAAAAAATATGTAAAGGGGGAATATTTATGCAAAGGAAAATCAGTGTTATAAGATAAAGGACCAATGTGGCTGAGTCAGCCCTACTCCCCACGTTGACAGCACAGAGAAAGGTGGCCCCTATAGACAGAATGATACAATCTGGATCGGGTTCTTAAAACAAAGGCAGTTCAAAACATGGATCGAGGCCCTCCTGGCCTTCCACGTTAAAGTCACTTATTCAGCATTCCAAAAGTTCTTTCACAGTTCTACAAAAAGTTCACGCAGATCTCCATCTGTTGAGCTCGGACCTCTCAAAGCTTTAACAGTTTACATAGGTCTCCCTCATCCGGACTTGGACCTCTCAATTAACAAATACCTAATTCAATGCAGATCTCCCTCAGCCTGGTTCGGACATCGTAATCACAATGCTTGCAGGGGTTCCCTTCCCCAAGCTTTATTCACATTCGCTAGGCTTTCCCTTCCTCTAACTTATCACACTTCCTCAGTCGGGCTCTGACCGTTCACTGATGTCAAAGACTTTCGAATTTGCAAGGCTTTTACTATAGACTTTGGAGGACCACTTCGACTTTCTCTTCAACTCACACTCTTGTGTTATTTGCCTCAGTGTCTCTTGGTCTTGGTAGTTCAGTACCATAAGCACAAATGTTCATACCAATCTTTCACTTAAAGAAATCACCTTTTAACTTCCCTTTTGCCGGGATTCATCTTGACGATTGCGCCTTTCAGAGTTTGTTCACTTTGCTGCTTTATAACAAAATCTTTCACATTTCACGAAGACTTTCGAGTGGGCTACTTCCTTTCGCCAGACCACTCCGCTACTCTACATCTTTTAGTTTAAAGTTCAATAATGCTTAATCTCTCACGCGGGTCTCCCTAAGCCAGGATCAGACTCTTCTGGATTTGCAAAAAAAATTGTCTCTGGACTTCAAGTCTGTAAGAAACTCATGGTGGCATCAGTCAAGACAGACACAAGTGATTACAGTTCAAGGGTGTTTATTAAACTGAATGCGGGGTGGAAAAACACCTAATCTAAACCTAAATCTAAGATAGGGGGAAACGTCGACCATCAAATGAAAATAAGGCAGTCTTAGTGGTGTTGTGCAAAAATAAAAAGGGCCTATACTAAGAAACATATTGGCAAACCTTACAACTAATACAAAAAGGGTGTTGGATGGTTATCAAGAAAAGAAAGAACTGTTGACAAATAATATGTCAGGATGCAGTAACCTGGGGCTCGCTTGAGCACGGGGTAAAGTGGGATCTTGGAGCACAGTACACACCCGAGCTTTCCCAGCACAAATTGACAGTTCTGTTCCAGTCTATCAGGAGCCTCAGTGGCCAAGTCTTGTTTTCCTTGAAAGTCTCTTGCCTTCGAGGACTGGACATGTTCAAATAACAACAAAAAAAGTGTCTTCAACAAAATTTAAGTTTGCTTCCTGGTTTTTCTGAGGGTGAGGGTTCTTCACCCCTGGTTCCCCCTCTTCCGGGCATTGAGCAATGCTCCTCGTGGTGTTGGGTGATAGCTTTTCACCCCCTGGATTGCCCTCTTCTGGCCTCCGATCCTAAAACAGTTCTTATCGATATCAAGGCCTTCAGTGGTTGAGTCTCCTGGTTCTGAGGGCCTGATAGATTTACAAACAAACAACTAACAAACACAGAGTTCTGTTCTACGTATTTCTCGGGTGATAGCGTCACCCATGAGTCCCCCTGTCCGTGCGCAGACCCCTCTATACTTTCAGCCTCCCTCCACCAGGCTCACTACGGCTTTTCCTTCATTCACAAATCTTAATGTCTTTTTAAACTGTTTCAGTGGCCATCCCTTGTCCGATTCACCTTTGTCAACACACTGTTTCTTGGGACTTTAGACTTTGCCACTTCCTTGTCAGCATCCCGCTTCCGGGTTCACTCTTGCCAACTTCACATTCACATTTACTTTCAATGTTTACAGGATTCACTTCCCTTGCTCTCTCATGTGATGGGATTCACTTCCCTCTTTCTTTATAGTTCTTAGGTCAAAGGTTTTCGACTGTACAGGGATTTTGCTTGACCTCCTGTGTGACCACATTGACCTATCTTGATAAACAGCTTTAGGGTTAGTCCAGTGTTTTCTATGGTGTGCATAAGTGTTTAAGTCAGGAAAGGGAAGAGTTGGAGTGTCAGAGTAGCCTACGGGGGTAGGATGATGTGATAGGTTATTTATAAAGAACTCAATACCCAGGGGTTTCTAAGCATGGGCCTGGGAAGCGAACCTGCGTTGCTCCGTGTCGTCTTGCTTCCAAGGCGAGCACGTTGCTTCCAAGGCGAGCATGTTGCCCCTGAGCTATCCTCTCTATGGGGCAAAGATGTTATACGTAATTACAACCTTCGTATCAGGAGGGTTGATGACCTTAGAAGAGGGAGGTTGATGGAAGTGACCGGGATTGTTCTTGTGAAAGGAACCAGGGGATTGTGGAAACAGTAGTGTTTAGTGCAAGTAGACTGGGTGTTCGTAACAGAATGACCAGAGGGACATAAGGAAGAATGATTGGAAGTATTCAGACAGGGAACCGAAAAGCAGGGATTCTGAGAGAGATAGTTTGTAAATGAAACGGGGTGTGGGATCCTAGGAGATTGGTATTATACGGAAGTGATGATATATTTGAGTAGGAGAGATTCAATGGATGAAAGGGGGTAGATGTGGTACAGCCCACAAAGATCTCAGGAATCTCACCGTCCTCTCCTACTTCCCCAGTATGATACCACGACTCACCTCGGCTATTCTCCCAAGCATAACCCTGGGTTCCTTTACCCAGGTGATCCTCCCTCGCTTGTCCACCCCCGGAGTTGGGATCTGAAAGCACCAGCCTGTCCCTGGCCACCTCAATAAGGGATTCTCGAGGTCTTACTAGGAGAATACCCTGAGGTTTCTCACAAGTCCCAGAATGCCCAAAACTTTGCTAGCTCCCCAACATGGAAGACTGTCTTAATCAGATGTTTTCCTGAGATCAGGGTCTTTCCACCACCCCCTCAAAGGCCTGGGATTTTCTGTCTCACCCAATGGAGGAGCTCTAGTTTGGCTACTGCCAGATAACCCCAGCTGACCCTGATTTGGCTCCCTGGAGTCAGAGCTCCCTCGCCATACTGCAGCCTCTCCTGTACTCACAGGCCCGGTAGTTTGTCAGTCCTCTTTAGTGCAGGCCTTACAGGGTCTCTCCAGCTGCAGTCCTTCTCTCCTGGCTTCTGTGCTTCTTCCAGTATCCCCAGCTCGCTCAGAGTGTGCCTGTGTGCTCTACCTTTTATACTGACTGGGACGCTTAACAGGTTTCTGGTGGGAATGATTGTAGAGGGAGGCCTGACCTTGCCTGGCCTCATTATTGGGACATTGACATAGAGTTGGTATAGTTGATGTGTATACCTTCCTTTGGGTAATCTTCATCACTTCTGCTTGACTCTTCTTCATACTAGTACTTAAAGGATAGAATGAATGAAGGGATTCTGGGAAATGTAGAGTTTAGCAGACTTTGAAAAGAGGCCAGTTGAATAATTGTAAGGGATACGTTCATAAGAAAATTGTGATTATGGGGTTTGTAGTGTCCCTCAGAAGGGGAGGGCATGTTATTGTTAGAAAGATGGGAATACATGTGTCATTGTGGATAAATGGATCTTGGTTTCCTATGAGGCTTTCACCTTCTTCTCTTCAAGGGAAAGCCCCGGAGTTAGGACAGGACTTAGTTTGGAATATCCCATGAAGGCTGGGGGGGATTTCAGGTAGGGATGCTCTGGAAAGGGGGTGATACCATGTCTCACCTCAGATGCCCGATCCCCGCTTCCCGAGGACCCCTCACACAGGTGATCTTCCCGCATTGGTCCACCCCCAGGGTCTGGCTCCAAAGGCGATGGGAGTGCCCTGGCCACCTGAGCAAGAGATCCCCGGGGTCGAAACAGTGAGACACCCTCAGGTTTCTCACTTTCCCTAGGTACAAGCCCTAACATTTGGATCTGTGAAGTATACCCAAACACTACACCACTTTGAAAGTGACACCCTGGAGGTCCATAGCTGTAGGTACATTGTTGTCTAAGAGGCTCCTGCAGGTATTTTTGTGTTCATGGAACAGACCCTTAGACATGCATATCAGATGTGTTCTCCTCCACCCATTTAGAAGTCGTCATGGTTACATCGTCTTCTCATCAACCACTGCATGTGGCTCTGCTGCATCTGATTAGTTTCACTGTCTGTCACTGGTGTCTTAACACAAACTTCAATGTTTTGCCTCACAGCAGTTCCTCCTTGACTTTGACCTTTCACGCTTTCATTATATGGGTTAACCCAATAGGGGTGGTAGGCAAAACCTTGTTACAGTTGCATCATTTTGTCTCCAGCAATCTTGCTGGCAGGATTTTCCTCCGGTGTAGGGTTAATGGGATCACGAGACATATCACTACAAGGTGATTCTTGGGCTGGCCACTTTTTCTTCTCTTCTTCCTGCGATGGTCTTGTTGGCCCATGATGATTGGCCGCTTGATCCTCCATCAATATGACCCCATAGTGACCAGCCAGATCACCACCATGAGGCATAGCAATAGCATTTGTATCTATGCCATTAAAAGACTGCATTGCTGTGCTTTTTGCCATACATTGTCCATGATCTGATAAAGACAGCTTGGCAAGTTGTTGATCACATCAAGATTCTTCGCAAATAGAATGTGTTCTTGGGTATGTTCTTCTCTTAAATATCTCCCCATTCTGGTTAGTTCCTTGAGAGCCACCTCATGCCGTCAGAATCGCAGACGAACGGCTTCCCTAGAGCATGGATAGGATAAAAACCTGGAGGGCCAGATGTAGGGGCATTGCTAGTCGGGCGCAGAGGGGGCTATAGCACCGGGTCTTTTGGTAGTAGCCCCCAATAGAAGCTTGTGGACTACAATCATAAGGCTAGCTAGCCCCGAATCCCGACTGCCCTGACATTAGCGTAGCCCTGGATATTTTCCAGACATAGCAACACTCTGCCCGCACCCTTTGCCTAGACCTCAAAAGACATGCTAAACCTGCTCGTATCTGACATCTGGATCAGTCACTGATTCAGGCCTCCATACCACTCTCCCTTCCTTTCTCATAAGCTCTGGGATCTGAACAAAAAAAAAACGTGTCCCTTCATCCCTTTGCTTGGACGACTGGTACACAGTTGTGAAGATAGGACTCCTCAAACGCAGAGAAGTGAGGTCTAACCAAGGGCCAGAATGGCAGACAGGATCATCCCTGGAGCTGGAGGGGACCACTTCGTCAGCTGGCTGGAATGCACGGATTGAATGGAGCCAGTGGTCCAAGTGGGCCGGAGCGCTTGGGACTGGTTCTCCTCTAGTTTTTTTTAATTAAGTTTTACTGTCCCTATACTTTTTTTAATTTTTATTTTTATTTTTTAAACTTTTATTTTTGTTGGCAGAGGCAATTGACATACACATGCAACAGAGGAGCTATGAGATGACAATATGAACAATCAACAGAAAGCAACGGCACATATGAGCAGTGAACGATAGTCGCGTGGAGAATACAGCACTACAGAGCATATAGTGTCAGGGCACATAGCAACAATAAATGCGGTGAATTATTAACCGAGGAGTGGGCGTCCAGACCATTAAGATAACTATTAAAGGCAGTCCAAATGTTTTTAGGCCAGGATCGGGCCAGGAGGGTACTGATCTATTCCTCCTCACAGTTCTGAGACCAAGTCAATAAGTTTAGCCCTTTCCGGAAGGTAGGAGGAGCAGAGCTCTTCCAGCTCTGTAGAACACCCTTTTTGGCAATTATACAGCACACATTTAAGAGCTTAGCTGCCCCTCTGGCCTCCTCGTCCCCCCATACTCCAAACAGTACACCCAGCAGATCGGGCCCAATAGCAGTATCGCAGATTTCTGACAAAGTTTTCAGGACTCAGCCTGCATTGGCTCTTTGCACCAGTATGTATTTAAATGCATTGGGGGCCTACATAATGCTCCGTTTTTCATGTGTAGTCAATTGCCATACTTGTTCCTTTGTTGGATTCCGCCATTCCAAGATGGCTGTCTTCAGTGCCTGCACCGGAGTGCTAGGCATGGTGCTGCTGGGGATGTGGGATTGGTTGCTGCCCTGATCATCTGGGCCAATGGGGAGGCCGGCAGGCTTGGCCGGCCCTCCTCACAAGGCCCACTCCTAAGGCCCTGTCTACCGCTGTCCACCGCGGTACGCCGGATCGCAGGCCCCTCCGTGAGTGCCTGTGTGCCCCCCTTCCCCCTCTGAGTCTCTTGCTCTGCGTTCCACCCCCCTTCCTGCCTCCTTCCCTCCTCCTCACATCCATCCTCTTCTACTACCTCTCCTACTCCCCACTCCTTCTCCTCCTCTCAGACTTCCCCCTCCTAGCACTTACTCCTATCTTTTGTTCCTTGACTCTCAATAGCAGCTTGTCTGTCCCCCCTCCTTCTCTTCCTCCCCCCCCCTACTTTCAAATTTGTCACCGACACTTTTGTTCAGTATCGTGCCTTGTTCTCCTTTCCCCTCCGTACCCTTGCCCCCCTCCCGCCCCTCCTCTTGTTACCACCTGCACTGCGTAAATTGTCGTCAGACATAGTAATGTTACTGCTTGCTTTGTTCTCCTCCTATCCATTACCTCTTGCCTTACTTGTTCTATGCACTTGCACTATCAGAAATGTCGACAGGCCTATTATGATAGTTATTTTTACATTCTGTACTGTTTCAAGGACTTTTGCTGAATGTAACTGTATTTTCCTTTGTTCCCTTCCCTCCTTGAAGCGCTTTGAAACACATTGTGTATAGGCGCTATATAAATAAACTATCATATCATATCATATCAGGATCTCATCCCAAAATGGGGGTAGCCGCAGGCAGTCCCAGAACATGTGTAGATGGCCCGCATCCCCCTCACCACAGCGAGGGCAGAGCTGTGGGTCAAAGCGGGCGGACCTGGAGAGCCTGCGCGAGGTGTATTATAGCCTGTCCAGTAGTTTGTACTGTATAGTGCAGTATTTAAAATTCAGGGAGACCCTATTAGTGTGAGAGCACATTTCCCCCCATAGTTGGTCCGTGAGTTCTACCTCCAGTTCGGAAGCCCAGTCGTCCCGCGCCCTAGAGAGCTGCGGCGTGTCAGTCGTGAGAAGAAGTTTGTACAATGATGATTCCACCCCGCGGGCCCCACCCAAGTTGACGATGTAGGAGATCCCAGGGGAGTCGGGGGGTTCGTTGGGGAACTCGGGCCATGCGTCACGGAATGCAGCACAGAGTCTGTAGTAGTGTAGCAGTTCCATCGATGATCCCGAGTGGCCCGGGTTTCCAAGTCTGTGGTGTTATGAAGAGCCCATCCGGGTAGAAGTCAGTTAGGACTAGGTGTCTCAGATACCGCCAGTGTCATGCCAGGGCTGTGTCATTCGTGGGTTCCAACCTGGGGAATTGCCAGGCGGGGAGCCACTTACAGTACGGTGTTCCTCATTGCCTACAGTAAATATCCGCTTCCAGGCCAGCAAGGTGGTTCGGACTGGGTCTATGGGAGAGTCTGGCTCATATCGTGGGTGTAAGATAATTGTCATTATGTTGGTGCCAGATAGCAAGGGTTTCTAGCTTGACATGCGGGCGGGGGGGCCCAGGGTACCAGTAGGTGGCAAACTGTGCCTGCGCTGCGGTCCATTACCGCATCAGATCAGGAGCAGTGAACCCGCCTTTCTCGTAAGGAAGAGTCATGGCAATCCATTTTTTCTGCACTGCTCCAGAGTGCCACAGGAACTGCGCGCACAGCTTGTGTAGGTCTGCGAAGTACTTCTTGCCGGGCCATATGGGGACATTCGTGAATGTGTACAACAGTTTGGGGAGCAGTATCATTTTAACCAGAGATAATCTCCCCGCCAATGACAACGGTCTCCACCAATTCTGCCACGGCCAGGTAATTGTTAGCTAAAAGAGCTTCTTTGGTCAGAGACACCTGAATTCCCAGATATTTAATCCCGTCAGGGGACCAGCGGAGCGGGTACTCCGTGGCAGGTTGGCTCGTGGAGCTCGTGAGGGGGAAGAGTTCGGATTTTGTATAATTGATGGTGAAGCCAGAGTATGTACCAATACATGTAATGTCACGCAGAATAGGGTCAAGGTGGAGGTCTGGGTCTCTAACGAACAGCAGCATGTCATCTGCGTAGAGTGAGATCATTTCGGGGTACCCTGCAGCCGTATCCCTTTGCGTAAGTGGCGTTCCCTGACAAAGTCTGCCATAGGCTCTATGGCTGGTGCGAACAGGATTGGGGCGAACGGGCATCCCTGGCGGGTGCCTCTGAAGAAAGGGAACAAGGCGGACGTTTGAGAGTTGACTCAGACTCTGGCGACCGGGGAAGTGTACAGCAGTCCGATGTATGCAATCATTCTAGGCCCAATACCCATGGTCTCTAGGACCAACCACATGTATTTCCAGGACACCATATCAAAGGCCTTCTGGGCATCTAGGGTGACCGCGACTGCACTCACATCTTGATTGATTCGTGCCGTAACGTTAAGAAGCCTCCTGATATTATGTGACGTGGATCTCCCCGGCACGAACCCTGACTGGTCATCGTGCACCATGTATGGCATAACAGGTAGGAAGCAGTTAGCAGTCACCTTGGCGAAGATTTTTGTATCCAAGTTCATGAGTGAAAGGGGCCGGTATGATCCACATTCATCGCTAGGCTTACCAGGCTTGAGCAGGACCGTGATAACGGCCTCGCGTAATGTCGGGGGGAGGGATCCCAACCGGAGGGACTCATTCCACACTCCGAGCAACTTGGGAGCTAGTATAGCAACATGCTCCTGATAGAATTCTGCCGTTAGTCTGTCAGGGCCCGGTGCCTTTCCCTTTGGGAGACTAGAGATAGCCTCCACTATTTCGTCTAATGTAACGGGGAAGTCTAATTGGTCTCTTGTCCCTGGGGAGACGATAGTGGTGGGAATATGTTCCAGGAGCTCCCGCATCTGAGAGTCGCTGTGTTTGGGGGCTGGGAGTATAGCTCAGAGTAGAAGCCCGTGAAGACCGCGAGGATATAATGATCGGACCACTGTGTCGTCCCCTGACTGTCCTTAACACAGGTAATTTGGGATTGGCCCCACTCCCCCCTCGCCAAGCCGGCCAGCTTTTTGCCAGGTCTGTCACCCTTGCCATATTTCCGTGCAGCCTGTCGGCGGCTGTGGTACTGGACTTCCCTATTGGCCAGCTCATTGAAGGTCTTGAGCTCCTCACTGATCTGGGAGAGGACACCTGGGTCAACAGAGGACGGGTGAGCTCGCTCCAGGTCCCGTAGTTTAGTTTCAGTGCGGGACAGGGCAGATCTTATGGATTTGACGACTCCCGACTCCCGACGCCCCCCTAATGAAGACTTTGAAGGCATCCCAGTGGACCCCCAGGGTGGTGGACTGCAGCAAGTTGTGCTCAAAGTAAGACTGAATATCAGCGAGGATGTCCACCCTGAACACAATGTCCCGCAGAGCGGACGATTTGAAGCGCCATGTGTTAATGGTGGGAGGCGGTATTCCCAGTTCCAGGGATATTGAAATCGGCGAGTGGTCAGACAATGTGCGTGCATGTATGCATGTTTCAACCACCCTGCCCAGCATGGAGCCGGATTGCAGGAACAAGTCGATCCTGGAAGAACTGTCATGCACTGATGAATAGTAAGTGAATTCCGGCGTTTGCGGATGCAATGTCCTGCATGCGTCATGTATGTCGAGTGTCGCACAGTGGGTCAGGAGGCTACGCGCTACAGCTGGCAAGGGTATGGAGGCTGTGCCAGTCCTATCCAACATGGTATCAAGAATGAAGTTCGTATCCCCCCCAGGATGATCTGCACCCCCACATACCCCATCAGTATGGATACCACCTGGTCAATAAATTTGGGAGAATCAACATTAGGGCCATTGGTATTTACCAGGAAATAGTCCCTGTTGGCAATGGCACAATGCGACACAGTATACCTCCCCTCAGTATCTATGTAACTCTTGTGGAGAACAAACTTAAGTGACTTATGGATCAATGTCAGCACTCCCCTTGAACGAGTGGAATATGAGGTGAAATATCTGTGCGGTCCCCAAGTAGGCGCTATACTCCTAGCCAGCGGGCCCTGAGAACGTGTCTCCTGCAAAAGCAATATTTTGCAGCCGTGCCTGCCGGCATATGCCATAATCTTGCGACCCTTGGTGTAATTGCTTAATCGTTTTAAACTATAAGTGTAGGAAGAAGTTGAAACTTGTACCTTCAGTGCACTGCACTGACCATTCCCTTAAACAGCAGGCACATGTGTTTGAGTTTGTATTGTGAGTGGGAGGGGGTGTGGTGATGGGGTTTGTAGGGTGCTGGGCAGCAGTGGCGTTTCTACGAGGGGGCCCCTCTGAACTTCTGCACCCCCCTAAGACGAACAGTGACTGTGTTCTCTGTTTGTGGTTTAATTTGTGACACTATGGCAAATGTCTGCATATCACACGGCAAATACTCTCCTTTTGTCTCAAAGGTAGCAGTGATCTTGGTATGCATTCTGGCATCGGTATGAACATGAGCACGAGCCACTTCTCAGGTGTTCCTGAGCGGCTTCTACACAGTGACCTCCATAGTGTACAGAGCATCTTACAGCCACCCCCCCCCCCCCAGCGGAATGCAGCACACGAAACTGCTAATGATGGGTCATTAGTCACTGAATGGTTTCGTGCCTGCATTCTGATGGGAGGGGAGGTTCAGTGGGGTGTGGGTAGTTGGGGTGCACAAAAGCCTCTCTGCAGGAATGCTTGTGATGTCACACATTACCTTTCATAGGCGGCCCCCCCACTTTTGTCTATGGCCCCCCCTACTGTTGTCTGTGGCCCCCTGTGTGCCCTTCCTAAATTTGATTCCTGGTGGCGCCACTGGGGGGCAGGGCAGTAGGGAACACAGTTCCACTACCTCTTTCTGTACACTTCGACCACTGAATGAAGCATGGTCAGCAGGGCTGTGAGAACAAGAAAGAACATATTAAGAAAATAGCCAGGCAGTGAGCGAAACCCCCCTTAGAACCTGAGGAGCCTGTATACAACAGCACTTGCCAAAGAAGGCAGTCCAGGCAGGTGGCACCACTAACAAGAAGGTCGAGTGCGCTTCCAAGCTGATGGGCTCTTTGGTGGGGTTCTTGGGCCGAAACACGTGTAAAGCAAGGGCGAGTGTGATAGCAAATCAATATAAATAAATTCAAGTATTTGAAATAATGCGCAATTTCCTGGACTCTTCTTCATGCGGTTGCATGTTATTTGTTCATATATTAGACGGTTTTACCTGTGGCTTACCGTCAGTCCAGTGATCTATGACAACAATACTGATTTTTCTGGGAAAACGAGAATTTGTTGCACCTATTTTCAAGCATCAAGAGTCGTCCAACAGACCAGCTGTAGCCCTAAGCCCAGTTCACCTGTTCTTTCTTGGAAAGGGGCTTTGTCTACTATGGCAGAGAGATGGAAGGGAGCAACTGAGAAACAGAAAGCCCTGCTTTGGACTAGGGTAAGTAGGTCAAATAGAAAATAGGAAAGCAAGGCGTACATGGCCTCGCTGGTCATTCAAGTCTAATCGTGTTTGCTCAATACATATTTCGCCTCATTTAAAAAGAAATATATGTTATGAGTGTGGGGGGGGAGGCTTGGGAGTGGAGGATGTCAAGGAGTGGGGGTGTTGACTATAGGGGCGGTTGAGTGGGACCCCCCTTTAAAATAAGATCGGGGGAAAAGCATGACGAGCAAAAGTGCACACCATTAAACTAAAAACAAAAACAAAAATAGAACCGGTGCTAGAGAATCAGGAGCGGCTGCCAGTGAGTGGGGGGTCAGGAAGAACAGAAGGAAGGCGTGTGGGCTGCGCAGTGCCGGCACAGGCCAGTGTTAAATCAGAGCCAAGGCTGAGAAGGGTTTATATCTTTTATTTAAGAATCAGCTAACGCGACAGCAGGCACAACCTCTGACAGCCAGGCTTAAACTGACCATCAACCGATTCCAGAACCCCCTTCGTACCATAACATTCCACACTAGAAGCTGCTGACATCACAGCCACCTAGCTGCATATAAACCATATAAACAAGTACATTAAAACATTAATCTAACTTGAATAGAAATAATTAATACATGCATTAGTAAACACATATCACATTGTGAACTACCGATTGCAGTTTTGAACAAAAACATTGTGAACTGAGTATAAAAAATACCTAATCCTAACACATCTCCTACCCTTTGCCTTTATTGAAGCTGAGGTTCATTCTACACAATAGTCTCTGAGCCATGTCAGTCTTTTCCTTGCTCTCCCTTTGCACATACCTGCATTCTCCATACCACTGGTACCTTCACCATTCTCACCTCTTGCCCTCTTGAGCTCTACCTTATGTTCCACAACCCCCTTGTTGTCAACTATCATCTCAACCACTTCATTTTTGTTTTTTATCATACTGCCCTCATCCATGTTGGATTCACACTTAACCAATCTTGAGCCAGACCAACACTCCCCACCTTCTAAAATCACCACATTCCCTCTGACAGCTGCAACGTTTTTTGGACCTATGAATCTGCTCTCGACACATTTGGAACCCAAATGTGGATTCTTTATCAGGACCATATCACCGTTCTCCAACTTAGTTTCTCTGGCCTTATTGACATTGTCAAATCTTTGCTTGTTTGTGCTTTTTTGATCAACCTCATTATTTCCTGGTGATCTATTTCTACACTCCCTGCCATCTTCAACCAACCTGGACACAATTTGGTTCCAGGTTGTCTTCCTTTGAAAGACACAAATGAGGATACCTTAGTAGTTGAATGAGGTGTAGTGCAGTAGTTCCACACCGATTCCTTTAGTACTTCGGTCCACTCTAGACCAGATGCCAGCGCCAATTGTATGCCACCCTTAACAAACCTGCTTGCTCTTTCAACTAGCCCATTTGCCTTGGATGGTACAATGCTGTACGTACATGTTTGATACTAAACTTTTTGAGAAAATTCAACATCCTCTCTGAACAGAATTGCACCCCGTTGTCTGTTACTATAACCGTGGGGAAACCCTCTCTGTAGAACACATCTTCCAGAAATGATATCCACTCAGATGTGGTAGCTTCACGAAGTGCCTTCCATTCTAACCATTTAGAATGATAGTCCACCATCACAACTAAATATTTGTAGCCCTCACTCAGTTCTTGTATGGAACCAATCAAGTCAATTGCTACTTTCTCCCATGGTTCTCCAGGTACACTCACAGGAGCAAGTGGTACTTCCCTGACAACCTTACTCTTATCGCTCCTCTCACATTCCTTACAATATCCGACCTTCTTCTCTACTTCACTATCCACACCTGGCCACCAAAATGATTGCCTCAAATACCTCTTGGTTCCTCCCTTACCTAAATGCCCTTAATGAGCCACATTCACTAATTGTGCTCTAATGCTACTGGGGGGTACTACTTTATTCCCTCTTCTGAGTATGCACCCATCCTCAAACAAATTTAGTTCCTCCCTCACTTCAAAAAATCTGTTATAACATCTGTCCACATTGTTTTCGTCTGGCCAACCTTCCCTTGTCCAAACTTTCACTTGGTTCAACTCTTTATCCTCTTTATCCGCTTGCAACCAATCTCCCTTGTTTATGGCATTACACCTTATCTCAGCAATACTAAAGTCTTGTTCCCTGACTGTTTCTGTGTTCTCACCATTGTCCACCAAAGCTTCTACAGGTAGTCTGGATAAACAGTCTGCAACCACATTTTCCCTACCTGGTATGTAACATACTTTGAAATTGTAGCCTAACAATCCCACCATCCATCTGGAAATCCTCGGTGAGCCGTTGGCCCAATCCACACCACTCATGAGTTGTAGCAACGGTTTGTGATCAGTTCTAACTTGAAAAGGCTGACCCCATAAGAAAAACTTGAAGTGTGCAATGGCCCATGACATCGCCAACGCTTCTCTCTCTATTACAGAGTAATTCCTCTCTGCTCCCCTCAACGTCCTTGAGGCGAAAGCTATCAGGTGTTCTGTTTTACCAGAATCATATGGGGATAACATGGCACCTAGACCTAAAATGCTAGCATCAACTGACAATGTGGTTTTTCTACTGAAACAAATCCACTAAGAGATGGCGCTTGAGCAATTGCTTCCTTTATGGATGTAAATGCCACTTGGCATTCCTCAGACCACTTGAAATGTACTCCCTTTTTTTAACATATCCCTTAATGGGGAAGAAATGGATGCAAAACCATTCACAAATTTATGATAATATTCGGCCGAACCCATGAATGACCGCAATTGTCCTTATCCTTGGGCGAAGGAGCTTTACTGATACTGTCTACCAATGATCTTTTAGGCGATGTACCTGCGTCTGATATTCTGTGACCTAAATACTCCACTTCTTTAACTGCAATTTTACATTTACTTCTCTGAACCGTTAACCCAGCCTCTTTCAGTGTTGTCAAAACACACCTTAACACTCTCGTGTACACTCTCATCCTCAGCATATACTAGTATATCATCTTGAAATACAGTCACATGATCTACCCATTCAATACTTCCTCCATCACTTTCTGGAAGACAGAGGCAGCTGAAGCCAGACCAAAAGGCATTCGGAGAAATTGTATGTTCCCTCAGGAGTAATAAATGCTGTGAGATGTTGACACTGTTTAGAGAGTGGCACCTGATGGTGCGCTGCCGACAAATCAATTACAGAGAACCACTTGGGTTCCCCCAATGTGGCTAAAGTCTCAGCTATTATGGGTAGAGGATGTCTCTCTACTAAAATGTTTTGGTTCAAGTTCCTGAAGTCCACACAAATCCTTAATTTCCCATTGCTTTTACTAACTAACACAACTGGCGATAACCATTCAGTACCACCAACAGGTTCAATCACTCCCTTCTTCATAAGATCTGCCAACTCTTCACATAACTGTTCTCTCATATTTAAGGGCACATGTCTAACTTTATGAACAGCCGGTTGAGGATTTCTTTTGAGCCTGATATCGTGTTCAAAATGTCTGATCTTGCCTAAACTCTCTGTGAATACTTCATGAAATACTTTAGACCATTTGTCCTCCATTTCAGCTATAGTTACCAGCTCTGATGCACTATCTTGTACTCTTACACTAAGTTTCCTTTGTTCCTCCCAGCCAAGTAACGAAGCACCCTTCTTCGATACCAGAATGTTGGCTGCACACTTTCTGCCCTTGTACAGAACTTGTGCTTGAAAATGTCCTAAAATGTCAATCAGTGATTCACCATAGCCACAGGGCTGCACATCTGCCAATTCAAGTGATCTTGGGCCTTGCCTCAACACTTTCTTTAAGGTCTCCTCCGATATGATGGTCCACGGTGAAGCCGTGTCAACTTTCATCACCATTTTTCAGTCATCTACTTCAAATTCATCCAGGGGCCCACCTTTCTCACCAGAGACTGCAGAAATTTGGAAGATGTGCCTGGCAGCTACTTCTTGAGTAGGAGTCACCGTTGACGTATTCAAAGTCATTCTGCTTGCTTCGCCACTGGATTCTCTTGACTCCACCATGTTGATTGATGAGTCTCTGCAAACGTTCGCAAAATGTCCTCTGCGCTTGCACTTAAAACATTCAGCAAATCTAGCTGGGCAAGTGGGATAATTTGGACCATATTTAGGACTGCCACATTTAGTGCACCTTGTGTTCCATCCATCTCTTTTATTACCACCATAACTAGGCTTCCTTCTCTGCCCAACTGCACATACAGTCTGTGATGCCTGTTTGTCTGTCTTCATTTCTTTAATGTACTTGGTGGTCTGTTCAATGCTTCTGGCTAGTTCAACAGCTTGATACAGAGTAACATCCTTCGCTAGCAGTTTTTCTTGTATTTTCAAATTGTTGGTGCACCTCACCAGTTGGTCCCTGATTAGCGAATCTGATACTGTTTCGAAGTCACATGTGTGGCTCAGCGTTCTTAAAGAGGCTATATAAGACTCAACTGACTCTGAAGATTCTTGCACTCGCTGAAAAAACGTATGTCGTTCAAATGTTATGTTCTTCATGGGTTCAAAGTGCTCTTCAATTATTTTTTATGCTATGGCATATTCATCAGCATCACCAGCTTCTTCACCCTGGCTTCTCGACAAACCGTCAAAAATACTGCGCCCTTTAGGCCCCAAATTGTGTAACAACAACGCCTTCTTCCTAGCCAAGCCGAATCTGTCTCCTCCAATAGCCACCAGGTAACTTTCAAAAATGCCCTTGCATCTGTCCCACCTTATCACAGGGCAACCTGGTTCAGCTAGAAAAGGTGCTGGGGGAGATATTGCTGCAGCCATGGCCAAACTTACAAATCACCCACACTGCCTTAGATCCTTTTTACAGTGTTCAGAGAAGTGTTATGATCCACCAAGCAAAGACTGTAAAGTCTGAGCTATTTCAAGTGTTGAAAGAATTGAGACAAGAGTGGCACTTTGATACACAGTATTACCAGTGTGTGATTATTCACATTGTTGAAGAAGATGAGGGCAAGTGTCCTTTTTGACTCATTAACTAACCGCTGAGGTTGTAGTCTCTATTATGATTATTGCCTCCAGGCAACCAGCGTCATAAAGGCTTTGAGTTGCAGAGACTAGAATGCTGCCAGTCGTCTCTAGGCAGCCAGCGTCATAAACACTTGATTGAGCCGGTGGAATTCTGCTGGGCTGAAGCCACGCCCCTTCTATGACGTGCTACTGCTTGAGGAGTGTTGCCAAGCCGACACCACGCCTCCTCTATGATGAGGCACAGCTGTAGATGCCTCGCAGCAGCGCTTCAATTAGGCCACGCCCCCATTAACACGCAAGCGAAAACAACACCAGTTAATGTGTGTCGGCAACTCCTCGGGAGGCTAAACGCTTGTCATTGGGATCCCGCTCCCCCTTTCACACCTCCTGACCTGACCTCTTCCTGCACCTGCTGTCGCTGACTCGGATCGCGGTGGGGAGGCAGGTCCACTTCCGTAGGAAAGCCAAACGTTGCAGAGCAGAAACTCACAGGAATGTAGTATCCTCGTCGCCACTGTTAGATCAGAGCCAAGGCTGAGAAGGGCTTATATCTTTTATTTAAGAATAAGCTAACACGACAGCAGGCACAACCTCTGACAGCCAGGCTTAAACTGACCATCAACCCATTCAAGAACCCCCTTCGTACCATTACATTCCCCACTAGAAGCTGCTGACATCAGAGCCACCTAGCTGCATATAAACCATATAGAACAAGTACATTAAAACATTAATCTAACTTGAATAGAAATAATTAATACATGCATTAGTAAACACTAATCACATTGTGAACTACCGATTGCAGTATTGAACAAAAACATTGTGAACTGAATATAAAAAATACCTAATCCTAACAGCCAGACTCAGACATCGGCAAGAAGCAGCAGGAACAAGGCAGGAGTACCCCAAATAAAGGCAGCCACATATGAGAGGAGAAGCTGTCACCAAGAACGGGACCACCGTGTGCTGGGGGGAACAAAAAATGGCACAAGGGGAACAAACATGGGAAGGGAATATGGCAATGGCAACCATGTATGCACCGGAAGCAGCCACCAAGGGAGTATGAGGTTAGGGAGGGCAGCTGGTACAGATGCAGCAGCTGTGGAACCCAGAAGCGGACACTGGTGAAGGCCGAAGAGCTCACAGGTCCAGAGAAGGGGTAGGAGCCGAATGTGACATGTGGCACATGCCACAGCGTGCCAGAGCATGCCACCAATCTCTGGACTGGCTGATGTAAAATGTACAGTTTATGGGATTTCAAACACATTCAACAAGTGAAAAATACCCTCTCAATCATTGTGGGATTGTTTTATATTAAAACACTTTCAGCAAATGCATAGTTTAAGCACTTATCATGCCCTAGCATGTCAACAATCTCAGGACTAGCAGATGTCACATGTACTGTTTAAATGACTTAAAAGACAGTAAACAAGTGATATAAAGCCTCACAACCATTGTGAGATGTTATAAATCAAATTTTAAAAAAATTACAAATTAATTAAATTCCGAGCTCACAACCTAATGGACTGTAGTCAGAAGTTCTACCATTGCACCAATGCTTTAAACAGCAAGGTTTCTGGTGCTAGTTATTATGACCTAATCAGACAGTAGGGCCTGCAAGTCGCTTTTCAGTGTCAATTCTAATGCGGTATGCCACCTAGATATTTCTTTATATCTGCTTCAAATCTGTTTTTTCATTGCTTCAAAATTACTTCAGGCATCTCACCTCTGAGGCTCTTGTCTTATATTTCATAATTTACAGCAATTTGAATGGTTGAAAGCACTTGGAACTCCAGCATGCCACAGCATGTCACCGTCTCGGGACTAGCTGATGTCAAATGTACTGTTTAAATGACTTCCAAGACATTAAATAAGTGAATATAAAGCCTCACAACCATTGTGAGATGTTGTAAATCAAATATAAAAAAAATGAAATGAATTATATTCGGATATTTCCCTTGAGCTCACAACCTCATGGACTGTAATCAGGAAGTTCTACCATTGCAGCAATGCTTTAGAGGGGAAATGCTACGTGCTAGTTCTTATGACTTAATCAGAAAGCAGGGCCTGCATATCCCTTTTCAGTGTCAATTCTAATGTGGCATGCCACCTAGATATTTCTTTATATCCGCTTCAAATCCGTTTTTCCATTGCTTCAAAATTACTTCAGGCATCTCACCTCTTAGACTCTTGTCTTATATTTCATAATTTACAGCAATTGAATGGTTGAAAGCACTTGGAACTCCGGCATGCCACAGCATGTGTCACGACTCGCTCCCTTCGCTCCCGTTCCTGCCACTTGGGGGCATGTTTTGGGGTTTATTCCCTACTGGACATTTCCTCCGATCCTAATGCTACAGTGCTGTGATGAATTGGGAGCGCTAAAACCTCATTTTCCAAGTTACTTCCCTTCCGGATCCATTCCAGGTTTTTGGCAGCCAGCATGCTACTTTAATCAAATGACTATGCTTCACAGAATGCCTGGCTCACTGCTTCACCTCCTCCCTTGCAGGACAAGGTTGGGTGGAGGATAGGCAACACCTGTGGCTGCAGGTGCAGCAGGCGGCACCCCTGAGGGGTGTGCTCGTTAAGCAGCTTTAAAAGCCTCCGTTTGCTTCAGTCCAGCGCTGGTCATCGTTGCAGTGTTCCTGTTGTGACTAGTCCCTTGTTCCTAGCTTTTGTGCCTAGTTCCTGTTTCTTGTTCCTCCGCCCTGGATTTCAGATTCATGTACTTAATTGATTTCTGCCTTCTGGATTTCCCTTTCTGTCTTCCTCTGTCTGCAGGCAGCCTTTCTCTGTGCTTTACCCTTTCATGCAGCCCAATTTGCCTGTGTTTTCTGTTTATTTGATGCTGTCCTTTGCTACTGAAGAACTTGATGCATTAGTCTTTCCCTTTTTTTAGATTTAGTTTCCTGCCTTTTCTCCTTGGATGGGTGGGTAAGGTTCCCTTTTGTGATATCATTTTCCCTGCTCCTGATCCTTTCTTCCTATTGGGATCCATGCCATGTTTTCCATTTCACTTCTGCATTTATTTCCCATTTTATTATTTAGGTTTGGGGTGCTGTTGTAACTAGTCCCTGTGTGAATGCCTTTTGTTTTCCTCACTATTTCTTTAATCACAATTCCTACTTGCTCCTTGACTTAGGTCTTAGGTATTTAGTTATCCTCCACCCATTGCTGTTATAGCCTTCTGGGTCCATGTTTGATCTACTGGGTTCGTGGGTTTACTGACATTCAAGTGGTCTTTCCGGTTCTCGTGAGTACTATTTCTAAGTTCCTTATTCAGTATCATCCAGAGTGTCAGCACACAGATCCTGTCCTTGCTTGCTCTCTACGTGGGCTTAGCGCTGTCAGTATCTGTAATAGCATAGTGGGTAAGGAGTTTGCCGACTTTCCTTTCAGTCATAAGGAGGTTCTAAGTGCTTACCCCACATCCCTTTTCATATATAGGTATTTTTGTTTCACTCTATCTGCACTCCTGGGTTTTAGTATATATGAGTCGTGGTTCTTGTGTGCACGTTGTTTGATTCAAGGTTATTCACTGTGCGATTTTGTGCACATTTCCCTTGCCATATTCGCTGCCTTTGTACTCCCCTGATTAATCCTGACAGAATGACCAGCCCAAAATTCCCATTGAATATGGCAAGTTTAAGAAAGAAAGGCAGCAAGGCCTCTAACAGATTTGTACAGAAAGCTTCCCCTACATTTACCTGTGACAATCAAATCACTAGTCCTGACTTAAATGAACTCCTTGTCACGAATGGGCATTTACGTGCAGAGTATTTTTCCCACAGGATGGCACATCTTACATTGCCTGATCCTAGTTCTGTCTTTTATTCTGATCCAGATTCTATGTCAGCACAAGCCTTAGCAGCAGAAAACAACACACTGTTAGACTTATTATACAAGAGTACCTCTGTTGTTGAACCCCATGATTCCAGTTGTGCTTCACCTCAGATTGAACAGTTTCATGGTACAAACATAAAGAATGGAGGAGTTCCTTGCATAACTTCTGTTTTCTACCCTCAGTCTAAAGCATACTCCTTTGCACAAGTACATACTGTAGTCCCTAATGCCAAGAAGTCTAATGTCAATAGTTTGCTTAAGGGAAACACAGACCAAGTTGGTAAGAGAAAGTATAAATCTCAGAACCTGCAAGCAGTAGATGACAATGTACAATCGGTGCACATCCAGATTGCTAGTGCAGGATCCAGCCCTGATGCCACTATGCCTCCCCCTGTGCCTACTGATAGTGATGTACAGTTAATGCAGGGCATGCTAAGAGCTAAGCTTGAGGAGTTAAGACAAGAATTCATTTCTTTACAAGAAGAGAATAAGACCTTGCACTCTTTACTGAATACACCTCAGACTTTATCCATTGATGTTGATGAAGTGAACACTGTTCAGCCCCTGAGTGCAGAGACTTTGGTAAACCATGATATTTGTCAATATGTTAGATCTATTGGGAGTGAAAGTCTTTCTTCTAGCACAGCGCTTAATCTGGGCACAGTTTCTGACAATTGTTCTGCTGTTTGTCAGGGATTGCAGTTAGCTGAAGATTTACAAGCCACTCCTTTACCTAAAATTTCCTGTGTAGCAGTTTTTCATAATTCTGAGCTTGAACACATACATGCTTCTGATTTCCAAACACAATCCACAATGGTGACATACACAGAATCAGTCACTACTGTAGGCTTAGGTTCTGCCCTTTATCTTGCTGCTGAGACTGAAGTAGACGTTCAAGTTGATGTGGAAAACGATACTACCTCTGTGTTCGCTCTTCCTTCTGCCAATTTTGGTCACAACGAACAGTCAGAGACAATACAGATTTTTGATTTTGATGGACCCATTCCACAGTATACTGAACCAAAAACCTGGCAGACGATTCCTGAACTGTTGATTGTTAATCTGCCACTTTCAGAAGCTAAGACAGAGGAATGGACAATTGACGAAATCCTGATTAATAGAGACTTTACTATGGTGATTCCTCTGGTTGATATTGACTTCTACAAAGGAAGAGACTCTGTGCCATCCACTAAGGAGAGGGACTGCAGGGGTACAGCTCAGTCTTTGGCTGCTGGTGCCAAGGAGTCAACTGCCCTAAAGGTGTTTTCCATTCCTGAGCCACAAATGTGTCTGTCTACTTCTAGGACTTCAGTCTGTCCTCCTACAACCATTGACTCTTCTATTATCCAGTCCACAGCTCTGCAGTCATCTTTGACACATGTGTCTTCAATCAATGAACAACTGCCATGTCTGCCATTCACTCAAGAGCCTTCACCATGTACGTGGTCAGTGCCAAAGACCTTGACAAGTTTGTCTTCAGCTAAAGAGATGGCTCCAGCTTGCATGCCTTCAGCCTCAGAATTTCCTCTGGCATGCCTGTCTTCGGCTACAGTGACTCATCGAGCAGATTATCCTTCAGCCATGGAGCCTCCGGTAGTACATTCTAAGTGCATGTCTTCGGTCCCAGAGCCTACTGCTAGTTTGGCTTCAGTTCATGAGAGACCTGTATTCTTCTCAGCCTCGCGGCCAATATCGGAGGTGTACCTGTCCACACTGTCAGATCCTGCTGCATATTCTTCTGCTCCAGAGATTCCTCCTGAATCTCAACCATTTATTACCGATGAAGGACCAGCCTGCCCTTTGTATGCTTCAAGGGGATCAACAGATTGCCTGCCTTTTTCACAAGACAATTCTCCCAACTGCTTGACTGTAGCATCAGAGCCTCCCGAAGATGCAACATCTGAGTCTGAAACTTCTGCCAGCTCTCACTTCAGAAACATAAAGCTGGATCATGACTCGGGAGAGCCTTACATGCGAGGCCATTGGACTTGCCTGGAGTACTACGAGAGGGAGACGGATACCATCCGGCACGGCCCAGTCACCGAACAAGTAGCCGACCAGGATAGCGGGCTGGGTGGTTCGCATCTGGGGTCTGGTTCGGATCAGCCGCTTCACAGCTTATTTGTTGCCGGATCACGCATGAGCCCGAAGGAAGGGACGGGCACGGCCCCCCAGCAGCAGCACCAGTCGGGTGCTAGTAGCTAAAGGAAGGGAATGACTGCTGCAGTTCAAGATGTGCCTGTTATTGCTCCTGCTGCGAGTGTGCCTGATGTACTAAGTACTGCGTCTATCACTCCTATCAGTATGCCAAACGTCCCTGCGGTTGTATCCCACGTGCAACAAGGTGGCTACACGACTGTCACCGGGAGTGCCAGCCTCGAACAACCCATAGGACTTCCAGACCTCCAAGGCATGGAACATATGCAGTCAAACCTTAGTCACTTTCAACCACAAGCCTTTTCCCAGATGGATGACAGAAAAGGATCCGAACCTCTACCTCAGCCACCACCTTCTTTTTCTGAACATAAACATTTCCTGAAACCTGCAGTTTCCTCATCTCCTGCGTGTCCACTCTCGGCAGAAAGGCTAACAGGGCTTCTACCATTGTCCAAGGCATGTTGCACCAGCCTGCCTCCCTCCTCAAAGACTTATAAGTGTCCACTCCCAGTGACTGAGCTTCCTGGACCTTCCAACTCTGCTTCAGGTCCTGCAAGTCTTTCATGCCTTTCTTCGAACCATGAGTCTCTTCCTCACCAGAAGACTGCCTATGACTCTTCTAGACTGCAGCTTGATTTTATTCATTCCAGTCCATCTGCTTTTGCCCAGAGGCCACCGTTTCCATCAGTGCCACCTCCAAAGACAAAGCGCTCCTATCATAGAAGGAAGATGTTTTGTGCGGGTGACGGTCGCCTGGAGACGGCCGTGGAAGGGGGTATACTGTCACGACTCGCTCCCTTCGCTCCCGTTCCTGCCACTTGGGGGCATGTTTTGGGGTTTATTCCCTACTGGACATTTCCTCCGATCCCAATGCTACAGTGCTGTGATGAATTGGGAGCGCTAAAACCTCATTTTCCAAGTTACTTCCCTTCCAGATCCATTCCAGGTTTTTGGCAGCCAGCATGCTACTTTAATCAAATGACTATGCTTCACAGAATGCCTGGCTCACTGCTTCACCTCCTCCCTTGCAGGACAAGGTTGGGTGGAGGATAGGCAACACCTGTGGCTGCAGGTGCAGCAGGCGGCACACCTGAGGGGTGTGCTCGTTAAGCAGCTTTAAAAGCCTCAGTTTGCTTCAGTCCAGCGCTGGTCATCGTTGCAGTGTTCCTGTTGTGACTAGTCCCTTGTTCCTAGCTTTTGTGCCTAGTTCCCAGTTCCTGTTTCTTGTTCCTCCGCCCTGGATTTCAGATTCATGTACTTAATTGATTTCTGCCTTCTGGATTTCCCTTTCTGTCTTCCTCTGTCTGCAGGCAGCCTTTCTTTGTGCTTTACCCTTTCATGCAGCCCAATTTGCCTGTGTTTTCTGTTTATTTGATGCTGTCCTTTGCTACTGAAGAACTTGATGCATTAGTCTTTCCCTTTTTTTTAGATTTAGTTTCCTGCCTTTTCTCCTTGGATGGGTGGGTAAGGTTCCCTTTTGTGATATCATTTTCCCTGCTCCTGATCCTTTCTTCCTATTGGGATCCATGCCATGTTTTCCATTTCACTTCTGCATTTATTTCCCATTTTATTATTTAGGTGTGGGGTGCTGTTGTAACTAGTCCCTGTGTGAATGCCTTTTGTTTTCCTCACTATTTCTTTAATCACAATTCCTACTTGCTCCTTGACTTAGGTCTTAGGTATTTAGTTATCCTCCACCCATTGCTGTTATAGCCTTCTGGGTCCATGTTTGATCTACTGGGTTCGTGGGTTTACTGACATTCAAGTGGTCTTTCCGGTTCTCGTGAGTACTATTTCCAAGTTCCTTATTCAGTATCATCCAGAGTGTCAGCACACAGATCCTGTCCTTGCTTGCTCTCTACGTGGGCTTAGCGCTGTCAGTATCTGTAATAGCATAGTGGGTAAGGAGTTTGCCGACTTTCCTTTCAGTCATAAGGAGGTTCTAAGTGCTTACCCCACATCCCTTTTCATATATAGGTATTTTTGTTTCACTCTATCTGCACTCCTGGGTTTTAGTATATATGAGTCGTGGTTCTTGTGTGCACGTTGTTTGATTCAAGGTTATTCACTGTGCGATTTTGTGCACATTTCCCTTGCCATATTCGCTGCCTTTGTACTCCCCTGATTAATCCTGACAGCATGTCACTGCTCTCGGGACTAGCTGATGTCAAATGTACTGTTTAAATGACTTCAAAGACATTAAACAAGTGTATATAAAGCCTCACAACCATTGTGAGATGTTATAAATCAAATTTTAAAAAAAAGAAATTAATTAAATTCCCACAGCTCTCTTGAGCTCACAACCTCATGCACTGCCGTTAGAAGTTCTACCATTGCACCAATGCTTCCAATGGGAAATGTCTGGTGCTAGTTATTATGACCTAATCAGAAAGCAGGGCCTGCAAGACCCTTTTCAGTGTCAATTCTAACGTGGCATGCCACCTAGATATTTCTTTATATCTGCTTATAATCAATTTTTTCATTGCTTCAATATTACTTCAGGCATCTCACCTCTTAGGCTCTTGCATTATATTTCAATATTTCATAACTTGCAGCAATTGAATGGTTGAAAGCACTTGTAACTCCAGCATGCAACAGCATGCCGCCAATTCCGGGACTAGCTGATGTAAAATGTGCTGTTTAAATAAATTGAAAGACATTAAACAAGTGAAGAAATTGCCTGTGTGTCACCGTGTGGCTGCTAGCTGTCTCTCTCCTGTACATTACACAATATGGCCTGGGTAGAAGTAGAATCCTCTGATAGCAAGTAAAGCAGAGAAGGGCTTTCAAACATTCTGCAGAACCCCTCTCTGGGACAGCTGGTGGAGAAAGCAGCATGGGCAGGCCTAGGGCCGTTATCCCATAAACTGGACTTTCTCCTGGGCTGGGTCGCCTTTTCGCAAGGGCTGACTACTGTGAGGCCCAGAGCCTGCAAGTGACAATGGCAGGTGGAACATAAGGCCAGTGGCAAAGCACTGTCCGAATCATGCAAAGGACACACAAAATAGTGGCATGCTAAGGGAAAGGCGTGATGGAAGAGACAAGGTGACATACCCATAGCTCTCAACTCACATGCTTTTGGCGGGTGTCACCTGCCTTGTAAAGGGCTGACTCACCCGCCAAGCCTCCTGCACGGCCATTCTTTCCAATGGGCATCTCACCCACCCAAAAAAAATCTGGTGATTTCACCCGCCTTTGCAAAACAAATGGTTGAGAGCTATGCATACCCCTTAGCCCACAGGAAGACCAAGAGGGCACTGCATGGGATTCCAGCAGCACTGAGAGTTCTCACCTTTCTGTGAGCTTGGCCACTCCTCAGAACCATGCAAAAGACACAATAAGAGTGTTTAGAAATGCAGAGATAGTTCCCTGGTTCACCCCTTTCATCCAGACCTGCTACTCCACCCGAGATCCTTGGATGGGAAGCCCCACTTAAAGCCAAAAGGTACTTGAGCAAGCGACTGCACATGCCTATAAATAAGGAGGTGAGAGTCTAATTGAAGACACAATATCCCAAACTTTCTCTGCCGGATAAAGTAGCAGACACTCTGGAGGTGGACTCATTCATGGTGAAGCACACCAAGGACCAGAAAAGGGCATTGATCGCTCATGGATAGCATGCCAGGACACGCTCCCCGATTCCATAGGTCCATTGGCCAAGATCATTAAAATGGTGGAAGAGACCAAATAGGCCCTGCCTATGGATGTGCATATTCTGGTTAATTGGGCACAAAGAGTGATTTGTTTAACAATGAATACCAACTGTACGATAGCAGCGGAGTGCAGACGATCGATTTTAGCAAAGATCGAACTGAAACTCAGGAAGTTGGCATCCTCTGAGGCCGCTGCAGCAGCTAAAATGCTTTTGTTTGGAGAAGCTTTTGTCAAAGACATGTCCAGATTTGTTAGCACCTTTGCTGCTCTGGACAAAGGTCAGACATCGTTAAAAAGAGTGTTTGTGCCCTGTGGATCCGCCAGGGCGGCAAAAGCAGAGGTGTCTCTGCCAGCCGCTGAGGTGGCCAGAGGCCCTATAGAGGAATCAACTGGTGACAACAGGAAGACAGAAGGCTGAATCCTTCCTTCCCCTCCCGTGGAAGAGGAAGGCATTGGGGCTGGTACTGCTGCAACAGGTGAGAGTACAGTCGTATGCACACAGCGCAGCAGCAAACAATGCGATTCCTGCGATAGGTGGTAGGCTAACGATGCACCTAAGCGCTTGGGAGGAGCTTACCGTGGACTCCTGGGTCGCAGAGACTGTGCAGGGGTGTTGTCTGTAATTTTTAAAGCACACAGACAAACGAAACTGCAGCAACCTTTTGCAATTTCAGAGTGTTAGGCAGAATCACATTCAATACCCTTTGGGAACACTACATGCAATTAAGACTACAAGTGTCAGTACAATTTCACCTTTGGTACAAGTCTGTACTACACAGTTATGTGGTAGCATTGGCTGAGCCTCCAGAGTTATCTCAAGAGTTTAAGCGAGCAGTAATTCAAGTTACACAAAGGGACCAACAAATACAGTGGTTCAAACAAACACTTACTCAAGGTTTCTTGGTAAAAGAATATACATTTATTTACACAGTCAATTAGAAAACATTACACTAGCAAAAGCAACTTAATATCATACACTAATACACCACAATACACAACCAATAGGATACTGAACAAATTCAGCTCCCCTGAAGTGGGAGCAAAATGGCACTTCAGTTACTTTAAAAAGGGGTAAAAAGACAAGGTTACAAGAAATGCAGCCCAAATACATTCATAGGTAGTGTAAAGGGTTTCAGTTAACTACAACCAGCAATTCAATTTGATAGACCTTGGCCAAAGTCAATGGTTCAGAGTCTTTGTATAGGATAGCACAGTTCTTGTAGATAACGGTTAAGTCTTTGCCATGGTTTTTAGAAGAATTCGGCTAGGCAAAAAGTTAGATGAATGTTTAGGGAAGGACCAGCCTTCAAAGAGGGGAAAGTTTCAAAAACATTCTCTGTGGTCGAAAAAAGTTCCGGACCGTGTTTGCACAGTACCTTTAAAGTGAAGAAGAGCTGTAGCTGAGGCAGTTGTTCCTGGCAGTTCGAGCAGACCTTGCTGTTCCTGTGCTTCAGTCGTGGGGAAAGAAGGAGGACGTCGGGAGGTTCCTGCACTGCCCAGGGAAGAGGCACCAAGCTTGGATAAACATCGGTTTAAGGTGTGAGTGCCTTAAAGACTACAAACTGGTATCCTTCCCACTGGCTATCTGGTTTTCCACAGCACTCTTTAGAAAATTCGACCAGGAGGGGACGGTTTTCAGGCGGCTTGTGAGTTGGTTGGTCCCACCAAACTCAAGGGAAGAAGTTAACCTTGAAGGGCTTCTCTGTCGATGGAGTTTCAGGCAATTTGGACCTGCAGCAGAGCTTCACCGGTCATCCAGGAGTTGCAGCAGTCCTCTTCCTTCAGCTCGTCTTCGGTTCTTTCGTTCCAGTGGTCCTCTCTGCTTTCCAAGTCCCACAGACCTGCTTTGAAACAGTTTTCCCCCATTAATTCCAGCCTGGCTGTCACTCACAAAGCAGGGTGGCTGTCCTTGCCGGACAGCCAGCCAGCCAATCACGCCAGAGTGCATTCAAGTCTCCTAGGGGACTAAGCACAGGGAGTTTCGGGCACCTCCTTCACAACATGTCCACCCCACTTCAGCAGTGAAACCCGCCAAAGGCCAACGAACAAAGGGACCAAAACTGGTTTGCCGTGCAGAGTTAAACACAAGGAGGACCTTTCCTAAAATAAACGGTGAAAAAAGTCGACCGGAGTCTGTTTTTACAGATAGTTCTTGGGCGCCATCTTGAAAAACATGGCTGACCCGATTTTTTGCTACCATTGTTCACGGTTGGTAAAATCATGGTAGTTTGATCTAAACCGCTGCCACCAGCCATTTAAAGTAGGAAAGGGTAACATTTGACTGTTACATGAGTGTTTTGACTCAGGGGATGCTAGGCAACCCCTCTAGCACTCTATAGGAAGATAGTGTGTGCTGGGTCAGTAAATATAAAGAGACTAGTAAAGTCAATTTAACTTTACATGCTCTGGAAGATGGTAGTCAGTCCCAGAGAAAGTGTTTAAACCTTGGGGAATCTGAAAGACACCCCTGTGCCACTGCATTGAAGGTGCTGTGTGACACAAAGAAAAATATGATGCTTATGGAGTTGTTTTAAAACACCATAACCAAAGAACACAAAAATAAAACAGACATCAAAATACACGGAAGAGTGGGAAAAAAGGCTCACACTCTTCCCAGGTAGAAAAATAAAATCCTAGAAATCCAGCAAAGTTGCTGGGGGTCTCAAAAGGTAAGGAAAATTAGCACATTTTGAGAATCCTCCTTTACACAGGAGGAGCAAAGCCTCATGGACAAGGAAGTATGAGAGTTGCTAAAGAAAATGGCGATAAGGCCAACGCAGCAGGTGGCGCAACGCTTCCTAAGCAATGTCTTACTGGTGAAACAGAAGCAAAAGGTCAGGCCGGTGATAAATCTCAGACAATTTAACGCCTTTCTTGTGTACCGACACTGCAAGATGGAGGGAATCCATCTCTTCAGGGACATTTTGCAGAAAGGGCACTGGCTAACCTGCATAGATTTGAGGGATGCCTTTCTAGCAGTACCCATTTCTGAGATGCACCAGCAATTTTTAGAATTCCTCTGGTGATGGCAAAGGTGGGAGTTTTTGTGTCTCCCTTTTCGGACTAACTTCAGCACTGTAGTGCTTCACAAAGCTACTCAGGTTGAGACTGATTTTATACATCGAGGATATTTGTCTCATTGCACAGGATCCGATGCGGCTGCCAGAGCAAATGGTCCCAATGACGGGTCTCCTAGAGAAGCTGGGGTTTCTCATCAATTGGGAGAAATCCGAGACCAGGCCACAGCAGAGAATGGAGTTCCTGAGGTTTATCACAGACTCAAAGCTGGGGCACTGTCTCTGCCCCTGTAGAAAATGAACGACCCTTTCAAACATCACAGTATTGACTTTCCATTAAAGACTAAACTTTACTTGACAGTCTCATGTTTGCTCAATCACCTCTTCTGTTCAAAAGTTCTTTTAACTAACTGATCAATTTTCCATCAATCATATGTCATAACAAGTTGCATTTGTCTGTAATTTTACAGTCATTTATCTAAGAAGGAATCTGCTGAACCTCCAAGGAAACCTGACAGCAGGTGCGGACACTAAACAGGCAGACAACACAGGGCTGATCCCTGCTGGATTTGAAGGCGTTTCATTACAGGTTTTGTTCTTCGCTGTACCCTGTTCGAGATGGAGTCATTCATTAGGAAGCTACACCGAGACCGTGAAAGAAAGAGGAATTGGGGATGAGGAATTGTGAGGTGATAGGACCATAATGTCATGATTCATGGACTAGGACAAGTGTCATGCCTGAGGGCAATCGAGTTTCAAACTGCAAAGACTACATTGACACAGAAAATGTTTTGTTTCTTTGATTTGTGTTTAATGTTTTTTTTCTTTTTAATATTGCTGCTTGAGTTTTAATAAAGAATAGTTTGCATAATACAAGCCTCTGTGTCTTTAATATAATCATGACGTTCCTTAAAGAAAGTATGGACAATATGGACTCTACCACAGTACTAACTGCCTCAATGGAGTTTACCATCAGACAGCATTTCTGGCTAGCCCTTTTTTCTGGCAATGTATTCCATATCGTGTCATGGAGTGCCCCTTACATTTTTCTGTCAACAGAGCGGCCAAGTCTCCCTAAAATCGTGGGAGTCTCTAGCAAAAGGAGACAGACACCTTCACTCTCATATTTGAGCAGGATTTTCTTTCTACATCTGCAAAGATCTTCAGCTGTGCCTCAGACAGACCCTTTGTTTGTGGCAACACTGGATTGAAGTAAACAACACACTGCACTGCTGAACACAGCACTCAACAGCACATGCTGGTCTGACTGGGGTTAAGCTGTGTCCTATACACCTCGACTGCTGAATTTCCAGCTGATCTCAGTGGCAACTTTGGATAAAGAGGGATAAATGGGATAGATAAAATGATCGTGTGTAATTTCAGCACAGGTGGTGTGAGAGAGGCTACACGGCCCATGTGATGGTCTGACATGCATATTCTGGCACACAAACATGACTGTGGTGTCTGACAGGACATATTCTTGCTTTGCTTCTAAATTTGATTAGAAACCACATCCTGCAGTCTCATATGAAGCACAGTTTAGGGTTCCTAAGCCATACCTTTCATTTTTTAAAGTTACATCAGGAAAGGAGAGGACCTTGCAATTCTCTTATTGATTTCATGTGCAAGTTCATCACTACCAGGTCGGTGTTGCGGACCCCAATCAGCGTCAATGGATAGGCTTCACGGAGGGACTACTTCACCTTAATGTCTACTTTCCTTAAGCCTCAGCCCGAGGAAAATCCAGACACTTCCCAACAGACTGGTCCCGCTGAATGTCGCTGTGGCTCATATGTCTCACACTCTGCCCGACCTCTATTGTCTTTCAAAGGCATACATGAAATGGACAACTGCCCTCAGGGTCACAGCGTTATGGAAGAAATGGCAGCAATTATATGGCTTTTCCCCTAGTCCATGTTGGCAAGAGTGTAACAATATTATTATACTGCAGGCCCATGTGAAATATAGCTTTGTCTTAGGATCTATGTATCATATGTCTGTCCTTCTGTAGGCTGTTGATTTCTTTGAGTCATAGATGTGTGTGATGTGTTGCATTTTGATAAGTCGTTCATTTTGTGAGGCCCATTGCTTCCGAGTCACATTTTACATGTTACTGTGTGGGATCTCAGCAGCGGGTCGAAGAATAGAAGAAAAGCATGACAGGCTTTAGTTAACAACAATATTTCCAGAGACACATGGGCTAGATGGAGCCTGGGGTCCCCTGGTATATTAAACAGGCCTGGCATTTCAGGAGCCACATAAGGAAAGACGGAAGGCCCTTTACCCTGGAATAGCGGTTGCAGAGAGTGGGGGCACCCAAAGCATTGATATGAACAGAAATGTGATATTCACAAATAGAGTGTGAGGTGTTCCTTGGTCTGTTGTGGTGTCGTCATGTCCACCTTTACATTTTTCATCATCCTATCATTATCGTGATGGACCCAAAACCCCTACTGCTAATTTTTCAAGGGTCATTTCTTCGCACACCACTCCCATTAGAGCACTTGATTGCAACTGTCAGATTACATGGTCACTGTCCGTTTCGATGCAGTGGCTGGCAACCCCATGGACTACCTGCTGGGTTATCCAGGTCTTCGGGCATCGACATCCGAGGCAGTGGAAGTTGAGACGAAAGCTCTGGTTAGCATGGTCAGATCGATGACTCCTCTAAAATACATATCACTTTGATTGTCCTGCTGATATTTAAATTAGTTTTCAGCTGTGTGCACATCTTGATTGTCCTGCTGCTGTTTAAATTCGTTTTCAGCTGTGTGCCCGTCTTGATTGTCCTGCTCCTGTTTACATTTATTTTTAGCTGTGTGCATAACCTGTTTTTCATGAGAATGTGTTAACAATGTTAACAAGCCACCCCTCTGTACTCTGGCTAGTCTACTACCAGTTCCCTCACCCTTCCTCAGTCCCATTGTCCCTCTGTACTGGTATTCCCCTCAGCCATACACCCGCTACCTCCCCTTCCTCTGCGTGTTCACTGTTTTTCTGTGCATTTTACCTCCCCCAGCTCCCATTGTTTTTCTCCCAGTCTGGTTCCCTGTCTCCCCCCTTTACCTTCTGCTCTTGCTGCGCCTCTGCGGCCTCAGCCTGGTAAAGTGTACCTCACTATCTGCAGTTTGCTATGGCGTTATCTATCTCTCCTATCTTCTCAAGCTGCTTCTCTATCTCTTATCCTTCACCCCTTACTAAGTCTGTCAGGAAGTACCTCAAGAAGGACATACTGAGCTCTAACCCAGGCCTTCCAATTGCAGGCACCTACGTCATTGCCTCTGCCAGAGAGACTGTCACAGACATACTCAATGTCTTTCCCTCACCCGTCCTATGGACTCTCCATTTGATTGCTCTTCTCTCTCCTTTCTCTTCTTCGCCCATCAATGGTGGCACCCGCTGGGAGATCTTTCTTGCCCTCTCCACCTCCAGGGTCATCATCAATGTCTACTGCAATGGTACCATCATGGTCCACGGTCCTCAACCCAACCTTCTACTCTTTGATAGGCTCCTCCCCCGCCTTATCAACCTCCCTCCGCCTTTTGCACCAGCTCCTTCAGCTGCCCTGGCTCCCATGCCAGCTGTGCCCACCTTGGCTCCCTTGCCACCTCCTTACCACCCTTCTACCCTCGCCATGGCATTCTTGCCACCACCCCACACATTGACAACCCTGTCTGCCTTCTCCTCTTGGGTGAACCAGTCACCCACTAACACTGTATCTGGGGCTCCCTTGCCCCTTCTAGTGCCTCCCGCACTGGTTCCCTCCTCACCCATTATGGTCCCGGCTCCCTTCCCGGCTTGGCTCCTCTACCCCTTTCTACCTCTGTCCCTCAGGCACTATCGTCACTTAGGGGTGCCCACTGTCCCCTGATCCCCCGTAAGTCTTTCACTGATTGCAATCTGCTCCAAATTGCCATGGTAGGCACTTGGTCAGCTGTCAAACACTCCTCTGACATCTGCAACCTCCTTGAACTCCTGGATTGTGATGTTCTTGCCATCACTGAAACCTGGTTCAAGGATTGCTCTGTCACAAGTTTTGACACACTTCTCCCAGAATACTACACAATACTCTCTCTTCCTAGACCAAAGAGACCAGGTGGGCGGTAGCATTGCCCTGAGTGTATCCCTGTGTCTGTCATTCCCACTCAGACCTACTCATCCTTTGAGTGCCTGATCTGTAGGCTTTCCCTCTCTCCAAGCTCTTCACTGCTGCTGTCCACCTTCTATCGGCCACCTGGTCAGCCCTCCCTCTTCCTTTCGTATTGGGCTGACCTGGCCTACTCTCTCCTTTCCTCCTCTTCTCATCTCCTCCTACTGGGTGATCCCAAAATCCATCACGACTCACGTGATTCCTTAAGACCTTTATGCAACCTTTGTGGCTCTCTGTTTCTTTCCATCTTACCATGTGGCCCAACGCACAGCGCTGGCCACACCTTGGATGCTCTCTTCTCAACTGACATTCCGCTATCTATCCTTCTTACTACTTCTCTCTCCTGGAGTGATCAGTTTCTCCTCTCTATTCACTTGAAGCTCTCTTCTCCCCTTACAAATGTAAGCCCGGCACTGCCTCCTGTCTATTAGGTCATCTGACCCATGAAAAGAGTCTCAGTAGCTGCTTTTCCCTCCACCTATTATGCTCCTTTCGCTCCGGCGACTGACTCCCACCCTGCCACAGCCCTCTCAAACTTAAACCTGTCTGTTTCCAATAATCTTTATAGTCTTGCCTCTGTCATGAGGGTACGACTGAAGCCTACCAAAAAGTACAAATCTTGGTATGACTCCAAATCAGCTTCCCTTAAACACAAGTGCAGGGCAGCCAAATGGAAATGGGATTCCTCTGGCGCACCCTCTGACAAACTGGTCTGCCGCCTCCTCCAAAGGCAGTATAGATTCTGCATCTGCTCCCAGAAAAGAGTCTTTATACAAGCCCGCATATCTGCCGTATGCAATAACACGGACACACTTTTCAAAGTCTGCAAGGAATTAGCCAACCCTACCGCAGCCTCCTCCACCATTGCACCCACCCAGGCATTTTGCTCGGCCCTGGCTGCACACTCACCTCAAATACAGTGGATATCATATCCTCTCTCTCTTCCTCACCACCTCATGTAGCAATATCTCTTGTACCACCCTTGGCCACCTCCACCCGTCCCCTTCTTCTCCCTTCTGTCTTCCCTGTCACACCTGAGGAGGTTACTAGACAAGTCCGGTCTATGAAAGCCTCCTCCAAACAGGTGGACCCCTGTCCCTCCAAAATCATCAAGGACAACATTGACTCTCTCACACCAGCCTTGGCTGACCTCTGCAACATCTCCTTTGCCACTGGAGTTTTCCCCACCACTGCTCTTAAGCACTCCCTTGTGCACCCTCCCCTGGAAAACTATCGCCCGATCTCTATCACTCCTTTCCTGGGCAAACTCCTGGAGAAGTTTGCTATTTCCCAGCTTAACCTCCGCACTGAATCTGTTGTCTCCTTCCAAAACCACCAGCCTGGTTTTAGACCATCCAAAGGCATGGAAACTGCTCTTCTGAACACCCGTGAAGATATGCTCTCAAATCTTGCTTCTAACTCTCCCTCTGTCCTCATTCTACTTGACTTCTCCTCTGCCTTCGATACGGTGAACCACAACACACTAATCGCACGTCTCTGTGATACCCTGTTCATCACCGATCAGGCCCTGGCATGGCTAACCTCCTTTCACTCCGACAGCTCATCCCAGGTGGAACTGGGGTCTTTCCTCTCCCCTATCACTCCCTCTACCTGTGTTTTTTTCCCCAGGGATCTGACCTACCCCCATGGATTTTCAATGGCTACATGGCCCTCCTGCCCCGTATGATAGCCACCTTCACCTCCAACGTTCAGTGTTACACGGATGACACACAGCTCTCCTTCAAGCTACCCTCGGCCTCTTCCTCTTCCTCACTAATACCTGACTGTCTGGCCGCAATTCATTCGTGGTGTGCTGTAAACGACCTCTGAACAGCATCCACAGCAGAATCACTCACCTGCCACAGCAATGAGGGTTTCATGGCCATTTCAGCACCAGAGGCTTAGGCTTCCTCAGAGGTGTACTCACAGACACCCCTGGCCAGGATGGTCTGTAGCACCAGTGGATTCTCATGGGCTACCACACCACGTCCTCCACCACTGCATCCAGTGCCTCATCACCTGCACAAATAGGCCACACACATAGGTATTGCAATGTTGTCAGCCAACACATGAACCTGCCATGTCACACATGACACAAAGTCAGGCATGCACGCAGTGTCAATGAAAGGGAAGGGGAGCCTGAAAGCAGACATGGATGTGTGTCAAATGGCAAAATAACACATATACTGCAGAGCACCTGCATCACACACAAGCATGTGACTGGCATAGTCCTTCCACAAACATGACTGATGCCAATACACAGATGGCATGTAGCATAGACATGACAGAATTGTCAACCAGCCTCAGACGGAAGTTGAATACTACTGACCATAGGCCATGTACAATGCATGTCAGATGACATTTCATGGAATTTACTATTAGAAAACACACATGTGTCACAGGGTGCAACAATGCCATGGTTTTGTAATACAGTGAAGGCAGGCATACAGATTCAATAATGCTAGGTCACATTGACATCACGCAAGTGAATAGGCATATTGAAGGGGATAGCAGGATTTAGAAGTGTGTGGGTACAGTGCAGTACATGGGTACGGCTTCAACTATGAATAAAAACACAGATCCAGTAATGTCAATGTCGTGGCCTGATGGCAGTGTAGGGGTAAGTGCCTTCATCATGTGTAAAGTGTTGGTAGTGGGTTGTAAGGATACAGTAAACCCCACCCCTAAGGGCGGGGGGTGGCTGGGAGGCAGTGCATGGGTTAAAATGGTTGCTCAGAGGACCGTGTCGTAGCAGACAGTGTGGGCAGGTGGCAAGTGCATTCTCTCAGTCATCTGGGACTACAGCAGGGGAGGGGAGGAGAGAAAGCACAACACATGAGGAAGCATCAGAAGTGCCTGCAGACCTGGAGAAGCTACACCTCCAGTTACATAGAGGCAGGGAGGCTGTACCAGAGGGAGGCCCCAGTTCAACACAGATTTGAAACACAAACTAATTTCCATGAGGAGTAACTGACCCTGAGGGAGTAAGAAAGGGATGATCAAAGACCATGAGAATGAAGTAAATACTGGAGGTGGAGTTGAAGGAATTGCTGGCCCAGGACCCATAGGGACTTGCTAAGAATGCACAGGGTTCAGGAATGAACATTCATAGCCACTGTGAGCCTGTGCCATCATCACAGTCCTAGGGGGATACCTTGCACCAAGCCTAAATAACTTTTCACACAGTCCAGGACTGGCAGAGTTGCAGAGGGAAGAGTGTAGAATCACAGAAATCCTGGTAAAGCCTGTTGCAGTAGTCCACCATATGAATTAACAGTCCTCTGGAGACAGTGAGCTTCTGGGGGATGGAGAGGAAAGGAAGAATGCCTCTGAGAAGGAGCAACTTGCAGGGTGACCTCACAGAGACGTCAGTCATGTGACGATAGAAGGCGACTGTTGAGTGGAAGATCATCACAGGCTATGCGCGACCACAGGTTGGAGCAAGAATAGGGCCAAGAGAGGCTGGACAGAGAGTGTCATGGAAGGAGGGAGCAGGTGTGATGATGAGGATTGCCTCGGTGTGCAGCACATGGTTTATATGCAGTCTGCATGACAACAAGCACGTATCAGTCTAAAATCACATGGGTCACACATGGCAGTCATGACAATGTAGCCTGAACTGGCAGACAATCATAACACATCACCCAAGCAACATAAACATGGCCTGTACACACATGCATCACCACTCACCGGACATTCCCACATACATTGGCAGGTCGCCCACGCCTTGGATCTGCTCTACTGCAATGAAATCACTAGCGATCTCCTCATGTCCATTGAGTTCATCGTCCGCTGATGGTGACCCACTGCCATTCACCAGAGTAGAGTTGAACTTTGTAGCCAGCTTGTCTTTTGCTCGGTGTCGGAAGTCATTCCAATGCTTCACAATATCATCAGCTGTCCACCTCTCATAGTCCAAGGCGCTAATACGGTCCGCAAAGCACTGCCAGTGGGTAATGCGCTGAGCAGGTGTATGTTTGCTCCCTGCCTGCACCAGCATGTCACGGCCGTGTTCCAACACGTAGTCCACGAGCATGTCCAGTTCCTCAGCACAGAAACTGCTCTTTCTCGACGTGTGGGACTCCTGTGCCGTGTCTGGGGTCTTAGCCTGTACCGCTGGAGCATGCTTCTGCTTCTTGTGAGGTGGTGCAGACCCTGAGTGGCTTGTACCGCTCTGGTCAGTAGGGGTTGGAGTACAGGTGTACTGGCCTATGGAATCAGCCACCAATGTAACTACAGAAGGTCAGCTTGCAGGTATTAGTAGCTGAGTGCTGTTGCCAGGACTCTGCGCCACACGTGTCTTGGCCTTAGTGACAAGGGACTTGGCCCCTGAGTCACACTTGGCCGGGACCAATCCAGTCCTGGCTGGGTGACCCTGAGCCAGGGCGCTGGTTGCTACAGATGCCCCTGCAGCTTCCAGACCCTGGCCGGTGTGAACAGCAGATGACACTGCTGCTCCAGATCCCTGGTTGCCGGTCCCTGGAACTTGCACCACACGTGTCTTGGCCTTCGGGACATGGAAATCGGCCATAGAGTCACCCTGTCCCTGTGCCGGGACTGCTACCGTCTGGGCTGGCTGACCCTGAGCCTGGGTAGTGGTAGCCTTGGCTGCTCTGGACAGCAGATGGCACTGCTTCTCCGGGACCACAGGTGCTGGGTATGTCAGCAGCTGCTGCATCTCCCTGCCCCGGTTGGGTGTGGGGCATAGTTCTCCCTGCATGGCCCTGGACACATTGCCCCCCTGGGCCACCTTGGCCACCCTGGCCAGGTCATCCACCTTGGCCAGCTTGGCCACCCTGGCCATGTCGCCCACCTTCGCCACCTCTGGCAAGTCGGTTACCTTTGCCTCCCTTCCCACTTGTTGCCCTCCCTGTCATGGCACTGATGGACTAGCGCAATGGGAGGTGCAGCCAACAATTGTCCTGGGCAATTGGAGTGAGGGGGCAGGGTACGTGATGGAAAACGTACCATTATGCTCCAGAAAGGCTCAATGTGACCCCTGGTGAAAAAATAACAGGTCGCGCAACGCTCAGGCACCCGAAAAACAAAAATCAATGTGTACGCAACCCCTCGGTAGCCCACGTGTGAGTAAAAAACATCCTGCAGTACACTGTGTCACCCAGCAACACAAAAAATGCGTACGCGTGGTACACTTAGGCTACTATGACCTCGAAAATGGGGTATGTGACACAAAGGGGCAACCACAGTTGGAAAAATGCATCTGTCACCGTCTGTCTCATAGAATGAAAAAAATCACACGTGTGTGTGCACGTAGGCAACCCCCCTCCCAAAACAAGAAGTATGCACTGCCACAGTAATGAACTATTCACGTGTGAACCCAAAAATATATGAAGTTCACACGTCCATCCCCACGAAAAGCCCATACAGTGCACTGTTGTCCTATGCAGACCTTTAACCCGATACTGAACGGCAATGCCCAACGTCCAGCGAGTGTCACGTAACTTATGCGCTTAGGGCCTTTCCTCTGATTACATGCTAACGCACTGTTTCCGCACGTGCAGAGTCACTCTGTTTCCAGCCAGCCACGCAAAAGAACACAGAAAACCCACGCTCCTGCCTACAAGGCCATTTACCTGCCTCCAACTGCCCGAGCTGCCTCCTACGAGCCATCTGCTACTGCCAGCCCACTCTGTGTGCCTTCTGCCCACATGCCCTGCATTTTGGTGCCTGCTCTTCAGCCATTGCCAGTGATCCTGTTGTTGTGACCACCTCTGCTGATCCTGAAGACTTCTGACTGCCATAACACTGCTCCACAGCTCAGCCCCAGGACCACCTTTCCCACCCATACCTGCCTTAGGTGTTGCCATGTCTGACACCACACCATCTGAGGCAAATGGCAACCCCCCAGCAAAGAGGCAGAGGGCTGTCAGCTTCTCACCCAGGGAAGTTGGCATCCTGGTGGAGCAAGTCCTGGGGCATCATGATGCCCTCTTCCACGGCCCATCGCAAGTTGCCAATGAAGGACGGAAGAGGATCTGGGGGGACATTGTGGGTGCCATCAATACGGAGGGGGTGGCACCCGTGACTACCATCATGTCCTCAAGCTCTGGGAAGACTTCAAGTCCAGGACCCACAACAAGGCCCGGTTCCTCATCAAGGCTGGTGATGATCGAGCGAGGTGCCGGGGCCGGTTGACCACCGACGAGATTAAGGTCCTGGAGCGCTTCTGCCCAGCGCTGTACCCCCAGGTCTTGGAGTTGGTGCTCTATCTGGAGGCGACTGGTAAGTGTTCATTTGTTCTTGTCCACCCTAGTGCATGTGAATGTTGATGTGTGGCTGGAGTATGCACCTTGGCCTTATGTCTGGCATGCTTCCTTCCTGTACAGATGTCTGTGTGCATGTCCCTGACAGTGCTGCATGTGAGTCCATTCAAGCGTGTCCCACATCGATGGTGTCTGTGTTGCAATGCGTGAAGCGCACCGGCATGTAATGATGCGCACATATTTGCATACCTGTTTCTGGTCTGGGGCATGCGAGAGGTGTGACACATGGGAGCTTATGTCACCATCATGGACATGCATGTTGTACACGTGCGTGTGTCTGAGTAGTGAATGTGTGACTGCCCAACACTCCGCATGTATGTTACTTGAGTTCTTGATTTGTGATTGCCTCCCACTGCCAATTTGCCCTCGAGTGCACTGTGACGTGATAGCTCCATGGCCTGCCTCATGACTGTCAGGTGATGTGTGTGAATGAGATGTATATGTCCCAGGATGTGTGTGATTTGAATGCACAATTATGATCTTGTGTCAGTGCCTTGTCCATGGATGTGAATGTCTGTTGTGAATGACAGACATGTTTGTGAATGTGTGTGAATGGCACTTCCCTGTGTGTATTGGAGGGTGATGATGGTTGTGACCTTTGACAGTGCCACTGATGTACATTTGCATTGTGACAAACACACATACCCACATATGTTCAGTAGCCTGATGATTGTGTTCTATGTTTCCCTATCCACAGCGACGGTGGAAGAAGAGGGTGGAGAAGCCGCTGTGGAGCAGCGCAGCAGGGATATCTCCACCAGGCACAGATGCAGGGCCCAGTCCTCCTCCCAGGTACCGGTATCTTCCGAGAGCGAGGAGACTGGTGCTGCCTCCACGACAACGGCCGCAGCTGTTGAGGGGAGGCCCAAGAGGGTTAAGTTGGTTGTGGGCACTTCGGCAGTGGGAGGGACAGGCGAGCCCACGCAGGGGCAATCCGATGCGGAAGACAGTGGGGAGTCATCCAGGTTGTTGGTGGTGGAGGAGGAGGAGGCCACATCAGCCCAGCACATGGGGCTCAGCAGGGGTGATGAGGTAGGTCTGACTGGTGCAGTCCAGGATCAGGGGCTGGAGGCAGTGCAGGTCACTGTGGAGGGGCCTGTGACTTGTCTTGTCCCCGGAACTGCAACTGCACCAGTATGCACCTGCGGGCATGCCTCATGCCGGATCCATCCGCATGTGTTGGATGTATCCACGCAAATGGATCTTCCACTACCTGCAGATGAAGCAATTCGTGACAGGGTGGAACCGTTGCTAGCCGGTATTGCGAGGCGTACAGCCAGCATTCGTGATGATGTGCAGGCTTCAAATAGGGGGCTTGCACATCATCAAGATGAGGTCTGTCGCCTCATTAATTGGCTAGCTCAGTTCCTGATCACAAATCTGGTATGTGTGCTGGCTACTGCTGCAAACCCACCTCCTCCTTTTCCTCCTCTGTGCGTCAGTCGTCCTCCCTGTCCATCTTCCACCCCAGATACCACAAGGGCCCCCTGTGTTCCTGTCCCAACCCCGACAGCCCGTCTGGTGGAGATCACATCCCTGACACAGTCGGGAATCGAAGGAGGATCAGCAGAGGTTGTCACAGCAGCAACAGGAGCTATGGCAATGGAGGAAGTGCAGGCACCTAGCAGAAGGGCACGTGCACGACGGCCCCAGGTGGTGTCATCATCCCGGAGGCTGTGCTTGTGGCGCAGGCACCAGGCATTTTGGCAGCAGCAGGCTCAGGGTAGGATGCAACAGGACTCGGGGCGTTCATCATCAGAGGGGCAGGTATGGGCCATCGGGCAGGAGGCAAACGTGGACCTTACGACAAGGATGTCTTCCGTGTTGGAGTGTTTGGGCCAGCAAATCGGGGTAGAGCGGCAGCGGGCACAGGAGGCGCACCTCACCATGGCCAGGGCGGAGAATTCACTGCGTCGGGCAGAGAGGCGGGCGGAGGTCCTCGAGGAGACTAGCAGGGAGTTCGAGAGGATCATGGAGGAGTCCCTGCAAACCCTCGAGGGGGAAGCCGAGGCACGCCTACTGGAAGTGGACACAGTGTTCGATGATGCCCTGGCGGAGACTATGAGAGAGCATGGTGAGGAGATGGACTAGCCCGCTGCCCTTGTATACAGTTCTTTAGGAGTAGGTTTCATTTGTTTTTTTCTTTTTATTTGGAGTTCCTGGACTTTGCTCTGCAACTTGTATATAGTTATTTTTGTATTTTATTTTTAGGATTTTTCTACATGTTTTGGGACCATGGACCTTGGATCTTTGTAAATATTTGGATTTTAATTTGAACAGTTTTTTAACCATGAAGGAATGGTTTTCACATGATATGTGATTTCATTTGCACATACGTTAATGGACAAGGACCACATATTTGACTCTTTCATTTTTTACACCACATTGATTTTGGTTTTCACTTTCTTTTGGTTTTTGATTTGGTTCATGCATGTTTAATTTGATGTTATTACTGTGTGTGACTTAGATACATATTTTTTGATATAATTTTTTAACATTGAAATCGAACTGGTGTCTGGTTTCAACGGTTTAGTGCATGTTTCACTCCTTCATGACTCATTTGCATGTTCCTGCTGTTCACCAATGCTGTTCATGTGTGTGCACACATGCAAGCATGTGTGATGTTAGGATTTACATGACATGGGGCATGTATTAGGGAGCATGACCAATGGATGGGTGTTGAGGTGCACCAGGGGGGTGCAGCGTGTGGTGGCCTTTCAGTTGGCATGTGCTGCATGATTGTATGTTGGTCAAATGTGTTCTGGGGTAGGGGGTGGGGACACGAGGTGGGGCTTGCCTGCAGGTTGCCATCACTGGATAGAGGTGGGGACATTAGGCGGGGCCCGCCTGCAGGTTGCCGTCACAGGTGGGGACATGTGGCAGGGCCTGCCTGCAGGTTACCGTCTCTGGTGGGGGTTGGGGAAATGAGGCGGGCCTGCCTGCAGCTTGTCACCACTGGAGGGGGGTGGGGACATGAGGCGGGACCTGCCGGCAGGTTGTCGTCACAGGTGGGGACATGTGGTGGGCCTGCCTGCAGGTTGACATCACTGGTGGGGTGTGGGGACATGAGGCGGGGCCTGCCTGCAGGTTGCCGTCACAGGTGGGTAAATGTGGTGGGCCTGCCTGCAGGTTGCCATCACAGGTGGGGACATGAGGCTGGGCCTGCCTGCGGGGTATGGGCAAAGGTGATGGGGTTGCTATGTGGTGTGGCCTGCCTGCGGGGTATGTTCACAGGGGATGGTGGGTGTGCCATGTGGCGTGGGTTACCTGCGGGGTGTGGTCACGGGTGATGGGGTGGCCATGTGGTGTGGGCTGCCTGCTGGGTATGTTCACGGGTGATGGTGGGGGTCACATGTGGTGTGGGCTGCCTGCGGGGTATGTTCACAGCTGATGGGGGGGCCATGTGGTGTGGGCTGCCTGAGGGGTATGGTCCAGTGGTGGGGTCTGTCTGTCCCGTGAGGAGGTGTCTGCTTCCAGGGGAGTTGTGCATGTATCGCGGTGTATCCACGGGCCTTCCCACGTGATTTGGCTGGTGCGAACGGGGTATGTGATTTTGCTGGGGTGCGGACGGGGTATGCGCAGGCCTTACCACGCGATTTGGCTGGTACGACCGGGGTACACGATTTTGCTGGGGTGCAGACGGGGTACGCACTGCCCTTCCCATGCGATTCGGCTGGTGTGAGTGGGGTACGCGATTTCACTGGGGTGCGGACGGGGTACGCATGGGCCTTCCCACGCAATTTGGCTGGTGCAAGCAGGGTATGCTCTGATTTTTCACATGACTACGATGGGTGGGGGGCTGTGTGCTGGGCCACGGAGGGCGCCGGGCCTTGATCCGTATTGGGCTTTTCCCTGGCTTTTTCCTGCGCATTGGGGGCGTTACTGGCACTGCTTGGTGTTTATTGCACCACGGCAACTGATGCCTTGGAAAATCCATGAATACGTGTGCTGTGCAATTGCTGGTTTGCGCCACAGCTGGTGCACATGTGGCGTACGCTACTTCTCGGCGCACAGCACTTTCACTGCTTCTGTGCTGGATTCTATGAATTGGGCCCTAAATCTGAAGATTTAGCAACATTTGTAAATGATGTTTTCATAATCGTGCATATACTCTGATATATAAGTTATAAATATTATCAGTAGGTTATGGTTGTACTGTATTTATCACAGTTCGTACAGTCCAGTGTGAAACGCATGAATTAATGTACAAACACACACACTTTAATATTGCGACCATACTGTTTTGGAAAACATGTACAGAAATACATGTTTGACATTTAAAGCCTTACACAGTAACAGATTTTGGATTGAACTGTTTTTTAAATTTAGTATTAAGCAAAAAAAGCACAAGATGCAAATACTTACGGTAAATTGTTTCTATCCTGCAAACTTTCAGAAACGCTCGTGCAGTTTGTTTTAAGATGTAACTTAAAATAAAAAAGGAACCATCATTGAATCATGTTATAGTTCACATTAGAGATAGAATTTAAACAATTTCATAAATTGCGACGTAGTGGTGTAGTGGTTAACGAGCTAGGCCTGATAGTATGAAGTCTTGAGATCTAATTCGCGTGGAACCTTTCATTTTTATTTTTACAAAAAAAGGACTATAATTGGCGCTTCCCATTTTTATTTTTAAAAAGGAGGATTATAATTTGAAAAACGAAGAGACAGACGCCACATCTGATATTTGCTTTACCATGGCAGGTGAAACCTTTTTTTGGGGCAAGGCATGTGACACCTGCCAGTGGCACGTGTCACTTGTTGTGGTGACGTCACTAGCATATGACACAGGCCATATTCGGCTCCTACCCCTACTGCAGGCCCCGTGCCAGAGAAACCTATCAACGGTAGCTTAGACCTGCTGCTGCATGTGACCGTATCATTTTTGATTGGACAGCTGCCTTCCCAGGCTGCTCACTGACCAATCACTGCAAGTAGCGTGGTCGCAAGAAACGCCAACATCATTTCCTTGGTAACACTGCTTCTTTATCGAGTCAGAGGTGTATGCCCAAAACTGTCCACAAAACTGTTAGCCTGTTTAAACAACAGATCTTCCTACGTGACCCCTTCGCCATGAATAGAACTACCATTCCAATGCATTACAGAACCCACCTCAAGTGTGTTATTGAGATCAATTGGAATCAGCTCTGTGGTGTTGGTCTTTTAAGAATACGCGTCATGACTTCGTCATGACTCACTGCCAATAAAAGGAGCTGGTTGTGGAATAGACTCGTCAGTTTGGACTCGGGAGTGAAGGGGAGAGGAGGAGCCCGTGCGCTCTGCTGCACAAGAAGTTCTTTCCCCCCAGGCAGCCCGTGACTCCTTCCACTCGGCGGAGCTAGCAGTGAACCCTAGAGGGGTCTTTTGGCGGCCTCTTCCTCCATCTAGTGGTAGTATGTGGCACTCCTCAAAATCTGCTTCCATGAACTTTATTGCTTGCTCTTTGTTCTCGGTGCTTGATTATGTGCACCCGGCACAGCAGAGCTTCTGGAGTTTGCTTTACACCCCCGCAAAGAGCTTGCTACGCTGAGCTGAGCTGTTCTCCGCTTTGAAAATGCCCTTTTCAGGGCATTGCTGTTCTCTGCGCTTAATTTTGGGCACCAGGCACAGCAGAGCTTCTGGAGTCTGCTTTACACTCCTGCAAAGAGCTTGCTGCACAGCGTGTACACACTGCCCTTTTTAGGGCAAACCTGAGCTGTTCTCCACTTTGCAATTGCCCTTTTCAGGGCATCGCTGTTCTCTGTGCTTGATTGTGGGCATCTGGCACAGCAGAGCTTCTGGAGTCTGCTTTACACCCCCAGCAAAGAGCTTTTTGCACACTGTGTACACACTTTCCAACTGCCTTTTTTAGGGCAAACCTGAGCTGTTCTCCGCTTTGCAATTGCCCTTTTCAGGGCATTGCTGTTCTCTGCGCTTGATTTTGGGCACCTGGCACAGCAGAGCTTCTGGAGTCTGTTTTACACTCCTGGAAAGAGCTTTTTGCACACTGTGTACACACTGCCCTTTTTAGGGCAAACCTGAGCTGTTCTCCACTTTGCAATTGCCCTTTTCAGGGCATCGCTGTTCTATGTGCTTGATTGTGGCACAGCAGAGCTTCTGGAGTCTGCTTTACACTCCCGCAAAGAGCTTTTTGCACACTGTGTACACACTTTCCAACTGCCCTTTTTAGGGCAAACCTGAGCTGTTCTCTGCTTTGCAATTGCCCTTTTCAGGGTAACCAAGAGCTAACTTCTGACAAACTGTTCTTATAAGAGCAAGTACAAAGAGTGGCGAAAGAGTTCCTGCTTTACCCTCCTCCCTTGGTCTCCCACCTTATGTCCCTCCTCCCTCTGTCCCCCATTTTCTACCCCACTTCTCTCTTGCTTGCTTTCCACTCCTTTCTCTCCCACTTTTATATCCCTTCTCTCCACTCCTCTCTTTCCTTAGAGCCCAGATGGCTGCAGAAATGACTGAGCTGCTCCACCTCCAGGACGCTGAAGAAGATATGGACACAGACTGATGCAAGAAGAGAGCGTGGAAGACTTCTGCCAATATATCACCAGCTGCATCACCACAAAAGCAGAAGTTGGCTGGACCATCAGCTGTGGACTTGAGCACCAGCAATGGCATGCTGCTCTGGAGCTGTAAGAACCCAGCACAGAATCAGGTGGCGCACAAGCAGATGCCCCTCCCACCCAAGAGCATCTGTAGCCTGCTAGTCTTTGTGAAAAGCCTGAAGACTCAAAAGGACCTGGTCGCCTTGCTCTGTGAGCTGTGCACCACACCAAGCCTCATGCTGAGCATGTGAAGATATCACTTACCAGAGTGGAGGACTACATGAGCATGATGGACACCCTCACCAAGCAGCGTCTGCAGTACTACATCTTCCCATTAGAGCGAGTGAGGTCTCAGAGGCCCGTGATTCGTTGCCTCCTGACAATCACCAACTTTGGAGACATCCCAGAGGAGCTTGAGGAACATGGCATCACAGTGAAGAGTGTCATAAAGCTGACCTCACTGGCAGACATGAGCAGAAAATTCCTTCTGTTTGGTGCTATACTGGCATCAGCTGGCGATGGAAGACCTGCTGACCTTACAACAGTCACACGGCTATGCAGCTGTGCAGTCAGCATGGACGCACTGAAGGGCAGACAATGACCGATCATCTGCTTCAACTGCCAGGGCATCAGCCGCACATCTGTGTTCTGCCACCAGGAGCCACGCAGAGTGTGATGTGGGGAGGACCACACATCACAGCACTGCCCCAGAGATCGAAGTGAGCGGGTAACCTGCGCCAACTCCAGGGGACCTCACCCTGCCAGCTGCCGCAGATGGCAGGCCCTAACCAGCATCAAACAAGACAAGCAGAAGAGGAGAGCCCCAGGACCACTGCAGACACCATGGAACCCAGCATCCACTGCACATACACCCAGAAAAAACTGTCATGCAGAGGAGCAACGGAACCCACCTGCCACACCAAGGCACTGCACATCACCAGGACTCTGAACAGACAATGTAACAAATGGCGGAACAACCCACTTTACCTAAAGACACCACCCAACCCGCCACAAGCTGCCGTCCCAGCGCATGAAGGTGGAGCAGCGAGCTCCATCAACTGGAAGGCCCTCATTTGAAGATTGTAGCTGTTGTTGCAGAGCTGAACAGCAACCCCACCACATTACCCAGAGCAGGTGCTTCAAACATGTCTGCCCCTTTGTGGAAATGTATTCTAATAAAGAGTGACTCATTTTATGAACACACTGATATTTATTTTTTACATATGAAGTTATGCGGTTGCAACCACATGGCAGCTGGGAACCATGGTCTGTCTTTTGCGCTCCCTCATTTCTGCAGGCTTGCCCACCCCAGTCCTCCTCTTCTGATCTCTCCATTTGCCTTATTTGCTGTCCTTGGTGTGATGCACCAATGACATTTGCTTAACTACATTATCCCCTTCTGTATAAAAAAAGACGTGAATCAGTCCATGGCAAAGTCGTTGTACCTTTCAGGTCGTTTCTTGCTCCTGTTAGGTTCTGGAACTGCGTCAATCGCGTCTTCTTGTTGCAACATGTCTTCTTTATCTACTCCTATGCTTTCAGCTGTAGGCTCTTGTGTGATGTTTCCCTCTTCTTCAAGTGGTTGTTCCCATGCCTCTTGTTCACCGCCCTGATCTTCCCTTATCTGTGCTTCTTCGTCCATTGGCTCTTGTGTGTCGCCCTGATTGCTCTTCTCTTTCTTTCTGTCTCTTTCTGTGTCCTTCCTGCACTCTTTCTTGCTGTAGAAAGCCACTCTCTCAGCATTCCATTTATTTCCGTCTGTAGTGTGTACATAGTGTTATTGTGCTCTTTGCACTTTTTTTTTAACTTATTTATTACGCGCCGAAGCTCGCAAGCATCAGGGCGCGAAAAAAACACGAGGACGGAGATTCACAGGACAACATAAATAGAGAGAAGAGAGGGGAAGCAGAAAGAGGGTGAACTGGTGCGGTGGTAGTTGCCTAATTATTTGAAGAGAAAGGTCTTCAATTGCTTCCTGAAGAGTTGGATATTGCTTTCCAGTTTCCACTTGCATTGGTATGCTGAATGAAGGGATTGTTTGCTGGGTATGTTGTCTGTTCCAATGGAAGCTGAACTGGGTGCATGTACTAAATTTGCGTCATCACCTTGTATGGTATGCACTATCCTTAATACAGTGCCGATGGATCCGTTTTATGTTGATTCCTGGGACAGGTTATGACGAACTTGGGAGGACGAATTGGGGTGTAACATCTCGGATAAGGAGTGGGGTGGATGCAGAAGGCTGGATTTAGGAGTAAATTGGACCTGAATTTTCAACTTACCCAACAGAAGGTTTTGGTCGCCTGTATTGGACACCGGTACGGATGCATAGTTTGGGTCTGATGGATAATGACGTGTGCTGGCGCTGTGATAAGGGGTGGGGTACTTTGTTACATATGTTATGGATTTGTCCGAAAGTGTGTGAATTGTGGGAGGGTGTGCTGGACAGAATGGACACAGTTTTATCTATGAGTTATCCTAGTATGCCTTTGCAAGTTCTTTTATTGTCTGGCAGAGAAAGATGCGAGATTGCTAGGCGGTATTCGCATTGGATACACAAAGCATTGGTGGTGGCGACGGCAAAGCAGGTTCTAAAGGTGTGGAAAAGTAGGAAAAAGCCACTGGTGGGGAATTGACTGAAGGATTTTCTGATGTTGTCAGACTTCGAGAGGGTTTTGTTCCGTGGGCAAGGTCGGGAGGACTTTTATTTGGATCTTTTGGTGCCCTTTCACAATCTGTATGGTAAGTATAATGGTTGTGTCACCTCCTGCGTAACCAAGTTCATACAGGTGGCAATGTTTTACCAATCTACTTAACCTATTCTAACATTACATGTCTGCTTCCTGTAAGGGAGGCATGATATCAAAATGATGACAGACACAAGAACTGCAAGTTCAAAACCTTTATTAAAGTTTTCAATGGGGTTGGAAAACTCCTATTTTGCCTTACAACTAAGATGGGAGTATTCTCGACCATCAAATAATAAAGAAAACACAGCCCCAGTCAGTCTATATCAAATCAAAATGGCGTATACTAACCAAAACCTAATGCCTACACTATCTCTCATACAAAAAGTATGTAAAGGAGGAATATGTATGCAAAGGAAAATCAGTGTTATAAAATAAAGGATCAATGTGGCTGAGTCAGCCTTACTCCCCACTTTGGACAGCACAGAGAAAGGCGGCCCCTGTAGACAGAATGACACAATCTGGATCGGGTTCTCAAAACAAAGGCAGTTCAAAACATGGATGGAGGCCCTCCTGGCCTTCCACATTAAAGTTACTTATTCCAGCATTCCAAAAGTTCTTTCACAGTTCTTCAAAAAGTTCACGCAGATCTCCATCTGTTGAGCTCGGACCTCTCAAAGGTTTAACAGTTTACATAGGTCTCCCTCATCCGGGCTTGGACCTCTCAATTAACAAATACCTAATTCAATGCAGATCTCCCTCAGCCTGGTTCGGACATCGTAATCATAATACTTGCAGGGGTTCCCTTCCCCAAGCTTTATTCACATTCGCTAGGCTTTCCCTTCCCCTAACTTATCACACTTCCTCAGTCGGGCTCTGACCGTTCACTGATGTCAAAGACTTTCGAATTTGCAAGGCTTTTACTATAGACCTTTGCAGGACCACTTCGACTTTCTCTTCAACTCACACTCTTGTGTTATTTGCCTCAGTGTCTCTTGGTCTTGGTAGTTCAGTACCATAAACACAAATGTTCATACCAATTTTCACTTAAAGAAATCACCTTTTAACTTCCCCTTTTGCCAGGATTAATCTTGACGAATGCGCCTTTCAGAGTTTGTTCACTTTGCTGCTTTATAACAAAATCTTTCACATTTCACGAAGACTTTCGAGTGGGCTACTTCCTTTCGCCAGACCACTCCGCTACTCTATAGCTTTTAGTTTAAAGTTCAATAATGATTAACCTCTCATGCGGGTCTCCCTCAGCCAGGTTCAGACCCTGCTGGATTTGCAAAAATAATTGTCTCTGGACTTCAAGTCTGTAAGAAACTCATGGTGGCATCAGTAAAGACAGACACAAGTGATTACAGTTCAAGGGTGTTTATTAAACTGAATGCAGGGTGGAAAAATACCTAATCTAAACCTAAATCTAAGATGGGGGGAAACGTCGACTCTAAGATGGGGGGAAACGTCGACCATCAATTGAAAATAAGGCAGTCTTAGTGGTCTTGTGAAAAAATAAAAAGGGCCTATACTAAGAAACATATTGGCAAACCTTACAACTAATACAAAAAGGGTGTCGGATGGTTTTCAAGAAAAGAAAGAAGTGTTGACAAATAATATGTCAGGATGCAGTAACCTGGGTCTTGCTTGAGCACGGGGTAAAGTGGGATCTTGGAGCACAGTACACACCCGAGCTTTACCAGCACGAATTGACAGTTCTGTCCCAGTCTATCAGGAGTCTCAGTGGCCAAGTCTTGTTTTCCTTGAAAGTCTCTTGCCTTCGAGGACCTGACATGTTCAAATAACAACAAAAAAAGTTCCTTCAACAAAATTTAAGTTTGCTTCCTTCTTTTGCTTAGGGTGAGGGTTCTTCACCCCTGGTTCCCCCTCTTCCGGGCATTGACCCACGCTCCTCGTGGAGTTGGGTGATAGCTTTTCACCCCCTGGATTGCCCTATTCTGGGCTCTGATCCTAAAACAGTTCTTATCGATATCAAGGCCTTCAGTGGTTGAGTCTCCTGGTTCTGAGGGCCTGATAGGTTTACAAAAAAACAACTAACAAACACAGAGTTCTGTTCTACATATATCTCGGGTGATAGCGTCACCCATGAGTCCCCCTGTCCGTGCGCAGACCCCTCTATACTTTCATCCTCCCTCCACCAGGCTCACTATGGCTTTTCCTTCATTCACAAATCATAATGTCTTTTTAAACTGTTTCAGTGGCCATCCATTGTCCGATTCACCTTTGTCAACACACTGTTTCTTGGGACTTTAGACTTTGCCACTTCCTTGTCAGCATCCCGCTTCCGGGTTCACTCTTGCCAACTTCACATTCACATTTACTTTCAATGTTTACAGGATTCACTTCCCTTGCTCTCTCATGTGATGGGATTCACTTCCCTCTTTCTTTATAGTTCTTAGGTCAAAGGTTTTCGACTGTACAGGGATTTTGCTTGACCTCCTGTGTGACCACATTGACCTATCTTGGTGGCTCTCCTACGGCCTTCTGGTATCTGTAGTTTTGCACTGATGGGGATGGACCAGGGTTTCTCGGAGCAGCACCCACATGGTGCCGGTCCCCTTCTGCAGCTGGACTCCCCTTTACAATCTTATTGTTCTTTGAACTTCTCTCACTTTGCCATTTTGCGACTTTCATTCACCACAGCCCGGTTCTTATTGGTTCTCCTTCGACTCACAGGCTGTGATGAACCGCTTGGCTTTCCTTGTGGCCGGATTCAAGGCCAGTACCACGGTAGCAGGAGGCCCCCCTCGCTCCCGCTTATCAGCGTTGATACACTGCGTTTACCATTGACATACGCTGCAACACACTTGGGCTATTGTCCTCTGTTTTACGATTCCTTCTGCGGAGGTTTCGCTGGGTTTTGTCAAAAAGGGCATGGTTGTATCGCTCCTTGTCAGCCTTTCGGTATTTGCCGCCTTTCTCCTCCTCTTGAACTGCTTGGTCTGGATAGCTGTCTCGTCATGCAGTCTGCCTTGCTCGTACTGTGCTCTCTTGCTCCACTTTTTATCCCTGTGGGAAAAGGAAAGGGCCGCCAGGTGTATGTGATTCAGGTTAATTGCCTGACTTTGCCTGACCATCGTGTCGGGACATGTCAGATAAACAGCTTTAGGGTTAGTCCAGTGTTTTCTATGGTGTGCACAAGTGTTTAGGTCAGGAAAGGGAAGAGTTGGAGTGTCAGAGTAGCCTACGGAGTAGGATGATGAGATAGGTTATTTATAAAGAACTCAATACCCAGGGGTTTCTAAGCACGGGCCTGGGAATCGAATCTGCGTTGCTCTGTGTCGTCTTGCTTCCAAGGCGAGCACGTTGCTTGAAAGGCGAGCATGTTGCCCCTGAGCTATCCTCCCTATAGGGCAAAGATTTATACGGAATTACAACCTTCGTATCAGGAGGGTTGAGGACCTTAGAAGAGGGAGGTTGATAGAAGTGACCGGGATTGTTCTTGTGAAAGGAACCACGGGATTGTGGGAACAGTAGTGTTTAGTCCAAGTAGACTGGGTGTTCGGAACAGAATGACCAGCGGGACATGAGGAAGAATGGTTGGAAGTATTCAGACAGGGAACCGGAAAGCAGGGATTCTGAGAGAGATAGTTTGTAAATGCAACGGGGTGTGGGATCCTAGGAGATTGGTTATATACGGAGGTGATGATATATTTGAGTAGGAGAGATTCAGTGGATGAAAGGGGGTAGATGTGGTAAAGCCCACAAAGATCTTAGGAATCTCACCCTCCTCTCCTACTTCCCCAGTATGATACCACGTCTCACCTGGGCTATTCTCCCAAGCATAACCCCGGGTTCCCTTACCCAGGTGATCCTCCCTCGCTTGTCCGCCCCCAGGGTTGGGATCTGAAAGCACCAGCCTGTCCCTGGCCACCTGAATAAGGGATTCTCGAGGTCTTACTGGGTGAATACCCTCAGGTTTCTCACAAGTCCCAGAATGCCCAAAGCTTTGCTAGCTCCCCAACATGGAAGACGGTCTTCATCGGATGTTTTCCTGAGATCAGGGTCTTTCCACCGCCCCCTCAAAGGCCTGGGATTTTCTCTCTCACCCAAGGGAGGAGCTCTGGTTTGGGCACTGCCAGGTAACCCCAGCTGCCCCTGGTTTGGCTCCCTGGAGTCAGATCTCCCTCGCCATACTGCAACCTCTCCTGTACTCACAGGCCTGGTAGTTTGGCAGTCCTCCTTAGTCCAGGCCTTCCAGGGTCTCTCCAGCTGCAGTCCTTCTCTCCTGCCTTCTGTGCTTCTTCCAGTATCCCCAGCTCGCTCAGAGTGTGCCTGTGTGCTCTACCTTTTATACTGACTGGGACCCTTAACAGGTTTCTGGTGGGAATGATTGTAGAGGGAGGCCTGACCTTGCCTGGCCTCATTATTGGTACATTGACATAGAGTTGGTCTAGTTGATGTGTATACCTTCCCTTGGGTAATCTTCATCACTTCTGTTTGACTCTTCTTTATACTAGTACTTAAAGGATAGAATGAATGAAGGGGATTCTGGGAAATGTAGTGTTTAGCAGACTTTGAAAAGAGGCCAGTTGAATAATTGTCAGGGATACGTCCATAAGAAAATTGTTATTATGGGTTTTGTAGTGTCCCTCAGAAGGGGAGGGCATGTTATTGTTAGAAAGAGGGGAATACATGTGTCATTGGGATAAATGGATTTTGGTTTCCTATGAGGCTTTCGCCTTCTTCTCTTCAAGGGAAAGCACTGGGGTAGGATAGGACTTAGTTTGGAATATCCCATGAAGGCTGGGGGTATGTCAGGTAGGGATGCTCCGGAAAGGGGGCGATGCCATTTCTCACCTCAGATGCCCCACCCCCGCTTCCAGAGGACCCCTCACACAGGTGATCTTCCCGCATTGGTCCACCCCCAGGGTCTGGCTCCAAAGGCGATGGCTGTGCCCTGGCCACCTGAGTAAGAGATCCCCGGGGTCGAAACAGTGAGACACCCTCAGGTTTCTCACATTCCCTAGGTACAAGCCCTAACATTTGGATCTGTGAAGCATACCCAAACACTACACCGCTTTGAAAGTGACACCCTGGAGGTCAATAGCTTTAGGTACATTGTTGTGTAAGAGTCTCCTGCAGGTATTTTTGTGTTCATGGAACAGACCCTTAGACATGCATATCAGATGTGTTCTCCTCCACCCATTTAGAAGTCGTCATGGTTACATCGTCTTCTCATCAACCACTGCATGTGGCTCTGCTGCATCTGATTAGTTTCACTGTCTGTCACTGGTGTCTTAACACAAACTTAAATGTTTTGCCTCACAGCAGTTCCTCCTTGACTTTGACCTTTCACTCTTTCATTATATGGTTTAACCCAATAGGGGTGGTAGGCAAAACCTTGTTACAGTTGCATCATTTTGTCTCCAGCAATCTTGCTGGCAGGATTTTCCTCCGGTGTAGGGTTAATGGGATCACGAGACATATCACTACAAGGTGATTCTTGGGCTGGCCACTTTTTCTTCTCTTCTTCCTGCAATGGTCTTGTTGGCCCATGATGATTGGCCGCTTGATCCTCCATCAATATGACCCCATAGTGACCAGCCAGATCACCACCATGAGGCATAGCAATAGCATTTGTATCTATGCCATTAAAAGACTGCATTGCTGTGCTTTTTGCCATACATTGTCCATGATCTGATAAAGACAGCTTGGCAAGTTGTTGATCACATCAAGATTCTTCCCAAATAGAATGTGTTCTTGGGTATGTTCTTCTCTTAAATATCTCCCCATTCTGGTTAGTTCCTTGAGAGCCACCTCATGCCGTCAGAATCGCAGACGAACGGCTTCCCTGGAGCATGGATAAAAACCTGGAGGGCTAGATGCAGGGGCATTGCTAGGTGGGGGCAGAGGGGGCTATAGCACCGGGTCTTTTGGTAGTAGCCCCCAAAAGAAGCTTGTGGACTACAATCATAAGGCTAGCTAGCCCCGAATCCCGACTGCCCTGACATTAGCGTAGCCCTGGATATTTTCCAGACATAGCAACACTCTGCCTGCACCCTTTGCCTAGACCTCAAAAGACATGCTAAACCTGCTCGTATCTGACATCTGGATCAGTCACTGATTCAGGCCTCCATACCACTCTCCCTTCCTTTCTCATAGGCTCTGGGATCTGAACAAAAAAAAAAAACGTGTCCCTTCATCCCTTTGCTTGGACGACTGGTACACAGTTGTGAGGATAGGAATCCTCAAACGCAGAGAAGTGAGGTCTAACCAAGGGCCAGAATGGCAGACAGGATCCTCCAAGAGGGCGGGAGCGGTTGGGACTGGTTCTCCTCTAGTTTTTTTAAATAAAGTTTTACTGTCCCTATACTTTTTTTTATTTATTTTTTTTTAATTTTTTTAACTTTTATTTTTGTTGGCAGAGGCAATTGACATACACATGCAACAGAGCAGCTATGAGGTGACAATCTGAACAATCAACAGAAAGCAACGGCACATATGAGCAGTGAACAATAGTCGCGTGGAGAATAAAGCACTACAGTGCATGTAGTGTCAGGGCACATAGCAACAATAATTACGGTGAATTATTAACCGAGGAGTGGGCGTCCAGACCATTCAGATAACTATTAAAGGCAGTCCAAAAGTTTTTAGACCGGGATCGGGCCGGGAGGGTACTGATGTATTCCTCCTCACAGTTCTGAGACCAAGTCAATAAGTTTAGCCATTTCCGGAAGGTAGGAGGAGCAGAGCTCTTCTAGCTCTGTAGAACACACTTTTTGGCAATTATACCGCACACATTTAAGAGCTTAGCCGCCCCTCTGACCTCCTCGTCCCCCCATACCCCAAACAGTACACCCAGCGGATCGGGCCCAATAGCAGTAGCGCAGATTTCTGACAAAGTTTTCAGGATCTCATCCCAAAATGGGGTTAGCCGCGGACAGTCCCAGAACATGTGTAGATGGCCCCCATCCCCTGCACCACAGCGAGGGCAGAGCCGTGGCTCAGAGCGGGCGAACCTGGAGAGCCTGCGCGGGGTGTAATATATCCTGTTCAGTAGTTTGTACTGTATAGTGCGGTATCTAAAATTCAGGGAGACCCTATTAGTGTGAGAGCACATTTCCCCCCATAGTTGGTCCGTGAGTTCTACCTCCAGTTCGGAAGCCCAGTCGTCCCGCGCCCCAGAGAGCTGCGACGTGTCAGTCGTGAGAAGAAGTTTGTACAATGATGATACCACCCCGCGGGCCCCACCCAAGTTGGCGATGTAGGAGATCCCAGGGGAGTCGGGGGGTTCGTTGGGGAACTCAGGCCATGCGTCACGGAATGCAGCACGGAGTCTGTAGTATTGTAGAAGTTCCATCGGTGATCCCGAGTGGCCCGGTTTCCAAGTCTGTGGTGTTATGAAGAGCCCATCCGGGTAGAAGTCAGTTAGGGCTAGGTATCTCAGAGACCGCCAGTGTCGTGCCATGGCTGTGTCATTCGTGGGTTCCAACCTGGGGAATTGCCAGGCGGGGAGCCACTTGTAGTACGGGTGTTCCTCATTGCCTGCAGTAAATATCCGCTTCCAGGCCAGTAAGGTGGTTCGGACTGTGTCTATGGGAGAGTTTGGCTCATATCGTGGGTGTAAGATTAAGGTCATTATGTTGGTGCCAGAGGCAGCAAGGGTTTCTAGCTTGACATGCGGGTGGGGGGGGCCCAGGTTACCAGTAGGTGGCAAACTGTGCCTGCGCTGTGGCCCAGTACCGCATAAGATCAGGAGCAGTGAACCAGCCTTTCTCGTAAGGAAGAGTCATGGCAATCCATTTATTCCGCACTGCTCCAGAGTGCCACAGGAACTGCGCGCACAGCTTGTGTAGGTCTGGGAAGTACTTCTTGCCGGGCTATATGGGGACATTCGTAAATGTGTACAACAGTTTGGGGAGCAGTATAATTTTAACCAGAGATAATATCCCCGCCAATGACAACGGTCTCCACCAATTCTGCCATGGCCAGGTAATTGTTAGCTAAAAGAGCTTCTTTGGACAGAGACACCTGAATTCCCAGATATTTAATCCCGTCAGGGGACCAGCGGAGCGGGTACTCCGTGGCAGGTTGGTTTGTGGAGCTCGTGAGGGGGAAGAGTTTTGATTTTGTACAATTGATGGTGAAGCCAGAGTATGTACCAATACGGGTAATGTCACGCTTAATAGGGTCAAGGTGGAGGTCTGGGTCTCTAACGAACAGCAGCATGTCGTCTGCATAGAGTGAGATAATTTCGGGGGTACCCTGCAGCCGTATCCCTTTGCGTAAGTGGCGCTCCCTGAAAAAGTCTGCCATAGGCTCTATGGCCGGTGCAAACAGGATCAGGGAGAACGGGCATCCCTGGTGGGTGCCTCTGAAGAGAGGGAACAAGGCAGACGTTTGAGAGTTGACTCAGACCCTGGCGACCGGGGAAGTGTACAGCAGTCTGATGTATGCAATCATTCTAGGCCCAATACCCATGGTCTCTAGGACCAACCACATGTATTTCCAGGACACCATATCAAAGGCCTTCTGGGCATCTAGGGTGACCGCGACTGCACTCACATCCTAATTGATTTGTGCCGTAACGTTAAGAAGCCTCCTGATATTATGTGACGTGGATCTCCCGGGCACGAACCCTGACGGGTCGTCGTGCACCATGTATGACATAACAGGTAGGAAGCGGTTAGCAATCACCTTGGAGAAGATTTTTGTATCCAAGTTCATGAGTGAAAGGGGCCGGTATGATCCACATTCATCGCTAGGCTTACAAGGCTTGAGCAGGACCGTGATAACGGCCTCGCGTAATCTCGGGGGGAGGGATCCCAACCGGAGGGACTCATTCCACACTCCGAGCAACTCGGGGGCTAGTATAGCAACATGCTCCTGATAGAATTCTGCCGTTAGTCCATCGGGGCCCAGTGCCTTTCCCTTTGGGAGACTAGAGATAGCCTCCACTATTTCGTCCAATGTAACGGGGGAGTCTTATTGGTCTCTTGTCGCTGGGGAGACGATAGTGGTGGGAATCTGTTCCAGGAGCTCCCGCATCTGAGAGTCGCTGTGTTCGGGGGGCTGGGAGTATAGCTCAGAGTAGAAGCCTGTGAAGACCTCGAGGATATGCTGATCGGACCACTGTGTCGTCCCCTGACTGTCCTTAACACAGGTAATTTGGGATTGGCCCCACTCCCCCCTCGCCAAGGCGGCCAGCGTTTTGCCAGGTCTGTCACGCTCGCCGTATTTCCGTGCAGCCTGTAGGCGGCTGTGGCACTGGACTTCCCTATTGGCCAGCTCATTGAAGGTCTTGAGCTCCTCACTGATCTGGGAGAGGACACCTGGGTCAACAGAGGACGGGTGAGCTTGCTCCAGGTCCCGTAGTTTAGTTTCAGTGTGGAACAGGGTGGCTCTTATGGATTTGAGGACTCCCGACTCCCTGGAGATGTACGCCCCCCTAATGAAGGCTTTGAAGTCATCCCAGCGGACCCCCAGGGTGGTGGACTGCAGCAAGTTGTGCTCAAAGTAAGACTGAATATCAGCGAGGATGTCCGCCCTGAACACAATGTTCCGCAGAGCGGCCAATTTGAAGCGCCATGTGTTAATGGTGGGAGACGGTATTCCCAGTTCCAGGGATATTGAAATCGGCGAGTGGTCAGACAATGTGCGTGCATGTATGCATGTTTCAACCACCCTGCCCAGCATGGAGCCGGATAGCAGGAACAGGTAGATCCTGGAAGAACTGTCATGCACTGATGAATAGTAAGTGAATTCCTGCGTTTGTGGATGCAATGTCCTCCATGCGTCATGTATGTCGAGTGTCGCACAGTGGGTCAGGAGGCTACGCGCTACAGCTGGCAAGGGTCTGGAGGCTGTGCCAGTCCTATCCAACATGGTATCAAGAATGAAGTTCGTATCCCCCCCCAGGATGATCTGCACCCCCACATACCCCATCAGTATGGATACCACCTGGTCAATAAATTCGGGAGGATCAACATTAGGGCCATTGGTATTTACCAGCAAATAGTCCCTGTTGGCAATGGCGCAATGCAACACAGTATACCTCCCCTCAGTATCTATGTAACTCTTGTGGAGAACAAACTTAAGGGACTTATGGATCAATGTCAGCCTTCCCCTTGAACGAGTGGAATATGAGGTGAAATATCTGTGCGGTCCCGAGGTAGGCGCTATACTCCTAGCCAGCGGGCCCGCGGAGTGTGTCTCCTGCAAAAGCAATATTTTGCAGCCGTGCCTGCCGGCATATGCCATAATCTTGCGACCCTTGGTGTAATTGCTTAGGCCCCCCCTATACTTTTATTTAAAAAAGAAACCATGCTGGAATGGTTTCGTTTTAAACTATAAGTGTAGGAAGAAGTTGAAACTTGTACCTTGAATGCACTGCACTGATAATTCCCTTAAACAGCAGGCACATGTGTTTGAGTTTCTATTGTGAGTGGGAGGGGGTGTGGTGATGGGGTTTGTAGGGTGCTGGGCAGCAGTGGCGTTTCTAGGAAGGGGCCCCTCTGAACTTCTGCACCCCCCTTAACTCCTGACCTAAGGCGAGCAGTGACTGTGTTCTCTGTTTGTGGTTTAATTTGTGATACTATGGCAAATGTCTGCATATCACACGGCAAATGCTCTCCTTTTGTCTCAAAGGTAGCAGTGATCTTGGTATGCATTCTGGCATCGGTATGAACATGAGTAGGAGACAATTCTCAGGTGTTCCTGCCCGGATTCTGCACTGTGACCTCCATAGTGTACAGAGCAGCTTACAGCCACCCACCCCCGCCAGCGGAATGCAGCACACGAAACGTCTAATGATGGGTCATTAGTCACTGAATGGTTTCGTGCCTGCATTCTGATGGGAGGGGAGGTTCAGTGGGTTCTGGGTAGTTGGGGTGCACAAAAGCCTCTCTGCAGGAATGCTTGTGACGTCACACATTACCTTTCATAGGCGGCCCCCCCACTTTTGTCTATGGCCCCCCCTACTTTTGTCTTTGGCCCCCTGTGTGCCCCTCTTAAATTTGATTCCTGGTGGCGCCACTGGGGGGCAGGCCACTAGGGAACATAGTTCCACTACCTCTTTCCGTACACTTCGACCACTGAATGAAGCATGGTCAGCAGGGCTGTGAGAACAAGAAAGAACCTATTAAGAGAATAGCCAGGCAGTGAGCGAACCCCCCCTTAGAACCCGAGGAGCCTGTATACAACAGCACTTGCCAAAGAAGGCAGTCCAGGCAGGCGGCACCACTAACAAGAAGGCCGAGTGCGCTTCCAAGTTGATGGGCTCTTTGGTGGGGTTCTTGGAAAGGGGCTTTGTCTACTATGGCAGAGAGATGGAAGGGAGCAACTGAGAAACAGAAAGCCCTGCTTTGGACTAGGGTAAGTAGGTTAAATAGAAAATAGGAAAGTAAGGCGTACATGGCCTCGCTGGTCACTCAAGTCTAATCGTGTTTGCTCAATACGTTTTTCGCCTCATTTAAAAACAAATATATGTTATGAGTGTGCGGGGGGAGGCTTGGGAGTGGAGGATGTCAAGGAGTGGGGGTATTGACTATAGGGGCGGTTGAGTGGGACCCCCATTTAAATAAGATCAGGGGAAAACATGACGAGCAAAAGTGCACACCATTAAACTAAAAACAAAAACAAAAATAGAACCGGTGCTAGAGAATCAGGAGAGGCTGCCAGTGAGTGGGGGGTCAGGAAGAACAGAAGGAAGGCGTGTGGGCTACGCAGTGCCTGCACAGGCCAGTGTTAAATCAGAGCAAGGCTGAGAAGGGCTTATATCTTTTATTTAAGAATAAGCTATCACGACAGCAGGCACAACCTCTGACAGCCAGGCTTAAACTGACCATCAACCGATTCCAGACCCCCTTCGTACCATAACATTCCACAATAGAAGCTGCTGACATCACAGCCACCTAGCTGCATATAAACCATCTAAACAAGTACATTAAAACATTAATCTGACTTGAATAGAAATAATCAATACATGCATTAGTAAACACTTATCACATTGTGAACTACCGATTGCAGTATTGAACAAAAACATTGTGAACTGAATATAAAAAATACCTAATCCTAACACATCTCCCCCCTTTGCCTTTATTGAAGCTGAGGTTCATTCTACACAATAGTCTCTGAGCCATGTCAGTCTTTTCCTTGCTCTCCCTCTGCACATACCTGCATTCTCCATACCACTGGTATCTTCACCATTCTCACCTCTTGCCCTCTTGAGCTCTACCTTATGTTCCACAACCCCCTTGTTGTCAACTATCATATCCTCAACCACTTTGTTTTTTATCATACTGTCCTCATCCATGTTGGATTCACACTTAACCAATCTTGAGCCAGACCAACACTCCCCACCTTCTAAAATCACCACATTCCCTCTGACAGCTGCAACTTTTTTTGGACCTATGAATATGCTCTCGACACATTTGGAACCCAAATGTGGATTCTTTATCAGGACCATATCACCCTTCTCCAACTTAGTTTCTCTGGCCTTATTGACATCATCAAATCTTTGCTTGTTTGTGCTTCTTTGATCAACCTCATTATTTCCTGGTGATCTATGTCTACACTCCCTGCCATCTTCAACCAACCTGGACACAGTTTGGTTCCAGGTTGTCTTCCTTTCAAAGACACAAATGAAGATACCTTATTAGTTGAATGAGGTGTAGTGCAGTAGTTCCACATCAATTCCTTTAGTACTTCGGTCCACTCTAGACCAGATGCCAATGCCAATTGTATGCCACCCTTAACAAACCTGCTTGATTTTTCAACTAGCCCATTTGCCCTTGGGTGGTACAATGCTGTACGTACATGTTTGATACTAAACTTTTTGAGAAAATTCAACATCCTCTCTGAACAGAATTGCACCCCGTTGTCTGTTACTATAACCGTGGGGAAACCCTCTCTGTAGAACACATCTTCCAGAAATGATATCAACTCAGATGTGGTAGCTTCACAGAGTGCCTTCCATTCTAACTATTTAGATAGTCCACCATCACAACTAAATATTTGTAGCCCTCACTCAGTTCTTGTATGGGACCAATCAAGTCAATTGCTACTTTCTCCCATGGTTCTCCAGGTACACTCACAGGAGCAAGTGGTACTTCCCTGACAACCTTACTCTTATTGCTCCTCTCAGATTCCTTACAATATCTGACCTTCTTCTCTACGTCACTATATACACCTGGCCACTAAAATGATTGCCTCAAATACCTCTTGGTTCCTTCTTTACCTAAATGCCCTTGATGAGCCACATTCACTAATTGTGCTCTAATGCTACTGGGGGGTACTACTTTATTCCCTCTTCTGAGTATGCACCCATCCTCAGACAAATTTACTTCCTCCCTCACTTCAAAAAATCTGTTATAACATCTGTCCACATTGTTTTCGTCTGGCCAACCATCCCTTGTCCAAACTTTCACTTGGTTCAACTCTTTATCCTCTTTATCCGATTGCAACCAATCTCCCTTGTTTATTGCATTACACCTTATCTCAGCAATATTAAAGTCTTGTTCCCTGACTGTTTCTGTGTTCCCACCATTGTCCACCAAAGCTTCTACAGGTAGTCTGGATAAACAGTCTGCAACCACATTTTCCCTACCTGGTATGTAACATACTTTGAAATTGTAGCCTAACAATTCCACCATACATCTGGAAATCCTCTGTGAGCCTTTGGCCCAATCCACACCACTCATGAGTTGTACCAACGGTTTGTGATCAGTTCTAACTTGAAAAGGCTGACCCCATAAAAAAACTTGAAGTGTGCAATGGCCCATGACATCGCCAACGCTTCTCTCTCTATTACAGAGTAATTCCTCTCTGCTCCCCTCAACGGCCTTGAGGCGAAAACTATCAGGTGTTCTGTTTTACCAGAATCATATGGGGATAACATGGCACCTAGACCTAAAATGTTAGCTTCAACTGACAACGTGGTTTTTCTACCTGAAACAAATCCACTAAGAGATGGCGCTTGAGCAATTGCTTCCTTTATGGATGTAAATGCCACTTGGCATTCCTCAGACCACTTGAAATGTACTCCCTTTTTCAACATATCCCTTAATGGGGAAGAAATGGATGCAAAACCATTCACAAATGTATGATAATATTCGGCCAAACCCATGAATGACCGCAATTGTCCTTATCCTTGGGCGAAGGAGCTTTACTGATACTGTCTACCAATGATCTTTTAGGCGATGTACCTGCGTCTGATATTCTGTGACCTAAATACTCCACTTCTTTAACTGCAATTTTACATTTACTTCTCTGAACCATTAAACCAGCCTCTTTCAGTCTTGTCAAAACACACCTTAACACTCTCTCATGTTCACTCTCATCCTCAGCATATACTAGTATATCATCTTGAAATACAGTCACATGATCTACCCATTCAATACTTCCTCCATCACTTTCTGGAAAACAGAGGCAGCTGAAGCCAGACCAAAAGGCATTCGGAGAAAATGTATGTTCCCTCAGGAGTAATAAATGCTGTGAGATGTTGACACTGTTTAGAGAGTGGCACCTGATGGTGCGCTGCCGACAAATCAATTACAGAGAACCACTTGGGTTCCCCCAATGTGGCTAAAGTCTCAGCTATTATGGGTAGAGGATGTCTGTCTACTAAAATGTTTTGGTTCAAGCTCCTGAAGTCCACACACATCCTTAATTTCCCATTGCTTTTAGTAACTAACACAACTGGCGATAACCATTCAGTACCACCCACAGGTTCAATCACTCCCTTCTTCATAAGATCTGCCAACTCTTCACATAACTGTTCTCTCATATTTAAGGGCACATGTCTAACTTTATGAACAGCCGGTTGAGGATTTCTTTTGAGCCTGATATTGTGTTCAAAATGTCTGAGCTTGCCCAAATTCTCGGTGAATACTTCAGGAAATTCTTTAGACCATTTGTCCTCCATTTCAGCAATAGTTACTAGTTCCGATGCACTATCTTGTACTCTTACAAGTTTCCTTTGTTCCTCCCAGCCAAGTAACGAAGCACCCTTCTTCGATACCAGAATGTTGGCTGCACACGTTCTGCCCTTGTACAGAACTTGTGCTTGAAAATGTCCTAAAATGTCAATCGGTGATTCACCATAGCCACAGGGCTGCACATTTGCCAATTCAAGTGATCTTGGGTCTTTCCTCAACACTTTCTTTAAGGTCTCCTCCGATATGATGGTCCACGGTGAAGCCGTGTCAACTTTCATCACCATTTTTCAGTCATCAACTTCAAATTCATCCAGGGGCCCACCTTGTTCACCAGAGACTGCAGAAATTTGGAAGATGTACCTGGCAGCTACTTCTTGAGTAGGAATCACCGTTGACGCATTCAAAGTCATTCTGCTCGCTTCGCCACTGGATTCTCTTGACTCCACCATGTTGATTGATGAGTCTCTGCAAACGTTCGCAAAATGTCCTCTGCGCTTGCACTTAAAACATTCAGCGAATCCCACTGGGCAAGTGGGGAAATTCGGACCATGTTTAAGACTGCCACATTTAGTGCACCTTGTGTTCCATCCATCTCTTTTATTACCACCATAACTAGGCTTCCCTCTCTGCCCAACTGCACATACAGTCTGTGATGCCTGTTTGTCTGTCTTCATTTCTTTAATGTACTCCGTGGTCTGTTCAATGCTTCTGGCTAGTGCAACAGCTTGATACAGACTAACATCCTTCGCTAGTAGTTTTTCTTGTATTTTCAAATTGTTGGTGCACCTCACCAGTTGGTCCCTGATTAGCGAATCTGTTAGTGTTTTGAAGTCACATGTGTGGCTCAGCGTTCTTAAAGAGGCTATATAAGACTCAACTGACTCCGAAGATTCTTGCACTCGCTGAAAAAACATATGTCGTCAAATGTTATGTTCTTCATGGGTTCAAAGTGCTCTTCAATTATTTTTTATGCTATGGCATATTCATCAGCATCACCAGCTTCTTCACCCTGACCTCTCGACAAACTGTCAAAAATACTGCGCCCTTTAGGCCCCAAATTATGTAACAACAACGCCTTCTTCCTAGCCAAGCTGAATCTGTCTCCTCCAATAGCCACCAGGTAATTGTCAAAAATGCCCTTCCATCTGTCCCACCTTATCACAGGGCAACCTGGTTCAGCTAGAAAAGGTGCTGGGGGAGATATTGCTGCAGCCATGGCCAAACTTACAAATCACCCACACTGCCTTAGATCCTTTTTACAGTGTTCAGAGAAGTGTTATGGTCCACCAAGCAAAGACTGTAAAGTCTGAGCTATCTGAAGTGTTGAAAGAATTGAGACAAGAGTGGCACTTTGATACACAGTATTACCAGTGTGTGATTATTCACATTGTTGAAGAAGATGAGGGCAAGTGTCCTTTTTGACTCATTAACTAACCGCTGAGGTTGTAGTCGCTATTACGATTATTGCCTCTAGGCAACCAGCGTCATAAAGGCTTTGAGTTGCAGAGAGTAGAATGCTGCCAGTCGTCTCTAGGCAGCCAGCTACATAAACACTTGATTGAGCCGGTGGAATTCAGCCGGGCTGAAGCCATGCCCCTTCTATGACGTGCTACAGCTTGAGGAGTGTTGCCAAGCCAACACCACGCCCCCTCTATGACGAGGCACAGCTGTAGATGCCTCGAAGCAGCGCTTCAATTAGGCCACGCCCCCATTAACGCCAAGCGAAAACAATGCCAGTTAATGTGTGTCGGCAACTCTTCGGAAGGCTAAACGCTTGTCATTGGGATCCCGCTCCCCCTTTTACACCTCCTGACCTGACCTCTTCCTGCACCTGCTGTCGCTGACTCGGATCGCGGTGGGGAGGCAGGTCCACTTCCGTAGGAAAGCCAAACGTTGCAGAATAGAAACTCACAGGAACGTAGTATCCTCGTTGCCACTGTTAGATCAGAGCCAAGGCTGAGAAGGGCTTATATCTTTTATTTAAGAATAAGCTAACACGACAACAGGCACAACCTCTGACAGCCAGGCTTAAACTGACCATCAACCCATTCCAGAACCCCCTTCGTACCATAACATTCCCTACTAGAAGCTGCTGACATCACGGCCACCTAGCTGCATGTAAACCATATAGAACAAGTACATTAAAACATTAATCTAACTTGAATAGAAATAATTAATACATGCATTAGTAAACACTTATCACATTGTGAACTACCGATTGCAGTATTGAACAAAAACATTGTGAACTGAATATAAAAAATACCTAATCCTAACACATCTCCTCCCCTTTGCCTTTATTGAAGCTGAGGTTCATTCTACACAATAGTCTCTGGGCCATGTCAGTCTTTTCCTTGCTCTCCCTCTGCACATACCTGCATTCTCCATACCACTGGTACCTTCACCATTCTCACCTCTTGCCCTCTTGAGCTCTACCTTATGTTCCACAACCCCCTTGTTGTCAACTATCATCTCCTCATCTACTTCATTTTTGTTTTTTTATCATATTGTCCTCATCCATGTTGGATTCACACTTAACCAATCTTGAGCTAGACCAACACTCCCCACCTTCTAAATCAACACATTCCCTCTGACAGCTGCAACTTTTTTTGGACCTATGAATCTGCTCTCGACACATTTGGAACCCAAATGTGGATTCTTTATCAGGACCATATCACCCTTCTCGATCTTAGTTTCTCTGGCCTTATTGACATCGTCAAATCTTTGCTTGTTTGTGCTTCTTTGATCAACCTCATTATTTCCTGGTGATCTATTTCTACACTCCCTGCCATCTTCAACCAACCTGGACACAATTTGGTTCCAGGTTGTCTTCCTTTCAAAGACACAAATGAGGATACCTTAGTAGTTGAATGAAGTGTAGTGCAGTAGTTCCACACCAATTCCTTTGGTACTTTGGACCACTCTAGACCAGATGCCAACGCCAATTGTATGCCACCCTTAACAAACCTGCTTGCTCTTTCAACTAGCCCATTTGCCCTTGGATGGTACAATGCTGTATGTACATGTTGGATACTAAACTTATTGAGAAAATTCAACATCCTCTCTGAACAGAATTGCACCCCGTTGTCTGTTACTATAACCGTGGGGAAACCCTCTCTGTAGAACACATCTTCCAGAAATGATATCAACTCAGATGTGGTAGCTTCACGGAGTGCCTTTCATTCTAACCATTTAGAATGATAGTCCACCATCACAACTAAATATTTGTAGCCCTCACGCAGTTCTTGTATGGGACCAATAAAGTCAATTGCTATTTTCTCCCATGGTTCTCCAGGTACACTCAGAGGAGAGAGTGTTACTTCCCTGACAACCTTACTCTTATCGCTCCTCTCACATTCCTTACAATATCTGACCTTCTTCTCTACTTCACTATCCAACTATCCACACCTGGCCACCAAAATGATTGCCTCAAATACCTCTTGGTTCCTCCCTTACCTAAATGCCCTTGATGAGCCAAATTCACTAATTGTGCTCTAATGCTACTTGCGTGTACTTCTTTATTCCCTCTTCTGAGTATGCACCCATCCTCAGACAAATTTAGTTCCTCCCTCACTTCAAAAAATCTGTTGTAACATCTGTCCACATTGTTTTCGTCTGGCCAACCTTCCCTTGTCCAAACTTTCACTTGGTTCAACTCTTTATCCTCTTTATCCGCTTGCAACCAATATCCCTTGTTTATGGCATTACACCTTATCTCAGAAATACTAAAGTATTGTTCCCTGACTGTTTCTGTGTTCTCACCATTGTCCACAAAAGCTTCTACAGGTAGTCTGGATAACAGTCTGCAACCTCATTTTCCCTACCTGGTATGTAACATACTTTGAAATTGTAGCCTAACAATTCCACCATCCATCTGGAAATCCTCGGTGAGCCTTTGGCCCAATCCACACCACTCATGAGTTGTACCAACGGTTTGTGATCAGTTCTAACTTGAAAAGGCTGACCCCATAAGAAAAACTTGAAGTGTGCAATGGCCCATGACATCGCCAACGCTTCTCTCTCTATTACAGAGTAATTCCTCTCTGCTCCCCTCAACGGCCTTGAGGCGAAAGCTATCAGGTGTTCTGTTTTACCAGAATCATATGGGGATAACATGGCACCTAGACCTAAAATGCTAGCATCAACTGACAACGTGGTTTTTCTACCTGAAACAAATCCACTAAGAGATGGCGCTTGAGCCATTGCTTCCTTTATGGATGTAAATGCCACTTGGCAGTCCTCAGACCACTTGAAATGTACTCCCTTTTTTAACATATCCCTTAATGGGGAAGAAATGGATGCAAAACCATTCACAAATTTATGATACTATTCTGCCAAACCCATGAATGACCGCAATTGTCCTTATCCTTGGGCGAAGGAGCTTTACTGATACTGTCTACCAATGATCTTTTAGGTGATGTACCTGCGTCTGATATTCTGTGACCTAAATACGCCACTTCTTTAACTGCAATTTTACATTTACTTCTCTGAACCATTAAAGCAGCCTCTTTCAGTCTTGTCAAAACACACCTTAACACTCTCTCATGTTCACTCTCATCCTCAGCATATACTAGTATATCATCTTGAAATACAGTCACATGATCTACCCATTCAATACTTCCTCCATCACTTTTTGGAAGACAGAGGCAGCTGAAGCCAGACCAAAAGGCATTCAGAGAAATTGTATGTTCCCTCAGGAGTAATAAATGCTGTGAGATGTTGACACTGTTTAGAGAGTGGCACCTGATGGTGCGCTGCTGACAAACCACTTGGGTTCCCCCAATGTGGCTAAAGTCTCAGCTATTATGGGTAGAGGATGTCTCTCTACTAAAATGTTTTGGTTCAAGCTCCTGAAGTCCACACACATCCTTAATTTCCCATTGCTTTTAGTAACTAACACAACTGGCGATAACCATTCAGTACCACCCACAGGTTCAATCACTCCCTTGTTCATAAGATCTGCCAACTCTTCACATAACTATTCTCTCATATTTAAGGGCACATGTCTAACTTTACGAACAGCCGGTTGAGGATTTCTTTTGAGCCTGATATCGTGTTCAAAATGTCTGAGCTTGCCCAAATGCTCGGGGAATACTTCAGGAAATTCTTTAGACCATTTGTCCTCCATTTCAGCTATAGTTACTAGTTCCGATGCACTATCTTGTACTTTTACACCAAGTTTCCTTTGTTCCTCCCAGCCAAGTAACAAAGCACCCTTCCTCGATACCAGAATGTTGGCTGCACACTTTCTGCCCTTGTACAGAACTTGTGCTTGAAAATGTCCTAAAATGTCAATCAGTGATTCCCCATAGCCACAGGGCTGCACATTTGCCAATTCAAGTGATCTTGGGTCTTTCCTCAACACTTTCTTTAAGGTCTCCTCCGATATGATGGTCCATGGTGAAGCCATGCCAACTTTCAGCACCATTTTTCAGTCATCAACTTCAAATTCATCCAGGGGCCCACCTTGCTCACCAGAGACTGCAGAAATTTGGAAGATGTGCCTGGCAGCTACTTCTTGAGTAGGAGTCACCGTTGACGCATTCAAAGTCATTCTGCTTGCTTCACCACTGGATTCTCTTGGCTCCACCATGTTGATTGATGAGTCTCTGCAAACGTTCGCAAAATGTCCTCTGCGCTTGCACTTAAAGCATTCAGCGAATCTAGCTGGGCAAGTGGGGAAATTCAGACCATGTTTAGGACTTCCACATTTAGTGCACCTTGTGTTCCATCCATCTCTTTTACTACCACCATAACTAGGCTTCCTTCTCTGCCCAACTGCACAGACAGTCTGTGATGCCTGTTTGTCTGTCTTCATTTCTTTAATGTACTTGGTGGCAGGGCTGGACTGGGAACTAAAAGAGGCCCTGGAAATAATTACTGGAGACCAAAAGAGGCCCTGGAAATAAAGTTCAAAGTGGCCCTGTATGACACCTTTTCAGCAAGCCCAATGCTTTTCCTATGAGAACATTTGGAAATATCACAGAAAAGAGGCCCAGGGTGCAGAGGCCCACCGGGAAATCTCCAGAGTTCCCTATAGGCCAGTCCACCCCTGCTTGGTGGTCTGTTTAATGCTTCTGGCTAGTTCAACAGCTTGATACAGAGTAACATCCTTCGCTAGTAGTTTTTCTTGTATTTTCAAATTGTTGGTGCACCTCACCAGTTGGTCCCTGATTAGCGAATCTGTTAGTGTTTCGAAGTCACATGTGTGGCTCAGCGTTCTTAAAGAGGCTATATAAGACTCAACTGACTCCGAAGATTCTTGCTCTCGCTGAAAAAACGTATGTCGTTCAAATGTTATGTTCTTCATGGGTTCAAAGTGCTCTTCAATTCTTTTTTATGCTATGGCATATTCATCAGCATCACCAGCTTCTTCACCCTGGCTTCTCGACAAACCATCAAAAATGCTGCGCCCTTTAGGCCCCAAATTATTTATTTATTTATTTATTTATTTATTTATTTATGTAACAACAACGCCTTCTTCCTAGCCAAGCTGAATCTGTCTCCTCCAATAGCCACCAGGTAATTTTCAAAAATGCCCTTCCATCTGTCCGACCTTATCACAGGGCAACCTGGTTCAGCTAGAAAAGGTGTTGGGGGAGATATTGCTGCAGCCATGGCGAAACTTACAAATCACCCACACTGCCTTAGATCCTTTTTACAGTGTTCAGAGAAGTGTTATGGTCCACCAAGCAAAGATTGTAAAGTCTGAGCTATTTGAAGTGTTGAAAGAATTGAGACAAGAGTGGCACTTTGATACACAGTATTACCAGTGTGTGATTATTCACATTGTTGAAGAAGATGAGGGCAAGTGCCCTTTTTGACTCATTAACTAACCGCTGAGGTTGTAGTCTCTATTACGATTATTGCCTCCAGGCAACCAGTGTCATAAAGGCTTTGAGTTGCAGAGAGTAGAATGCTGCCAGTCGTCTCTAGGCAGCCAGCGTCATAAACACTTGATTGAGCCGGTGGAATTCTGCCGGGCTGAAGCCACGCCCCTTCTATGACGTGCTACTGCTTGAGGAGTGTTGCCAAGCCAACACCACGCCCCCTCTATGACGAGGCACAGCTGTAGATGCCTCGAAGCAGCGCTTCAATTAGGCCACGCCCCCATTAACGCCAAGCGAAAACAACGCCAGTTAATGTGTGTCGGCAACTCTTCGGAATGCTAAACGCTTGTCATTGGGATCCCGCTCCCCCTTTCACACCTCCTGACCTGACCTCTTCCTGCACCTGCTGTCGCTGACTCGGATCGCGGTGGGGAGGCAGGTCCACTTCCGTAGGAAAGCCAAACGTTGCAGAATAGAAACTCACAGGAATGTAGTATCCTCGTCGCCACTGTTAGATCAGAGCCAAGGCTGAGAAGGGCTTATATCTTTTATTTAAGAATAAGCTAACACGACAGCAGGCACAACCTCTGACAGCCTGGCTTAAACTGACCATCAACCCATTCCAGAACCCCCTTCGTACCATAACATTCCCCACTAGAAGCTGCTGACATCACAGCCACCTAGCTGCATATAAACCATATAGAACAAGTACATTAAAACATTAATCTAACTTGAATAGAAATAATTAATACATGCATTAGTAAACACTTATCACATTGTGAACTACCGATTGCAGTATTGAACAAAAACATTGTGAACTGAATATAAAAAATACCTAATCCTAACAGCCGGACACAGCCATCGGCAAGAAGCAGCAGGAACAAGGCAGGAGTACCCCAAATAAAGACAGCCACATATGAGAGGAGAAGCTGCCACTAAGAACGGGACCACCGTGTGCTGTGAGGAACAAAAAAGGGCACAAGGCGAACAAACATGGGAAGGGAATATGACAATGGCAACCATGTATGCACCGGAAGCAGCCACCAAGGGAGTATGAGGTTAGGGAGGGCAGCTGCTACAGATGCAGCGGCTGTGGAACCCAGAAGCGGACGCTGGTGAAGGCCGAGGAGCTCACAGGTCCAGAGAAGGGGTAGGAGCCGAATGTGACATGTGGCACATGCCACAGCGTGCCAGAGCATGCCCCCAATCTCTGGACTGGCTCATGTAAAATGTACAGTTTATGGGATTTCAAACACATTCAACAAGTGAAAAATACCCTCTCAATCATTGTGGGATTGTTTTATATTAAAACACTTTCAGCAAATGCATAGTTTAAGCACTTATCATGCTCCAGCATGTCAAAAATCTCGGGACTAGCTGTTGTCACATGTACTGTTTAAATGACTTAAAAGACAGTGAACAAGTGAATGTAAAGCCTCACAACCATTGTGAGATGTTATAAATCAAATTTAAAAAAAAATAACAAATTAATCAAATTCTGAGCTCACAACCTAATGGACTGTAGTCAGAAGTTCTACCATTGCACCAATGCTTTAGATGGGAAGGTTTCTGGTGCTAGTTATTATGACCTAATCAGACAGTAGGGGCTGCAAGTCGCTTTTCAGTGTCAATTCTAATGTGGTATGCCACCTAAATATTTCTTTATATCTGCTTCAAAATTACTTCAGGCATTTCAGGGTCTTGTCTTATATTTCATAATTTAGAGCAATTTGAATGGTTGAAAGCACTTGGAACTCCAGCATGCCACAGCATGTCACCGTCTCGGGACTAGCTGATGTCAAATGTACTGTTTAAATGACTTCAAAGACATTAAACAAGTGATTATAAAGCCTCACAACCATTGTGAGATGTTGTAAATCAAATATTAAAAAAATGAAATTAATTAAATTCGGATAGTTCCCTTGAGCTCACAACCTCATGGACTGTAATCAGGAAGTTCTACCATTGCACCAATGCTTAGAGGGGAAATGCTAGGTGCTAGTTCTTATGACTTAATCAGAAAGCAGGGCTTGCATGTCCCTTTTCAGTGTCAATTCTAATGTGGCATGCCACCTAGATATTTCTTTATATCCGCTTCAAATCCGTTTTTTCATTGCTTCAGAATTACTTCAGGCATCTCACCTCTTAGACTCTTGTCTTATATTTCATAGCCTACAGCAATTGAATGGTTGAAAGCACTTGGAACTCCAGCATGCCACAGCATGTCACCGCTCTCGGGACTAGCTGATGTCAAATGTACTGTTTAAATGACTTCAAAGACATTAAACAAGTGAATAAAAAGCCTGTGTGTCACCTTGTGGCTGCTAGCTGTCTCTCTCCTGTGCATTACAGAATATGGCCTGGGTAGAAGTAGAATCCTCTGATAGCAAGTAAAGCAGAGAAGGGCTTTCAAACATTCTGCAGGACCCCTCTCTGGGACAGCAGGTGGAGAAAGCAGCATGGGCAGGTCGAGGGCTGTTATCCCATAAACTAGACTTTCTCCTGGGCTGGGTCGCCTTTTCGCAAGGGCTGACAACTCTGAGGCCCAGAGCCTGCAAGAGACAATGGCAGGTGGAACATAAGGCCAGTGGCAAACCACTGTCCGAATCATGCAAAGGACACAAAATAGTGGCATGCTAAGGCAAAGGCGTGGTGGAAGGGACAAGGTGACATACCCATAGCTCTCAACCTACACGCTTTTGGCGGGTGTCACCCGCCTTGTAAAGGGCTGACTCACCCGCCAAGCCTTCTGCACGCCCATTCTTTCCAATGGGCATCTCACCCACAAAAAAAAAAATCAGGTGATTTCACCCGCCTTTGCAAAACAAATGGTTGAGAGCTATGCATACCCCTTAGCCCACAGGAAGACCAAGAGGGCAATGAATGGGATTCCAGCAGCACTGAGAGTTCTCACCTTTCTGTGAGCTTGGCCACTCCTCAGGAAGGAGAACCATGCAAAAGAAACAATAAGAGCGTTTAGAAATGCAGAGATAGTTCCCTGGTCGACCCCTTTCATCCAGACCTGCTACTCCACCTGAGATCCTTGGATGGGAAGCCCCACTTAAGGCCAAAAGGTACTTGAGTAAGCAACTGCGCACGCCTATAAATAAGAAGGTGAGAGTCTAATTGAAGGCACAATACCCCAAACCTTCTCTGCCGGATAAAGTAGCAGACACTCTGGAGGTGGACTCATTCATGGTGAAGCACACCAAGGACCAGAAAAGGGCATTGATCGCTCATGGATAGAATGCCAGGACACGCTCCCCGATTCAATAGGTCCATTGGCCAAGATCATTAAAATGGTGGAAGAGACCAAAGAGGCCCTGCCTATGGATGTGCATATTCTGGTTAATTGGGCACAAAGAGTGGTTTGTTTAACAATGAAAACCAACTGTACGATAGCAGCGGAGTGCAGACGATCGATTTTAGTAAAGATTGAACTGAAACTCAGGAAGTTGGCATCCTCTGAGGCCACTGCAGCAGCTAAAGGGCTTTTGTTTGGAGAAGCTTTTGTCAAAGACATGTCCAGATTTGTTAGCACCTTTGCTGCTCTGGACAAATGTCAGACATCGTTAAAAAGAGTGTTTGTGCCCTGTGGATCCGCCAGGGCGGCAGAAGCAGAGGTGTCTCTGCCAGCCGCTGAGGCGGCCAGAGGCCATATAGAGGAAACAACTGGTGACAGCAGGAAGACAGAAGGATGAATCCTTCCTTCCCCTCCCATGAAAGAGGCAGGCGTTGGGGCTGGCACTGCAGCAACAGGTGAGAGTACAGTCGTATGCACACAGCGCAGCAGCAAGCAATGCGATTCCTGCCATAGGTGGTAGGCTAACGATGCACCTAAGCGCTTGGGAGGAGCTTACCGTGGACTCTTTGGTCGCAGAGACTGTGCAGGGGTGTTGTCTGTAATTTTTAAAGCACACTGACAAACGAAACTGCAGCAACCTTTTGCAATTTCAGAGTGTTAGGCAGAATCACATTCAGTACCCTTTGGGAACACTACATGCAATTAAGACTACAAGTGTCAGTACAATTTCACCTTTGGTACAAGTCTGTACTACACAGTTATGTGGTAGCATTGGCTGATCAGCCAGACTTATCTCAAGAGTTTAAGTGAGCAGTAGAACAAGTTGCACAAAGGGACCAACAAATACAGTGGTTCAAACAAACACTTACTCAAGGTTTATTGGTAAAAGAATATACATTTATTTACGTTGTCAATTAGAAAACATTACACTAGCAAAAGCAGCTTAATATCATACACTAATACACCACAATACACAACCAATAAGTTACTGAACAAATTCAGCTCCCCTGAAGTGGGAGCAAAATGGCACTTCAGTTACTTTAAAAAGGGGTAAAAAGACAAGGTTATAAGAAATGCAGCCCAAATACATTCATATGTAAAACAGAAGATGTGGATTAACGCGTGATGTATTGTGATACGGCTTGTATTTGCTTCAATTTAATGTGATTGTAACAATTTCTGGATTTTGCTTTTGTTATGATATATCAATGTTGCACTCCATTCAAACACTCCTCTGACATCTGCAACCTCCTTGAACTCCTGGATTGTGATGTTCTTGCCATCACTGAAACCTGGTTCAAGGATTGCTCTGTCACAAGTTTTGACATACTTCTCCCAGAAGGCTACACAATACTCTCTCTTCCTAGACCAAACAGACCAGGTGGGAGGGTAGCATTGAACTTCCCTGAGTGTATCCCTGTGTCTGTCAATCCCACTCAGGCCTACTCATCCTTTGAGTGCCTGATCTGTAGGCTTTCGCTCTCTCCAAGGTCTTCACTGCTGCTGTCCACCTTCTATCGGCCACCTGGTCAGCCCTCCCTCTTCCTTTCGTAATGGGCTGACCTGGCCTCCTCTCTCCTTTCCCCCTCTTCTCCTCTCCTCCTACTGGGTGATCCCAACATCCATCACGACTCACCTGATTCTTTAAGACCTGTATGCAACCTTTGTGACTCTCTGTTTCTTTCCATCTTACCATCTGGCCCAACGCACAGCGCTGGCCACACCTTGGATGCTCTCTTCTCAACTCACATTCCGCTATCTATCCTTCTTACTACTTCTCTCTCCTGGAGTGATCAGTTTCTCCTCTCTTCTCACTTGAAGCTCTCTTCTCCCCTTGCATATGTAAGCCCGGCACTGCCTCCTGTCTACAAGGTCATCCGACCCATGAAAAGAGTCTCAGTAGCTGCTTTTGCCTCCACCTATTATGCTCCTTTCGCTCCTGCGACTGATTCCCACCCTGCCACAGCCCTCCCAAACTTAAACCTGTCTGTTTCCAATACTCTTTATAGTCATGCCTCTGTCATGAGGGTACGACTGAAGCCTACCAAAAAGTACAACTCTTGGTATGACTCCAAATCAGCTTCCCTTAAACACAAGTGCAGGGCAGCCAAATGGAAATGGGATTCCTCTGGCGCACCCTCTGACAAACTGGCCTGCCGCCTCCTCCAAAGGCAGTATAGATTCTGCATCTGCTCCCACAAAAGAGACTTTATACAAGCCTGCATATCTGCCGTATGCAATAACACGGACACATTTTTCAAATGTCTGCAAGGAATTAGCCAACCCTACCGCAGCCTCCTCCACCATTGCACCCACCCAGGCATTTTGCTCGGCCCTGCCTGCACACTCACCTCAAATACAGTGGATATCATATCCTCTCTCTCTTCCTCACCAACTCATGTAGCAATATCTCTTGTACCACCCTTGGCCACCTTCACCCCTCCCCTTCTTCTCCCTTCTGTCTCCCCTGTCACACTTGAGGAGGTTACTAGACAAGTCCGGTCTATGAAAGCCTCCTCCAAACAGGTGGACCCCTGTCCCTCCATAATCACCAAGGACAACATTGACTCTCTCGCACCAGCCTTGGCTGACCTCTGCAACATCTCCTTTACCACTGGAGTTTTCCCCACCACTGCTCTTAAGCACTCCCTTGTGCACCCTCCCCTGGAAAACTATCGCCCGATCTCTATCACTCCTTTCCTCGGCAAACTCCTGGAGAAGTTTGCTATTTCCCAGCTTATCCTCCGCACTGAATCTGTTGGCTCCTTCCAAGACCACCAGTCTGGTTTTAGACCATCCAAAGGCATGGAAACTGCTCTTCTGAACACCCGTGAAGATATGCTCTCAAATCTTGGTTCTAACTCTCCCTCTGTCCCCATTCTACTTGACCGCTCCTCTGCCTTCGATACGGTGAACCACAACACACTAATCGCACGTCTCTGTGATACCCTGTTCATCACTGGTCAGGCCCTGGCATGGCTAACCTCCTTTCACTCCGACAGCCCATCCCAGGTGGAACTGGGGTCTTTCCTCTCCCCTATCACTCCCTCTACTTGTGTTTTTCCCCAGGGATCTGACCTACCCCCATGGATTTTCAATGGCTACATGGCCCTCCTGCCCCGTATGATAGCCACCTTCACCTCCAACGTTCAGTGTTACACGGATGACACACAGCTCTCCTTCAAGCTACCCTCGGCCTCTTCCTCTTCCTCACTAATACCTGACTGTCTGGCCGCAATTCATTCGTGGTGTGCTGTAAAAGACCTCTGAACAGCATCCACAGCACAATCACTCACCTGCCATAGCAATGAGGGTTTCATGGCCATTTCAGCACCAGAGGCTTAGGCTTCCTCAGAGATGTACTTACAGACAAGGTAATAGGATGGTCTGTAGCACCAGTGGATTCTCATGGGCTACCACACCACGTCCTCCACCACTGCATCCAGTGCCTCATCACCTGCACAAATAGGCCACACACATAGGTATTGCAATGTTGTCAGCCAACACATGAACCTGCCATGTCACACATGACACAAGACCCCGAGTTTAGCTAGTAGACCTTGAGTTTAGCTAACCAATTGAAAATGCCCCCAATGGAACTGAAAATTTATAATCCAGAGACATATGGTTTCAACCTCTGAGTGGGGGCCTATCAACTTCAAAATTTATATAGTGTTGACTATTCTGAGAAAAAGTTTTTTCAAATGTTTTTTTCTAATGTGTGTATATAACTGTCTTTTGCATTGTATGAAATACTGTGTACATGAACATGGATATTTATTGGTTCTTTTTTGTACATATTGTGCTTGATTTGGAATTTATGTTGAGCTAATAGTGCTTGGTAATTGACAGACCTTGCTTATGAGTAATAATTGAAATAATAAAAAGTTACTTCTGTATAATGCTTAAACAGAAGTACGAAATGGTGATTTTTGTAAAATGTATCCCTATGAAAACTTAGGTGGACACAGAAAACTGTAAAACACATACCTAGGAAATACTTTAGATAGCTTGTGCCATATTTCCGGTATTGAGAAGTTTATTATAAATTAAATTTATATATATATTTAGTGAACCTGTCAGGACACTTTTTTGTTTTGTGGTTTACACATGACACAAAGTCAGGCATGCACGCAGTGTCAATGAAAGGGAAGGGGAGCCTGAAAGCAGACATGTATGCGTGACACATGGCAAAATAACACATATACTGCAGAGCACCTGCATCACACACAAGCATGTGACTGGCATAGTCCTTCCGCAAACATGACTGATGCCAATACACAGATGGCACGTAGCATAGACATGACAGAATTGTCAACCAGCCCCAGATGGAAGTTGAATACTACTGACCATAAGCCATGTACAATGCATGTCAGATGACATTTCATGGAATTCACTATTAGAAAACACACATGTGTCACAGGGTGCAACAACGCTAGGGTTTTGTAATACAGTGAAGGCAGGCATACAGATTCAATAATGCTAGGTCACATTGACATCACGCAAGTGAATAGGGATATTGAAGGGGGTAGCAGGGTTTAGAAGTGTGTGGGTGCAGTGCAGTAGATGGGTACGGCCTCAACTATGAATAAAAACACAGATCCAGTAATGTCAATGTCGTGGCCTGATGGCAGTGTAGGGGTAAGTGCCGTCATCATGTGTAAAGTGCTGGTAGTGGGTTGTAGGGATACAGTAAACCCCACCCCTAAGGGCAGGGGGTGGCTGGGAGGCAGTGCATGGGTTAAAATGGTTGCTCAGAGGACCGTGTCGTAGCAGACAGTGTGGGCAGGTGGCAAGTGCATTCTCTCAGTCATCTGGGACTACAGCAGGGGAGGGGAGGACAGAAAGCACAACACATGAGGAAGCATCAGAAGTGCCTGCAGACCTGGAGAAGCTATACCTCCAGTTACATAGAGGCAGGGAGGCTGTACCAGAGGGAGGCCCCAGTTCAACACAGATGTGAAACACAAACTAATTTCCATGAGGAGTAACTGACCCTGAGGGAGTAAGAAAGGGATGATCAAAGACCATGAGAATGAAGTAAATACTGGAGGTGGAGTTGAAGGAATTGCTGGCCCAGGACCCATAGGGACTTGCTAAGAATGCACAGGGTTCAGGAATGAACCTTCATAGCTACTGTGAGCCTGTGCCATCATCACAGTCCTAGGGGGATACCTTGCACCAAGCCTAAAGAACCTTTCACACAGTCCAGGACTAGCAGAGTTGCAGAGGGAACAGTGTAGAATCACAGAAATCCTGGTAAACGCCTGTTGCAGTAGTCCACCATAGGAATTACCAGTCCTCTGGAGACAGTGAGCTGCTGGGGGATGGAGATGAAAGGAAGAATGCCTCTGAGGAGGAGCAACTTGCAGGGTGACCTCACAGAGACATCAGTCATGTGACGATAGAAGGCGACTGTTGAGTGGAAGATCATCACAGGCTATCCGCGACCACAGGTTTGAGCAAGAATAGGGCCAAGAGAGGCTGGACAGAGAGTGTCATGGAAGTAGGGAGCAGGTGTGATGAGGAGGATTGCCTCGGTGTGCAGCACATGGTTTATATGCAGTCTGCATGACAACAAGCACGTATCAGTCCAAAATCACATGGGTCACACATGGCAGTCATGACAATGTAGTCTGAACTGGCAGACAATCATAACACATCTCCCAAGCAACATACACATGGCCTGTACACACACGCATCACCACTCACCGGACATTCCCACATACATTGGCAGGTCTCCAACGCCTTGGATCTGCTCCACTGCAATGAAATCACTAGCGATCTCCTCATGTCCAGTGAGTTCATCGTCCTCTGATGGTGACCCACTGCCAGTCACCAGAGTAGAGGCGAACTTTGTAGCCAGCTTGTCTTTTGCTCGGTGTCAGAAGTCATTCCAATGCTTCACAATATCACCAGCTGTCCAACTCTCATAGTCCAAGGCGCTAATACGGTCCGCAAAGCACTGCCAGTGGGTAATGCGCTGAGCAGGTGTATGTTTGCTCCCTGCCTGCACCAGCATGTCACGGCCGTGTTCCAACACGTAGTCCACGAGCATGTCCAGTTCCTCAGCACAGAAACTGCTCTTTCTCGACGTGTGGGACTCCTGTGCCGTGTCTGGGGTCTTAGCCTGTACCGCTGGAGCATGCTTCTGCTTCTTGTGAGGTGGTGCAGACCCTGAGTGGCTTGTACCACTCTGGTCAGTAGGGGTTGGAGTACAGGTGGACTGGCCTATGGAATCAGCCACCAATGTAACTACAGAAGGTCAAGCTTGCAGGTATTAGTAGCTGGGTGCTGTTGCCAGGACTCTGCGCCACACGTGTCTTGGCCTTAGTGACAAGGGACTTGGCCCCTGAGTCACACTGGGCCGGGACCAATCCAGTCCTGGCTGGGTGACCCTGAGCCAGGGCGCTAGTTGCTACAGATGCTCCTGCAGCTTCCAGACCCTGGCCGGTGTGAACAGCAGATGACACTGCTGCTCCAGATCCCCGGGTGCCGGTGCCTGGAACTTGCATCACACGTGTCTTGGCCTTCGGGACATGGAAATCGGCCATTGAGTCACCCTGTCCCTGTGCCGGGACTGCTACCGTCTGGGCTGGCTGACCCTGAGCCTGGGTAGTGGTAGCCCTGGCTTCTCTGGACAGCAGATGGCACTGTTTGTCCGGGACCACAGGTGTTGGGTATGTCAGCAGCTACTGCATCTCCCTGCCCCAGTTGGGTGTGGGGCATAGTTCTCCCTGCATGGCCCTGGAAACATTGCCCACGTGGGCCACCTTGGCCACCCTGGCCACGTCACCCACCTTGGCCAGCTTGGCCACCCTGGCCACGTCGCCCACCTTGGCCACCTCTGGCAAGTCGGCCACCTTTGCCTCCCTTCCCACTTGTTGCCCTCCCAGTCATGGCACTGATGGACTAGCGCAATGGGAGGTGCAGCCAATAATTGTCCTGGGCAATTGGAGTGAGGGGGCAGGGTATGTGATGGAAAACATACCACTGTGCTCCAGAAAGGCTCAATGTGACCCCTGGTGAAAAAATAACAGGTCGCGCAACGCTCAGGCACCCGAAAAACAAAAATCAATGTGTACGTGACCCCTCGGTAGCCCACGTGTGAGTAAAAAACATCCTGCAGTACACTGTGTCACCCAGCAACACAAAAAATGCATACGCGTGGTACACTTAGGCTACTATGACCTCGAAAATGGGGTATGTGACACATACTGTACCTAATAACCTCAAAGAATCCTGGGTTCTTCCCCTGCTCAAAAAACAATCACTAGACCCTACCATCCCCACCAATTATAGACCCATCACCACTGTCCCTTTTCTACTTAAAATTATTGATAGAGTGGCCTATATTCAAATTCAGGACTACCTAGAAACTAATCATCTACTAGGATCACAACAGTCTGGCTTCCGCCCACTCCACGGCACAGAAACTACCTTACTAGACCTTAAGACTCAAATCGACGAGTTGAAGGACAAGGGACAAACAGCTATGATACTTCTCCTGGACCTCTCTGCAGCGTTCGACCTAGTGGATCATGCAGTTCTATGTAACCATCTTAGGTCGGCGGCGCACTTCTCTGGGGCAGCCATAGCTTGGGTCCAGTCCTTCCTGGCCAACAGGACAATGCAAGTCTTTTCCCCACTAACGGCTGCTGATCCTACTCAAATCTCCTGCTGAGTACCCCAAGGATCCTGTGTCCCACCCACTATGTATAACATATTTACTAAGCCTTTGTTCGACAAATTGGACAGACTGGGTACCACCTACACAAATTATGCAGATGATACCCAGAACCTCATTCCCCTATCGGGCAACTTCTTGGAGGACACAGCCTTAGTAAATAGAGTATACCTCATCATTCAGGCATGGATGGCATCACATGGCCTCTGCCTGAATGACGAAAAAACTGAGATACTAATCCTAGTCTCCGAAACTAACATAAAAAAACTTAGCCCTAACTATACCGCCTTCAATATCGACAACAATCTCATCAAGGTGATGCCTGTGGTCAAAACACTAGGCTTCTATCTTGATGCCATTCTCTCACTGAAGAAACAAGTCAACTCGCTCTCATCCTCCACAGCCTACACCTGTAAGATTATCCGAGCTTACAGACCATTCCTCTCTACCTCGAGTTGCATCACCCTCGCCAATGCCCTTGTAATGTCGAGATTAGACTATTGTAACGCTCTCTACTCAGGTGCTAACAAAAATATCATCGACAAAATACAAAGAATGCAAAATAATGCCCTAAGAGCAGCACTGAATATCCCTAGGAGAGAACACATCTCTGATGCAAGAAGAAAGTTTCATTGGCTAAAAATATCTGACAGGATACTTCTAAAAACAGCTTCCCTCACTTCCAAATGCTTTAACAACTCGGCCCCACCCTACCATGCTGAAAGGATAAATAGAAGATTGTCCACACGCCCAACGAGAACAGCCAATGCCCACACCCTGGAAATGCCTAGATTTAAACGTGCCACAGCGGGAGGATCCAGCTTCCCAGTTATCGCAGCACAAACTTGGAACGCACTACCGCACGCCCTCAGAAAGGAACAACCATATCCTAAATTTAGACTCAATATAATCAAATGGCTACGAACAAATGACTGTTAGCTTACCTTCCAGGCATGTCTCTGCTGCTTGTCTCTTAACTTGCTTTCCCTCCATATACCACTGTAACTATCCTGGCAGCTATCCTCAAACTGTTTTTGTATATTATATGCTTCTTTGTAAATTTTATGTAACCATTATATGCTTCTTTGTACACATTATGTAACTAGGTTTAAGCTGTCTTGACCTCTACTGCGCCCGGCTACCTAATGGGTTTGGCGCGCATTATCAAATAAACAAACAAACAAACAAAGGGGCAACCACAGTGGGAAAAATGCATCTGTCACCGTCTGTCTCGTAGAATGAAAAAAATCACACGTGTGTGTGCACGTAGGCAACTCCCCTCCCTATGCACTGCCACAGTAATTAACTATTCACGTGTGAACCCACAAATATATGAGGTTCACGCGTCCATCCCACCGAAAAGCACAGACAGTGCACTGTTGTCCTAAGCAGACCTTTAACCAGATACTGAACGGCAATGCCCAACGTCCAGCGAGTGTCACGTAACTTATGCGCTTAGGGCCTTTCCTCTGATTGCATGCTAACACGCTGTTTCCACACGTGCGGAGTCATTCTGTTTCCAGCCAGCCACGCAAAAGAACACAGAAAACCCACGCTCCTGCCTACAAGGCCATTTACCTGCCTCCAACTGCCCGAGCTGCCTCCTACGAGCCATCTGCTACTGCCAGCCAACTCTGTGTGCCTTCTGCCCACATGCCCTGCATTTCGGTGCCTGCTCTTCAGCCATTGCCAGTGATCCTGTTGTTGTGACCACCTCTGCTGATCCTGAAGACTCCTGACTGCCATACCACTGCTCCACAGCCCAGCCCCAGGACCACCTTGCCCACCCATACCTGCCTCAGGTGTTGCCATGTCTGACACCACACCATCTGAGGCAAGTGGCAACCCCCCAGCAAAGAGGCAGAGGGCTGTCAGCTTCTCACCCACGGAAGTTGGCATCCTGGTGGAGCAAGTCCAGGGGCATCATGATGCCCTCTTCCACGGCCCATCGCAAGTCGGCAATGAAGGACGGAAGAGGATCTGGGGGGACATTGTGGGTGCCATCAATACGGAGGGGGTGGCACCCCGTGACTACCATCATGTCCTCAAGATCTGGGAAGACTTCAAGTCCAGGGCCCACAACAAGGCCTGGTTCCTCATCAAGGCTGGTGATGATCGAGCGAGGTGCCGGGGCCGGTTGACCACCGACGAGATGAGGCTCCTGGAGCGCTTCTACCCAGCGCTGTACCCCCAGGTCTTGGAGTTGGTGCTCCATCTGGAGGCGACTGGTAAGTGCTCATTTGTTCTTGTCCACCATAGTGCATGTGAATGTTGACGTGTGGCTGGAGTATACGCCTTGGCCTTATGTCTGGCATGCTTCCTTCCTGTACAGATGTCTGTGTGCATGTCCCTGACAGTGCTGCATGTGAGTCCATTCAAGCGTGTCCCACATCGATGGTGTCTTTGGTGGAATGCGTGAAGCGCACCGGCATGTAACGATGCGCACATATTTGCATGCCTGTTTCTGGTCTGGGGCATGCGAGAGGTGTGACACATGGGTGCTTATGTCACCATCATGGACATGCATGTTGTACATGTGCGTGTGTCTGAGTAGTGAGTGTGTGACTGCCCAACACTCCGCATGTATGTTACTTGAGTTCTTGATTTGTGATTGCCTCCCGCTGCCAATTTGCCCTCGAGTGCACTGTGACGTGATAGCTCCATGGCCTGCCTCATGGCTGTCAGGTGATGTGTTTGAATGAGATGTATATGTCCCAGGATGTGTGTGATCTGAATACACAATTATGATCTTGTGTCAGTGCCTTGTCCATGGATGTGAATGTCTATTGTGAATGACAGACATGTTTGTGAATGTGTGTGAATGGCACTTCCCTGTGTGTATTGGAGGGTGATGATGGTTGTGACCTTTGACAGTGCCACTGATGTACATTTGCATTGTGACAAACACACATACCCACATATGTTCAGTAGCCTGATGTTTGTGTTCTATGTTTCCCTATCCACAGCGACGGTGGAAGAAGAGGGTGGAGAAGGTGCTCTGGAGCAGCGCAGCAGGGATGCCTCCACCAGGCACAGATGCAGGGCCCAGTCTTCCTCCCAGGTACCGGTATCTTCCGGGAATGGGGAGACTGGTGCTGCGTCCACGACAATGGCTGCAGCTGTTGAGGGGAGGCCCAAGAGGTTGAAGTTGGTTGTGGGCACTTCGGCAGTGGGAGGGTCAGGGGAGCCCGCGCAGGGGCAATCCGATGCGGAAGACAGTGGGGAGTCATCCAGGTTGTTGGTGGTGGAGGAGAAGGAGGCCACATCAGCCCAGCACATGGGGCTCAGCAGGGGTGATGAGGTAGGTCTGACTGGTGCAGTCCAGGATCAGGGGCTGGAGGCAGTGCAGGTCACCGTGGGGGGGCCTGTGACTGATCTTGTCCCCGGAACTGCAACTGCACCAGTATGCACCTGCGGGCATGCCTCATGCCGGACCCATCCGCATGTGGCGGATGTATCCACGCAAATGGAACTTCCACTACCTGCGGGCGAAGCAATTCGTGACAGGGTGGAACCGTTGCTAGCCGGTATTGCGAGGCGTACAGCCAGCATTCGTGATGATGTGCTTGCTTCAAATAGGGGGCTTGCACATCATCAAGATGAGGTCTGTCGCCTCATTAACTGGCTAGCTCAGTTCCTGATCACGAATCTGGTATGTGTGCTGGCTTCTGCTGCAACCCACCTCCTCCTTTTCCTCCTCTGTGCGTCAGTCGTCCTACCTGCCATCTTCCACCCCAGATACCACCAGGGCCCTCTGTGTTCCTGTCCCAGCCCGTCTGGTGGAGATCACATCCCTGACACAGTCGGGAGTCGAAGGAGGATCAGCAGAGGTTGTCACCGCAGCGACAGGAGCTATGGCAATGGAGGAAGTGCAGTCACCAAGCAGCAGGGCACGCGCACGACGGCCCCAGGTGGTGTCATCATCCCGGAGGCTGTCCTTGTGGCACAGGCATCAGGAATTTTGGCAGCAGCAGGCTCAGGGTAGGATGCAAAAGGACTCGCGGCGTTCATCATCAGAGGGGCAGGTATGGGACCTAATGACCTAATGGACAAGGACCACATATTTGACTCTTTCATTTTTTACATCACATTGATTTTGGTTTTCACTTTCTTTTGGTTTTTGATTTAGTTCATGCATGTTTAATTTGATGTTGTTACTGTGTGTGACTTAGATACATATTTGTTTATATTATTTTTTAACATTGAAATCGAAGTGGTGTCTGGTTTCAACGGTTTAGTGCATGTTTCACTCCTTCATGACTCATTTGCATGTTCCTGCTGTTCACCAATGTTGTTCATGTGTGTGCACACATGCATGCATGTGTGATGTTAGGATTTACATGACATGGGGCATGTATTAAGGAGCATGACCAATGGATGGGTGTTGAGGTGCACCAGGGGATTGCAGCGTGTGGTGGCCTTTTAGTTGGCATGTGCTGCATGATTGTATGTTGGTAAAATGTGTTTTGGGGTAGGGGGTGGGGACATGAGGTGGGGCCTGTTTGCAGGTTGCCGTCACTGGAGAGATGTGGGGACATTAGGCGGGGCCCGCCTGCAGGTTGCCGTCACAGGTGGGGACATGTGGCAGGGCCTGCCTGCAGGTTACCGTCTCTGGTGGGGGCTGGGGACATGAGGCGGGGCCTGCCTGCAGGTTGCCGTCACTGCTGGGAGGGTGGGGAAATGAGGCGGGCCTGCCTGCAGGTTGCCACCACTGGAGGGGGGTGGGGACATGAGGCGGGACCTGCCGGCAGGTTGCCGTCACCGGTGGCGACATGTGGTGGGCCTGCCTGCAGGTTGACATCACTTGTGGGGTGTGGGGATATGAGGCGGGGCCTACCTGCAATATGTCATCACTGGTGGGGGGTGGGGACATGAGGCGGGGCGTGCCTGCAGGTTGCCGTCACAGGTGGGGACATGAGGCGGGGCCTGCCTGTGGGGTATGGGCAAGGGTGATGGGGTGGCTATGTGGTGTGGCCTGCCTGCGGGGTATGTTCACAGGGGATGGTGGGTGTCCCATGTGGCGTAGGCTGCCTGCGGGGTGTGGTCACGGGTGATGGGGTGGCCATGTGGTGTGGGCTGCCTGCGGGGTATGTTCACGGGTGATGGTGGGGGTCACATGTGGTGTGGGCTGCCTGCGGGGTATGTTCACAGGTGATGTGGGGGGCCATGTGGTGTGGGCTGCCTGCGGGGGTATGGTCCAGTAGTGGGGTCTGTCTGTCCCGTGAGGAGGTGTCTGCTTCCAGGGGAGTTGTGCATGTATCACGGTGTATCCACGGGCCTTCCCACGTGATTTGGCTGGTGCGAACGGGGTATGTGATTTTGATGGGGCGGGGACGGGGTATGCGCAGGCCTTCCCACGCAATTTGGCTGGTACGAGCGGGGTACATGATTTTGCTGGGGTGCGGACGAGGTACGCACTGCCCTTCCCATGCGATTCGGCTGGTGCAAGCAGGGTATGCTCTGATTTTTCACACGACTACGATGGGGGGGGCTGTGTGCTGGGCCACGGAGGGCGCCGGGCCTTGTGCCGTAATGGGCTTTTCCCTCGCTTTTTCCTGCGCATTGGGGGCGTTACTGGCACTGCTCGGTGTTTATTGCGCCACGGCAACTGATGCCTTGGAAAATCCATGAATACGTGTGCTGTGCAATTGCTGGTTTGCGCCACAGCTGGTGCACATGTGGCGTACGCTCCTTCTCGGCGCACGGCACTCGCACTGCTTCTGTGCTGGATTCTATGAATTGGGCCCTAAATCTGAAGATTTAGCAACATTTGTAAATGATGTTTTCATAATCGTGCATATACTCTGATATATAAGTTATAAATATTATCAGTAGGTTATGGTTGTACTCTATTTATCACAGTTCGTACAGTCCAGTGTGAAACGCATGAATTAATGTACAAACACACACACTTTAATATTGCGACCATACTGTTTTGGAAAACATGTACAGAAATACATGTTTGACATCTAAAGCCTCACACAGTAACAGATTTTGGATTGAACTGTTTTTTAAATTTAGTATTATGCAAGAAAAGCACAGGATGCAAATACTTACGGTAAATTGTTTCTATCCTGCAAACTTTCAGAAACGCAGTTTGTTTTAAGATGTAACTTAAAATAAAAAAGGGACCATCATTGAACCATGTTATAGTTCACATTAGAGATAGAATTTAAACATTTTCATAAATTGCGACATAGTGGTGTAGTGGTTAACGAGCTAGGCCTGATAGCACGAAGTCTTGAGATCTAATTCGCGTGGAACCTTTCATTTTTATTTTTACAAAAAAAAGGATTATAATTGGCGCTTCCCATTTTTATTTTTAAAAAGGAGGATTATAATTTGAAAAACGAAGAGACAGACGCCACATCTGATATTTGCTTTACCATGGCAGGTGAAACCTTTTTTTGGGGAGGCATGTGACACCTGCCAGTGGCACGTGTCACTTGTAATGGTGACGTCACTGGCATATAACACATGCCATATTCGGCCCCTGCCCCTACTGCAGGCCCCGTGCCAGAGAAACCTATCAACGGTAGCTTAGACCTGCTGCTGCACGTGACTGTATCATTTTTGATTGGACAGCTGCCTACCCAGGCTGCTCACTGACCAATCACTACAAGTAGCGTGGTCGCAAGAAACGCCAACATCATTTCCTTGGTAACACTGCTTCTTTAATCGGGTCAGAGGTGTATGCCCAAAACTGTCCACAAAACTGTTAGCCTGTTTAAACAACAATCTTCCAAAGTGACCCCTTCGCCATGAATAGAACTACCATTCCAATGCATTACAGAACCCACCTCAAGTGTGTTATTGAGATCATTTGGACATCAGCTCTGTGGTGTTGGTCTTTTAAGAATACGCGTCATGACTTCGTCATGACTCACTGCCAATAAAAGGAGCTGGTTGTGGAATAGACTTGTCAGTTTGGACGCGAGTGAAGGGGGGAGGAGCCCGTGCGCTCTGCTGCACAAGAAGTTCTTTCCCCCAGGCAGCCCGTGACTTCTTCCACTCGGCGGAGTTAGCAGTGAACCCTAGAGGGGTCTTTTGGCGGTCTCTGTCTCCATCAAGTGGTATTATGTGGTTGTAGAGACATCGCGAGAGCCCGCACTCTCGCGAGATCTCGCGGCCCGATCAAGCTCCGCCCCCGCGTGCTTCGCTGGCACTATGGAACGAGCGGAGGACGCGACAAGGTGCGTCCTGCACAGCGCTCCTCATACGGGGCCCGCTTGAGAGACAGATTGGACTTAGTTCATCCATGCTGCATTCTCCCTGCCACTTTAGGCCCGTTGGCCATTATAGTTGATGCACGCGTGTTGGGTGCATTCTGCATGAAGCTGGTTAAGCAAATAAATACATCGTCACCAGATCACAGGCTCCTGTCTTCATTGAAAGAATTATACAACATAAATTGGCGACGAGGATCACCACCAGAACCCACGGGAAAACATGCAAGGAGCAACGCCACCGCCGCCATTTCTACAAACTCCAGGTAGGCCTGCCATTCCATGGCCACAATGGCAGCCCCTATTCACGACATACGTGGAGGCCCTAGGAGGGGCGGGGTTTTCAGCGGCGAGGTGCAGGGCCATGCTATTAAATGCCCTGGGAGTGGAAGGACAGAGAATATTCGAGAGACTCACTCCGATACCAGTGGATGGCGAAAATTACGATGTTTTCAAGGAGGCTGTCAGGAGAATCATTAAAAGGTTTGCCAGTAAAGAGAACACAGTGCTCCACCGAATACGGTTTTACACACGTAAGCAAGAAATATCTGAACCAGTCGACGATTATGTCACCAAGCTGAGGGAATTAGCGACGCTGTGTAACTTTGGCAACAACGCGGAGTGCCTCATTTGTGATATGTTGGTCGTCCACACCAACAGCCGGAAGATCCAAGATAAGTTTATTGTCGAAAAAGAACTGCAGTTAGAGAAAGCGATCGAGATCGCCAGGGCAGTCGAAGAAACGGCGGGAAGACGTAAGGAGCTAACTGGGGCCCAGGGTTCGGCAGAAATACAAGCAGTGGGTTACCATGCAAGAAAAGAAAGGCCGGTTACTGACACGAAAGAAGGGAGAGGGAACAGAAAAGAACCCCTGAAGTGTCACAGGTGCACCAGCACGAAACACCTGGCGTTTGACAGAGAGTGCCCAGGAGAGGAGTGCTCCATTTGCAAACGCATTGGCCACTTCTCCATCGTGTGTCGGTGGAGGAACAAGAAAGTATCCAGCCTCAATGCTGATCGCAATCCGGAGAAAGAGTCATCCTCCGAAGATGAAGGGAGACCCACGGTCATCATGGTTAACAGCACAAGAGCGAGGATAGAGAAGCCTCACTGTGTGATCAAGATTGATGGAAGAGAAACCAGGGTCATGGCGAATTCAGGGTCCGATCTAACGATCCTTCCCCTTCGCACGTACAAGGACATGGTGGGAAAGAAAAAGGTACAAGTGCTTACAACGAAGCACAAACCCACAGTGTTTGGAGGGGCGTCAGTCGAACTATTAGGATACATCAATGCCAAAGTTGAATTCACGGGAAGGGAAACCACGACCAGGGTCTATTTCAGTCATGAAGGCCCAGCAGTGCTAGGGTGGGACGACCAGGACAAGTTAAAAATCAGACTGGATCCCAGCACCGACGAACAAGTCCTGTCAGTCAAGGTGACGAGAGGACACGTGGTCAAAGGCGACTACCCAACACTTTTCTCGGAGGAGCCGGGGCACATCAGGGGTTTTCTCCACAAGATAATACTCAAAAAGAATGCTGTCCCCGTAAAGCACCGAGTGAGGCCAGTACCAGCCACGGCAAGGGATACCCTTAGATGTCAGCTGGAAAAGATGAAAATGGAGGGTGTCATAGAAGAGATTGAAGCATCAGAATGGCTGAGCCCCGTCGTACTCATAAAGAAACCTCAATCACAGGAACTCAGGGTATGCATAGACTTACGCAGCTTAAACCTGGAAGTCATCACCGATAACTACCCCCTTCCAAGCATAAATGAACTCATTTTGTTAATGAAAGAAGCCAAGAAATTTTTTCGAAACTGGACATGAGGAACGCATATCACCAAATACAGCTACATGACGAATCGAAACCCCTCACGGCATTCATCACTCCCTTTGGCACATACCAATTCACCAAAATGCCATTCGGGCTGTCATCGGCAGCGTCGGCGTTCCAACGCATCATGGACGTCTTGCTGAAGAAGGTTAAAAATGTCATGTACTTCCAGGACGACATCCTCGTGTATGCGGAGGATGAACAGACGCACGACGCCACATTGAGAGTGGTTTTAAGTAAGCTACAAGAAGCAGGAGTGCGGTTACGCTATGAGAAGTGTCTCTTCAGCGTGAAAGAAGTTGAATACTTAGGTTATAAGATTTCAGAAAAAGGGATCAGTCCCAAACAGAATCTCATGCAAGCTATCATTAAAGCACCGGAGCCAGTCAGCAAAGAAGAAGTAAGGTCATTTCTGGGGCTGGCTGAGTACTATGGGAAGTTCATACCTAAGTTTTCCGAAACCACGGCACCCCTTCGAGAAATACTCAAAAAGGGCTCGGAATTTGTCTGGCAGGAACCCCAAAAGACAGCGATGGTGAAGATAAAACAGCATATCGTAGAAGCGCCATGCCTCCAACCGTTTAATCCCGCGTGGGAAACGGTTGTCACCACCGACGCCAGTGCCTATGGACTGGGAGCAGTCCTAACACAAAAGAAAGGCGACACCGAGCAAGTAGTGGCCTTTGCATCGAAGGCATTATCAGAGGCTGAACAGAACTACTCCACTATAGAAAAAGAAATGTTGGCCTGCGCATGGGCGGTGGAACACTTCAGGACATATGTATGGGGCACCAAATTCAAGCTGGTGACTGATCATAAGCCCCTGATCCATATGCTTAGTCCGGGAGGCACAAAAGTATCCACGCCCAGATTGGCACGCATTGCAGCCAAGCTGCAAGAGTACACGTTTGAGATCCAGCATATCGCAGGCTGGAAAAACTCACGAGCCGACTGCATGTCGAGACTGCCGGAGGGTAAGGATAAAGCCACCACCTTCCTCCACGGAGAATGCATAGTGGCATCGATTACGGATGTGAGAGCGCCAGAGTACCTGGAACTCAGTGAGAGACACTGGGAAGAGGAAGATGGAAAAGACCCCACCATGGCCATGATTCGAAAAATGGACAAAGGAAGGTTGGCCAAGCGAAAAGGCGTTACCTGAGGGCATGAGACCCTACTGGAAGGTGTCGGACGAACTATCGGAAACGGAGGGAATAATCATGAAGTCAGACCAGATTATTCCTCCCACAGGAATGAGAAGAATCATCCTAACTAGAGCACACGCGGGCCACCTGGGAAACACCATGACCCGTCGCAGAGTGAGGGAAGCCTACTGGTGGCCATCCATGGACCAGGAAATTCGATCCATGATAGAACGTTGTCATGAATGCCTCAACAGCGACAAGAGACTCAAAGTTCGCCAAGCACCCCTCATACCCACAGAAATTCCAGAAGCGGTGTGGTCAAAGGTCGGCATCGACTTCATAGGACCTTTGGAAGCAATGGCACCTGAACACCGGTATGGGGTAGTACTGGTTGACTACTTATCCAAGTGGGTGGAGGCCGCGTTCGTCCCGAACATAACCACGGCAACCGTTATAGAAGTGCTGACAGACATCTTTCAGAGGGAGGGTCTTCCCAAGGAAGTAGTAACCGACAATGGGGTGCAACTAGTCTCGAAAGACATGGAGGAGTTCTTAAGAAGAAACCACATAAAATAAAAGAAAGCGGCCCTATATCACCCACAAGCTAATGGACTTGTCGAAAGGGCCAACAGGTTCATAAAAGGCGCCATCCAACTGGCGACAGCTTCGGGCATGGACCCGCTCAAAACCACCAAGGAGGCCATAGCAGCCCACAGGCTCACACCCAATGGGATCACCCAGATATCCCCGTTCAAAATGTTGAGAGGGAGGAGTGCAGCATCCACGCTGATCCCACCCTGGTTGTCGAAAATACGAGAGGATGAGGTGGTGGACATGACAGAAGTAGTCTGGCGAATTGAAAGCGATAAGACACGCATGAAACAATGGAGCGACCGAAGAAGAAGAACCCAGCAGACGTCAGATATCGGAGAGGGAGATTTGGTCAAAATCCAGTTACCAAAGAAGGATCAAAGCACGGGGTCTCGGTTTAGCCGACCCATCAAAGTGATTCACAAAGGGACAAACCACATCCGCACGGAAGACGGGCGAGCGTGGAATCTAGAAAGAGTAGCATTGTACCAGAAGAACCGAGAAAGAGCAAAGACCCTAGAGAGACCACCAGCGGAAAACGAAAGGGACTTTGGAGCAGGCGAAGAAAGAGAACCAGAAGGAGACGACAGAGAGATGGGTGAAACAGAAGTTGAACCGGAACCAGTGGGTGAAGATCCCGATCCGGAGCAACGAGAGAATGTCACCCGGACTGATGATCGTCCCAGAAGGGAACACAGAAGACCAGTGAGATATAATGACTATGTTTTACAATGATTTGATGTGCGTTGAAAAGGGGAGATGTGTAGAGACATCGCGAGAGCCCGCACTCTCGCGAGATCTCGCGGCCCGATCAAGCTCCGCCCCCGCGTGCTTCGCGGGCACTATGGAACGAGCGGAGGACGCGACAAGGTGCGTCCTGCACAGCGCTTCTCATACAAGACCCGCTTGAGAGACAGATTGGACTTAGTTCATCCATGCTGCATTCTCCCTGCCACTTTAGGCCCGTTGGCCATTAGAGTTGATGCACGCGTGTTGGGTGCATTCTGCATGAAGCTGGTTAAGCAAATAAATACATTGTCACCAGATCACAGGCTCCTGTCTTCATTGAAAGAATTATACAACAGTGGTGCTCGTCAAAATCTGCTTCCATGAACTTTATTGCTTGCTGTTCTCGGTGCTTGATTATGAGCACCCGGCACAGCAGAGCTTCTGGAGTTTGCTTTACACCCCCGCAAAGAGCTTGCTGCACAGCGTGTACACACCTCCCAACTGCCCTTTTTAGGGCAAACCTGAGCTGTTCTCCGCTTTGCAATTGCCCTTTTCAGGGTAACCAAGAGCTAACTTCTGACAAACTGTTCTTATAAGAGCAAGTACAAAGAGTGGCGAAAGAGTTCCTGCTTTACCCTCCTCCCTTGGTCTCCCACCTTATGACCCTCCTCCCTCTGTCCCCCATTTTCTACCCCACTTCTCTCTTGCTTGCTTTCCACTCCTTTCTCTCGCACTTTTATATCCCTTCTCTCCACTCCTCTCTCTTTCCTTAGAGCCCGCATGGCTGCAGAAATGACTGAGCTGCTCCACCTCCAGGACGCTGAAGAAGATATGGACACAGTCTTCTGCAAGAAGAGAGCGTGGAAGACTTCTGCCAATATATCACCAGCTGCATCACCACAAAAGCAGAAGTTGGCTGGACCATCAGCTGTGGACTTGAGCACCAGCAATGGCATGCTGCTCTGGAGCTGTAAGAACCCAGCACAGAATCAGGTGGCGCACAAGCAGATGCCCCTCCCACCCAAGAGCATCTGTAGCCTGCTAGTCTTTGTGAAAAGCCTGAAGACTCAAAAGGACCTGGTCGCCTTGCTCTGTGAGCTGTGCACCACACCAAGCCTCATGCTGACCACATGAAGATATCACTTACCAGAGTGGAGGACTACATGAGCATGATGGACACCCTCACCAAGCAGCGTCTGCAGTACTACATCTTCCCATTAGAGCGAGTTGAGGTCTCAGAGGCCCGTGATTCGTTGCCTCCTGACAATCACCAACTTTGGAGACATCCCAGAATAGCTTGAGGAACATGGCATCGCAGTGAAGAGTGTCATAAAGCTGACCTCACTGGCAGACATGAGCAGAAAATTCCTTCTGTTTGGTGCTACACTGGCATCAGCTGGCGATGGAAGACCTGCTGACCTCACAACAGTCACACAGCTATGCAGCTGTGCAGTCAGCATGGACGCACTGAAGGGCAGACAATGACCGATCATCTGCTTCAACTGCCAGGGCATCAGCCGCACATCTGTGTTCTGCCACCAGGAGCTACACAGAGTGTGATGTGGGGAGGACCACACATCACAGCACTGCCCCAGAGATTGAAGTGAGCGGGCAACCTGCGCCAACTCCAGGGGACCTCACCCTGCCAGCTGCCGCAGATGGCAGACCCTAACCAGTGTCAAACAAGACAAGCAGCAGAGGAGAGCCCCAGGACCACTGCAGACAGCATGGAACCCAGCATCCAGTGCACATACTCCCAGAAAAAACTGTCATGCAGAGGAGCAACGGAACCCACCTGCCACACCAAGGCACTGCACATCACCAGGACTCTGAACAGACAATGTACCAAACGGCGGAACAACCCACTTTGCCAGACACCAGGTCAAAGCCCACCAAATACCCAGAGGACACACACCGCTTCTGGGCTGAGTTATGCTGATGTCCTAAAGACACCACCCAACCCGCCACAAGCTGCCGTCCCAGCGCATGAAGGTGGAGCAGCGAGCTCCATCAACTGGAAGACCTTCATTGTGAAGATTGTAGCTGTTGTTGCAGAGCTGAACAGCAACCCCACCACATTACCCAGAGCAGGTGCTTCAAACATATCTGCCCCTTTGTGGAAATGTATTTTAATAAAGAGTGACTCATTTTATGAACACACTGATATTTATGTATTACTTATGAACACACTGATATTTATGTTTTACATATGAAGTTATGTGGTTGCAACCACATGGCAGCTGGGAACTGTGGTCTGGCTTTCGCGCTCCCTCCTTTCTGCAGGCTTGCCCACCCCAGTCCTCCTCTTCTGATCTCTCCATTTATTTGCTGTCCTTGGTGTGATGCACCCATGACATTTGCTTAACTACATTATCCCCTTCTGTATAAAAAAAGACGTGAATCAGTCCATGGCAAAGTCATTGGTTGTACCTTTCAGGTCGTTTCTCGCTCCTGTTAGGTTTTGGAACTGTGTCAATCGCGTCTTCTTGTTGTTCCATGTCTTCTTTATCTGCTCCTATGCTTTCAGCTGTAAGCTCTTGTGTGGTCTTTCCCTCTTCTTCAAGTGGTTGTTCCCATGCCTCTTGTTCACCGCCCTGATCTTCCCTTATCTGTGCTTCTTCGTCCATTGGCTCTTGTGTGTCGCCCTGATTGCTCTTCTCTTTTTTCTGTCTCTTTCTGTGTCCTTCCTGCACTCTTTCTTGCTGTAGAAAGCTACTCTCTCAGCATTACATTTACTTCCGTCTGTAGTGTGTACATAGTGTTCTTGTGCTCTTTGCACTTGAATTGGTATGCTGAATCAAGGGATTGTTTGCTGGGTATGTTGTCTGTTCCAATTGAAGCTGAACTGGGTGCATGTACTAAATTTGCGTCATCACCTTGGATGGTATGCACGATCCTTAATACAGTGCCGATGGATCCGTTTTATGTTGATTCCTGGGACAGGTTATGACGAACTTGGGAGGACGAATTGGAGTGTAACATCTCGGATAAGGAGTGGGGTGGATGCAGAAGGCTGGATTTAGGAGTAAATTGGACCTGAATTTTCGACTTACTCAACAGAAGGTTTTGGTCGCCTGTATTGGACACCGGTACGGATGCATAGTTTGGGTCTGATGGATAATGACGTGTGCTGGCGCTGTGATAAGGGGTGGGGTACATTGTTACATATGTTATGGATTTGTCCGAAAGTGTGTGAATTGTGGGAAGGTGTACAGGACAGAATGGACGCAGTTTTATCTATGAGTTATCCTAGGATGCCTTTGCAAGTTCTTTTATTGTCTGGCAGAGAAAGATGCGAGATTGCTAGGTGGTATTTGCAGTGGATAGACAAACGATTGGTGGTGGCGATGGCAAAGCAAGTTCTAAAGGTGTGGAAAACTAGGAAAAAGCCACTGGTGGGGAATTGACTGAAGGATTTTCTGATGTTGTCAGACTTGGAGAGGGTTTTGTTCCATGGGCAAGGTCGGGAAGGCTTTTATTTGAATCTTTGGGTGCCCTTTCACAATCATATGGTAAGTATAATGGTTGTGTCACCTCCTGCGTAACCAAGTTCATGCAGGTGGCAATGTTTTACCAATCTACTTAACCTATTTTAACATTACATGTCTGCTTCCTGTAAGGGAGGCATGATATGAAAATGATGACAGACACAAGAGCTGCAAGTTCAAAACCTTTATTAAAGTTTTCAATGGGGTTGGAAAACTCCTATTTTGCCTTACAACTAAGATGGGAGTATTCTCGACCATCAAATAATAAAGAAAACACAGTCCCAGTCAGTCTATGTCAAATACCAAAACCTAATGCCTACATTATCTCTCATACAAAAAGTATGTAAAGGGGGAATATGTATGCAAAGGAAAATCAGTGTTATAAGATAAAGGATCAATGTGGCTGAGTCAGCCCTACTCCCCACGTTGGACAGCACAGAGAAAGGTGGCCCCTATAGACAGAATGACACAATCTGGATCGGGTTCTTAAAACAAAGGCAGTTCAAAACATGGATCGAGGTCCTCTTGGCCTTCCACGTTAAAGTCACTTATTCCAGCATTCCAAAAGTTCTTTCACAGTTCTACAAAAAGTTCACGCAGATCTCCATTTGTTGAGCTCGGACCTCTCAAAGCTTTAACAGTTTACATAGGTCTCCCTCATCCAGGCTTGGACCTCTCAATTAACAAATACCTAATTCAATGCAGATCTCCCTCAGCCTGGTTCGGACATCGTAATCACAATACTTGCAGGGGTTCCCTTCCCCAAGCTTTATTCACATCCGCTAGGCTTTCCCTTCCCCTAACTTATCACACTTCCTCAGTCGGGCTCTGACCGTTCACTGATGTCGAAGACTTTCGAATTTGCAAGGCTTTTACTATAGACCTTTGGAGGACCACTTCGACTTTCTCTTCAACTAACACTCTTGTGTTATTTGCCTCAGTGTCTCTTGGTCTTGGTAGTTTACTACCATAAGCACAAACGTGCATACCAATCTTTCACTTAAAGAAATCACCTTTTAACTTCCCTTTTGCCGGGATTAATCTTGATGTTTGCGCCTTTCAGAGTTTGTTCACTTTGCTGCTTTATAACAAAATCTTTCACATTTCACGAAGACTTTCGAGTGGGCTACTTCCTTTCGCCAGACCACTCCGCTACTCTACATCTTTTAGTTTAAAGTTCAATAATGCTTAATCTCTCACGCAGGTCTCCCTCAGCCAGGATCAGACTCTTCTGGATTTTCAAAAAAAATTGTCTCTGGACTTCAAGTCTGTAAGAAACTCATGGTGGCATCAGTCAAGACAGACACAAGTGATTACAGTTCAAGGGTGTTTATTAAACTGAATGCGGGGTGGAAAAACACCTAATCGAAACCTAAATCTAAGATGGGGGGAAACGTCGACCATCAAATGAAAATAAGGCAGTCTTAGTGGTGTTGTGCAAAAATAAAAAGGGCCTATACTAAGAAACATATTGGCAAACCTTACAACTAATACAAAAAGGGTGTCGGATGGTTTTCAAGTAAAGAAAGAACTGTTGACAAATAATATGTCAGGATTCAGTAACCTGGGTCTCGTTTGAGCACGGGGTAAAGTGGGATCTTGGAGCAGAGTACACACCCGAGCTTTCCCAGCACAAATTGACAGTTCTGTTCCAGTCTATCAGGAGCCTCAGTGGCCAAGTCTTGTTTTCCTTGAAAGTCTCTTGCCTTCGAGGACCTGACATGTTCAAATAACAACAAAAAAAGTTCCTTCAACAAAATTTAAGTTTGCTTCCTGGTTTTTCTGAGGGTGAGGGTTCTTCACCCCTGGTTCCCCCTCTTCCGGGCATTGACCCATGCTCCTCATGGTGTTGGGTGATAGCTTTTCACCCCCTGGATTGCCCTCTTCTGGCCTCCGATCCTAAAACAGTTCTTATCGATATCAAGGCCTTCAGTGGTTGAGTCTCCTGGTTCTGAGGGCCTGATAGGTTTACAAAAAAACAACTAACAAACACAGAGTTCTGTTCTACGTATTTCTCGGGTGATAGCGTCACCCATGAGTCCCCCTATCCGTGCCCAGACCCCTCTATACTTTCAGCCTCCCTCCACCAGGCTCACTATGGCTTTTCCTTCATTCACAAATCTTAATGTCTTTTTAAACTGTTTCAGTGGCCATCCCTTCTCCGATTCACCTTTGTCAACACACTGTTTCTTGGGACTTTAGACTTTGCCACTTCCTTGTCAGCATCCCGCTTCCGGGTTCACTCTTGCCAACTTCACATTCACATTTACTTTCAATGTTTTACGGGATTCACTTCCCTTGCTCTCTCATGTGATGGGATTCACTTCCCTCTTTCTTTATAGTTCTTAGGTCAAAGGTTTTCGACTGTACAGGGATTTTGCTTGACCTCCTGTGTGACCACATTGACCTATCTTGGTGGCTCTCCTACGGCCTTCTGGTATCTGTAGTTTTACGCTGATGGGGATGGACCAGGGTTTCTCGGAGCAGCACCCACATGGTGCCGGTCCCCTTCTGCAGCTGGACTCCCCTTTACAATCTTATAGTTCTTTGAACTTCTTTCACTTTGCCATTTTGCGACTTTCATTCACCACAGCACGGTTCTTATTGGTTCTCCTTCGACTCACAGGCTGTGATGAACCACTTGGTTTTCCTTGTGGCCGGAGTCAAGGCCAGTACCACGGTAGCAGGAGGCCCCCATCGCTCCCGCTTATCAGCGTTGATACACTGCGTTTACCATTGGCATACGCATGGTTGTATCGCTCCTCGTCAGCCTTTCGGTATTTGCCGCCTTTCTCCTCCTCTTGAACTGCTTGGTCTGGATAGATGTCTCGTGCAGTCTGCCTTGCTCGTACTGTGCTCTCTTGCTCCACTTTTTATCCCTGTGGGGAAAGGAAAGGGCCGCCAGGTGTGTGTGATTCAGGTTAACTGCCTGACTTTGCCTGACCCTCGTGTCGGGACATGTCAGATAAACAGCTTTAGGGTTAGTCCAGTGTTTTCTATGGTGTGCATAAGTGTTTAGGTCAGGAAAGGGAAGAGTTGGAGTGTCAGAGTAGCCTACGGGGGTAGGATGAAGTGATAGGTTATTTATAAAGAACTCAATACCCAGGGGTTTCTAAGCATGGGCCTGGGAATCGAACCTGCGTTGCTCCGTGTCGTCTTGCTTCCAAGGCGAGCATGTTGCCCCTGAGCTATCCTCTGGGCAAAGATGTTATACGGAATTACAACCTTCGTATCAGGAGGGTTGATGACCTTAGAAGAGGGAGGTTGATAGAAGTGACCGGGGTTGTTCTTGTGAAAGGAACCAGGGGATTGTGGGAACAGTAGTGTTTAGTGCAAGTAGACTGGGTGTTCGGAACAGAATGGCCAGATGGACATGAGGAAGAATGATTGGAAGTATTCAGACAGGGAACCGGAAAGCAGGGATTCTGAGAGAGATAGTTTGTAAATGAAACAGGGTGTGGGATCCTAGGAGATTGGTTATATACGGAGGTGATGATATATTTGAGTAGGCTGAAGGGGGTAGATGTGGTATAGCCCACAAAGATCTCAGGAATCTCACCGTCCTCTCCTACTTCCCCAGTATGATACCACGTCTCACCTGGGCTATTCTCCCAAGCATAACCCTGCGTTCCCTTACCCAGGTTATCCTCCTCGCTTGTCCACCCCCAGAGTTGGGATCTGAAAGCACCAGCCTGTCCCTGGCCACCTGAATAAGGGATTCTCAAGGTCTTACTGGGAGAATACCCTCAGGTTTCTCAAAAGTCCCAGAATGCCCAAAACTTTGCTAGCTCCCCAACATGGAAGACTGTCTTAATCAGATGTTTTCCTGAGATCAGGGTCTTTCCACTGCCCCCTCAAAGGCCTGGGATTTTCTGTCTCACCCAATGGAGGACCTCTGGTTTGGGCACTGCCAGATAACCCCAGCTGCCCCTGGTTTGGCTCCCTGGAGTCAGAGCTCCCTCGCCATACTGCAGCCTCTCCTGTACTCACAGGCTCGGTAGTTTGGCAGTCCTCTTTAGTGCAGGCCTTCCAGGGTCTCTCCAACTGCAGTCCTTCTCTCCTGGCTTCTGTGCTTCTTCCAGTATCCCCAGCTCGCTCAGAGTGTGCCTGTGTGCTCTACCTTTTATACTGACTGGGACGCTTAACAGGTTTCTGGTGGGAATGATTGTAGAGGGAGGCCTGACCTTGCCTGGCCTCATTATTGGGACATTGACATAGAGTTGGTATAGTTGATGTGTATACCTTCCCTTGGGTAATCTTCATCACTTCTGTTTGACTCTTCTTCATACTAGTACTTAAAGGATAGAATGAATGAAGGGATTCTGGGAAATGTAGAGTTTAGCAGACTTTGAAAAGAGGCCAGTTGAATAATTGTCAGGGATACGTCCATAAGGAAATTGTGATTATGGGGTTTGTAGTGTCCCTCAGAAGGGGAGGGCATGTTATTGTTAGAAAGAGGGGAATACATGTGTCATTATGGATAAATGGGTCTTGGTTTCCTATGAGGCTTTCGCCTTCTTCTCTTCAAGGGAAAGCACTGGGGTAGGATAGGACTTAGTTTGGAATATCCCATGAAGGCTGGTGGGATGTCAGGTAGGGATGTTCCGGAAAGGGGGCGATACCATGTCTCACCTCAGATGCCCCACCCCCGCTTCCCGAGGACCCCTCACACAGGCCCAAAGGCGATGGCTGTGCCCTGGCCACCTGAGCAAGAGATCCCTGGGGTCGAAACAGTGAGACACCCTCAGGTTTCTCACATTCCCTAGGTACAAGCTCTAACATTTGGATCTGTGAAGGATACCCAAACACTACACCACTTTGAAAGTGACACCCTGGAGGTCCATAGCTTTAGGTACATTGTTGTCTAACAGTCTCCTGCAGGTATTTTTGTGTTCATGGAACAGACCCTTAGACATGCATATCAGATGTGTTCTCCTCCACCCATTTAGAAGTCGTCATGGTTACATCGTCTTCTCATCAACCACTGCATGTGGCTCTGCTGCATCTGATTAGTTTCACTGTCTGTCACTGGTGTCTTAACACAAACTTAAATGGTTTGCCTCACAGCAGTTCCTCCTTTGACTTTGACCTTTCACGCTTTCATTATATGGGTTAACCCAATAGGGGCTGTAGGCAAAACCTTGTTACAGTTGCATCATTTTGTCTCCAGCAATCTTGCTGGCAGGATTTTCCTCCGGTGTAGGGTTAATGGGATCACGAGACATATCACTACAAGGTGATTCTTGGGCTGGCCACTTTTTCTTCTCTTCTTCCTGCGATGGTCTTGTTGGCCCATGATGATTGGCCGCTTGATCCTCCATCAATATGACCCCATAGTGACCAGCCAGATCACCACCATGAGGCATAGCAATAGCATTTGTATCTATGCCATTAAAAGACTGCATTGCTGTGCTTTTTGCCATACATTGTCCATGATCTGATAAAGACAGCTTGGCAAGTTGTTGATCACATCAAGATTCTTCCCAAATAGAATGTGTTCTTGGGTATGTTCTTCTCTTAAATATCTCCCCATTCTGGTTAGTTCCTTGAGAGCCACCTCATGCCGTCAGAATCGCAGACGAACGGCTTTCCTGGAGCATGGATAAAAACCTGGAGGGCCAGATGTAGGGGCATTGCTAGTCGGGGGCAGAGGGGGCTATAGCACCGGGTCTTTTGGTAGTAGCCCTCGATAGAAGCTTGTGGACTACAATCATAAGGCTAGCTAGCCCCGAATACCGACTGCCCTGACATTAGCGTAGCCCTGGATATTTTCCAGACATAGCAACACTCTGCCCGCACCCTTTGCCTAGACCTCAAAAGACATGCTAAACCTGCTCGTATCTGACATCTGGATCAGTCACTGATTCAGGCCTCCATACCACTCTCCCTTCCTTTCTCATAAGCTCTGGGATCTGAACAAAAAAAAAACGTGTCCCTTCATCCCTTTGCTTGGACGACTGGTACACAGTTGTGAAGATAGGACTCCTCAAACACAGAGAAGTGAAGTCTAACCAAGGTCCAGAATGGCAGACAGGATCATCCCTGGAGCTGGAGGGGACCACTTCGTCAGCTGGCTGGAATGCACGGATTGAATGGAGCCAGTGGTCCAAGTGGGCGGGAGCGGTTGGGAGTGGTTCTCCTCTAGTTTTTTAAATTAACTTTTACTGTCCCTATACTTTTTTTTTTTTAACTTTTATTTTTGTTGGCAGAGGCAATTGACATACACATGCAACAGAGCAGCTATGAGATGACAATCTGAACAATCAACAGAAAGCAACGGCACATATGAGCAGTGAACAATAGTCGCATGGAGAATACAGCACTACAGAGCATATAGTGTCAGGGCACGTAGCAACAATAATTACGGTGAATTATTAACCGAGGAGTGGGCGTCCAGACCATTAAGATAACTATTAAAGGCAGTCCAAATGTTTTTAGGCCGGGATCGGGCCGGGAGGGTACTGATGTATTCCTCCTAACAGTTGACCAAATCAATAAGTTTAGCCATTTCCGGAAGGTAGGAGGAGCATAGCTCTTCCAGCTCTGTAGAATACACTTTTTGGCAATTATACAGCACACATTTAAGAGTTTAGCCGCCCCTCTGGCCTCCTCGTCCCCCCATACCCAAATAGTACACCGAGCGGATCGGGCCCAATAGCAGTATCACAGATTTCTGACAAAGTTTTCAGGATCTCATCCCAAAATGGGGTTAGCCGCGGACAGTCCCAGAACATGTGTAGATGGCCCGCATCCCCCGCACCACAGCGAGGGCAGAGCCGTGGGTCAGAGCGGGCGAACCTGGAGAGCCTGCGCGGGGTGTAATATAGCCTGTTCAGTAGTTTGTACTGTATAGTGCGGTATCTAAAATTCAGGGAGCCCGTATTAGTGTGAGAGCACATTTCGCCCCATAGTTGGTCCGTGAGTTCAACCTCCAGTTCGGAAGCCCAGTCGTCCCGCGCCCTAGAGAGCTGCGGCGTGTCAGTCGTGAGAAGAAGTTTGTACAATGATGATACCACCCCACGGGCCCCACCCGAGTTGGCGATGTAGGAGATCCCATGGGAGTCGGGGAGTTCGTTGGGGAACTGAGGTCATGCGTCACGGAATGCAGCACAGAGTCTGTAGTAGTGTAGCAGTTCCATCGGTGATCCCGAGTGGCCCGGTTTCCAAGTCTGTGGTGTTATGAAGAGCCCATCCGGGTAGAAGTCAGTTAGGGCTAAGTATCCCAGAGACTGCCAGTGTCGTGCCAGGGCTGTGTCATTCGTGGGTTCCAACCCAGGGAATTGCCAGGCGGGGAGCCACTTGTAGTATGGGTGTTCCTCATTTCCTGCAGTAAATATCCGCTTCCAGGCCAGTAAGGTAGATCAGACTGGGTCTATGGGAGAGTCTGGCTCATATCATGGGTGTAAGATTAAGGTCATTATGTTGGTGCCAGATGCAGCAAGGGTTTCTAGCTTGACATGCGGGCGGGGGAGGCCCAGAGTACCAGTAGGTGGCAAACTGTGCCTGCGCTGCGGTCCAGTACCGCATCAGATCAGGAGCAGTGAACCCGCATTTCTCGTAAGGAAGAGTCATGGCAATCCATTTTTTCCGCACTGCTCCAGAGTGCCACAGGAACTGCGCGCACAGCTTGTGTACGTCTACAAAGTACTTCTTGCCGGGCCATATGGGGACATTTGTGAATGTGTACAACAGTTTGGGGAGCAAGAGTTCGGATTTTGTATAATTGATGGTGAAGCCAGAGTATGTACCAATACGGGTAATGTCACGCAGAATAGGGTCAAGGCGGAGGTCTGGGTCTCTAACGAACAGCAGCACGTTGTCTGCGTAGAGTGAGATAATTTCGGGGGTACCCTGCAGCCGTATCCCTTTACGTAAGTGACGCTCCCTGACAAAGTCTGCCATAGGCTCTATGGCCAGTGCGAACAGGATCGGGGAGAACGGGCATCCCTGGCGGGTGGCTCTGAAGAGAGGGAACAAGGCGGACGTTTGAGAGTTGACTCGGGCCCTGGCGACCGGGGAAGTGTACAGCAGTCTGATGTATGCAATCATTCTAGGCCCAATACCCATGGTCTCTAGGACCAACCACATGTATTTCCAGGACACCATATCAAAGGCCTTCTGGGCATCTAGGGTGACTGCGACTGCACTCACATCTTGATTGATTTGTGCTGTAACGTTAAGAAGCCTCCTGATATTATGTGACGTGGATCTCCCGGGCACGAACCCTGACTGGTCGTTGTGCACCATGTATGGCATAACAGGTAGGAAGCGGTTAGCAATCACCTTGGCGAAGATTTTTGTATCCAAGTTCATGAGTGAAAGGGGCCGGTATGATCCACATTCATCGCTAGGCTTACCAGGCTTGAGCAGGACCGTGATAACGGCCATGCGTAATGTCGGGGGGAGGGATCCCAACCGGAGGGACTCATTCCACACTCCGAGCAAGTTGGAGGCTAGTATAGCAACATGCTGTTGATAGAATTCTGCCGTTAGTCCGTCGGGGCCCGGTGCCTTTCCCTTTGGGAGACTAGAGATAGCCTCCACTATTTCGTCCAATGTAACGGGGGAGTATAATTGGTCTCTTGTTGCTGGGGAGACGATAGTGGTGGTAATCTGTTCCAGGAGCTCCCGCATCTGAGAGTCGCTGTGTTCGGGGGGCTGGGAGTATAGCTCAGAGTAGAAGCCTGTGAAGACCTCGAGGATATGCTGATCGGACCACTGTGTCGTCCGCTGACTGTCCTTAACACAAGTAATTTGGGATTGGCCCCGCTCCCCCCTCGCCAAGGCGGCCAGCGTTTTGCCAGGTCTGTCACCCTCGCCGTATTTCCGTGCAGTCTGTGGGCGGCTGTAGTACTGGACTTCCCTATTGGCCAGCTCATTGAAGGTCTTGAGCTCCTCACTGATCTCGGAGAGGACACCTGGGTCAACAGAGGACGGGTGAGCTCGCTCCAGGTCCCATAGTTTAGTTTCAGTGCGGGACAGGACGGCTCTTATGGATTTGAGGACTCCCGACTCCCTGGAGATGGACGCCTCCCTAATGAAGGATTTGAAGGCATGCCAGCGGACCCCCATGGTGGTGGACTGCGGCAAGTTGTGCTCAAAATAAGACTGAATATCAGCAAGAATGTCCGCCCAGAACACAATGTCCCACAGAGCGGCCGATTTGAAGCGCCATGTGTTGATGGTGGGAGGCGGTATTCCAAGTTCCAGGGATATTGAAATCGGCGAGTGGTCAGACAATGTGCGTGCATGTATGCATGTTTCCACCACCCTGCCAAGCATGGAGCCGGATAGCAGGAACAGGTCGATCCTGGAAGTACTCTCATGCACTGATGAATAGTAAGTGAATTCCGGATGCAATGTCCTCCATGCGTCATGTATGTCGAGTGTCGCACAGTGGGTCAGGAGGCTACACGCTGCGCCTGGTAAGGGTCTGGAGGCTGTGCCAGTCCTATCCAACATGGTATCAAGAATGAAACCATATCCCCCCCAGATGATCTGCACCCCCGCATACCCCATCAGTATGGATACCACCTGGTCAATAAATTCGGGAGAATCAACATTAGGGCCATTGGTATTTACCAGCAAATAGTCCCTGTTGGCAATGGCACAATGCAACACAGTATACCTCCCCTCAGTATCTATGTAACTCTTGTGTAGAACAAACTTAAGGGACTTATGGATCAATGTCAGCACTCCCCTTGAACGAGTGGCATATGAGGTGAAATATCTGTGCGGTCCCGAGGTAGGCGCTATACTCCTAGCCAGCGGGCCCGCAGAGTGTGTCTCCTGCAAAAGCAATATTTTGCAGCCGTGCCTGCCGGCATATGCCATAATCTTGCGACCCTTGGTGTAATTGCTTAGGCCCCCCCTATACTTTTATTTAAAAAAGAAACCGTGCTGGAATGGTTTCGTTTTAAACTATAAGTGTAGGAAGAAGTTGAAACTTGTACCTTGAATGCACTGCACTGATAATTCCCTTAAACAGCAGGCACATGCGTTTGAGTTTGTATTGTGAGTGGGAGGGGGTGTGGTGATGGGGTTTGTAGGGTGCTGGGCAGCAGTGGCGTTTCTAGGAGGGGGCCCCTCTGAACTTCTGCACCCCCCTTAACTCCCCACCTAAGGCGAGCAGTGACTGTGTTCTCTGTGGTTTAATTTGTGACACTATGGCAAATGTCTGCATATCACACGGCAAATACTCTCCTTTTATCTCAAAGGTAGCAGTGATCTTGGTATGCATTCTGGCATCGGTATGAACATGAGCCACTTCTCAGGTGTTCCTGCCCGGCTTCTGCACAGTGACCTCCATAGTGTACAGAGCAGCTTGCAGCCACCCACCCCCCCCCCCAGCGGAATGCAGCACACGAAACTGCTAATGATGCGTCATTAGTCACTGAATGGTTTCGTGCCTGCATTCTGATGGGAGGGGAGGTTCAGTGGGGTGTGGGTAGTTTGGGTGCACAAAAGCCTCTCTACAGGAATGCTTGTGACGTCACACATTACCTTTCATACGCGGCCCCCCCACTTTGTCTATGGCCCCCCTACTTTTGTCTTTGGCCCCCTGTGTGCCATTCCTAAATTTGATTCCTGGTGGCGCCACTGGGGGGCAGGCCAGTAGGGAACATAGTTCCACTACCTCTTTCCATACACTTCGACCACTGAATGAAGCATGGTCAGCAGGGCTGTGAGAACAAGAAAGAACCTATTAAGAAAATAGCCAGGCAGTGAGCGAACCCCTCCTTAGAACCCGAGGAGCCTGTATACAACAGCACCTGCCAAAGAAGCCAGTCCAGGCAGGCGGCACCACTAACAAGAAGGCCGAGTGCGCTTCCAAGTTGATGGGCTCTTTGGTGGGGTTCTTGGAAAGGGACTTTGTCTACTACGGCAGAGAAGATGGAAAGGAGCAACTGAGAAACAGAAATCCCTGCTTTGGACTAGGGTAAGTAGGTCAAATAGAAAAGAGGAAAGCAAGGCGTACATGGCCTCGCTGGTCATTCAAGTCTAATTGTGTTTGCTCAATAAGTTTTTCACCTCATTTAAAAACGAATATATGTTATGAGTGTTGGGGGGGTTGGGAGTGGAGGATGTCAAGGAGTGGGGGTGTTGACTATAGGGGCGGTTGAGTGGGACCCCCATTTAAAATAAGATCGGGGGAAAAACATGATGAGCAAAAGTGCACACCATTAAACTAAAAACAAAAACAAAAATAGAACCGGTGCTAGAGAATCAGGAGCAGCTGCCAGTGAGTGGGGGGTCAGGAAGAACAGAAGGAAGGCGTGTGGGCTGCGCAGTGCCTGCACAGGCCAGTGTTAAATCAGAGCAAGGCTGAGAAAGGCTTATATCTTTTATTTAAGAATAAGCTAACGCGACAGCAGGCACAACCTCTGACAGCCAGCCTTAAACTGACCATCAACTGATTCCAGAACCCCCTTCGTACCATAACATTCCACACTAGAAGCTGCTGACATCACAGCCACCTAGCTGCATATAAGCCATATAAACAAGTACATTAAAACGTTAATCTAACTTGAATAGAAATAATTAATACATGCATTAGTAAACACTTATCACATTGTGAACTACTGATTGCAGTATTGAACAAAAACATTGTGAACTGAATATAAAAAATACCTAATCCTAACACATCTCCTCCCCTTTGCCTTTATTGAAGCTGAGGTTCATTCTACACAATAGTCTCTGAGCCATGTCAGTCTTTTCCTTGCTCTCCCTCTGCACATACCTGCATTCTCCATACCACTGGTACCTTCACCATTCTCACCTCTTGCCCTCTTGAGCTCTACCTTATGTTCCACAACCCCCTTGTTGTCAACTATCATCTCCTCATCTACTTCATTTTTGTTTTTTTATCATATTGTCCTCATCCATGTTGGATTCACACTTAACCAATCTTGAGCCAGACCAAAACTCCCCACCTTCTAAAATCAACACATTCCCTCTGACAGCTGCAACTTTTTTTGGACCTATGAATCTGCTCTCGACACATTTGGAACCCAAATGTGGATTCTTTATCAGGACCATATCACCCTTCTCGATCTTAGTTTCTCTGGCCTTATTGACATCGTCAAATCTTTGCTTGTTTGTGCTTCTTTGATCAACCTCATTATTTTCTGGTGATCTATTTCTACACTCCCTGCCATCTTCAACCAACCTGGACACAATTTGGTTCCAGGTTGTCTTCCTTTCAAAGACACAAATGAGGATACCTTAGTAGTTGAGTGAAGTGTAGTGCAGTAGTTCCACACCAATTCCTTTAGTACTTCGGACCACTCTAGACCAGATGCCAACACCAATTGTATGCCACCCTTAACAAACCTGCTTGCTCTTTCAACTAGCCCATTTGCCCTTGGATGGTACAATGCTGTACGTACATGTTTGATACTAAACTTTTTGAGAAAATTCAACATCCTCTCTGAACAGAATTGCACCCCGTTGTCTGTTACTATAACCGTGGGGAAACCCTCTCTGTAGAACACATCTTCCAGAAATGATATCAACTCAGATGTGGTAGCTTCACGGAGTGCCTTTCATTCTAACCATTTAGAATGATAGTCCACCATCACAACTAAATATTTGTAGCCCTCACCCAGTTCTTGTATGGGACCAATAAAGGCAATTGCTACTTTCTCCCATGGTTCTCCAGGTACACTCAGAGGAGAGAGTGTTACTTCCCTGACAACCTTACTCTTATCGGTCCTCTCACATTCCTTACAATATCTGACCTTCTTCTCTACTTCACTATCCAACTATCCACACCTGGCCACCAAAATGATTGCCTCAAATACCTCTTGGTTCCTCCCTTACCTAAATGCCCTTGATGAGCCACATTCACTAATTGTGCTCTAATGCTACTGGGGTGTACTTCTTTATTCCCTCTTCTGAGTATGCACCCATCCTCAGACAAATTTAGTTCCTCCCTCACTTCAAAAAATCTGTTGTAACATCTGTCCACATTGTTTTCGTTTGGCCAACCTTCCCTTGTCCAAACTTTCACTTGGTTCAACTCTTTATCCTCTTTATCCGCTTGCAACCAATCTCCCTTATTTATGGCATTACACCTTATCTCAGCAATACTAAAGTCTTGTTCCCTGACTGTTTCTGTGTTCACACCATTGTCCACCAAAGCTTCTACAGGTAGTCTGGATAAACAGTCTGCAACCACATTTTCCCTACCTGGTATGTAACATACTTTGAAATTGTAGCCTAACAATTCCACCATCCATCTGGAAATCCTCGGTGAGCCTTTGGCCCAATCCACACCACTCATGAGTTGTACCAACGGTTTGTGATCAGTTCTAACTTGAAAAGGCTGACCCCATAAGAAAAACTTGAAGTGTGCAATGGCCCATGACATCGCCAACGCTTCTCTCTCTATTACAGAGTAATTCCTTTCTGCTCCCCTCAACGGCCTTGAGGCGAAAGCTATCAGGTGTTCTGTTTTACCAGAATCATATGGGGATAACATGGCACCTAGACCTAAAATGCTAGCATCAACTGACAACGTGGTTTTTCTACCTGAAACAAATCCACTAAGAGATGGCGCTTGAGCCATTGCTTCCTTTATGGATGTAAATGCCACTTGGCATTCCTCAGACCACTTGAAATGTACTCCCTTTTTTAACATATCCCTTAATGGGGAAGAAATGGATGCAAAACCATTCACAAATTTATGATAATATTCTGCCAAACCCATGAATGACCGCAATTGTCCTTATCCTTGGGCGAAGGAGCTTTACTGATACTGTCTACCAATGATCTTTTAGGTGATGTACCTGCGTCTGATATTCTGTGACCTAAATACGCCACTTCTTTAACTGCAATTTTACATTTACTTCTCTGAACCATTAAATCAGCCTCTTTCAGTCTTGTCAAAACACACCTTAGCACTCTCTCATGTTCACTCTCATGCTCAGCATATACTACTATATCATCTTGAAATACAGTCACATGATCTACCCATTCAATACTTCCTCCATCACTTTCTGGAAGACAGAGGCAGCTGAAGCCAGACCAAAAGGCATTCAGTGAAATTGTATGTTCCCTCAGGAGTAATAAATGCTGTGAGATGTTGACACTGTTTAGAGAGTGGCACCTGATGGTGCGCTGCTGACAAACCACTTGCGTTCCCCCAATGTGGCTGAAGTCTCAGCTATTATGGGTAGAGGATGTCTCTCTACTAAAATGTTTTGGTTCAAGCTCCTGAAGTCCACACACATCCTTAATTTCCCATTGCTTTTAGTAACTAACACAACTGGCGATAACCATTCAGTACCACCCACAGGTTCAATCACTCCCTTGTTCATAAGATCTGCCAACTCTTCACATAACTATTCTCTCATATTTAAGGGCACATGTCTAACTTTACGAACAGCTGGTTGAGGATTTCTTTTGAGCCTGATATCGTGTTCAAAATGTCTGAGCTTGCCCAAATGCTCGGGGAATACTTCAGGAAATTCTTTAGACCATTTGTCCTCCATTTCAGCTATATTTACTAGTTCCGATGCACTATCTTGTACTTTTACACCAAGTTTCCTTTGTTCCTCCCAGCCAAGTAACAAAGCACCCTTCCTCGATACCAGAATGTTGGCTGCACACTTTCTGCCGTTGTACAGAACTTGTGCTTGAAAATGTCCTAAAATGTCAATCAGTGATTCCCCATAGCCACAGGGCTGCACATTTTCATCAACTTCAAATTCATCCAGAGGCCCACCTTGCTCACCAGAGACTGCAGAAATTTGGAAGATGTGCCTGGCAGCTACTTCTTGAGTAGGAGTCACTGTTGACGCATTCAAAGTCATTCTGCTTGCTTCGCCACTGGATTCTCTTGGCTCCACCATGTTGATTGATGAGTCTCTGCAAACGTTCGCAAAATGTCCTCTGCGCTTGCACTTAAAGCATTCAGCGAATCTAGCTGGGCAAGTGGGGAAATTCAGACCATGTTTAGGACTTCCACATTTAGTGCACCTTGTGTTCCATCCATCTCTTTTACTACCACCATAACTAGGCTTCCTTCTCTGCCCAACTGCATATACAGTCTGTGATGCCTGTTTGTCTGTCTTCATTTCTTTAATGTACTTGGTGGTCTGTTTAATGCTTCTGGCTAGTTCAACAGCTTGATACAGAGTAACATCCTTCGCTAGTAGTTTTTCTTGTATTTTCAAATTGTTGGTGCACCTCACCAGTTGGTCCCTGATTAGCGAATCTGTTAGTGTTTCGAAGTCACATGTGTGGCTCAGCGTTCTTAAAGAGGCTATATAAGACTCAACTGACTCCGAAGATTCTTGCTCTCGCTGAAAAAACGTATGTCGTTCAAATGTTATGTTCTTCATGGGTTCAAAGTGCTCTTCAATTCTTTTTTATGCTATGGCATATTCATCAGCATCACCAGCTTCTTCACCCTGGCTTCTCGACAAACCATCAAAAATGCTGCACCCTTTAGGCCCCAAATTATTTATTTATTTATTTATTTATGTAACAACAACGCCTTCTTCCTAGCCAAGCTGAATCTGTCTCCTCCAATAGCCACCAGGTAATTTTCAAAAATGCCCTTGCATCTGTCCCACCTTATCACAGGGCAACCTGGTTCAGCTAGAAAAGGTGCTGGGGGAGATATTGCTGCAGCCATGGCGAAACTTACAAATCACCCACACTGCCTTAGATCCTTTTTACAGTGTTCAGAGAAGTGTTATGGTCCACCAAGCAAAGACTGTAAAGTCTGAGCTATTTGAAGTGTTGAAAGAATTGAGACAAGAGTGGCACTTTGATACACAGTATTACCAGTGTGTGATTATTCACATTGTTGAAGAAGATGAGGGCAGGTGCCCTTTTTGACTCATTAACTAACCGCTGAGGTTGTAGTGTCTATTACGATTATTGCCTCCAGGCAACCAGTGTCATAAAGGCTTTGAGTTGCAGAGAGTAGAATGCTGCCAGTCGTCTCTAGGCAGCCAGCGTCATAAACACTTGATTGAGCCGGTGGTATTCTGCCGGGCTGAAGCCACGCCCCTTCTATGACGTGCTACTGCTTGAGGAGTGTTGCCAAGCCAACACCACGCCCCCTCTATGACGAGGCACAGCTGTAGGTGCCTCGCAGCAGCGCTTCAATTAGGCCACGCCCCCATTAACGCGCAAGCGAAAACAACGCCAGTTAATGTGTGTCGGCAACTCCTCCGAAGGCTAAACGCTTGTCATTGGGATCCCGCTCCCCCTTCACACCTCCTGACCTGACCTCTTCCTGCACCTGCTGTCGCTGACTCGGATCGCGGTGGGGAGGCAGGTCCACTTCCGTAGGAAAGCCAAACGTTGTAGAGCAGAAACTCACAGGAATGTAGTATCCTCGTCGCCACTGTTAGATCAGAGCCAAGGCTGAGAAGGGCTTATATCTTTTATTTAAGAATAAGCTAACATGACAGCAGGCACAACCTCTGACAGCCAGGCTTAAACTGACCATCAACCCATTCCAGAACCCCCTTCGTACCATAACATTCCCCACTAGAAGCTGCTGACATCACAGCCACCTAGCTGCATATAAACCATATAGAACAAATACATTAAAACATTAATCTAACTTGAATAGAAATAATTAATACATGGATTATTAAACACTTATCACATTGTGAACTACCGATTGCAGTATTGAACAAAAACATTGTGAACTGAATATAAAAATACCTAATCCCAACAGCCAGGCATCGGCAAGAAGCAGCAGGATCAAGGCAGGAGTACCCCAAATAAAGGCAGCCACATATGAGAGGAGAAGCTGCCACCAAGAACGGGACCACCGTGTGCTGTGAGGAACAAAAAAGGGCACAGGGGAACAAACATGGGAAGGCAATATGACATGCACCGGAAGCAGCCGCCAAGGGAGTATGAGGTTAGGGAGGGCAGCTGGTACAGATGCAGCGGCTGTGGAACCCAGAAGCGGACACTGGTGAAGGTCGAAGAGCTCACAGGTCCAGAGAAGGGGTAGGAGCCGAATGTGACATGTGGCACATGCCACAGCGTGCCAGAGCATGCCACTAATCTCTGGACTGGCTGATGTAAAATGTACAGTTTATGGGATTTCAAACACATTCAACAAGTGAAAAATACCCTCTCAATCATTGTGGGATTGTTTTATATTAAAAAACTTTCAGCAAATGCATAGTTTAAGCACTTATCATGCCCTAGCATGTCAACAATCTCAGGACTAGCAGATGTCACATGTACTGTTTAAATGACTTAAAAGACAGTAAACAAGTGATATAAAGCCTCACAACCATTGTGAGGTGTTATAAATCAAATTTTAAAAAAATTACAAATTAATTAAATTCCGAGCTCACAACCTAATGGACTGTAGTCAGAAGTTCTACCATTGCACCAATGCTTTAGATGGAAAGGTTTCTGGTGCTAGTTATTATGACCTAATCAGACAGTAGGGCCTGCAAGTCGCTTTTCAGTGTCAATTCTAATGTGGCATGCCACCTAGATATTTCTTTATATCTGCTTCAAATCTGTTTTTTCATTGCTTCAAAATTACTTCAGGCATCTCACCTCTGAGGCTCTTGTCTTATATTTCATAATTTACAGCAATTTGAATGGTTGAAAGCACTTGGAACTCCAGCATGCCACAGCATGTCACCGTCTCGGGACTAGCTGATGTCAAATGTACTGTTTAAATGACTTCCAAGACATTAAACAAGTGAATATAAAGCCTCACAACCATTGTGAGATGTTGTAAATCAAATATGTTAATGTTAATGTTAAAGGACATTTGTACCGCGCACTATCACCACCGAAGTGGTCCCCTGGCTCTCTGGCGGCTCTGAAAAAGGGGAGGAGAGGGTTTGGGTTAGTGGGAATAAGCTGGAAAAGTGCAAGAGAGCAGTGATGTGCTGTTGGCAGCCTCAGCCCGGTGGGTCCGTCGGCTGGGCTTGGGGTGTTTTATGGTCCGTAGTCGTCGTGTGCTGTTGTGCAAGTCTATGTGTGGTTTGTTTTGTTGTTGCATTGTTGTGAAGTTTGTGCGGATTGCTGCGTTTAAGGCTTGTGGTTGTGTTTGGTTATAGTTTGAGAGGTGTATGCAGAGGGATGGAATTGTTAGTTGGTTGGTTAGTTGGCATTGCTGTCCTTGCAATTGTGGGATTCCATCTAGGTCCGGTACATGCTAACAGTCACATTTCTATCTAGATGCCGCGCAAGCTAGGTTCATAATTCTAAGTGTGGTGCATGCTAAGAATCACATATGCTAACAATCACATTTCTGAGATTCCATCTAGGTGTGGTATTTGCTAATAATCATATTTCTATCAAGATGCAACGCGGGCTAAGCTTAAGAATTCCGTCTAAGTGTGGCACATGCCAACAATCACATATCTGCCTAGATTTGGCGCAAACTATGCTTGAGAATTCCATCTAAGTGTGGCGTATGCTAACAATCATATTTCTATCTAGATGCGATGCGGGCTAAGCTTGAGAATTCCATCTAAGTATGGCATATGCTAACAATAAAATTTCTGTCTAGATTTGGCGCAGACTAAGCTTGAGAATTCATCTAAGTGTGGCGTATGCTAACAATCATATTTCTATCTAGATGCGACGCGGGCTAAGTTTGAGAATTCCATCTAAGTATGGCATATGCTAACAATAAAATTTCTGTCTAGATTTGGCGCAGACTAAGCTTGAGAATTCATCTAAGTGTGGAATATGCTAAGAATCACATTTCTGAAATTCCATCTAAGTGTGGTATATGCAAACAGTCACATTTCTGTCTAGATTTGGCGCAGACTAGACTTCAGAAATTCCATCTAAGTGTGGCATATGCTAATAATCACATTTCTGAAATTCCATCTAAGTGTGGCATATGCTAACAATCATATTTCTATCTAGATGCAACGCGGGCCAAGCTTGAGAATTCCATCTAAGTATGACATATGCTAACAGTCAAATTTCAGTCTAGATTTGGCGCAGACTAGGCTTGAGAATTCCATCCAAGTGTGGCATATGCTAACAATCACATTTCTATCTAGATGCGACGCGGGCTAAGCTTGATAATTCCATCTAAGTATGACATATGCTAACAATCAAATTTCTGTCTAGATTTGGTGCAGACTAAGCTTGAGAATTCCATCTAAGTATGGCATATGCTAACAGTCACATTTCTGTCTAGATTTGGCGCTTCTATCTAAGAGTGGACATGCTAACTTTCACAATTCCGTCTAAGAGTGGACATGCTAGTATTATGGCACACTATGTTATTGGTAGGTAAGATAGAGTGGCAGGGTTTTCTGGAGTAGAGTGATTGCTCTACTCCCCACCCATGCCACACTCACGGTTTTTTGTTGGTGTCTGTTGGCTGCTGGCTTCCTTGGCGTCCCCTGCGGACACCTGCAGACACATCTTGGAGCCGCCACTGTAGGAGCCGCCCTTTGCCTTGGGGTCCTTCGCTGTAGGGGCTACCGGGCGAGGGCTGCCCTGCGGAGATGGCTTTAATAGTGTAGAATGAGCCAATCAGGGTACGGGGGCAGTCTGGGAGGCGGGAGGAGGGAGGGGAGGGATAGGGCAAGCCGATGGGGGAACAGGGAGCCTGGACCACGTGGGTGCCGGTACCAGGAGGCACACCGGGCCTCTGATGTTTCAATGAGCGAGCCCAGGAGGGTCTTGTGCGGGGCCTAACTTACCTGTGCAGCGTCTGGGACAATGGCGTCTGCACGGCTCCTGCGGCCTCTAAGGTCGTGGTAAACACGGCCTTTGGGCCAATCACGGAACGGGGGCAATCTCCGAGGCGGGAGGAGGGAGGGGACGGATAGGGCAAGCCAATGGGGGAACAGGGAGCCTGGACCACGTGGGCGCTGGTACCAGGAGGCACACCGGTCCTTTAACATTAACATTAACATATTTGATTTACAACATCTCACAATGGTTGTGAGGCTTTATATTCACTTGTTTAATGTCTTTGAAGTCATTTAAACAGTACATTTGACATCAGCTAGTCCCGAGACGGTGACATGCTGTGGCATGCTGGAGTTCCAAGTGCTTTCAACCATTCAATTGCTGTAAGTTATGAACTATAAGACAAGAGCCTAAGAGGTGAAGTGCATGAAGTAATTTTGAAGCAATGAAAAAACGGATTTGAAGCAGATATAAAGAAATATCTAGGTGGCATACCATATTAGAATTGACACTGAAAAGCGACTTGCAGGCCCTACTGTCTGTTTCAATGAGCAAGCCCAGGAGGGTCTCGTGCGGGGCCTAAATTACCTGTGCAGCGCCTGGGACAATGGCGTCTGCACGGCTCCTGCGGCCTCAAAGGTCGTGGTAAACACGGCCTTTGGGCCAATCACGGAACGGGGGTGGTCTGGGAGGCGGGAGGAGGGAGAGAACGGATAGGGCAAGCCGATGGGGGAACAGGGAGCCTGGACCACGTGGGCGCCGGTACCAGGAGGCACACCGGGCCTATGATGTTTCAATGAGCGAGCCCAGGAGGGTCTCGTGCGGGGCCTAATTTACCTGTGCAGCGCCTGGGACAATGGCGTCTGCACGGCTCCTGCGGCCTCAAAGGTTGTGGTAAACACGGCCTTTGGGCCAATCACGGAACGGGGGCGGTCTGGGAGGCGGGAGGAGGGAGGGGAGGAGGCAAGCCGATGGGGGAACAGGGAGCCTGGACCACGTGGGCGCCGGTACCAGGAGGCACGCCGGGCCTCTGATGTTTCAATGAGCGAGCCCAGGAGGGTCTCGTGCGGGGCCTAACTTACCTGTGCAGCACCTGGGACAATGGCATCTGCACGGCTCCTGCGGCCTCTAAGGTCGTGGTAAACACGCCCTTTGGGCCAATCACAGAACGGGGCGGTCTGGGAGGAGGGAGGAGGGAGGGGACGGATAGGGCAAGCCGATGGGGGAAAAGGGAGCCTGGACCACGTGGGCGCCGGTACCAGGTTCCCTTGAGCTCACAACCTCATGGACTGTAATCAGGAAGTTCTACCATTGCACCAATGCTTTAGATGGGAAAGGCTTGGTGCTAGTTCTTATGACTTAATCAGAAAGCAGGGCCTGCATGTCCCTTTTCAGTGTCAATTCTAACGTGTCATGCCTCCTAGATATTTCTTTATATCTGCTTCAAATCAGTTTTTTCATTGCTTCAAAATTACTTCAGGCATCTCACCTCTTAGGCTCTTGCATTATATTTCATAACTTGCAGCAATTGAATGGTTGAAAGCACTTGGAATTCCAGCATGCCACAGCATGCCACCAATCTCGGGACTAGCTGATGGCAAATGTGCTGTTTAAATAAATTCAAAGACATTAAACAAGTGAAGTAATAGCCTGTGTGTCATCTTGTGGCTGCTAGCTGTCTCTCTCCTGTGCATTACACAATATGGCCTGGGTAGAAGTAGAATCCTCTGATAGCAAGTAAAGCAGAGAAGGGCTTTCAAACATTCTGCAGGACCCCTCTCTGGGACAGCAGGTGGAGAAAGCAGCATGGGCAGGTCTAGGGCCGTTATCCCCTAAGCTGGACTTTCTCCTGGGCTGGGTCGCCTTTTCGCAAGGGCTGACAACTGTGAGGCCCAGAGCCTGCAAGAGACAGTGGCAGGTGGAACATAAGACCAGTGGCAAACCACTGTCCGAATCATGCAAAGGGCACACAAAATAGTGGCATGCTAAGGGAAAGGCATGATGGAAGGGACAAGGTGACATACCCATAGCTCTCAACTCACACGCTTTTGGCGGGTGTCACCCACCTTGTAAAGGGCTGACTCACCCGCCAAGCCTCCTGCACGCCCATTCTTTCCAATGGGCATCTCACCCACCAAAAAAGAAATCTGGTGATTTCACCCGCCTTTGCAAAACAAATGGTTGAGAGCTATGCATACCCCTTAGTCCACAGGAAGACCAAGAGGGCACTGAATGGGATTCCAGCAGCACTGAGAGTTCTCACCTTTCTGTGAGCTTGGCCACTCCTCAGGAAGGAGAACCATGTAAAAGACACAATAAGAGCGTTTAGAAATGCAGAGATAGTTCCCTAGTCGACCCCTTTCATCCAGACCTGCTACTCCAGCCGAGATCCTAGGATGGGAAGCCCCACTTAAGGCCAAAAGGTACTTGAGTAAGCGATTGCACACGCCTATAAATAAGGAGGTGAGAGTCTAATTGAAGGCACAATATCCCTGACCTTCTCTGCCGGATAAAGTAGCAGACACTCTGGAGGTGGACTCATTGAGGGTGAAGCACACCAAGGACGAGAAACGGGCATTGATCGCTCATGGATAGCATGCCAGAACACACTCCCCGATTCAATAGGTCCATTGGCCAAGATCATTAATATGGTGGAAGAGACCAAAGAGGCCCTGCCTATGGATGTGCATATTCTGGTTAATTGGGCACAAAGAGTGGTTTGTTAAACAATTGATACCAACTGTTCGATAGCAGCGGAGTGCAGACGATCGATTATAGTAAAGATCGAACTGAAACTCAGGAAGTTGGCATCCTCTGAGGCCGCTGCAGCAGCTAAAGGGCTTTTGTTTGGAGAAGGTTTTGTCAAAGACATGTCCAGATTTGTTAGCACCTTTGCTGCTTTGGACAAAGGTCAGACATCGTTAAAAAGAGTGTTTGTGCCCTGTGGATCCGCCAGGGCGGCAGAAGCAGAGGTGTCTCCGCCAGCCGCTGAGGTGGCCAGAGGCCCTATAGAGGAAACAACTGGTGACAACAGGAAGACAGAAGGCTGAATCCTTCCTTCCCCTCCCGTGGAAGAGGCAGGCGCCAGGGCTGGCACTGCAGCAACAGGTGAGAGTACAGTCGTATACACACAGCGCAGCAGCAGGCACTGCGATTCCTGCGATAGGTGGTAGGCTAACGATGCACCTAGGCACTTGGGAGGAGCTTACCGTGGACTGTTGGGTCGCAGAGACTGTGCAGGGGTGTTGGCTGTAATTTTTAAAGCACACAGACAAATGAAACTGCAGCAATCTTTTGCAATTTCAGAGTGTTAGGCAGAATCACATTCAGTACCCTTTGGGAACACTACATGCAATTAAGACTACAAGTGTCAGTACAATTTCACCTTTGGTACAAGTCTGTACTACACAGTTATGTGGTAGCATTGGCTGAGCAGCCAGACCTATCTCAAGAGTTTAAGTGAGCAGTAGAACAAGTTACACAAAGGGACCAACAAATACAGTGGTTCAAACAAACACTTACTCAAGGTTTCTTGGTAAAAGAATATACATTTATTTACACAGTCAATTAGAAAACATTACACTAGCAAAAGCAGCTTAATATCATACACTAATACACCACAATACACAACCAATAAGTTACTGAACAAATTCAGCTCACCTGAAGTGGGAGCAAAATGGCACTTCAGTTACTTTAAAAAGGGGTAAAAAGACAAGGTTATAAGAAATGCAGCCCAAATACATTCATAGGTAGGGTAAAGGGTTTCAGTTAACTACAACCAGCAATTCAATTTGATAGGCCTGGGCCAAAGTCAATGGTTCAGAGCCTTTGTATAGGATAGCACAGTTCTTGTAGATAACGGTTAAGTCTTTGCCACGGTTTTTAGAAGAATTTGGCTAGGCAAAAAGTTAGATGAATGTTTAGGGAAGGACCAGCCTTCAAAGAGGGGAAAGTTTCAAAAACATTCTCTGTGGTCAAAAAGATTTCCGGAGCGTGTTTGCACAGTACCTTTAAAGTGAAGAAGAGCTGTAGCTGAGGCAGTTGTTCCAGGCAGTTTGGCAAACCTTGCTGTTCCTGTGCTTCAGTCGTGGGGACAAGAAGGAGGACGTCGGTAGGTTCCTGCACTGCCCAGGGAAGAGGCCACAAGCTTGGATAAACGTCGGTTTAAGGTGTGAGTGCCTTAAAGACTACAAAATGGTATCCTTCCAACTGGCTATCTGGTTTTCCACAGCACTCTGTAGAAAATTCGACCAGGAGGGGACGGTTTTCAGGCGGCTTGTGAGATGGTTGGTCCCACCAAACTCAAGGGAAGAAGTTAACCTTGAAGGGCTTCTCTGTCGATGGAGTGTCAGGCAATTTGGACCTGCAGCAGAGCTTCACCGGTCGTCCAGGAGTTGCAGCAGTCGTCTTCCTTCAGCTCGTCTTCGGTTCTTTCGTTCCAGTGGTCCTCTCTGCTTTCCAAGTCCCAGAGACCTGCTTTTAAACAGTTTTCCCCCATTCATTCCAGCCTGGCTGTCACTCACAAAGCAGGGTGGATGTCTTTGCCGGACAGCCAGCCAGCCAATCACGCCAGAGTGCATTCAGGTCTCCTAGGAGACTAAGCACAGGGAGTTTCGGGCACCTCCTTCACATCCTGTCCTTCCCACTTCAGCACTGAAACCCGCCAAAGGCCAACGAACAAAGGGACCAAACCTGGTTTGCCACGCAGAGTTAAACACAAGGAGGACCTTTCCTAAAGGAAATGGTGAAAAAAGTCGACCAGAGTCTGTTTTTACAGCTAGGTCTTGGGCGCCATCTTGAAAAACATGGCTGTCCCGATTTTTTGCTACCATTGTTCGCGGTTGGTAAAATCATGGTAGTTTGATCTAAACCACTGCCACCAGCCATTTAAAGTAGGAAAGGGTAACATTTGACTGTTAAATGAGTGTTTTGACTCAGGGGATGCTAGGCAACCCCTCCAGCACTCTATAGGAAGATAGTGTGTGCTGTGTCAGTAAATATAAAGAGACTGGTAAAGTCAATTTAACTTTACATGCTCTGGAAGATGGTAGTCAGTCCCAGAGAAAGTGTTTAAACCTTGGGGAGTCTGAAAGACACCCCTGTGCCACTGCACTGAAGGTGCTGTGTGACACAAAAAAAAAGATGATGCCTATGGAGTTGTTTTAAAACACCATAACCAAAGAACACAAAAGTAAAACAGACATCAAAATACACGGAAGAGTGGGAAAAAAGGCTCCCACTCTTCCCAGGTAGAAAAATCAAATCCTAGAAATCCAGCAAAGTTGCTGGGGGTCTCAAAAGGTAAGGGAAATTAGCACATTTTGAGAATCCTCCCTAAAACAGGAGCAAAGCCTCATGGACAAGGAAGTAGGAGAGGTTCTAAAGAAAATGGCGATAAGGCCACCGCAGCAGGTGGCGCAATGCTTCCTAAGCAATGTCTTACTGGTGAAACAGAAGCAAAGGTCAGGCCGGTGATAATCTCAGACAATTTAACGCCTTTCTTGTGTACCGACACTGCAAGATTGAGGAAATCCATCTCTTCAGGGACATTTTGCAGAAAGGGCACTGGCTAACCTGCATAGATCTGAGGGATGCCTTTCTAGCAGTGCCCATTCCTGAGATGCAACAGCAATTTCTAGAATTCCTCTGGTGATGGCAAAGGTGGGAGTTTATGTGTCTCCCTTTTCGGACTAAATTCAGCACTGTGGTGCTTCACAAAGCTACTCAGGAGTGAGACTGATTTTATACATCGAGGATATTTGTCTCATGGCACAGGATCCGATGCGGCTGCCACAGCAAATGGTCCCAAATACGGGTCTCCTAGAGAAGCTGGGGCTTCTCATCAATTGGGAGAAATCCGAGACCAGGCCACAGCAGAGAATGGAGTTCCTGCGGTTTATCACAGACTCAAAGCTGGGGCACTGTCTCTGCCCCTGTAGAAAATGAACGACCCTTTGAAACATCACAGTATTGACTTTCCATTAAAGACTAAACTTTACAGTCTCGTGTTTGCTCAATCACCTCCTCTGTTTAAAAGTTCTTTTAACTAAGTGATCAATTTTCCATCAATCACATGTCATAACAAGTTGCATTCGTCAGTAAATTTACAGTCACTTATCTAAGAAGGAATCTGCTGAACCTCCAAGGGAACCTGACAGCAGGTGCGGACACTAAACAGGCAGACAACACAGGGCTGATCCCTGCTGGATTTGAAGGCGTTTCATTACAGGTTTTGTTCTTTGCTGTACCCTGTTCGAGATGGAGTCATTCATTAGGAAGCTACAGCGAGACCGTGAAAGAAAGAGGAATTGGGGATGAGGAATTGTGAGGTGATAGGACCATAACGTTGTGATTCATGGACTAGGACAAGTGTCGTGCCTGAGGGCAATCGAGTTTCAAACTGCAAAGACTACATTGACACAGAACATGTTTTGTTTCTTTGATTTGTGTTTAATGTTTTTTTCTTTTTAATATTGCTGCTTGAGTTTTAATAAATAATAGTTTGCATAATACAAGCCTCTGTGTCTTTAATAGAATCATGACTTTCCTGAAAGAAAGTATGGACAATATGGACTCTACCACAGTACTAACTGCCTCAATGGAGTCTACCATCAGACAACATTTCTGGCTAGCCCTTTTTTCTGGCAATGTATTCCATATCGTGTCATGGAGTGCCCCTTACATTTTTCTGTCAACAGAGCGGCCAAGTCTCCCTAAAATCGTGGGAGTCTCTAGCAAAAGGAGACAGACACCTGCACTCTCATATTTGAGCAGGATTTTCTTTCTACATCTGCAAAGATCTTCAGCTGTGCTTCAGACAGTCCCTTTGTTTGTGGCAACACTGGATTGAAGTAAGTAACACACTGCACTGCTGAACACAGCACTCAACAGCACATGCTGGTCTGACTGGGGTTAAGCTGTGTCCTATACACCTCGACTGCTGAATTTCCAGCTGATCCCAGTGGCAACTTTGGATAAAGAGGGATAAATGGGATAGATAAGATGATCGTGTGTAATTTCAGCACAGGTGGTGTGAGAGAGGCTACACGGCCCATGTGATGGTCTGACATGCATATTCTGGCACACAAACATGACTGTAGTGTCTGACAGGACATATTCTTGCTTTGCTTCTAAATTTGATTAGAAACCACATCCTGCAGTCTCATATGAAGCACAGTTTAGGGTTCCTAAGCCATACCTTTCATTTTTTAAAGTTACATCAGGAAAGGAGAGGACCTTGCAATTCTCTTATTGATTTCATGTGTGGGTTCATCACTACCAGGTCGGTGTTGCGGACCCCAATCAACATCAATGGATAGGTTTCATGGAGAGACTACTTCACCTTAATGTCTACTTTCCTTAAGCCTCAGCCCGAGGAAAATCCAGACACTTCCCAACAGACTGGTCCCGCTGAATGTCGCTGTGGCTCATATGTCTCACACTCTGCCCAACCTCTATTGTCTTTCAAAGGCATGCATGAAATGGACAACTGCCCCCAGGGCCACAGCTTTATAGAAGAAATGGCAGCAATTATATGGCTTTTTCCCTATCCATGTTGGCAAGAGAGTAACAATATTCTTATACTGCAGGCCCATGTGAAGTATAGCTTTGTCTTAGAATCTATGTATCATATGTTTGTCCTTCTGTAGGCTGTTGATTTTTTTGAGTCATAGATGTGTGTGATGTGTTGCATTTTGATAAGTCTTTCATTTTGTGAAGCCCATTGCTTCAGAGTCACATTTTACATGTTACTGTGTGGGATCTCAGCAGTGGGTCGAAGAATAGAAGAAAAGCATGACAGGGTTTAGTTAAAAACAATATTTCCAGAGACACATGGGCTAGATGGAGCCTGGGGTCCCCTGGTATATTAAACAGGCCAGGCATTTCAGGAGCCACATAAGGAAAGAAGGAAGGCCCTTTACCCTGGAATATGGGTTGCAGAGAGTAGGGGCTCCCAAAGCGTTGATATGAACAGAAATGCGACATTCACAAATCGAGTGTGAGGTGTTCCTTGGTCTGTTGTGGTGTCGTCATGTCCACATTTACATTTTTCATCATCCTATCATGATCGTGATGGGCCCAAACCCCCTACTGACAATTTTCCAAGGGTCATTTCTTCGCACACCACTCCCATTAGAGCACTTGATTGCAACTGTCAGATTACATGGTCACTGTCCGTTTCGATGCAGTGTCTGGCAACCCCATGGACTACCTGCTGGGTTATCCAGGTCTTCGGGCATCGACATCCGAGGCAGTGGAAGTTGAGGCAAAAGCTCTGGTCAGCATGGTCAGATCGTTGACTCCTCTAAAATATATATCACTTTGATTGTCCTGCTGCTATTTAAATTAGTTTTCAGCTGTGTTCACATCGTGATTGTCGAGCTGGTGTTTAAATTCATTTTCAGTTGTGTGCACATCTTGATTGTCCTGCTGCTGTTTTAATTCGTTTTCAGCTGTGTGCCCATTTTGATTGTCCTGCTCCTGTTTACATTTATTGTTAGGTGTGTGCATAACCTGTTTTTCATGAGAATGTGTTAACAGGCCACCCCTCTGTACTCTGTCTAGTCTGCTACCAGTTCCCTCACCCTTCCTCAGTCCCATTGTCCCTCTGTGCTGGAATTCCCCTCAGCCATACACCCGCTACCTCCCCTTCCTCTGCGTGTTCACTGTTTTTCTGTGCATTTTACCTCCCCCAGCTCCCATTGTTTTTCTCCCAGTCTGGTTCCCTGTCTCCCCCCTTTACCTTCTGCTCTTGCTGCACCTCTGCGGCCTCAGCCTGGTAAAGTGTACCTCACTCTCTGCAGTTTGCTATGGCGCTATCTATCTCTCCTATCTTCTCAAGCTGCTTCTCTATCTCTTATCCTTCACCCCTTACTAAGTCTGTCAGGAAGAACCTCAAGAAGGACATACTGAGCTCTAACCCAGGATTTCCAATTGCAGGCACCTACGTCATTGCCTCTGCCAGAGAGACTCTCACAGACATACTCAATGTCTTTCCCTCACCCGTCCTATGGACTCTCCATATGATTGCTCTTCTCTCTCCTTTCTCTTCTTCGCCCATCAATGGTGGCACCCGCTGGGAGATCTTTCTTGCCCTCTCCACCTCCAGGGTCATCATCAATGTCTACTGCAATGGTACCATCATGGTCCACGGTCCTCAACCCAACCTTCTACTCTTTGATAGGCTCCTCCCCCACCTTATCAACCTCCCTCCGCCTTTTACATTACATTACATTGCATTTATATGGCGCACCATAAACCCATAGGTGTGAGGGCGCAGACAAACAAAAACAAAGCAGAGAAGGAAGAAAGAAAGGCTAAAACGATCTAAGGGGTAGCAGAATTAATAAGCCAGGGGCAGCTATTTGAAGAGGAAGGTTTTAAGGCCCTTCTTGAATGAATTCAGAGAAGATGAGTTTCTCAGTTGGTCTGGCAGAGCATTCCAAAGTGCTGGTGCCACTGAGGAAAAAGCACCACATTGTGCCTTTTTGCTTTTGACTCTGGGCTGCTGAAGCAAGTTCCGGTTGTTAGACCGAAGGTTTCTAGCAGAGGATTTTTTTCCTATGTACCTTTGCAGGTATGGGGGCATCTTGCCCTGAAGACATTTAAAGGTGATGACCATAAGTCTAAAGGAGATTCTTGATTCTACGGGCAGCCAGTGTAGTGCTCGACGTGCCTCCGAGACATGTACCCTGTGAGCAAGACCGGATACCACTCTGACTGCTCCGTTCTGAACCACCTGAAGTCGTTTGACGATTTTTTTACTGGCGCCCGCTAATAGGCTACAACAGTAGTCAAGTTTGGAGCCTATAATGGCTCGGGCGATGGTCTCAGCATTGGATTGGGAAATGTAGGGACGCAGATGGGATAACAATTTAATGTAGTAGTTAGCGGAAGAGACGGTACTGGCTACATAGGAGTTCATCTTGAGTGATTGATCCAATACCACACCCAAGATTTTAACCTTGGGAAGAGTGGAGATCAGAACGTCTCCCAGCTGGAAATGTTTATACATTGAGTCCAATTTGGCTATGATGCTGTCCGATCCTACAATCATAAGTTCTGTCTTGCTGCGGTTAAGTGCAAGATTATTCCACATCATCCATTGTTCAATCATGGCGAAGATGCGGTTAAGTTCCTTTTCATCCTCCGAATGCTGGCCTGTAAGAGGGATGACACATTGAGTGTCATCTGCATAGTTGGAAAAGAGGATGCCCTCATGGGCCAGATGAGCAAAGAAAGGGGACATAAAGATGTTATAGATACAAGGAGACAGACTGGCGCCTTGTGGCACTCCAAACAATGTCTGAATTGCAGGCGCTTTGGCATTGTTGGCACATACCCTGCTAGACCTGTTGGATAAGAATGAAAGTATCCAGTTGGTAGCGGCCTGTGAACAGTTAGCTACTGACATGAGCCTATCTGCTAGAATGGCATGATCGACGAGATCGAATGCTGCCGATTGATCTAGGGAGATTAAGAGAGAGATCTTTTGAGAGTCCATTCTTTGTAGTAACTGAGACTTCAGATCAAGAAGCGAGGTTTCCGTACCAAACCCTTGTCTGAATCCTGACTGAAAAGGGTTGAGAATGGGGTGGGCATTTAAGTGTTACGCAATTTGAATATAAGCAACTCGATCCAATATCTTGAGCAAGAAAGGAGTGTTAGTTATGGGCCTATAATTAGTAGGGACGTTTTGATCCAGGCTGGGTTTTTTCAACAAGGGAGTGACCCAAGCTTGTTTCAAATCGTCTGGGACCGAACAGCTCTGTAGCGAGGTGTTGACAAATTTACATATGGCATGAATAAGAGAGGGGGGACAGGTTTTAATAATAGTTGAGGCACAGGGATCCCCGGTGCAATTGGTTGCCTTAAGTTTGTTAATAATGGTGGTCAGTTCCTCCTCTGATATTGATGTAAAATCAAAAATGGGGATATTGGGATCCCTAATAAAGGTGTTACTAACTAAGTTGAAATCTGGTGTATCCAAGGCTGCTTTTTTGGTTGCTATAGCTTTCCGGATACCGTCCAATTTATTAACCATGGCGGTCTGAATATCCAAGCACCACTCGTCATTTTTAATAATGGCGGATAGTGCCGGTTCTGGGACTGACTCTTGTTCTTTTAATATTTTAAATAGCTCCTTAGAGTTTGATGTGGCCTGGTTTTGCACCAGCTCCTTCAGCTGCCCTGGCTCCCATGCCAGCTGTGCCCACGTTGGCTCCCTTGCCACCTCCTTCCCACCCCTCTACCCTCGCCATGGCTTTCTTGCCACCACCCCACACATTGACAACCCTGTCTGCCTTCTCCTCTTGGGTGAACCAGTCACCCACTAACACTGTATCTGGGGCTCCCTTGCCCCCTGTGGTGCCTCTCGCACTGGTTCCCTCCTCACCCATTATGGTCCCGGCTCCCTTCCCGGCTTGGCTCATCTGCCCCCTTCTACCTCTGTCCCTCAGGCACTATCGTCACTTAGGGGTGCCCACTGTCCCCTGCTCCCCCCGTAAGTCTTTCACTGATTGCAATCTGCTCCACTGTTACACTCACCTGGCTCCCACAGGGGCGTCAATCGGACCCGGACAGCTGCGGTCTCCACCCACGTGATGCGTAGTGCAGCGATGACTGACTGGATCTGCCCTCCTAATCGTGTCTGCTTAACCCGTAGAAATATTCTCCTGCGAGTGGAGGGATGGATTTAGCCACTTGTGGATTCAAGTGATGGCACCCTCACAGTCCTCCCCAACTAATCACCTCCGAAATGCCCTCACAGCAATCTCACCTTATATTCTTGAAAGATGAGCTCTCCATCCTGCGTGGATTTGCAGGGGCGCGTCGATTCCAGTTACTTCACTGGTTTGAAGGCTCGGGAGAGTTTCGGAGAGTATTGACTCTGAGGTTCCTGGTGAGGACCAGTAAGTATTAAGCTCATAGAGTTCAATATGTCCAATGTTCACTCTTGTTCCCCCCTTCCTTTCTTGTCTTGCAGCTGGCTTGTGAAAAGATGCTCTTGTGGCAGCTGGTGGCGCTTAGGTAAGAGTCTCTATTACCCGGCGCTGTCCGGTAAATGTTGCACGAGGAAAACGTGTTGTTTTGTCTCTCTTTACAGATGCGCCACGTGAAAATATGGAGAGTCACAAAAGGATGCCTCTGGTGGTAAATCAGTTAAGTCTATGGTGGTAAGACTTATATTTGTTGGTTCCCTCGGCTCACCTTGTGGTTTTCTTTTGTCTCCTAGGTGCCGAAGTTCGGCGAAGAAATGATGGAGGCAGCGTCGACCTGAAGGATGCTGTGAAGACTGGTGAGTATGGCGCTGCGCTGCAGCTGGAGGTGCGGCGCGTGCAGAAATGATGTTCTTTACAGGTCCGGAGACAAGATGGATCGAGAATCAGGTGTGGAATAGAAATAAGTTTGTTTTCTAACCTTGTCCCTTTCTTTAATGTTTGTTTTAGGAGCTCCGGATTCGAGGCGGGCGTGGCAGAAGACTGGATGCTGGCTGCAGGCACGGTGAGTGTTACGCTGCTGGCCTAAGGCACCAGGACTGAACCCAGATAGCCCCTAGACAGGGCTACTGAGGTTTTACTAAATGTCTAGATGCCTGCTCCCGGGGCTGATGGGCTTGGTCCGGATGCCTGGGGGTAGGCATCATGACATCCACATTGCCATCGTAGGCACTTGCTCAGCTGTCAAACACTCCTCTGACATCTGCAACCTCCTTGAACTCCTGGATTGTGATGTTCTTGCCATCACTGAAACCTGGTTCAAGGATTGCTCTGTCACAAGTTTTGACACACTTCTCCCAGAAGGCTACACAATACTCTCTCTTCTAGACCAAACAGACCACGTGGGGGAGTAGCATTGATCTTCCCTGAGTGTATCCCTGTGTCTGTCATTCCCACTCAGGCCTACTCATCCTTTTAGTGCCTGATCTGTAGGCTTTCCCTCTCTCCAAGCTCTTCAGTGCTGCTGTCCACCTTCTATCGGCCACCTGGTCAGCCCTCCCTCTTCCTTTTGTAATGGGCTGACCTGGCCTCCTCTCTCCTTTCCTCCTCTTCTCATCTCCTACTGGGTGATCCCAACATCCATCACGACTCACCTGATTCCTTAAGACCTTTATGCAACCTTTGTGTCTCTCTGTTTCTTTCCATCTTACCATCTGGCCCAACGCACAGCGCTGGCCACAGCTTGGATGCTCTCTTCTCAACTGAAATTCCGCTATCTATCCTTCTTACTACTTCTCTCTCCTGGAGTGATCAGTTTCTCCCCTCTTCTCACTTGAAGCTCTCTTCTCCCCTTGCATATGTAAGCCCGGCACTGCCTCCTGTCTACAAGGTAATCTGACCCATGAAAAGAGTCTCAGTAGCTGCTTTTGCCTCCATCTATTATGCTCCTTTCGCTCCTGCGACTGACTCCCACCCTGCCACAGCCCTCTCAAACTTAAACCTGTCTGTTTCCAATACTCTTTATAGCCTTGCCTCTGTCATGAGGGTACGACTGAAGCCTACCAAAAAGTACAACTCTTAGTATGACTCCAAATCAGCTTCCCTTAAACACAAGTGCAGGGCAGCCAAATGGAAATGGGATTCCTCTGGCGCACCCTCTGACAAACTGGCCTGCCGCCTCCTCCAAAGGCAGTATAGATTCTGCATCTGCTCCCAGAAAAGAGTCTTTATACAAGCCCGCATCTCTGTGGTATCCAATAACACGGACACACTTTTCAAAGTCTGCAAGGAATTAGCCAACCCTACCGCAACCTCCTCCACCATTGCACCCAGCCAGGCATTTTGCTCGGCCCTGGCTGCACACTCACCTCAAATACAGTGGATATCATATCCTCTCTCTCTTCCTCACCACCTCATGTAGCAACATCTCTTGTACCACCCTTGGCTAGCTACACCCCTCCCCTTCTTCTCCCTTCTGTCTCCCCTGTCACAACTGAGGAGGTTACTAGACAAGTCTGGTCTATGAAAGCCTCCTCCAAACAGGTGGACCCCTGTCCCTCCAAAATCATCAAGGATAACATTGACTCTCTCCCACCAGCCTTGGTTGACCTCTGCAACATCTCCTTTGCCACTGGAGATTTCCCCACCACTGCTCTTAAGCACTCCCTTGTGCACTCTCTCTTGGAAAACTATCGCCCGATCTCTATCACTCCTTTCCTGGGCAAACACCTGGAGAAGTTTGCTATTTCCCAGCTTACCCTCCGCACTGAATCTGTTGGCTCCTTCCAAGACCACCAGTCTGGTTTTAGAACATCCAAAGGAATGGGAACTGCTCTTCTGAACACCAGTGAAGAAATGCTCTCAAATCTTGGTTCTAACTCTCCCTCTGTCCTCATTCTACTTGACCTCTCCTCTGCCTTCGATACGGTGAACCACAACACACTAATCGCATGTCTCTGTGATACCCTGTTCATCACTGGTCAGGCCCTGGCATGGCTAACCTCCTTTCACTCCGACAGCCCATCCCAGGTGGAACTGGGGTCTTTCCTCTCCCCTATCACTCCCTCTACTTGCGTTTTTCCCCAGGGATCTGACCTACCCCCATGGATTTTCAATGGCTACATGGCCCTCCTGCCCCGTATGATAGCCACCTTCACCTCCAACGTTCAGTGTTACACGGATGACACACAGCTCTCCTTCAAGCTACCCTCGGCTTCTTCCTCTTCCTCACTAATACCTGACTGTCTGGCCGCAATTCATTCGTGGTGTGCTGTAAACGACCTCTGAACAGCATCCACAGCAGAATCACTCACCTGCCACAGCAATGAGGGTTTCATGGCCATTTCAGCACCAGAGGCTTAGGCTTCCTCAGAGGTGTACTCACAGACACCCCTGGCCAGGATGGTCTGTAGCACCAGTGGATTCTCATGGGCTACCACACCACGTCCTGCACCACTGCATCCATTGCCTCATCACCTGCACAAATAAAAAAAACTTGAATACAAATGTTAATAGCATAGGCTACACACATAGGTATTGCAATGTTGTCAGCCAACACATGAACCTGCCATGTCACACATGACACAAAGTCAGGCATGCACGCAGTGTCAATGAAAGGGAAGGGGAGCCTGAAAGCGGATATGGATGCGTGTCAAATGGCAAAATAACACATATACTGCAGAGCACCTGCATCACACACAAGCATGTGACTGGCATAGTCCTTCCACAAACATGACTGATGCCAATATACAGGTGGCACGTTGCATAGCCATGCCAGAATTGTCAACCAGCCTCAGATGGAAGTTGAATACTACTGACCATAAGCCATGTACAATGCATGTCAGATGACATTTCATGGAATTCACTATTAGAAAACACACATGTGTCACAGGGTGCAACAACGCTAGGGTTTTGTAATACAGTGAAGGCAGGCATACAGATTCAATAATGCTAGGTCACATTGACATCACGCAAGTGAATAGGCATATTGAAGGGGATAGCACGGTTTAGAAGTGTGTGGGTGCAGTGCAGTACATGGGTACGGCCTCAACTATGAATAAAAACACAGATCCAGTAATGTCAATGTGGTGGCCTGATGACAGTGTAGGGGTAAGTGCCGTCATCATGTGTAAAGTGTTGGTAGTGGGTTGTAGGGATACAGTAAACCCCACCCCTAAGGGCGGGGGGTGGCTGCGAGGCAGTGCATGGGTTAAAATGGTTGCTCAGAGGACCGTGTCGTAGCAGACAGTGTGGGCAGGTGGCAAGTGCATTCTCTCAGTCATCTGGGACTACAGCAGGGGAGGGGAGGAGAGAAAGCACAACACATGAGGAAGCATCAGAAGTGCCTGCAGACCTGGAGAAGCTATACCTGCAGTTACATAGAGGCAGGGAGGCTGTACCAGAGGGAGACCCCAGTTCAACACAGATGTGAAACACAAACTAATTTCCATGAGGAGTTTCTGGCCCTGAGGGAGTAAGAAAGGGATGATCAAAGACCATGAGAATGAAGTAAATACTGGAGGTGGAGTTGAAGGAATTGCTGGCCCAGGACCCATAGGGACTTGCTAAGAATGCACAGGGTTCAGGAATGAACATTCATAGCCACTGTGAGCCTGTGCCATCATCACAGTCCTAGGGGATACCTTGCACCAAACCTAAAGAACTTTTCACACAGTCCAGGACTGGCAGAGTTGCAGAGGGAAGAGTGTAGAATCACAGAAATCCTGGTAAAGCCTGTTGCAGTAGTCCACTATAGGAATTACCAGTCCTCTGGAGACAGTGAGCTGCTGGGGATGGAGAGGAAAGGAAGAATGCCTCTGAGGAGGAGCAACTTGCAGGGTGACCTCACAGAGACGTCAGTCATGTGACGATAGAAAACGACTGTTGAGTGGAAGATCATCACAGGCTATCCGCGACCACAGGTTGGAGAAAGAATAGGGCCAAGAGAGGCTGGACAGAGAGTGTCATGGAAGGAGGGAGCAGGTGTGATGAGGAGGATTGCCTCGGTGTGCAGCACATGGTTTATATGCAGTCTGCATGACAACAAGCACGTATCAGTCCAACATCACATGGGTCACACATGGCAGTCATGACAATGTGGTCTGAACTGGCAGACAATCATAAAACATCACCCAAGCAACATACACATGGCCTGTACACACACGCATCACCACTCACCGGACATTCCCACATACATTGGCAGGACTCCCACGCCTTGGATCTGATCCACTGCAATTAAATCAATAGCGATCTCCTCACGTCCAGTGAGTTCATTGTCCTCTGATGGTGACCCACTGCCAGTCACCAGAGTAGAGGCGAACTTTGTAGCCAGCTTGTCTTTTGCTCGGTGTCGGAAGTCATTCCAATGCTTCACAATATCACCAGCTGTGCACCTCTCATAGTCCAAGGCGCTAATACGGTCCGCGAGGCACTGCCAGTGGGTAATGCGCTGAGCAGGTGTATGTGTGCTCCCTGCCTGCACCAGCATGTCACGGCCGTGTTCCAACATGTAGTCCACCAGCATGTCCAGTTCCTCATCGCAGAAACTCCTCTTTCTCGACGTGTGGGACTCCTGTGCCATGTCTGGGGTCTTATCCTGTACCACTGGAGCATGCTTCTGCTTCTTGTGAGGTGGTGCAGACCCTGAGTGGCTTGCACCGCTCTGGTCAGTAGGGGTTGGAGTACAGGTGGACTGGCCTATGGAATCAGCCACCAATGTAACTACAGAAGGTCAGCTTGCAGGTATTAGTAGCTGGGTGCTGTTGCCAGGACTCTGCGCCACACGTGTCTTGGCCTTAGTGACAAGGGACTTGGCCCCTGAGTCACACTGGGCCGGGACCAATCCAGTCCTGGCTGGGTGACCCAGAGCCAGGGCGCTGGTTGCTACAGATGCCCCTGCAGCTTCCAGACCCTGGTCTGTGTGAACAGCAGATGACACTGCTGCTCCAGATCCCCGGGTGCCGGTGCCTGGAACTTGCACCACATGTGTCTTGGCCTTCGGGACATGGAAATCGGCCATTGAGTCACCCTGTCCCTGTGCCGGGACTGCTACCGTCTGGGCTGGCTGACCCTGAGCCTGGGTAGTGGTAGCCCTGGCTGCTCTGGACAGCAGATGGCACTGCTTGTCCGGGACCACAGGTGCTGGGTATGTCAGCAGCTGCTGCATCTCCCTGCCCCGGTTGGGTGTGGGGCATAGTTCTCCCTGCATGGCCCTGGACACATTGCCCACGTGGGCCACCTTGGCCACCCTGGCCACGTCACCCACCTTGGTCAGCTTGGCCACCCTGGCCACGTTGCCCACCTTGGCCACCTCTGGCAAGTCGGCCACCTTTGCCTCCTTTCCCACCTGTTGCCCTCCCACTCATGGCACTGATGGAGTAGCGCAATGGGAGGTGCAGCCAACAATTGTCCTGGGCAATTGGAGTGAGGGGGCAGAGTACGTGATGGAAAACGTACTACTGTGCTCCAGAAAGGCTCAATGTGACCCCTGGTGAAAAAATAACAGGTCGCGCAACGCTCAGGCACCCGAAAAACAAAAATCAATGTGTACGCGACCCCTCAGTAGCCCACGTGTGAGTAAAAAACATCCTGCAGTACACTGTGTCACCCAGCAACACAAAAAATGCGTACGCGTGGTACACTTAGGCTACTATGACCTCGAAAATGGGGTATGTGACACAAAGGTGCAACCACAGTGGGAAAAATGCATCTGTCACTGTCTGTCTCGTAGAACGAAAAAAATCACACGTGTGTGTGCAACTCCCCTCCCAAAACAAGAAGTATGCACTGCCACAGTAATGAACTATTCACGTGTGAACCCACAAATATATGAAGTTCACGCGTCCATCGTCCATCCCCACGAAAAGCACATACAGTGCACTGTTGTCCTATGCAGACCTTTAACCCGATACTGAACGGCAATGCCCAACGTCCAGCGAGTTTCACATAACTTATGCGCTTAGGGCCTTTCCTCTGATTACATGCTAGCGCACTGTTTCCGCACGTGCGGAGTCACTCTGTTTCCAGCCAGCCATGCAAAAGAACACAGAAAACCCACGCTCCTGCCTACAAGGCCATTCACCTGCCTCCAACTGCCCGAGCTGCCTCCTACGAGCCATCTGCTACTGCCAGCCCACTCTGTGTGCCTTCTGCCCACATGCCCTGCATTTTGGTGCCTGCTCTTCAACCATTGCCAGTGATCCTGTTGTTGTGACCACCTCTGCTGAGCCTGAAGACTCCTGACTGCCATACCACTGCTCCACAGCCCAGCCCCAGGACCACCTTGCCCACCCATACCTGCCTCAGGTGTTGCCATGTCTGACACCACACCATCTGAGGCAAGTGGCAACCCCCCGGCAAAGAGGCAGAGGGCTGCCAGCTTCTCACCTAGGGAAGTTGGCATCCTGGTGGAGCAAATCCTGGGGCATCATGATGCCCTCTTCCACGGCCCATCGCAAGTCGGCAATGAAGGACGGAATAGGATCTGGGGGGACATCGTGGGTGCCATCAATACGGAGGGGGTGGCACCCCGTGACTACCATCATGTCCTCAAGCTCTGGGAAGACTTCAGGTCCAGGACCCACAACAAGGCCCGGTTCCTCATCAAGGCTGGTGATGATCGAGCAAGGTGCCGGGGCCGGTTGACCACCGATGAGATGAGGGTCCTGGAGCGCTTCTACCCAGCACTGTACCCCCAGGTCTTGGAGTTGCTGCTCCATCTGGAGGCGACTGGTAAGTGTTCATTTGTTCTTGTCCACCATAGTGCATGTGAATGTTGACGTGCGGCTGGAGTATGCACCTTGGCCTTATGTCTGGCATGCTTCCTTCCTGTACAGATGTCTGTGTGCATGTCCCTGACAGTGCTGCATGTGAGTCCATTCAAGCGTGTCCCACATCGATGGTGTCTGTGTTGCAATGCGTGAAGCGCACCGGCATGTAACGATGCGCACATATTTGCATACCTGTTTCTGGTCTGGGGCATGCGAGAGGTGTGACACATGGCTGCTTATGTCACCATCATGGACATGCATGTTGTACATGTGCGTGTATCTGAGTAGTGAGTGTGTGACTGCCCAACACTCCGCACGTATGTTACTTGAGTTCTTGATTTGTGATTGCCTGCCGCTGCCAATTTGCCCTCGAGTGCATTGTGACGTGATAGCGCCATGGCCTGCCTCATGACTGTCAGGTGATGTGTGTGAATGAGATGTATATGTCCCAGGATGTGTGTGATCTGAATACACAATTATGATCTTGTGTCAGTGCCTTGTCCATGGATGTGAATGTCTATTGGGAATGACAGACATGTTTGTGAATGTGTGTGAATGGCACTTCCCTGTGTGTATTAGATGGTGATGATGGTTGTGACCTTTGACAGTGCCACTGATGTACATTTGCATTGTGACAAACACACATACCCACATATGTTCAGTAGCCTGATGTTTGTGTTCTATGTTTCCCTATCCACAGCGACGGTGGAAGAAGAGGGCGGAGAAGGCGCTGTGGAGCAGCGCAGCAGGGATGCCTCCACCAGACACAGATGCAGGGCCCAGTCCTCCTCCCAGGTACCGGTATCTTCCGGGAGCGAGAAGACTGGTGCTGCATCTACGACAACAGCCGCAGCTGTTGAGGGGAGGCCCAAGAGGGTGAAGTTGGTTGTGGGCACTTCAGCAGCGGGAGGGACAGTTGAGCCCACGCAGGGGCAATCCGATGCGGAAGACAGTGGGGAGTCATCCAGGTTGTTGGTGGTGAAGAGGAGGAGGCCACATCAGCCCAGCACATGGGGCTCGGCAGGGGTGATGAGGTAGGTCTGACTGGTGCAGTCCAGGATCAGGGGCTGGAGGCAGAGCAGGTCACCGTGGAGGGGCCTGTGACTGATCTTGTCCCCGGAACTGCAACTGCACCAGCATGCACCTGCGGGCATGCCTCATGCCGGACCCATCAGCATGTGGCGGATGTATCCATGCAAATGGATCTTCCACTGCCTGCGGATGAAGCAATTCGTGACAGGGTGGAACCGTTGCTAGCCGGTATTGCGAGGCGTACAGCCAGATTTCGTGATGAAGTGCAGGCTTCAAATAGGGGGCTTGCACATCATCAAGATGAGGTCTGTCGCCTCATTAACTGGCTAGCTCAGTTCCTGATCACAAATCTGGTATGTGTGCTGGCTACTGCTGCAACCCACCTCCTCCTTTTCCTCCTCTGTGCGTCAGTCGTCCTCCCTGCCATCTTCCACACCAGATACCACCAGGGCCCCCTGTGTTCCTGTCCCAACCCCGACAGCCCGTCTGGTGGAGATCACATCCCTGCCACAGTCGGGAGTCGAAGGAGGATCAGCAGAGGGTGTCACCGCAGCGACAGGAGCTATGGCAATGGAGGAGGTGCAGGCACCAAGCAGCAGGGCACGTGCACGACGGCCCCAGGTGGTGTCATCATCCCAGAGGCTGTCCTTGTGGCGCAGGCACCAGGCATTTTGGCAGCAGCAGGCTCAGGGTAGGATGCAACAGGACTCGGGGCGTTTATCATCAGAGGGGCAGGTATGGGCCATCAGGCAGGGGGCAAACGTGGACCTTACAACAAGGATGTCTTCCGTGTTGGAGTGTTTGGGCCAGTAAATCGGGGCAGAGCGGCAGCGGGCACAGGAGGCGCACCTCACCATGGCCAGGGCGGAGAATTCACTGCGTCGGGCAGAGAGGCGGCGGAGGTCCTCGAGGAGACTAGCAGGGAGTTTGAAAGGATCATGGAGGAGTCCCTGCAAGCCCTCGAGGGGGAAGCCGAGGCACTCCTACTGGAAGTAGACACAGTGTTCGATGATGCCCTGGCGGAGACTATGAGAGAGCATGGTGAGGAGATGGACTAGCCTGCTGACCTTGTATACAGTTCTTTAGGAGTAGGTTTCATTTGTTTTTTTCTTTTTATTTGGAGTTCCTGGACTTTGCTCCGCATCTTATATATAGTTATTTTGGTATTTTATTTTTAGGATTTTTCTACATGTTTTGGGACCATGGACCTTGGATCTTTGTAAATATTTGGATTTTAATTTGAACAGTTTTTTAACCATGAAGGAATGGTTTTCACATGATATGTGATTTCATTTGCACATACGTTAATGGACAAGGACCACATATTTGACTCTTTCATTTTTTACATCACTTTGATTTTGGTTTTCACTTTCTTTTGGTTTTTGATTTGGTTCGTGCATGTTTAATTTTATGTTATTACTGTGTGTGACTTAGATACATATTTTTTATATAATTTTTTAACATTGAAATCGAAGTGGTGTCTGGTCTCAACGGTTTAGTGCATGTTTCACTCCTCCATGACTCATTTGCATGTTCCTGCTGTTCACCAATGCCGTTCATGTGTGTGCACACATGCATGCATGTGTGATGTTAGGATTTACATGACATGGGGCATGTATTAGGGAGCATGACCAATGGATGGGTGTTGAGGTGCACCAGGGGGGGTGCAGCGTGTGGTGGCCTTTTAGTTGGCATGTGCTGCGTGATTGTATGTTGGTCAAATGTGTTTTGGAGTAGGGGGTGGGGGCGCGAGGTGGGGCCTGCCTGCAGGTTGCCGTCACTGGAGAGAGGTGGGGACATTAGGCGGGGCCCACCTGCAGGTTGCCGTCACAGGTGGGGACATGTGGCAGGGCCTGCCTGCAGGTTACCGTCTCTGGTGGGGGTTAGGGGCATGAGGCGGGTCCTGCCTGCAGGTTGCCGTCACTGCTGGGAGGGTGGGGAAATGAGGCGGGCCTGCTTGCAGGTTTCCACCACTGGTGGGGGTGGGGGCATGAGGCGGGGCCTACCTGCAGGTTGTCATCACTGGTGGGGGGTGGGGACATGAGGCGGGGCCTGCCTGCAGGTTGCCGTCATAGGTGGGTACATGTGGTGGGCCTGCCTGCAGTTTGCCATCATAGGTGGGGACATGAGGCGGGGCCTGCCTGCGGGGTATGGGCAAGGGTGATGGGGTGGCTATGTGGTGTGGCCTGCCTGCGGGGTATGTTCACAGGGGATGGTGGGTGTCCCATGTGGCATGGACTGCCTGTGGGGTGTGGTCACGGGTGATGGGGTGGCCATGTGGTGTCGGCTGCCTACGGGGTATGTTCATGGGTGATGGTGGGGGTCACATGTGGCGTGGGCTGCCTGCGGGGTATGTTCACAGGTGATGGGGGGCCATGTGGTGTGGGCTGCCTGCAGGTATGGTCCAGTGGTGGGGTCTGTCTGTCCCGTGAGGAGGTGTCTGCTTCCAGGGGAGTTGTGCATGTATTGTGGTGTATCCACGGGCCTTCCCACGTGATTTGGCTGGTGCGAACGGGATATGTGATTTTGCTGGGGCGCGGACTGGGTATGCGCAGGCCTTCCCACGCGATTTGGCTGGTACGAGCGGGGTACACGATTTTGCTGGGGTGCGGACGGGGTACGCGCTGCCCTTCCCATGCGATTCGGCTGGTGTGAGTGGGGTACACGATTTCACTGGCGTCCAGACGGGGTACGCCTTCCCACGTGATTTGGCTGGTGCAAGCAGGGTATGCTCTGATTTTTCACACAACCACGATGGGGGGGCTGTGTGCTGGGCCACTGACGGCCCCCGGCCTTGTGCCGTATTGAGCTTTTCCCTGGCTTTTTCCTGCGCATTGGGGGCATTACTGGCACTGCTTGGTGTTTATTGCACCACGGCAACTGATGCCTTGGAAAATCCATGAATACGTGTGCTGTGCAATTGCTGGTTTGCGCCACAGCTGGTGCACATGTGGCGTACGCTCCTTCTCGGCGCACGGCACTTGCACTGCTTCTGTGCTGGATTCTATGAATTGGGCCCTAAATCTGAAGATTTAGCAACATTTGTATATGATGTTTTCATAATCGTGCATATACTCTGATATATAAGTTATAAATATTATCAGTAGGTTATGGTTGTACTGTATTTATCACAGTTCGTACAGTCCAGTGTGAAACGCATGAATTAATGTACAAACACACACACTTTTTTTTTTATTTTAATGATTTTTATTGTTTAAATATTGAGTATGATACAGATGTCAACAATTTACAGACTTTGAATAAAACAAGAACCATAAAGAAATGACATAGTAAATGATTCTGGTCCTTTGTAGTAGTATTTCTATATAGCTAAGTCATTTGTTAAAGCATTTGTTAAGATCACTTACGAATTTCATATGTACTATAGTAGTTATTAACCGCATTAACATAACAAGTAGTCTAAAATTAATAGTAGTATAAGTCTGCAAAGAGTAACTTATATGTAATGAATATAGAGATTAAGGGGGAGACGTACCGGGAGACAGACAAGAGACATATAAGAATTGGGAGGGTAGAGGCTAGGGGGGGAATGGGTATATTGTATTATTTCATCAAAATTAAACTAATCATTTTGAATATTATTAAGTACAAGCATTTCAATATGAGTGTGGAAATATAGATAAAGATGCATATATATGGGTGTAGTTTCATGTACCATGAGCAGTTGCATTAAAACAGTTAAGATACCTGGTGAAGTAATACCACTTAGCATTATATTTGGGAATTGTGTTATGATTATTGGCCATGCACATTTCCAGTTTATGAGTGTTACAAATAGTGTTCCACCAGATTTTGGTAGAAAGCAAACTAGAGTCTTTCCAGTTAGCAGTGATGCATTTTAGAGCTATACAGATAAATAAATCATATAGTCTAGCAGAGTCAGATGGGAAATAAGATGTAATAGCTATACTTCCTAAGAATATGTTAACAAAGGTAAAGGGCACATCAACACAGAAGATACGCTTGAGAAGCATCCAAATTTCCTGCCAAAATTTAACAGTAAATGAACATTCAAAAAACATATGCATATACGTGGCTGGAGCTATGCCACATGACCAACATTTTGCATTATAATTCGGATTAGACTTGCGACCATACTGTTTTGGAATACATGTTTGACAATTAAAGCCTTATACACAGTAACAGATTTTGGATTGAACTGTTTTTTAAATTTAGTATTATGCAAGAAAAGCACAAGATGCAAATACTTACGGTAAATTGTTTCTATCCTGCAAACTTTCAGAAACGCACGTGCAGTTTGTTTTAAGATGTAACTTAAAATAAAAAAGGGACCATCATTAAACCATGTTATAGTTCACATTAGAGATAGAATTTAAACAGTTTCATAAATTGTGATGTAGTGGTGTAGTGGTTAACGAGCTAGGCCTCAGAGCACTAAGTCTTGAGATCTAATTCGCGTGGAACCTTTCATTTTTATTTTTTACAAAAAAAGGACTATAATTGGCGCTTCCCATTTTTATTTTTAAAAAGGAGGATTATAATTTGAAAAACGAAGAGACAGACGCCACATCTGATATTTGCTTTACCATGGCAGGTGAAACCTTTTTTTGGGGCAAGGCATGTGACACCTGCCAGTGGCACGTGTCACTTGTGGTGACGTCACTGGCATATGCCTCAAGCCATATTCGGCTCCTGCCCCTACTGCAGGTCCACACGCCAGAGAAACCTATCAACGGTAGCTTAGACCTGCTGCTGCACGTGACCGTATCCTTTTTGATTGGGCAGCTGCCTACCCAGGCTGCTCACTGACCAATCACTGCAAGTAGCGTGGTCACAAGAAACGCCAACATCATTTCATTGGTAACGCTGCTTCTTTAATGGAGTCAGAGGTGTATGCCCGAAACTGTCAGCAAAACTGTTAGCCTGTTTAAACAACAGATCTTCCAAAGTGACCCCTTCGCCATGAATAGAACTACCATTCCAATATATTACAGAACCCACCTCAAGTGTGTTTTTGAGATCATTTGGGCATCAGCTCTGTGGTGTTGGTCTTTTAAGATAACGCCTCATGACTTCGTCATGACTCACTGCCAATAAAAGGAGCTGGTTGTGGAATAGACTCGTCAGTTTGGACTCGGGAGTGAAGGGGAGAGGAGGAGCCCGTGCGCTCTGCTGCACAAGAAGTTCTTTCCCCCCAGGCAGCCCGTGACTTCTTCGACTCGGCGGAGTTAGCAGTGAACCCGAGAGGGGTCTTTTGGCGGCCTCTTCCTCCATCTAGTGGTAGTATGTGGCACTCCTCAAAATCTGCTTCCATGAACTTAATTGCTTGCTGTTCTCTCTGCTTGATTGTGGGCACCTGGCACAGCTGAGCTTCTGGTGTCTGTTTTACACCCCAGCAAAGAGCTTTTTGCACAATGTACACACTTTCCAACTGCCCTTTTTAGGGCAAACCTGAGCTGTTCTCCGCTTTGCAATTGCCCTTTTCAGGGCATTGCTGTTCTCTGCGCTTGATTTTGGGCACCTGGCATAGCAGAGCTTCTGGAGTCTGCTTTACACTCCCGCAAAGAGCTTGCTGCACAGCGTGTACACACTGCCTTTTTTAGGGCAAACCTGAGCTGTTCTCCACTTTGCAATTGCCCTTTTCAGGGCATCGCTGTTCTCTGTGCTTGATTGTGGGCACCTGGCACAGCAGAGCTTCTGGAGTCTGCTTTACACCCCAGCAAAGAGCTTTTTGCACACTATGTACACCCTTTCCAACTGCCCTTTTTAGGGCAAACCTGAGCTGTTCTCCGCTTTGCAACTGCCCTTTTCAGGGCATTGCTGTTCTCTGCGCTTGATTGTGGGCACCTGGCACAGCTGAGCTTCTGGTGTCTGCTTTACAGCCCAGCAAAGAGCTTTTTGCACACTGTGTACACCCTTTCCAACTGCCCTTTTTAGGGCAAACCTGAGCTGTTCTCCACTTTGCAATTGCCCTTTTCAGGGTAACCAAGAGCTAACTTCTGACAAACTGTTCTTATAAGAGCAAGTACAAAGAGTGGCGAAAGAGTTCCTGCTTTACCCTCCTCCCTTGGTCTCCCACCTTATGCCCCTCCTCCCTCTGTCCCCCATTTTCTACCCCACTTCTATCTTGCTTGCTTTCCACTCCTTTCTCTCCCACTTTTATATCCCTTTTCTCCACTCCTTTCTTTCCTTAGAGCCCAGATGGCTGCAGAAATGACTGAGGCGCCCCACCTCCTGGACGCTGAAGAAGATATGGACACAGTCGTCTGCAAGAAGAGAGCGTGGAAGACTTCTGCCAATATATCACCAGCTGCATCACCACAAAAGCAGAAGTTGGCTGGACCATGAGCTGTGGACCTGAGCACCAGCAATGGCATGCTGCTCTGGAGCTGTAAGAACCCAGCACAGAATCAGGTGGCGGACAAGCAGATGCGCCTCCCACCCAAGAGCAGCTGTAGCCTGCTAGTCTTTGTGAAAAGCCTGAAAACTCAAAAGGACCTGGTCGACTTGCTCTGTGAGCTGTGCGCCACACCAAGCCGCATACTGAGCATGTGAAGATATCACTTACCAGAGTGGAGGACTACATGAGCATGATGGACACCCTCAGCAAGCAGCGTCTACAGTACTACATCTTCCCATTAGAGCGAGTGAGGTCTCAGAGGCCCATGATTCGTTGCCTCCTGACAATCACCAACTTTGGAGACATCCCAGAGGAGGTTGAGGAACATGGCATCGCAGTGAAGAGTGTCATAAAGCTGACCTCACTGGCAGACATGAGCAGAAAATTCCTTCTGTTTGGTGCTATACTGGCATCAGCTGGCGATGGAAGACCTGCTGACCTTACAACGGTCACACGGCTATGCAGCTGTGCAGTCAGCATGGACGCACTGAAGGGCAGACAATGACCGATCATCTGCTTCAACTGCCAGGGCATCAGCCGCACATCTGTGTTCTGCCACCAGGAGCCACGCAGAGTGTGATGTGGGGAGGACCACACATCGCAGCACTGCCCCAGAGATCGAAGTGAGCGGGCAACCTGCGCCAACTCCAGGGGACCTCACCCTGCCAGCTGCCGCAGATGGCAGGCCCTAACCAGCATCAAACAAGACAAGAAGCAGAGGAGAGCCCCAGGACCACTGCAGACAGCATGGAACCCAGAATCCACTGCACATACTCCCAGAAAAAACTGTCATGCAGAGGAGCAACAGAACCCACCTGCCACACCAAGGCACTGCACATCACCAGGACTCTGAACAGACAATGTGCCAAACGTCGGAAAAACCCACTTTGCCAGACACCGGGTCAAAGCCCACCAATTACCCAGAGGACACCCACCGCTTCTGGGCTGAGTTATGCTGATGTCCTAAAGACACCACCCAACCCGCCACAAGCTGCCGTCCCAGCATATGAAGGTGGAGCAGCGAGCTCCATCAACTGGAAGACCTTCATTGTGAAGATTGTAGCTGTTGTTGCAGAGCTGAACAGCAACCCCACCACATTACCCAGAGCAGGTGCTTCAAACATATCTGCCCCTTTGTGGAAATGTATTCTAATAAAGAGTGACTCATTTTATGAACACACTGATATTTATGTATTACTTATGGACACACTGATATTTATGTTTTACATATGAAGTTATGTGGTTGCAACGACATGGCAGCTGGGAACAGTGGTCTGTCTTTCGCTCTCCCTCCTTTCTGCAGGGTTGCCCACCCCAGTCCTCCTCTTCTGATCTCTCCATTTGCCTTATTTGCTGTCCTTGGTGTGATGCACCCATGACATTTGCTTAACTACATTATCCCCTTCTGTATAAAAAAAGACGTGAATCAGTCCATGGCAAAGTCATTGGTTGTACCTTTTGGGTAGTTTCTCGCTCCTGTTAGGTTTTGGAACTGTGTCAATCGCGTCTTCTTGTTGCTCCATGTCTTCTTTATCTCCTCCTATGCTTTCAGCTGTAGGCTCTTGTGTGGTGTTTCCCTCTTCTTCAAGTGGCTGTTCCCATGCCTCTTGTTCACCGCCCTGATCTTCCCTTATCTGTGCTTCTTCGTCCATTGGCTCTTGTGTGTCGCCCTGATTGCTCTTCTCTTTCTTTCTGTCTCTTTCTGTGTCGTTCCTGCACTCTTTCTTGCTGTAGAAAGCCACTCTCTCAGCATTACATGTACTTCCGTCTGTAGTGTGTACATAGAGTTCTTGTGCTCTTTGCACTTGAATTGGTATGCTGAATCAAGGGATTGTTTGCTGGGTATGTTGTCTGTTCCAGTGGAAGCTGAACTGGGTGCATGTAATAAATTTGCGTCATCACCTTGTATGGTATGCACGATCCTTAATACAGTGCCGATGGATCCGTTTTATGTTGATTCCTGGGACAGGTTGAGACGAACTTGGGAGGACAAATTGGAGTGTAACATCTCGGATAAGGAGTGGGGTGGATGCAGAAGGCTGGATTTAGGAATAAATTGAACCTGAATTTTCGACTTACCCAACAGAAGGTTTTGGCTGCCTGTATTGGACACCGGTACGGATGCATAGTTTGGGTCTGATGGATAATGACGTGTGCTGGCGCTGTGATAAGGGGTGGGGTACTTTGTTACATATGTTATGGATTTGTCCGAAAGTGTGTGAATTGTGGGAGGGTGTGCTGGACAGAATGGACACAGTTTTATCTATGAGTTATCCTAGGATGCCTTTGCAAGTTCTTTTATTGTCTGGCAGAGAAAGATGCGAGATTGCTAGGCGGTATTCCCAGTGGATAGACAAAGCATTGGTGGTGGCGACGGCAAAGCAGGTTCTAAAGGTGTGGAAAACTAGGAAAAAGCCACTGGTGGGGAATTGACTGAAGGATTTGCTGATGTTGTCAGACTTCGAGAGGGTTTTGTTCCGCGGGCAAGGTCGGGAGGACTTTTATTTGAATCTTTGGTTGCCCTTTCACAATTTGTATGGTAAGTATAATGGTTGTGTCACCTCCTGCGTAACCAAGTTCATGAAGGTGGAAATGTTTTACCAATCTACTTAACCTATTCTAACATTACATGTCTGCTTCCTGTAAGGGAGGCATGATATCAAAATGATGACAGAAACAAGAGCTGCAAGTTCAAAACCTTTTTTAAAGTTTTCAATGGGGTTGGAAAACTCCTATTTTGCCTTACAACTAAGATGGGAGTATTCTCGACCATCAAATAATAAAGAAAACACAGTCCCAGTCAGTCTATGTCAAATACCAAAACCTAATGCCTACACTATCTCTCATACACAAAGTATGTAAAGGGGGAATATGTATGCAAAGGAAAATCAGTGTTATAAGATAAAGGTTCAATGTGGCTGAGTCAGCCCTACTCCCCACGTTGGACAGCACAGAGAAAGGTGGCCCCTATGGACAGAATGACACAATTTGGATCGGGTTCTTAAAACAAAGGCAGTTCAAAACATGGATCGAGGCCCTCCTGGCCTTCCACGTTAAAGTCACTTATTCCAGCATTCCAAAAGTTCTTTCACAGTTCTACAAAAAGTTCACGCAGATCTCCATCTGTTGAGCTCGGACCTCTCAAAGCTTTAACAGTTTACATAGGTCTCCCTCATCCGGGCTTGGACCTCTCAATTAACAAATACCTAATTCAATGCAGATCTCCCTCAGCCTGGTTCGGACATCGTAATCACAATACTTGCAGGGGTTCCCTTCCCCAAGCTTTATTCACATTCGCTAGGCTTTCCCTTCCCCTAACTTATCACACTTCCTCAGTCGGGCTCTGACCGTTCACTGATGTCAAAGACTTTCGAATTTGCAAGGCTTTTACTATAGACCTTTGGAGGACAACTTCGACTTTCTCTTCAACTCACACTCTTGTTTTATTTGCCTCAGTGTCTCTTGGTCTTGGTAGTTCAGTACCATAAGCACAAATGTTCATACCAATCTTTCACTTAAAGAAATCACCTTTTAACTTCCCTTTTGCCGGGATTCATCTTGACGATTGCTCCTTTCAGAGTTTGTTCACTTTGCTGCTTTATAACAAAATCTTTCACATTTCACGAAGACTTTCGAGTGGGCTACTTCCTTTCGCCAGACCACTCCGCTACTCTATATCTTTTAGTTTAAAGTTCAATAATGCTTAACCTCTCACGCGGGTCTCCTTCAGCCAGGATCAGACTCTTCTGGATTTTGAAAAAAAATTGTCTCTGGACTTCAAGTCTGTAAGAAACTCATGGTGGCATCAGTCAAGACAGACACAAGTGATCACAGTTCAAGGGTAAACTGAATGCAGGGTGGAAAAACACCTAATCTAAACCTAAATCTAAGATGAGGGGAAACGTCGACCATCAAATGAAAATAAGGCAGTCTTAGTGGTGTTGTGCAAAAATAAAAAGGGCCTATACTAAGAAACATATTGGCAAACCTTACAACTAATACAAAAAGGGTGTTGGATGGTTTTCAAGAAAAGAAAGAACTGTTGACAAATAATATGTAAGGATGCAGTAACCTGGGTCTCGCTTGAGCACGGGGTAAAGTGGGATCTTGGAGCACAGTACACACCCGAGCTTTCCCAGCACAAATTGACAGTTCTGTTCCAGTCTATCAGGAGCCTCAGTGGCCAAGTCTTGTTTTCCTTGAAAGTCTCTTGCCTTCGAGGACCTGACATGTTCAAATAACAAAAAAACAGTTCCTTCAACAAAATGTAAGTTTGCTTCCTGGTTTTTCTTAGGGTGAGGGTTCTTCACCCCTGGTTCCCCCTCTTCCGGGCATTGACCCATGCTCCTCGTGGTGTTGGGTGATAGCTTTTCACCCCCTGGATTGCCCTCTTCTGGCCTCCGATCCTAAAACAGTTCTTATCGATATCAAGGCCTTCAGTGGTTGAGTCTCCTGGTTCTGAGGGCCTGATAGGTTTACAAAAAACAACTAACAAACACAGAGTTCTGTTCTACGTATTTCTCGGGTGATAGCATCACCCAGGAGTCCCCCTGTCCGTGCGCAGACCCCTCTATACTTTCAGCCTCCCTCCACCAGGCTCACTATGGCTTTTCCTTCATTCACAAATCTTAATGTCTTTTTAAACTGTTTCAGTGGCCATCCCTTGTCCGATTCACCTTTGTCAACACACTGTTTCTTGGGACTTTAGACTTTGCCACTTCCTTGTCAGCATCCCGCTTCCGGGTTCACTCTTGCCAACTTCACATTCACATTTACTTTCAATGTTTACAGGATTCACTTCCCTTGCTCTCTCATGTGATGGGATTCACTTCCCTCTTTCTTTATAGTTCTTAGGTCAAAGGTTTTCGACTGTACAGGGATTTTGCTTGACCTCCTGTGTGACCACATTGACCTATCTTGATAAACAGCTTTAGGGTTAGTCCAGTGTTTTCTATGGTGTGCATAAGTGTTTAAGTCAGGAAAGGGAAGAGTTGGAGTGTCAGAGTAGCCTACGGGGGTAGGATGATGTGATAGGTTATTTATAAAGAACTCAATACCCAGGGGTTTCTAAGCATGGGCCTGGGAATCGAACCTGCGTTGCTCCGTGTCGTCTTGCTTCCAAGGCGAGCACGTTGCTTCCAAGGCGAGCATGTTGCCCCTGAGCTATCCTCTCTATGGGGCAAAGATGTTATATGGAATTACAACCTTCGTATCAGGAGGGTTGATGACCTTAGAAGAGGGAGGTTGATGGAAGTGACCGGGATTGTTCTTGTGAAAGGAACCAGGGGATTGTGGAAACAGTAGTGTTTAGTGCAAGTAGACTGGGTATTCGTAACAGAATGACCAGAGGGACATAAGGAAGAATGATTGGAAGTATTCAGACAGGGAACCGAAAAGCAGGGATTCTGAGAGAGATAGTTTGTAAATGAAACGGGGTGTGGGATCCTAGGAGATTGGTATTATACGGAGGTCATGATATATTTGAGTAGGAGAGATTCAATGGATGAAAGGGGGTAGATGTGGTACAGCCCACAAAGATCTCAGGAATCTCACCATCCTCTCCTACTTCCCCAGTATGATACCACGTCTCACCTGGGCTATTCTCCCAAGCATAACCCTGGGTTCCCTTACCCAGGTGATCCTCCCTCGCTTGTCCACCCCCGGAGTTGGGATCTGAAAGCACCAGCCTGTCCCTGGCCACCTGAATAAGGGATTCTCGAGGTCTTACTGGGAGAATACCCTCAGGTTTCTCACAGGTCCCAGAATGCCCAAAACATTGCTAGCTCCCCAACATGGAAGACTGTCTTAATCAGATGTTTTCCTGAGATCAGGGTCTTTCCACCGCCCCCTCAAAGGCCTGGGATTTTCTGTCTCACCCAATGGAGGAGCTCTGGTTTGGCTACTGCCAGATAACCCGAGCTGACCCTGGTTTGGCTCCCTGGAGTCAGAGCTCCCTCGCCATACTGCAGCCTCTCCTGTACTCACAGGCCCGGTAGTTTGGCAGTCCTCTTTAGTGCAGGCCTTACAGGGTCTCTCCAGCTGCAGTCCTTCTCTCCTGGCTTCTGTGCTTCTTCCAGTATCCCCAGCTCGCTCAGAGTGTGCCTGTGTGCTCTACCTTTTATACTGACTGGGACGCTTAACAGGTTTCTGGTGGGAATGATTGTAGAGGGAGGCCTGACCTTGCCTGGCCTCATTATTGGGACATTGACATAGAGTTGGTATAGTTGATGTGTATACCTTCCCTTGGGTAATCTTCATCACTTCTGCTTGACTCTTCTTCATACTAGTACTTAAAGGATAGAATGAATGAAGGGATTCTGGGAAATGTAGTGTTTAGCAGACTTTGAAAAGAGGCCAGTTGAATAATTGTCAGGGATACGTCCATAAGAAAATTGTGATTATGGGGTTTGTAGTGTCCCTCAGAAGGGGAGGGCATGTTGTTGTTAGAAAGATGGGAATACATATGTCATTGTGGATAAATGGATCTTGGTTTCCTATGAGGCTTTCACCTTCTTCTCTTCAAGGGAAAGCCCCGGAGTTAGGACAGGACTTAGTTTGGAATATCCCATGAAGGCTGGGGGGGATGTCAGGTAGGGATGCTCTGGAAAGGGGGTGATACCATGTCTCACCTCAGATGCCCCATCCCCGCTTCCCGAGGACCCCTCACACAGGTGATCTTCCCGCATTGGTCCACCCCCAGGGTCTGGCTCCAAAGGCGATGGCTGTGCCCTGGCCACCTGAGCAAGAGATCCCCGGGGTCGAAACAGTGAGACACCCTCAGGTTTCTCACTTTCCCTAGGTACAAGCCCTAACATTTGGATCTGTGAAGTATACCCAAACACTACACCACTTTGAAAGTGACACCCTGGAGGTCCATAGCTTTAGATACATTGTTGTCTAAGAGGCTCCTGCAGGTATTTTTGTGTTCATGGAACAGACCCTTAGACATGCATATCAGATGTGTTCTCCTCCACCCATTTAGAAGTCGTCATGGTTACATCGTCTTCTCATCAACCACTGCATGTGGCTCTGCTGCATCTGATTAGTTTCACTGTCTGTCACTGGTGTCTTAACACAAACTTCAATGTTTTGCCTCACAGCAGTTCCTCCTTTGACTTTGACCTTTCACTTTTTCATTATATGGTTTAACCCAATAGGGGTGGTAGGCAAAACCTTGTTACAGTTGCATCATTTTGTCTCCAGCAATCTTGCTGGCAGGATTTTCCTCCGGTGTAGGGTTAATGGGATCACGAGACATATCACTACAAGGTGATTCTTGGGCTGGCCACTTTTTCTTCTCTTCTTCCTGCGATGGTCTTGTTGGCCCATGATGATTGGCCGCTTGATCCTCCATCAATATGACCCCATAGTGACCAGCCAGATCACCACCATGAGGCATAGCAATAGCATTTGTATCTATGCCATTAAAAGACTGCATTGCTGTGCTTTTTGCCATACATTGTCCATGATCTGATAAAGACAGCTTGGCAAGTTGTTGATCACATCAAGATTCTTCGCAAATAGAATGTGTTCTTGGGTATGTTCTTCTCTTAAATATCTCCCCATTCTGGTTAGTTCCTTGAGAGCCACCTCATGCCGTCAGAATCGCAGACGAACGGCTTCCCTAGAGCATGGATAAAAACCTGGAGGGCTAGATGCAGAGGCATTGCTAGTCGGGGGCAGAGGGGGCTATAGCACCGGGTCTTTTGGTAGTAGCCCCCAATAGAAGGTTGTGGACTACAATCATAAGGCTAGCTAGCCCCGAATACCGACTGCCCTGACATTAGCGTAGCCCTGGATATTTTCCAGACATAGCAACACTCTGCCTGCACCCTTTGCCTAGACCTCAAAAGACATGCTAAACCTGCTCGTATCTGACATCTGGATCAGTCACTGATTCAGGCCTCCATACCACTCTCCCTTCCTTTCTCATAAGCTCTGGGATCTGAACAGAAAAAAAACGTGTCCCTTCATCCCTTTGCTTGGACGACTGGTACACAGTTGTGAAGATAGGACTCCTCAAACACAGAGAAGTGAAGTCTAACCAAGGGCCAGAATGGCACACAGGATCATCCCTGGAGCTGGAGTGGACCACTTCGTCAGCTGGTTGGAATGCACGGATTGAATGGAGCCAGTGGTCCAAGTGCGCGGGAGCGGTTGGGACTGGTTCTCCTCTAGTTTTTTAAATTAACTTTTACTGTCCCTATACTTTTTAAAACATTTTTTTGTTTAAAAAACTTATATTTTTATTGGCAGAGGCAATTGACATACACATGCAACAGAGCAGCTATGAGATGAAAATCTGAACAATCAACAGAAAGCAACGGCACATTTGAGCAGTGAACAATAGTCGCGTGGAGAATACAGCACTACAGAGCATATAGTGGCAGGGCACATAGCAACAATAATTACGGTGAATTATTAACCGAGGAGTGGGCGTCCAGACCATTAAGATAACTATTAAAGGCAGTCCAAATGTTTTTAGGCCGGGATCGGGCCGGGAGGGTACTGATGTATTCCTCCTCACAGTTCTGAGACCAAGGCAAAAAGTTTAGCCATTTCCAGAAGGTAGGAGGAGCAGAGCTCTTGCAGCTCTGTAGAACACACTTTTTGGCAATTATACAGCACACATTTAAGAGCTTAGCCACCCCTCTGGCCTCCTCGTCCCCCATATCCCAAATAGTACACCCAGCGGATCGGGCCCAATAGCAGTATCACAGATTTCTGACAAAGTTTTCAGGATCTCATCCCAAAATGGGGTTAGCCGCGGACAGTCCCAGAACATGTGTAGATGGCCCGCATCCACCGCACCACATTGAGGGCAGAGCGTGGGTCAGAGCGGGCGAACCTGGAGAGCCTGCGCGGGGTGTAATATAGCCTGTTCAGTAGTTTGTACTGTATAGTGCGGTATCTAAAATTCAGGGAGACCCTATTTGTGTGAGAGCACATTTCCCCCCATAGTTGGTCCGTGAGTACTACCTCCAGTTCGGAAGCCCAGTCATCCCGCGCCCTAGAGAGCTGCGGCGTGTCAGTCGTGAGAAGAAGTTTGTACAATGATGATACCACCTCACGGGCCCCACCCGAGTTGGCGATGTAGGAGATCCCAGGGGAATCGGGGGGTTTGTTGGGCCACTGAGTCCATGCGTCACGGAATGCAGCACGGAGTCTGTAGTATTGTAGCAGTTCCATCGGTGATCCCGAGTGGCCTGGTTTCGGAGTCTGTGGTGTTATGAAGAGCCCATCCGGGTAGAAGTCAGTAAGGGCTAGGTATCCCAGAGACCGCCGTGTCGTGCCAGGGCTGTGTCATTCGTGGGTTCCAACCCAGGGAATTGCCAGGCGGGGAGCCACTTGTAGTATGGGTGTTCTTCATTGCCTGCAGGAAATATCCGCTTCCAGGCCAGTAAGGTGGTTCAGACTGGGTCTATGGGAGAGTCTGGCTCATATCATGGGTGTAAGATTAAGGTCATTATGTTGGTGCCAGATGCAGCAAGGGTTTCTAGCTTGACATGCGGGCGGGTGGGGGCCAGGGTACCAGTAGGTGGCAAACTGTGCCTGCGCTGCGGTCCAGTACCGCATCAGATCAGGAGCAGTGAACCCGCCTTTCTCGTAAGGAAGAGTCATGGCAATCCATTTTTTCTGCACTGCTCCAGAGTGCCACAGGAACTGCACGCACAGCTTGTGTAGGTCTGCGAAGTACTTCTTGCCGGGCCATGTGGGGACATTCGGGAATGTGTACAACAGTTTGGGAAGCAGCATCATTTTAACCAGAGATAATCTCCCCGCCAATGACAACGGGAGGGGGCGCCAGCATGCTATCTTGGTCTCCACCAATTCTGCCACGGCCAGGTAATTGTTAGCTAAAAGAGCTTCTTTGGTCAGAGGCACCTGAATTCCCAGATATTTAATCCCGTCAGGGGACCAGCGGAGCTGGTACTCCGTGGCAGGTTGGGTCCTGGAGCTTGTGAGGGGGAAGAGTTTGGATTTTGTATAATTGATGGTGAGGCCAGAGTATGTACCAATACGGGTAATGTCACGCAGAATAGGGTCAAGGTGGAGGTCCGGGTCTCTAACGAACAGCAGCACGTCGTCTGCGTAGAGTGAGATAATTTCGGGGGTACCCTGCAGCCGTATCCCTTTGCGTAAGTGGCGCTCCCTGACAAAGTCTGCCATAGGCTCTATGGCCAGTCCGAACAGGATCAGGGAAAACGGGCATCCCTAGCGGGTGCCTCTGAAGAGAGGGAACAAGGCAGACGTTTGAAAGTTGACTCGGACCCTGGCGACCGGGGAAGTGTACAGCAGTCTGATGTATGCAATCATTCTAGGCCCAATACCCATGGTCTCTAGGACCAACCACATGTATTTCCAGGACACCATATCAAAGGCCTGGGCATCTAGGGTGACCGCGACTACACTCATATCTTGATTGATTCGTGCCGTAACGTTGAGAAGCCTCCTGTTATTATGTGACGTGGATCTCCCGGGCACGAACCATGACTGGTCGCCGTGCACCATGTATGGCATAACAGGTAGGAAGCGGTTAGCAATCACCTTGGCAAAGATTTTTGTATCCAAATTCATGAGTGAAAGGGGCCGGTATGATCCACATTCATCGCTAGGCTTACCAGGCTTGAGCAGGACCATGATAACGGCCTTGCGTAATGTCGGGGGGAGGGATCCCAACCGGAGTCACTCGCGCCTTGAAACACTTGTGTATAGGCGCGTTACAAATGCCTTATCATACATATCATTCCACACTCCGAGCAACTCGGGGGCTAGTATAGCAACATGCTCCTGATAGAATTCTGCCGTTAGTCCGTCGGGGCCCGCTGCCTTTCCCTTTGGGCGACTAGAGATAGCCTCCACTATTTCGTCCAATGTAACGGGGGAGTCTAATTGGTCTCTTGTCGCTGGGGAGACGATAGTGGTGGGAATCTGTTCCAGGAGCTCCTGCATCCGAGAGTCACTGTGTTCGGGGGGCTGGGAGTATAGCTCAGAGTAGAAGCCTGTGAAGACCTCGAGGATATGCTGATCGGACCACTGTGTCGTCCGCTGACTGTCCTTGACACAGGTAATTTGGGATTGGCCCCGCTCCCCCCTCGTCAAGGCGGCCAGCGTTTTGCCAGGTCTGTCACCCTCGCCGTATTTCCGTGCAGCCTGTGGGCGGCTGTAGTACTGGACTTCCCTATTGGCCAGCTCATTGAAGGTCTTGAGCTCCTCACTGATCTGGGAGAGGACACCTGGGTCAACAGAGGACGGGTGAGCTCGCTCCAGGTCCCGTAGTTTAGTTTCAGTGCGGGACAGGGCGGCTCATATGGATTTGAGGACTCCCGACTCCCTGAAGATGGACGCCCCCCTAATGAAGGCTTTGAAGGCATCCCAGCGGACCCCCAGGTTGGTGGACTGTGGCAAGTTGTGCTCAAAGTAAGACTGAATATCAGCGAGGATGTCCGCCCTGAACACAATGTCCCACAGAGTGGCCTATTTGAAGCGCCATGTGTTCTTGGTGGGAGGCGGTATTCCCAGTTCCAGGGATATGGAAATTGGCGAGTGGTCAGACAATGTGCGTGCATGTATGCATGTTTCCACCACCCTGCCCAGCATGGAGCCGGATAGCAGGAACAGGTCGATCCTGGAAGAACTGTCATGCACTGATGAATAGTAAGTGAATTCCGGATGCAATGTCCTCCATGCGTCATGTATGTCGAGTGTCGCACAGTGGGTCAGGAGGCTACACGCTGCGCCTGGCAAGGGTCTGGAGGCTGTGCCAGTCCTATCCAACATGGTATCAAGAATTAAGTTCATATCCCCCCAGATGATCTGCACCCCCACATACCCCATCAGTATGGATACCACCTGGTCAATAAATTCGGGAGAATCAACATTAGGGCCACAGGTATTTACCAGCAAATAGTCCCTGTTGGCAATGGCACAATGCAACACAGTATACCTCCCCTCAGGATCTATGTAGCTCTTGTGGAGAACAAACTTAAGTGACTTATGGATCAATGTCAGAATTCCCCTTGAACGAGTAGAATATGAGGTGAAATATCTGTGCGGTCCCCAAGTAGGCGCTATACTCGTAGCCAGCGGGCCCGCGAAGTGTGTCTCCTGCAAAAGCAATATTTTGCAGCCGTGCCTGCCGGCATATGCCATAATCTTGCGACCCTTGGTGTAATTGCTTAGCCCCCCCTATACTTTTATTTAAAAAAAGAAACCGTGCTGGAATGGTTTCATTTTAAACTATAAGTGTAGGAAGAAGTTGAAACTTGTACTTTGAGTGCACTGCACTGACCATTCCCTTAAACAGCAGGCACATGTGTTTGAGTTTGTATTGTGAATGGAAGGGGGTGTGGTGATGGGGTTTGTAGGGTGCTGGGCAGCAGTGGCGTTTCTAGGAGGGGGCCCCTCTGAACTTCTGCACACCCCTTATCTCCCCACCTAAGGCGAGCAGTGACTGTGTTCTCTGTGGTTTAATTTGTGACACTATGGCAAATGTCTGCATATCACACGGCGAATACTCTCCTTTTGTCTCAAAGGTAGCAGTGATCTTGGTATGCATTATGGCATTGGTATGAACATGAGCACGAGCCACTTCTCAGGTGTTCCTGCCCGGCTTCTGCACAGTGACCTCCAAAGTGTACAGAGCAGCTTGCAGCCACCCACCCACCCAGCGGAATGCAGCACACAAAACTGCTAATGATGGGTCATTAGTCACTGAATGGTTTTCTGCCTGCATTCTGATGGGAGGGGAGGTTCAGTGGGGTATGGGTAGTTTGGGTGCAGAAAAGCCTCTCTGCAGGAATGCTTGTGACGTCACACATTACCTTTCATAGGCGGCCCCCCACTTTTGTCTATGGCCCCCCCTACTTTTGTCTTTGGCCTGCTGTGTGCCCCTCCTAAATTTGATTCCTGGTGGCGCCACTGGTGGGCAGGCCAGTAGGCAACATAGTTCCACTACCTCTTTCCGTACACTTCGACCACTGAATGAAGCATGGTCAGCAGGGCTGTGAGAACAAGAAAGAACCTATTAAGAAAATAGCCAGGCAGTGAGCGAACCCCTCCTTAGAACCCGAGGAGCCTGTATACAACAGCACCTGCCAAAGAAGCCAGTCCAGGCAGGCGGCACCACTAACAAGAAGGCCGAGTGTGCTTCTAAGCTGATGGGCTCTCTGGTGGGGTTCTTGGAAAGGGGCTTTGTCTACTACGGCAGAGAAGATGGAAGGGAGCAACTGAGAAACAGAAAGCCCTGCTTTGGACTAGGGTAAGTAGGTCAAACAGAAAAGAGGAAAGCAAGGCGTACATGGCCTCGCTGGTCATTCAAGTCTAATCGTGTTTGCTCAATACGTTTTTTGCCTCATTTAAAAACAAATATATGTTATGAGTGTGTGGGGGGGGGCTTGGGAGTGGAGGATGTCAAGGTGTGGGGGTGTTGACTATAGGGGCGGTTGAGTGGGACCCCCATTTAAAATAAGATCGGGGGAAAAACATAACGAGCAAAAGTGCACACCATTAAACTAAAAACAAAAACAAAAATAGAACCAGTGCTAGAGAATCAGGAGCGGCTGCCAGTGAGTGGGGGTTCAGGAAGAACAGAAGGAAGGCGTGTGGGCTGAGCAGTGCCTGCACAGGCCAGTGTTAAATCAGAGCAAGGCTGAAAAAGGCTTATATCTTTTATTTAAGAATAAGCTAACGCGACAGCAAACACAACCTCTGACAGCCAAGCTTAAACTGACCATCAACCGATTCCAGAACCCCCTTCGTACCATAATATTCCATACTAGAAGCTGGAGACATCACAGCCACCTAGCTGCATATAAACCATATAAACAAGTAGATTAAAATATTAATCTAACTTGAATAGAAATAATTAATACATGCATTAGTAAACACATATCACATTGTGATCTACCGATTGAACAAAAACATTGTGAACTGAATATAAAAAATACCTAATCCTAACACATCTCCTCCCCTTTGCCTTTATTGAAGCTGAGGTTCATTCTACACAATAGTCTCTGAGCCATGTCAGTCTTTTCCTTGCTCTCCCTCTGCACATACCTGCATTCTCCATACCACTGGTACCTTCACCATTCTCACCTCTTGCCCTCTTGAGCTCTACCTTATGTTCCACAACCCCCTTGTTGTCAACTATCATCTCCTCATCTACTTCATTTTTGTTTTTTTATCATATTGTCCTCATCCATGTTGGATTCACACTTAACCAATCTTGAGCCAGACCAACACTCCCCACCTTCTAAAATCACCACATTCCCTCTGACAGCTGCAACTTTTTTTGGACCTATGAATCTGCTCTCGACACATTTGGAACCCAAATGTGGATTCTTTATCAGGACGATATCACCCTTCTCCATCTTAGTTTCTCTGGCCTTATTGACATCGTCAAATCTTTGCTTGTTTGTGCTTCGTTGATCAACCTCATTATTTCCTGGTGATCTATTTCTACACTCCCTGCCATCTTCAACCAACCTGGACACAATTTGGTTCCAGGTTGTCTTCCTTTCAAAGACACAAATTAGGATACCGTAGTAGTTGAATGAGGTGTAGTGCAGTAGTTCCACACCAATTCCTTTAGTAATTCGGACCACTCTAAACCAGATGCCAACGCCAATTGTATGCCACCCTTAACAAACCTGCTTGCTCTTTTAACTAGCCCATTTGCCCTTGGATGGTACAATGCTGTACGTACATGTTTGATACTAAACTTTTTGAGAAAATTCAACATCCTCTCTGAACAGAATTGCACCCCGTTGTCTGTTACTATAACCGTGGGGAAACCCTCTCTGTAGAACACATCTTCCAGAAATGATATCAACTCAGATGTGGTAGCTTCACGGAGTGCCTTCCATTCTAACCATTTAGAATGATAGTCCACCATCACAACTAAATATTTGTAGCCCTCACCTAGTTCTTGTATGGGACCAATCAAGTCAATTGCTACTTTCTCCCATGGTTCTCCAGGTACACTCACAGGAGCAAGTGGTACTTCCCTGACAACCTTACTCTTATCGCTCCTCTCACATTCCTTACAATATCCGACCTTCTTCTCTACTTCACTATCCACACCTGGCCACAAAAATGATTGCCTCAAATACCTCTTGGTTCCTCCCTTACCTAAAAGCACTTGATGAGCCACATTCACTAATTGTGCTCTAATGCTACTGGGGGGTACTACTTTATTCCCTCTTCTGAGTATGCACCCATCCTCAGACAAATTTAGTTCCACCCTCACTTCATAAAATGTGTTATAACATCTGTCCACATTCTTTTCGTCTGGCCAACCTTCACTTGTCCAAACTTTCACTTGGTTCAACTCTTTATCCTCTTTATCTGCTTGCAGCCAATCTCCCTTCTTTATGGCATTACAGCTTTTCTCAGAAATACTAAAGTCTTGTTCCCTGACTATTTCTGTGTTCCCACCATTGTCCACCAAAGCTTCTACAGGTAGTCTGGATAAACAGTCTGCAACCACATTTTCCCTACCTGGTATGTAACATACTTTGGAATTGTAGCCTAACAATTCCACCGTCCATCTGGAAATCCTTGGTGAGCCTTTGGCCCAATCCACACCACTCATGAGTTGTACCAACGGTTTGTGATCAGAAAAACATGAAGTGTGCAATGGCCCATGACATCGCCAACGCTTCTCTCTCTATTACAGAGTAATTCCTCTCTGCTCCCCTCAACGGCCTTGAGGCGAAAGCTACCAGGTGTTCTGTTTTACCAGAATCATGTGGGGATAACATGGCACCTAGACCTAAAATGCTAGCATCAACTGACAAAGTGGTTTTTCTACCTGAAACAAATCCACTAAGAGATGGCGCTTGAGCAATTGCTTCCTTTATGGATGTAAATGCCACTTGGCATTCCTCAGACCACTTGAAATGTACTCCCTTTTTTAACATATCCCTTAATGGGGAAAAATGGATGCAAAACCATTCACAAATTTATGATAATATTCGGCCAAACCCATGAATGACCGCAACTGTCCTTATCCTTGGGCGAAGGAGCTTTACTGATACTGTCTACCAATGATCTTTTAGGCGATGTACCTGCGTCTGATATTCTGTGACTTAAATACTCCACTCCTTTAACTGCAATTTTACATTTACTTCTCTGAACCGTTAAACCAGCCTCTTTCAGTCTTGTCAAAACACACCATAACACTCTCTCATGTTCACTCTCATCCTCAGCATATACTAGTATATCATCTCGAAATACCGTCACATGATCTACCCATTAAATACTTCCTCCATCACTTTCTGGAAGACAGAGGCAGCTGAAGCCAGACCAAAAGGCATTCAGAGAAATTGTATGTTTCCTCAGGAGTAATAAATGCTGTGAGATGTTAACACTGTTTAGAGAGTGGCACCTGATGGTGCGCTGCCTACAAATCAATTACAGAGAACCACTTGGGTTCCCCCAATGTGGCTAAAGTCTCAGCTATTATGAGTAGAGGATGTCTCTCTACTAAAATGTTTTGGTTCAAGCTCCTGAAGTCCACACACATCCTTAATTTCCCATTGCTTTTAGTAACTAACACAACGGGCGATAACCATTCAGTACCACCCACAGGTTCAATCACTCCCTTGTTCATAAGATCTGCCAACGCTTCACATAACTGTTCTCTCATATTTAAGGGCACATGTCTAACTTTATGAACAGCCGGTTGAGTATTTCTTTTGAGCCTGATATTGTGTTCAAAATGTCTGAGCTTGCCCAAACTCTCGGTGAATACTTCAGGAGATTCTTTAGACCATTTTGTCCTCCATTTCAGCTATAGTTACTAGTTCCGATGCACTATCTTGTACTCTTACACCAAGTTTCCTTTGTTCCTCCCAGCCAAGTAACGAAGCACCCTTCTTCGATACCAGAATGTTGGCTGCACACTTTCTGCCCTTGTACAGAACTTGTGCTTGAAAATGTCCTAAAATGTCAATCGGTGATTCACCATAGCCACAGGGATGCACATTTGCCAATTCAAGTGATCTTGGGTCTTTCCTCAACACTTTCTTTAAGGTCTCCTCCGATATGATGGTCCACGGTGAGGCAGTGTCAACTTTCAACACCATTTTTCAGTCATCAACTTAAAATTCATCCAGGGGCCCACCTTGCTCACCAAAGACTGCAGAAATTTGGAAGATGTGCCTGGCAGCTACTTCTTGAGTAGGAGTCACCGTTGACGCATTCAAAGTCATTCTGGTTGCTTCGCCACTGTATTCTCTTGACTCCACCATGTTGATTGATGAGTCTCTGCAAACGTTCGCAAAATGTCCTCTGCGCTTGCACTTAAAACATTCAGCGAATCTAGCTGGGCAAGTGGGGAAATTCGGACCATGTTTAGGACTGCCACATTTAGTGCACCTTGTGTTCCATCCATCTCTTTTATTACCACCATAACTACGCTTCCTTCTCTGCCCAACTGCACATACAGTCTGTGATGCCTCTTTGTCTGTCTTCATTTCTTTAATGTACTTGGTGGTCTGTTCAATGTTTCTGGCTATTTCAACAGCTTGATACAGAGTAACATCCTTCGCTAGTAGTTTTTCTTGTATTTTCAAATTTTTGGTGCACCTCACCAGTTGTCCCCTGGTTAGCGAATCTGTTAGTGTTTCGAAGTCACACGTGTGGCTCAGCGTTCTTAAAGAGGCTATATAAGACTCAACTGACTCCAAAGATTCTTGCACTCGCTGAAAAAACGTATGTCGTTCAAATGTTATGTTCTTCATGGGTTCAAAGTGCTCTTCAATTACTTTTTTATGCTATGGCATATCCATCAGCATCACCAGCTTCTTCACCCTGGCTTCTCGACAAACCGTCATAAATACTGCGCCCTTTAGGCCCCAAATTATGTAACAACTACGCCTTCTTCCTAGCCAAGCTGAATCTGTCTCCTCCAATAGCCATCAGGTAATTTTCAAAAATGCCCTTCCATCTGTCCCACCTTATCACAGGGCAACCTGGTTCAGCTAGAAAAGGTGCTGGGGGAGATATTGCTGCAGCCATGGCCAAACTTACAAATCACCCACACTGCCTTAAATCCTTTTTACAGTGTTCAGAGAAGTGTTATGGTCCACCAAGCAAAGACTGTAAAGTCTGAGCTATTTGAAGTGTTGAAAGAATTGAGACAAGAGTGGCACTTTGATACACAGTATTACCAGTGTGTGATTATTCACATTGTTGAAGAAGATGAGGGCAAGTGTCCTTTTTGACTCATTAACTAACCGCTGAGGTTGTAGTCTCTATTACGATTATTGCCTCCAAGCAACCAGTGTCATAAAGGCTTTGAGTTGCAGAGAGTAGAATGCTGCCAGTCGTCTCTAGGCAGCCAGCGTCATAAACACTTGATTGAGCCAGTGAAATTCTGCCGGGCTGAAGCCACGCCCCTTCTATGATGTGCTACTGCTTGAGGAGTGTTGTCAAGCCGACACCATGCCCCCTCTATGACGAGGCACAGCTGTAGGTGCCTCGCAGCAGCGCTTCAATTAGGCCACGCCCCCATTAACGCGCAAGCGAAAACAACGCCAGTTAATGTGTGTCGGCAACTCCTCGGAAGGCTAAACGCTTGTCATTGGGATCCCGCTCCCCCTTTCACACCTCCTGACCTGACCTCTTCCTGCACCTGCTGTCGCTGACTCGGATCGCGGTGGCGAGGCAGGTCCACTTCCGTAGGAAAGCCAAACGTTGTAGAGCAAAAACTCACAGGAATGTAGTATCCTCGTCGCCACTGTTAGATCAGAGCCAAGGCTGAGAAGGGCTTATATCTTTTATTTAAGAATAAGCTAACATGACAGCAGGCACAACCTCTGACAGCCAGGCTTAAACTGACCATCAACCCATTCCAGAACCCCCTCGTGCCATAACATTCCCCACTAGAAGCTGCTGACATCACAGCCACCTAGCTGCATATAAACCATATAGAACAAGTACATTAAAACATTAATCTAACTTGAATAGAAATAATTAATACATGGATTATTAAACACTTATCACATTGTGAACTACCAATTGCAGTATTGAACAAAAACATTGTGAACTGAATATAAAAATACCTAATCCCAACAGCCAGACGCAGACATCGGCAAGAAGCAGCAGGATCAAGGCAGGAGTACCCCAAATAAAGGCAGCCACATATGAGAGGAGAAGCTGCCACCAAGAACGGGACCACCGTGTGCTGTGAGGAACAAAAAAGGGCACAGGGGAACAAACATGGGAAGGGAATATGACATGCACCGGAAGCAGCCGCCAAGGGAGTATGAGGTTAGGGAGGGCAGCTGGTACAGATGCAGCGGCTGTGGAACCCAGAAGCGGACGCTGGTGAAGGCCGAAGAGCTCACAGGTCCAGAGAAGGGGTAGGAGCCGAATGTGACATGTGGCACATGCCACAGCGTGCCAGAGCATGCCACTAATCTCTGGACTGGCTGATGTAAAATGTACAGTTTATGGGATTTCAAACACATTCAACAAGTGAAAAATACCCTCTCAATCATTGTGGGATTGTTTTATATTAAAACACTTTCAGCAAATGCAGTTTAAGCACTTATCGTGCCCTAGCATGTCAACAATCTCAGGACTAGCAGATGTCACATGTACTGTTTAAATGACTTAAAAGACAGTAAACAAGTGAATATAAAGCCTCACAACCATTGTGAGATGTTATAAATCAAATTTAAAAAAAATAACAAATTAATTAAATTCCGAGCTCACAACCTAATGGACTGTAGTCAGAGGTTCTACCATTGCACCAATGCTTTAGATGGGAAGGTGTCTGGTGCTAGTTATTATGACCTAATCAGACAGTAGGGCCTGCAAGTCGCTTTTCAGTGTCAATTCTAACGTGGTATGCCACCTAGATATTTCTTTATATCTGCTTCAAATCCGTTTTTTCATTGCTTCAAAATTACTTCATGCACTTCACCTCTTAGGCTCTTGTCTTATATTTCATAACTTACAGCAATTGAATGGTTGAAAGCACTTGGAACTCCAGCATGCCACAGCATGTCACCGTCTCGGGACTAGCTGATGTCAAATGTACTGTTTAAATGACTTCCAAGACATTAAACAAGTGAATATAAAGCCTCACAACCATTGTGAGATGTTGTAAATCAAATATGTTAATGTTAATGTTAAAGGACATTTGTACCGTGCACTATCACCACCGAAGTGGTCCCCTGGCGCTCTGGCGGCTCTGAAAAAGGGGAGGAGAGGGTTTGGGTTAGTGGGAATAAGCTGGAAAAGTGCAAGAGTGCAGTGATGTGCTGTTGGCAGCCTCAGCCCGGTGGGTCCGTCGGCTGGGCTTGGGGTGTTTTATGGTCCGTAGTCGTCGTGTGCTGTTGTGCAAGTCTATGTGTGGTTTGTTTTGTTGTTGCATTGTTGTGAAGTTTGTGCGGATTGCTGCGTTTAAGGCTTGTGGTTGTGTTTGGTTATAGTTTGAGAGGTGTATGCAGAGGGATGGAATTGTTAGTTGGTTGGTTAGTTGGCATTGCTGTCCTTGCAATTGTGGGATTCCATCTAGGTCCGGTACATGCTAACAGTCACATTTCTATCTAGATGCCGCGCAAGCTAGGTTCATAATTCTAAGTGTGGTGCATGCTAAGAATCACATATGCTAACAATAACATTTCTGAGATTCCATCTAGGTGTGGTATTTGCTAATAATCATATCTAAGATGCAACGCGGGCTAAGCTTAAGAATTCCGTCTAAGTGTGGCACATGCCAACAATCACATATCTGCCTAGATTTGGCGCAAACTATGCTTGAGAATTCCATCTAAGTGTGGCGTATGCTAACAATCATATTTCTATCTAGATGCGATGCGGGCCAAGCTTGAGAATTCCATCTAAGTATGGCATATGCTAACAATAAAATTTCTGTCTAGATTTGGCGCAGACTAGACTTCAGAAATTTCATCTAAGTGTGGCATATGTTAACCATCATATTTCTATCTAGATGGAGAATTCCATGTAAGTGTGGCATATGCTAACAATCATATTTCTATCTAGATGCGATGCGGGCCAAGCTTGAGAATTCCATCTAAGTGTGGCATATGCTAACAATAAAATTTCTGTCTAGATTTGGCACAGACTAAGCTTGAGAATTCATCTAAGTGTGGCATATGCTAAGAATCACATTTCTGAAATTCCATCTAAGTATGACATATGCTAACAATCAAATTTCTGTCTAGATTTGGTGCAGACTAAGCTTGAGAATTCCATCCAAGTATGGCATATGCCAACAATCAAATTTCCGTCTAGATTTGGCGCAGACTAGGCTTGAGAATTCCATCCAAGTGTGGCATATGCTAACAATCACATTTCTGAAATTCCATCTAAGTGTGGCATATGCTAATAATCACATTTCTGAAATTCCATCTAAGTGTGGCATATGCTAACAATCATATTTCTATCTAGATGCAACGCGGGCCAAGCTTGAGAATTCCATCTAAGTATGACATATGCTAACAATCAAATTTCTGTCTAGATTTGGTGCAGACTAAGCTTGAGAATTCCATCTAAGTATGGCATATGCCAACAGTCAAATTTCAGTCTAGATTTGGCGCAGACTAGGCTTGAGAATTCCATCCAAGTGTGGCATATGCTAACAATCACATTTCTATCTAGATGCGACGCGGGCTAAGCTTGATAATTCCATCTAAGTATGACATATGCTAACAATCAAATTTCTGTCTAGATTTGGTGCAGACTAAGCTTGAGAATTCCATCTAAGTATGGCATATGCTAACAGTCACATTTCTGTCTAGATTTGGCGCTTCTATCGAAGAGTGGACATGCTAACATTCACAATTCCGTCTAAGAGTGGACATGCTAGTATTATGGCACACTATGTTATTGGTAGGTAAGATAGAGTGGCAGGGTTTTCTGGAGTAGAGTGATTGCTCTACTCCCCACCCATGCCACACTCACGGTTTTTTGTTGGTGTCTGTTGGCTGCTGGCTTCCTTGGCGTCCCCTGCGGACACCTGCAGACACATCTTGGAGCCGCCACTGTAGGAGCCGCCCTTTGCCTTGGGGTCCTTCGCTGTAGGGGCTACCGGGCGAGGGCTGCCCTGGGGAGATGGCTTTAATAGTGTAGAATGAGCCAATCAGGGTACGGGGGCAGTCTGGGAGGCGGGAGGAGGGAGGGGAGGGATAGGGCAAGCCGATGGGGGAACAGGGAGCCTGTACCACGTGGGTGCCGGTACCAGGAGGCACACCGGGCCTCTGATGTTTCAATGAGCGAGCCCAGGAGGGTCTTGTGGGGGGCCTAACTTACCTGTGCAGCGCCTGGGACAATGGCGTCTGCACGGCTCCTGCGGCCTCTAAGGTCGTGGTAAACACGGCCTTTGGGCCAATCACGGAACGGGGGCAATCTGCGAGGCGGGAGGAGGGAGGGGACGGATAGGGCAAGCCAATGGGGGAACAGGGAGCCTGGACCACGTGGGCGCCGGTACCAGGAGGCACACTGGTCCTTTAACATTAACATTAACATATTTGATTTACAACATCTCACAATGGTTGTGAGGCTTTATATTCACTTGTTTAATGTCTTTGAAGTCATTTAAACAGTACATTTGACATCAGCTAGTCCCGAGATGGTGACATGCTGTGGCATGCTGGAGTTCCAAGTGCTTTCAACCATTCAATTGCTGTAAGTTATGAAATATAAGACAAGAGCCTAAGAGGTGAAGTGCATGAAGTAATTTTGAAGCAATGAAAAAACGGATTTGAAGCAGATATAAAGAAATATCTAGGTGGCATACCACATTAGAATTGACACTGAAAAGCGACTTGCAGGCCCTACTGTCTGATTCAATGAGCGAGCCCAGGAGGGTCTCGTGCAGGGCCTAAATTACCTGTGCAGCGCCTGGGACAATGTCGTCTGCACGGCTCCTGCGGCCTCAAAGGTCGTGGTAAACACAGTCTTTGAAGTCATTTAAACAGTACATTTGACATCAGCTAGTCCCGAGACGGTGACATGCTGTGTCATGCTGGAGTTCCAAGTGCTTTCAACCATTCAATTGCTGTAAGTTATGAAATATAAGACAAGAGCCTAAGAGGTGAAGTGCATGAAGTAATTTTGAAGCAATGAAAAAACGGATTTGAAGCAGATATAAAGAAATATCTAGGTGGCATACCACATTAGAATTGACACTGAAAAGCGACTTGCAGGCCCTACTGTCTGTTTCAATGAGCAAGCCCAGGAGGGTCTCGTGCAGGGCCTAAATTACCTGTGCAGCGCCTGGGACAATGGCGTCTGCACGGCTCCTGCGGCCTCAAAGGTTGTGGTAAACACGGCCTTTGGGCAAATCACGGAACGGGGGCGGTCTGGGAGGCGGGAGGAGGGAGGGGAGGGATAGGGCAAGCCGATGGGGGAACAGGGAGCCTGGACCACGTGGGCGCCGGTACCAGGAGGCACGCCGGGCCTATGATGTTTCAATGAGCGAGCCCAGGAGGGTCTCGTGCGGGGCCTAACTTATCTGTGCAGCACCTGGGACAATGGCGTCTGCACGGCTCCTGCGGCCTCTAAGGTCGTGGTAAACACGGCCTTTGGGCCAATCACAGAACGGGGCGGTCTGGGAGGAGGGAGGAGGGAGGGGACGGATAGGGCAAGCCGATGGGGGAACAGGGAGCCTGGACCACGTGGGCGCCGGTACCAGGTTCCCTTGAGCTCACAACCTCATGGACTGTAATCAGGAAGTTCTACCATTGCACCAATGCTTTAGATGGGAAATGCTTGGTGCTAGTTCTTATGACTTAATCAGAAAGCAGGGCCTGCATGTCCCTTTTCAGTGTCAATTCTAATGTGGTATGCCACCTAGATATTTCTTTATATCCGCTTCAAATCCGTTTTTTCATTGCTTCAAAATTACTTCAGGCATTTCACCTCTTAGGCTCTTGTCTTATATTTCATAACTTACAGCAATTGAATGTTTGAAAGCACTTCTAACTCCAGCATGCCACAGCATGTCACCCCTCTCGGGACTAGCTGATGTCAAATGTACTGTTTAAATGACTTCAAAGACATTAAACAAGTGTATATAAAGCCTCACAACCATTGTGAGATGTTATAAATCAAATTACAAAAAATAATAATAATTAAATTCCAACAGCTCTCTTGAGCTTACCACCTCATGCACTGCAGTCAGAAGTTCTAACATTGCACCAATGCGTCTGATGGGATATTTGTTGTGCTAGTTCTTATGACCTAATCAGAAAGCAGGGCCTGCAAGACCCTTTTCAGTGTCAATTCTAACGTGTCATGTCTCCTAGATATTTCTTTATATCTGCTTCAAATCAGTTTTTTCATTGCTTCAAAATTACTTCAGGTATCTCACCTCTTAGGCTCTTGCATTATATTTCATAACTTGCAGCAAGTGAATGGTTGAAAGCACTTGGAATTCCAGCATGCCACAGCATGCCACCAATCTCGGGACTAGCTGATGGCAAATGTGCTGTTTAAATAAATTCAAAGACATTAAACAAGTGAAGTAATAGCCTGTGTGTCATCTTGTGGCTGCTAGCTGTCTCTCGCCTGTGCATTACACAATATGGCCTGCGTAGAAGTAGAATCCTCTGATAGCAAGTAAAGCAGAGAAGGGCTTTCAAACATTCTGCAGGACCCCTCTCTGGGACAGCAGGTGGAGAAAGCAGCATGGGCAGGTCTAGGGCCGTTATCCCCTAAGCTGGACTTTCTCCTGGGCTGGGTCGCCTTTTCGCAAGGGCTGACAACTGTGAGGCCCAGAGCCTGCAAGAGACAGTGGCAGGTGGAACATAAGACCAGTGGCAAACCACTGTCCGAATCATGCAAAGGGCACACAGAATAGTGGCATGCTAAGGGAAAGGCATGATGGAAGGGACAAGGTGACATACCCATAGCTCTCAACTCACACGCTTTTGGCGGGTGTCACCCACCTTGTAAAGGGCTGACTCACCTGCCAAGCCTCCTGCACGCCCATTCTTTCCAATGGGCATCTCACCCACCAAAAAAGAAATCTGGTGATTTCACCCGCCTTTGCAAAACAAATGGTTGAGAGCTATGCATACCCCTTAGCCCACAGGAAGACCAAGAGGGCACTGAATGGGATTCCAGCAGCACTGAGAGTTCTCACCTTTCTGTGAGCTTGGCCACTCCTCAGGGAGGAGAACCATGCAAAAGACACAATAAGAGCGTTTAGAAATGCAGAGATAGTTACCTAGTCGACCCCTTTCATCCAGACCTGCTACTCCACCCGAGATCCTAGGATGGGAAGCCCCACTTAAGGCCAAAAGGTACTTGAGTAAGCGATTGCGCACGCCTATAAATAAGGAGGTGAGAGTCTAATTGAAGGCACAATATCCCTGACCTTCTCTGCCGGATAAAGTAGCAGACACTCTGGAGGTGGACTCATTCAGGGTGAAGCACACCAAGGACGAGAAACGGGCATTGATCGCTCATGGATAGCATGCCAGAACACGCTCCCCGATTCAATAGGTCCATTGGCCAAGATCATTAAAATGGTGGAAGAGACCAAAGAGGCCCTGCCTATGGATGTGCATATTCTGGTTAATTGGGCACAAAGAGTGGTTTGTTAAACAATTAATACCAACTGTTCGATAGCAGCGGAGTGCAGACGATCGATTATAGTAAAGATCGAACTGAAACTCAGGAAGTTGGCATCCTCTGAGGCCGCTGCAGCAGCTAAAGGGCTTTTGTTTGGAGAAGCTTTTGTCAAAGACATGTCCAGATTTGTTAGCACCTTTGCTGCTCTGGAGAAAGGTCAGACATGGTTAAAAAGAGTGTTTGTGCCCTGTGGATCCGCCAGGGCGGCAGAAGCAGAGGTGTCTCCGCCAGCCGCTGAGGTGGCCAGAGGCCCTATAGAGGAAACAACTGGTGACAACAGGAAGACAGAAGGCTGAATCCTTCCTTCCCCTCCCGTGGAAGAGGCAGGCGTCAGGGCTGGCACTGCAGCAACAGGTGAGAGTACAGTCGTATACACACAGCGCAGCAGCAGGCACTGCGATTCCTGCGATAGGTGGTAGGCTAACGATGCACCTAGGCACTTGGGAGGAGCTTACCGTGGACTGTTGGGTCGCAGAGACTGTGCAGGGGTGTTGGCTGTCATTTTTAAAGCACACAGACAAATGAAACTGCAGCAATCTTTTGCAATTTCAGAGTGTTAGGCAGAATCACATTCAGTACCCTTTGGGAACACTACATGCAATTAAGACTACAAGTGTCAGTACAATTTCACCTTTGGTACACGTCTGTACTACACAGTTATGTGGTAGCATTGGCTGAGCAGCCAGACCTATCTCAAGAGTTTAAGTGAGCAGTATAACAAGTTACACAAAGGGACCAACAAATACAGTGGTTCAAACAAACACTTACTCAAGGTTTCTTGGTAAAAGAATATACATTTATTTACACAGTCAATTAGAAAACATTACACTAGCAAAAGCAGCTTAATATCATACACTAATACACCACAATACACAACCAATAAGTTACTGAACAAATTCAGCTCACCTGAAGTGGGAGCAAAATGGCACTTCAGTTACTTTAAAAAGGGGTAAAAATACAAGGTTATAAGAAATGCAGCCCAAATACATTCATAGGTAGGGTAAAGGGTTTCAGTTAACTACAACCAGCAATTCAATTTGATAGGCCTGGGCCAAAGTCAATGGTTCAGAGCCTTTGTATAGGATAGCACAGTTCTTGTAGATAACGGTTAAGTCTTTGCCACGGTTTTTAGAAGAATTTGGCTAGGCAAAAAGTTAGATGAATGTTTAGGGAAGGACCAGCCTTCAAAGAGGGGAAAGTTTCAAAAACATTCTCTGTGGTCAAAAAGATTTCCGGAGCGTGTTTGCACAGTACCTTTAAAGTGAAGAAGAGCTGTAGCTGAGGCAGTTGTTCCTGGCAGTTCGGCAAACCTTGCTGTTCCTGTGCTTCAGTCGTGGGGACAAGAAGGAGGACGTCGGGAGGTTCCTGCACTGCCCAGGGAAGAGGCCACAAGCTTGGATAAACGTCGGTTTAAGGTGTGAGTGCCTTAAAGACTACAAAATGGTATCCTTCCAACTGGCTATCTGGTTTTCCACAGCACTCTGTAGAAAATTCGACCAGGAGGGGACGGTTTTCAGGCGGCTTGTGAGATGGTTGGTCCCACCAAACTCAAGGGAAGAAGTTAACCTTGAAGGGCTTCTCTGTCGATGGAGTGTCAGGCAATTTGGACCTGCAGCAGAGCTTCACCGGTCGTCCAGGAGTTGCAGCAGTCCTCTTCCTTCAGCTCGTCTTCGGTTCTTTCGTTCCAGTGGTCCTCTCTGCTTTCCAAGTCCCAGAGACCTGCTTTTAAACAGTTTTCCCCCATTCATTCCAGCCTGGCTGTCACTCACAAAGCAGGGTGGATGTCTTTGCCGGACAGCCAGCCAGCCAATCACGCCAGAGTGCATTCAGGTCTCCTAGGAGACTAAGCACAGGGAGTTTCGGGCACCTCCTTCACATCCTGTCCTTCCCACTTCAGCACTGAAACCCGCCAAAGGCCAACGAACAAAGGGACCAAACCTGGTTTGCCACGCAGAGTTAAACACAAGGAGGACCTTTCCTAAAAGAAATGGTGAAAAAAGTCGACCAGAGTCTGTTTTTACAGATAGGTCTTGGGCGCCATCTTGAAAAACATGGCTGTCCCGATTTTTTGCTACCATTGTTCGCGGTTGGTAAAATCATGGTACTTTGATCTAAACCACTGCCACCAGCCATTTAAAGTAGGAAAGGGTAACATTTGACTGTTAAATGAGTGTTTTGACTCAGGGGATGCTAGGCAACCCCTCCAGCACTCTATAGGAAGATAGTGTGTGCTGGGTCAGTAAATATAAAGAGACTGGTAAAGTCAATTTAACTTTACATGCTCTGGAAGATGGTAGTCAGTCCCAGAGAAAGTGTTTAAACCTTGGGGAGTCTGAAAGACACCCTTGTGCCACTGCACTGAAGGTGCTGTGTGACACAAAGAAAAAGATGATGCCTATGGAGTTGTTTTAAAACACCATAACCAAAGAACACAAAAGTAAAACAGACATCAAAATACACGGAAGAGTGGGAAAAAAGGCTCACACTCTTCCCAGGTAGAAAACTCAAATCCTAGAAATCCAGCAAAGTTGCTGGGGGTCTCAAAAGGTAAGGGAAATTAGCACATTTTGAGAATCCTCCCTAAAACAGGAGCAAAGCCTCATGGACAAGGAAGTAGGAGAGGTTCTAAAGAAAATGGCGATAAGGCCACCGCAGCAGGTGGCGCAATGCTTCCTAAGCAGTGTCTTACTGGTGAAACAGAAGCAAAGGTCAGGCCGGTGATAATCTCAGACAATTTAACTCCTTTCTTGTGTACCGACACTGCAAGATTGAGGAAATCCATCTCTTCAGGGACATTTTGCAGAAAGGGCACTGGCTAACCTGCATAGATTTGTGGGATGCCTTTCTAGCAGTGCCCATTCCTGAGATGCACCAGCAATTTCTAGAATTCCTCTGGTGATGGCAAAGGTGGGAGTTTATGTGTCTCCCTTTTCGGACTAAATTCAGCACTGTGGTGCTTCACAAAGCTACTCAGGAGTGAGACTGATTTTATACATCGAGGATATTTGTCTCATGGCACAGGATCCGATGCGGCTGCCACAGCAAATGGTCCCAATGACGGGTCTCCTAGAGAAGCTGGGGCTTCTCATCAATTGGGAGAAATCCGAGACCAGGCCACAGCAGAGAATGGAGTTCCTGCGGTTTATCACAGACTCAAAGCTGGGGCACTGTCTCTGCCCCTGTAGAAAATGAACGACCCTTTGAAACATCACAGTATTGACTTTCCATTAAAGACTAAACTTTACAGTCTCATGTTTGCTCAATCACCTCCTCTGTTTAAAAGTTCTTTTAACTAAGTGATCAATTTTCCATCAATCACATGTCATAACAAGTTGCATTCGTCAGTAAATTTACAGTCACTTATCTAAGAAGGAATCTGCTGAACCTCCAAGGGAACCTGACAGCAGGTGCGGACACTAAACAGGCAGACAACACAGGGCTGATCCCTGCTGGATTTGAAGGCGTTTCATTACAGGTTTTGTTCTTTGCTGTACCCTGTTTGAGATGGAGTCATTCATTAGGAAGCTACAGCGAGACCGTGAAAGAAAGAGGAATTGGGGATGAGGAATTGTGAGGTGATAGGACCATAACGTTGTGATTCATGGACTAGGACAAGTGTCGTGCCTGAGGGCAATCGAGTTTCACACTGCAAAGACTACATTGACACAGAACATGTTTTGTTTCTTTGATTTGTGTTTAATGTTTTTTTTCTTTTTAATATTGCTGCTTGAGTTTTAATAAATAATAGTTTGCATAATACAAGCCTCTGTGTCTTTAATAGAATCATGACTTTCCTGAAAGAAAGTATGGACAATATGGACTCTACCACAGTACTAACTGCCTCAATGGAGTCTACCATCAGACAACATTTCTGGCTAGCCCTTTTTTCTGGCAATGTATTCCATATCGTGTCATGGAGTGCCCCTTACATTTTTCTGTCAACAGAGCGGCCAAGTCTCCCTAAAATCGTGGGAGTCTCTAGCAAAAGGAGACAGACACCTGCACTCTCATATTTGAGCAGGATTTTCTTTCTACATCTGCAAAGATCTTCAGCTGTGCCTCAGACAGTCCCTTTGTTTGTGGCAACACTGGATTGAAGTAAGTAACACACTGCACTGCTGAACACAGCACTCAACAGCACATGCTGGTCTGACTGGGGTTAAGCTGTGTCCTATACACCTCGACTGCTGAATTTCCAGCTGATCCCAGTGGCAACTTTGGATAAAGAGGGATAAATGGAATAGATAAGATGATCGTGTGTAATTTCAGCACAGGTGGTGTGAGAGAGGCTACACGGCCCATGTGATGGTCTGACATGCATATTCTGGCACACAAACATGACTGTAGTGTTCGACAGGATGTATTCTTGCTTTGCTTCTAAATTTGATTAGAAACCACATCCTGCACTCTCATATGAAGCCATACCTTTCATTTTTTAAAGTTATATCAGGAAAGGAGAGGACCTTGCAATTCTCTTATTGATTTCATGTGTGGGTTCATCACTACCAGGTCGGTGTTGCGGACCCCAATCAACGTCAATGGATAGGTTTCATGGAGAGACTACTTCACCTTAATGTCTACTTTCCTTAAGCCTCAGCCCGAGGAAAATCCAGACACTTCCCAACAGACTGGTCCCGCTGAATGTCGCTGTGGCTCATATGTCTCACACTCTGCCCGACCTCTATTGTCTTTCAAAGGCATGCATGAAATGGACAACTGCCCCCAGGGCCACAGCTTTATGGAAGAAATGGCAGCAATTATATGGCTTTTTCCCTATCCATGTTGGCAAGAGAGTAACAATATTCTTATACTGCAGGCCCATGTGAAGTATAGCTTTGTCTTAGAATCTATGTATCATATGTTTGTCCTTCTGTAGGCTGTTGATTTTTTTGAGTCATAGATGTGTGTGATGTGTTGCATTTTGATAAGTCTTTCATTTTGTGAGGCCCATTGCTTCCGAGTCACATTTTACATGTTACTGTGTGGGATCTCAGCAGTGGGTCGAAGAATAGAAGAAAAGCATGACAGGGTTTAGTTAAAAACAATATTTCCAGGGGCACATGGGCTAGATGGAGCCTGGGGTCCCCTGGTATATTAAACAGGCCAGGCATTTCAGGAGCCACATAAGGAAAGAAGGAAGGCCCTTTACCCTGGAATATGGGTTGCAGAGAGTAGGGGCTCCCAAAGCGTTGATATGAACAGAAATGCGACATTCACAAATAGAGTGTGAGGTGTTCCTTGGTCTGTTGTGGTGTCGTCATGTCCACCTTTACATTTTTCATCATCCTATCATGATCGTGATGGGCCCAAACCCCCTACTGCCAATTTTCCAAGGGTCATTTCTTCGCACACCACTCCCATTAGAGCACTTGATTGCAACTGTCAGATTACATGGTCACTGTCCGTTTCGATGCAGTGTCTGGCAACCCCATGGACTACCTGCTGGGTTATCCAGGTCTTCGGGCATCGACATCCGAGGCAGTGGAAGTTGAGGCAAAAGCTCTGGTCAGCATGGTCAGATCGATGACTCCTCTAAAATATATATCACTTTGATTGTCCTGCTGCTATTTAAATTAGTTTTCAGCTGTGTTCACATCGTGATTGTCGAGCTGGTGTTTAAATTCATTTTCAGTTGTGTGCACATCTTGATTGTCCTGCTGCTGTTTTAATTCGTTTTCAGCTGTGTGCCCATTTTGATTGTCCTGCTCCTGTTTATATTTATTGTTAGGTGTGCGCATAACCTGTTTTTCATGAGAATGTGTTAACAGGCCACCCCTCTGTACTCTGTCTAGTCTGCTACCAGTTCCCTCACCCTTCCTCAGTCCCATTGTCCCTCTGTACTGGTATTCCCCTCAGCCATACACCCGCTACCTCCCCTTCCTCTGCGTGTTCACTGTTTTTCTGTGCATTTTACCTCCCCCAGCTCCCATTGTTTTTCTCCCAGTCTGGTTCCCTGTCTCCCCCCTTTACCTTCTGCTCTTGCTGTGCTTCTGCGGCCTCAGCCTGGTAAAGTGTACCTCACTATCTGCAGTTTGCTATGGCGCTATCTATCTCTCCTATCTTCTCAAGCTGCTTCTCTATCTCTTATCCTTCACCCCTTACTAAGTCTGTCAGGAAGAACCTCAAGAAGGACATACTGAGCTCTAACCCAGGCCTTCCAATTGCAGGCACCTACGTCATTGCCTCTGCCAGAGAGACTCTCACAGACATACTCAATGTCTTTCCCTCACCCGTCCTATGGACTCTCCATATGATTGCTCTTCTCTCTCCTTTCTCTTCTTCGCCCATCAATGGTGGCACCCGCTGGGAGATCTTTCTTGCCCTCTCCACCTCCAGGGTCATCATCAATGTCTACTGCAATGGTACCATCATGGTCCACGGTCCTCAACCCAACCTTCTACTCTTTGATAGGCTCCTCCCCCGCCTTATCAACCTCCCTCCGCCTTTTGCACCAGCTCCTTCAGCTGCCCTGGCTCCCATGCCAGCTGTGCCCACCTTGGCTCCCTTGCCACCTCCTTACCACCCTTCTACCCTCGCCATGGCATTCTTGCCACCACCCCACACATTGACAACCCTGTCTGCCTTCTCCTCTTGGGTGAACCAGTCACCCACTAACACTGTATCTGGGGCTCCCTTGCCCCTTCTAGTGCCTCCCGCACTGGTTCCCTCCTCACCCATTATGGTCCCGGCTCCCTTCCCGGCTTGGCTCCTCTGCCCCCTTCTACCTCTGTCCCTCAGGCACTATCGTCACTTAGGGTTGCCCACTGTCCCCTGCTCCCCCCGTAAGTCTTTCACTGATTGCAATCTGCTCCACTGTTACACTCACCTGGCTCCCACAGGGGCGTCAATCGGACCCGGACAGCTGCGGTCTCCACCCACGTGATGCGTAGTGCAGCGATGACTGACTGGATCTGCCCTCCTAATCGTGTCTGCTTAACCCGTAGAAATATTCTCCTGCGAGTGGAGGGATGGATTTAGCCACTTGTGGATTCAAGTGATGGCACCCTCACAGTCCTCCCCAACTAATCACCTCCGAAATGCCCTCACAGCAATCTCACCTTATATTCTTGAAAGATGAGCTCTCCATCCTGCGTGGATTTGCAGGGGCGCGTCGATTCCAGTTACTTCACTGGTTTGAAGGCTCGGGAGAGTTCCGGAGAGTATTGACTCTGAGGTTCCTGGTGAGGACCAGTAAGTATTAAGCTCATAGAGTTCAATATGTCCAATGTTCACTCTTGTTCCCCCCTTCCTTTCTTGTCTTGCAGCTGGCTTGTGAAAAGATGCTCTTGTGGCAGCTGGTGGCGCTCAGGTAAGAGTCTGTATTACCCGGCGCTGTCCGGTAAATGTTGCACGAGGAAAACGTGTTGTTTTGTCTCTCTTTACAGATGCGCCACGTGAAAATATGGAGAGTCACAAAAGGATGCCTCTGGTGGTAAATCAGTTAAGTCTATGGTGGTAAGACTTATATTTGTTGGTTCCCTCGGCTCACCTTGTGGTTTTCTTTTGTCTCCTAGGTGCCGAAGTTCGGCGAAGAAATGATGGAGGCAGCGTCGACCTGAAGGATGCTGTGAAGACTGGTGAGTATGGCGCTGCGCTGCAGCTGGAGGTGCGGCGCGTGCAGAAATGATTTCTTTACAGGTCCGGAGACAAGATGGATCGAGAATCAGGTGTGGAATAGAAATAAGTTTGTTTTCTAACCTTGTCCCTTTCTTTAATGTTTGTTTTAGGAGCTCCGGATTCGAGGCGGGCGTGGCAGAAGACTGGATGCTGGCTGCAGGCACGGTGAGTGTTACGCTGCTGGCCTAAGGCACCAGGACTGAACCCAGATAGCCCCTAGACAGGGCTGCTGAGGTTTTACTAAATGTCTAGATGCCTGCTCCCGGGGCTGATGGGCTTGGTCCGGATGCCTGGGGGTAGGCATCATGACATCCACATTGCCATCGTAGGCACTTGCTCAGCTGTCAAACACTCCTCTGACATCTGCAACCTCCTTGAACTCCTGGATTGTGATGTTCTTGCCATCACTGAAACCTGGTTCAAGGATTGCTCTGTCACAAGTTTTGACACACTTCTCCCAGAAGGCTACACAATACTCTCTCTTCTAGACCAAACAGACCAGGTGGGGGAGTAGCATTGATCTTCCCTGAGTGTATCCCTGTGTCTGTCATTCCCACTCAGGCCTACTCATCCTTTTAGTGCCTGATCTGTAGGCTTTCCCTCTCTCCAAGCTCTTCAGTGCTGCTGTCCACCTTCTATCGGCCACCTGGTCAGCCCTCCCTCTTCCTTTTGTAATGGGCTGACCTGGCCTCCTCTCTCCTTTCCTCCTCTTCTCATCTCCTACTGGGTGATCCCAACATCTATCACGACTCACCTGATTCCTTAAGACCTTTATGCAACCTTTGTGTCTCTCTGTTTCTTTCCATCTTACCATCTGGCCCAACGCACAGCGCTGGCCACAGCTTGGATGCTCTCTTCTCAACTGAAATTCCGCTATCTATCCTTCTTACTACTTCTCTCTCCTGGAGTGATCAGTTTCTCCCCTCTTCTCACTTGAAGCTCTCTTCTCCCCTTGCATATGTAAGCCCGGCACTGCCTCCTGTCTACAAGGTAATCTGACCCATGAAAAGAGTCTCAGTAGCTGCTTTTGCCTCCATCTATTATGCTCCTTTCGCTCCTGCGACTGACTCCCACCCTGCCACAGCCCTCTCAAACTTAAACCTGTCTGTTTCCAATACTCTTTATAGCCTTGCCTCTGAAATGAGGGTACGACTGAAGCCTACCAAAAAGTACAACTCTTAGTATGACTCCAAATCAGCTTCCCTTAAACACAAGTGCAGGGCAGCCAAATGGAAATGGGATTCCTCTGGCGCACCCTCTGACAAACTGGCCTGCCGCCTCCTCCAAAGGCAGTATAGATTCTGCATCTGCTCCCAGAAAAGAGTCTTTATACAAGCCCGCATCTCTGCGGTATCCAATAACACGGACACACTTTTCAAAGTCTGCAAGGAATTAGCCAACCCTACCGCAACCTCCTCCACCATTGCACCCAGCCAGGCATTTTGCTCGGCCCTGGCTGCACACTCACCTCAAATACAGTGGATATCATATCCTCTCTCTCTTCCTCACCACCACATGTAGCAACATCTCTTGTACCACCCTTGGCTAGCTACACCCCTCCCCTTCTTCTCCCTTCTGTCTCCCCTGTCACAACTGAGGAGGTTACTAGACATGTCTGGTCTATGAAAGCCTCCTCCAAACAGGTGGACCCCTGTCCCTCCAAAATCATCAAGGATAACATTGACTCTCTCCCACCAGCCTTGGTTGACCTCTGCAACATCTCCTTTGCCACTGGAGATTTCCCCACCACTGCTCTTAAGCACTCCCTTGTGCACTCTCTCTTGGAAAACTATCGCCCGATCTCTATCACTCCTTTCCTGGGCAAACACCTGGAGAAGTTTGCTATTTCCCAGCTTACCCTCCGCACTGAATCTGTTGGCTCCTTCCAAGACCACCAGTCTGGTTTTAGAACATCCAAAGGAATGGGAACTGCTCTTCTGAACACCAGTGAAGAAATGCTCTCAAATCTTGGTTCTAACTCTGCCTCTGTCCTCATTCTACTTGACCTCTCCTCTGCCTTCGATACTGTGAACCACAACACACTAATCGCATGTCTCTGTGATACCCTGTTCATCACTGGTCAGGCCCTGGCATGGCTAACCTCCTTTCACTCCGACAGCCCATCCCAGGTGGAACTGGGGTCTTTCCTCTCCCCTATCACTCCCTCTACTTGCGTTTTTCCCCAGGGATCTGACCTACCCCCATGGATTTTCAATGGCTACATGGCCCTCCTGCCCCGTATGATAGCCACCTTCACCTCCAACGTTCAGTGTTACACGGATGACACACAGCTCTCCTTCAAGCTACCCTCGGCCTCTTCCTCTTCCTCACTAATACCTGACTGTCTGGCCGCAATTCATTCGTGGTGTGCTGTAAACGACCTCTGAACAGCATCCACAGCAGAATCACTCACCTGCCACAGCAATGAGGGTTTCATGGCCATTTCAGCACCAGAGGCTTAGGCTTCCTCAGAGGTGTACTCACAGACACCCCTGGCCAGGATGGTCTGTAGCACCAGTGGATTCTCATGGGCTACCACACCACGTCCTCCACCACTGCATCCAGTGCCTCATCACCTGCACAAATAGGCCACACACATAGGTATTGCAATGTTGTCAGCCAACACATGAACCTGCCATGTCACACATGACACAAAGTCAGGCATGCACGCAGTGTCAATGAAAGGGAAGGGGAGCCTGAAAGTAGACATGGATGCGTGTCAAATGGCAAAATAACACATATACTGCAGAGCACCTGCATCACACACAAGCATGTGACTGGCATAGTCCTTCCACAAACATGACTGATGCCAATACACAGATGGCACGTAGCATAGCCATGCCAGAATTGTCAACCAGCCTCAGATGGAAGTTGAATACTACTGACCATAAGCCATGTACAATGCATGTCAGATGACATTTCATGGAATTCACTATTAGAAAACACACATGTGTCACAGGGTGCAACAACGCTAGGGTTTTGTAATACAGTGAAGGCAGGCATACAGATTCAATAATGCTAGGTCACATTGACATCACGCAAGTGAATAGGAATATTGAAGGGGATAGCACGGTTTAGAAGTGTGTGGGTGCAGTGCAGTACATGGGTACGGCCTCAACTATGAATAAAAACACAGATCCAGTAATGTCAATGTGGTGGCCTGATGACAGTGTAGGGGTAAGTGCCGTCATCATGTGTAAAGTGTTGGTAGTGGGTTGTAGGGATACAGTAAACCCCACCCCTAAAGGCGGGGGGTGGCTGCGAGGCAGTGCATGGGTTAAAATGGTTGCTCAGAGGACCGTGTCGTAGCAGACAGTGTGGGCAGGTGGCAAGTGCATTCTCTCAGTCATCTGGGACTACAGCAGGGGAGGGGAGGAGAGAAAGCACAACACATGAGGAAGCATCAGAAGTGCCTGCAGACCTGGAGAAGCTATACCTGCAGTTACATAGAGGCAGGGAGGCTGTACCAGAGGGAGGCCCCAGTTCAACACAGATGTGAAACACAAACTAATTTCCATGAGGAGTTTCTGGCCCTGAGGGAGTAAGAAAGGGATGATCAAAGACCATGAGAATGAAGTAAATACTGGAGGTGGAGTTGAAGGAATTGCTGGCCCAGGACCCATAGGGACTTGCTAAGAATGCACAGGGTTCAGGAATGAACATTCATAGCCACTGTGAGCCTGTGCCATCATCACAGTCCTAGGGGATACCTTGCACCAAGCCTAAAGAACTTTTCACACAGTCCAGGACTGGCAGAGTTGCAGAGGGAAGAGTGTAGAATCACAGAAATCCTGGTAAAGCCTGTTGCAGTAGTCCACTATAGGAATTACCAGTCCTCTGGAGACAGTGAGCTGCTGGGGATGGAGAGGAAAGGAAGAATGCCTCTGAGGAGGAGCAACTTGCAGGGTGACCTCACAGAGACGTCAGTCATGTGACGATAGAAAACGACTGTTGAGTGGAAGATCATCACAGGCTATCCGCGACCACAGGTTGGAGAAAGAATAGGGCCAAGAGAGGCTGGACAGAGAGTGTCATGGAAGGAGGGAGCAGGTGTGATGAGGAGGATTGCCTCGGTGTGCAGCACATGGTTTATATGCAGTCTGCATGACAACAAGCACGTATCAGTCCAACATCACATGGGTCACACATGGCAGTCATGACAATGTGGTCTGAACTGGCAGACAATCATAAAACATCACCCAAGCAACATACACATGGCCTGTACACACACGCATCACCACTCACCGGACATTCCCACATACATTGGCAGGACTCCCACGCCTTGGATCTGCTCCACTGCAATTAAATCAATAGCGATCTCCTCACGTCCAGTGAGTTCATCGTCCTCTGATGGTGACCCACTGCCAGTCACCAGAGTAGAGGCGAACTTTGTAGCCAGCTTGTCTTTTGCTCGGTGTCGGAAGTCATTCCAATGCTTCAGAATATCACCAGCTGTGCACCTCTCATAGTCCAAGGCGCTAATACGGTCCGCGAGGCACTGCCAGTGGGTAATGCGCTGAGCAGGTGTATGTGTGCTCCCTGCCTGCACCAGCATGTCACGGCCGTGTTCCAACATGTAGTCCACCAGCATGTCCAGTTCCTCATCGCAGAAACTCCTCTTTCTCGACGTGTGGGACTCCTGTGCCATGTCTGGGGTCTTATCCTGTACCACTGGAGCATGCTTCTGCTTCTTGTGAGGTGGTGCAGACCCTGAGTGGCTTGTACCGCTCTGGTCAGTAGGGGTTGGAGTACAGGTGGACTGGCCTATGGAATCAGCCACCAATGTAACTACAGAAGGTCAGCTTGCAGGTATTAGTAGCTGGGTGCTGTTGCCAGGACTCTGCGCCACACGTGTCTTGGCCTTAGTGACAAGGGACTTGGCCCCTGAGTCACACTGGGCCGGGACCAATCCAGTCCTGGCTGGGTGACCCAGAGCCAGGGCGCTGGTTGCTACAGATGCCCCTGCAGCTTCCAGACCCTGGTCTGTGTGAACAGCAGATGACACTGCTGCTCCAGATCCCCGGGTGCCGGTGCCTGGAACTTGCACCACACGTGTCTTGGCCTTCGGGACATGGAAATCGGCCATTGAGTCACCCTGCTCCTGTGCCGGGACTGGTACCGTCTGGGCTGGCTGACCCTGAGCCTGGGTAGTGGTAGCCCTGGCTGCTCTGGACAGCAGATGGCACTGCTTGTCCGGGACCACAGGTGCTGGGTATGTCAGCAGCTGCTGCATCTCCCTGCCCCGGTTGGGTGTGGGGCATAGTTCTCCCTGCATGGCCCTGGACACTTTGCCCACGTGGGCCACCTTGGCCACCCTGGCCACGTCACCCACCTTGGTCAGCTTGGCCACCCTGGCCACGTTGCCCACCTTGGCCACCTCTGGCAAGTCGGCCACCTTTGCCTCCTTTCCCACCTGTTGCCCTCCCACTCATGGCACTGATGGAGTAGCGCAATGGGAGGTGCAGCCAACAATTGTCCTGGGCAATTGGAGTTAGGGGGCAGAGTACGTGATGGAAAACGTACTACTGTGCTCCAGAAAGGCTCAATGTGACCCCTGGTGAAAAAATAACAGGTCGCGCAACGCTAAGGCACCCGAAAAACAAAAATCAATGTGTACGCGACCCCTCAGTAGCCCACGTGTGAGTAAAAAACATCCTGCAGTACACTGTGTCACCCAGCAACACAAAAAATGCGTACGCGTGGTACACTTAGGCTACTATGACCTCGAAAATGGGGTATGTGACACAAAGGTGCAACCACAGTGGGAAAAATGCATCTGTCACTGTCTGTCTCGTAGAACGAAAAAAATCACACGTGTGTGTGCAACTCCCCTCCCAAAACAAGAAGTATGCACTGCCACAGTAATTAACTATTCACGTGTGAAACCACAAATATATGAAGTTCACGCGTCCATCGTCCATCCCCACGAAAAGCACATACAGTGCACTGTTGTCCTATGCAGACCTTTAACCCGATACTGAACGGCAATGCCCAACGTCCAGCGAGTTTCACATAACTTATGCGCTTAGGGCCTTTCCTCTGATTACATGCTAGCGCACTGTTTCCGCACGTGCGGAGTCACTCTGTTTCCAGCCAGCCATGCAAAAGAACACAGAAAACCCACGCTCCTGCCTACAAGGCCATTCACCTGCCTCCAACTGCCCGAGCTGCCTCCTACGAGCCATCTGCTACTGCCAGCCCACTCTGTGTGCCTTCTGCCCACATGCCCTGCATTTTGGTGCCTGCTCTTCAGCCATTGCCAGTGATCCTGTTGTTGTGACCACCTCTGCTGAGCCTGAAGACTCCTGACTGCCATACCACTGCTCCACAGCCCAGCCCCAGGACCACCTTGCCCACCCATACCTGCCTCAGGTGTTGCCATGTCTGACACCACACCATCTGAGGCAAGTGGCAACCCCCCGGCAAAGAGGCAGAGGGCTGCCAGCTTCTCACCTAGGGAAGTTGGCATCCTGGTGGAGCAAGTCCTGGGGCATCATGATGCCCTCTTCCACGGCCCATCGCAAGTCGGCAATGAAGGACGGAATAGGATCTGGGGGGACATCGTGGGTGCCATCAATACGGAGGGGGTGGCACCCCGTGACTACCATCATGTCCTCAAGCTCTGGGAAGACTTCAGGTCCAGGACCCACAACAAGGCCCGGTTCCTCATCAAGGCTGGTGATGATCGAGCAAGGTGCCGGGGCCGGTTGACCACCGATGAGATGAGGGTCCTGGAGCGCTTCTACCCAGCACTGTACCCCCAGGTCTTGGAGTTGCTGCTCCATCTGGAGGCGACTGGTAAGTGTTCATTTGTTCTTGTCCACCATAGTGCATGTGAATGTTGACGTGTGGCTGGAGTATGCACCTTGGCCTTATGTCTTGCATGCTTCCTTCCTGTACAGATGTCTGTGTGCATGTCCCTGACAGTGCTGCATGTGAGTCCATTCAAGCGTGTCCCACATCGATGGTGTCTGTGTTGCAATGCGTGAAGCGCACCGGCATGTAACGATGCGCACATATTTGCATACCTGTTTCTGGTCTGGGGCATGCGAGAGGTGTGACACATGGCTGCTTATGTCACCATCATGGACATGCATGTTGTACATGTGCGTGTGTCTGAGTAGTGAGTGTGTGACTGCCCAAAACTCCGCACGTATGTTACTTGAGTTCTTGATTTGTGATTGCCTGCTGCTGCCAATTTGCCCTCGAGTGCATTGTGACGTGATAGCGCCATGGCCTGCCTCATGACTGTCAGGTGATGTGTGTGAATGAGATGTATATGTCCCAGGATGTGTGTGATCTGAATACACAATTATGATCTTGTGTCAGTGCCTTGTCCATGGATGTGAATGTCTATTGGGAATGACAGACATGTTTGTGAATGTGTGTGAATGGCACTTCCCTGTGTGTATTAGATGGTGATGATGGTTGTGACCTTTGACAGTGCCACTGATGTACATTTGCATTGTGACAAACACACATACCCACATATGTTCAGTAGCCTGATGTTTGTGTTCTATGTTTCCCTATCCACAGCGTCGGTGGAAGAAGAGGGCGGAGAAGGCGCTGTGGAGCAGCGCAGCAGGGATGCCTCCACCAGGCACAGATGCAGGGCCAAGTCCTCCTCCCAGGTACCGGTATCTTCCGGGAGCGAGGAGACTGGTGCTGCGTCCTGTTGAGGGGAGGCCCAAGAGGGTGAAGTTGGTTGTGGGCACTTCGGCAGCGGGAGGGACGCAGGGGCAATCCGATGCGGAAGACGGTGGGGAGTCATCCAGGTTGTTGGTGGTGGAGGAGGCCACATCAGCCCAGCACATGGGGCTCCGCAGGGGTGATGAGGTAGGTCTGACTGGTGCAGTCCAGGATCAGGGGCTGGAGGCAGTGCAGGTCACCGTGGAGGGGCCTGTGAATGATCTTATCCCCGGAACTGCAACTGCACCAGTATGCACCTGCGGGCATGCCTCATGCCGGACCCATCCGCATGTGGCGGATGTATCCACGCAAATGGATCTTCCACTGCCTGCGGATGAAGCAATTCGTGACAGGGTGGAACCGTTGCTAGCCGGTATTGCGAGGCGTACAGCCAGATTTTGTGATGATGTGCAGGCTTCAAATAGGGGGCTTGCACATCATCAAGATGAGGTCTGACGCCTCATTAACTGGCTAGCTCAGTTCCTGATCACGAATCTGGTATGTGTGCTGGCTACTGCTGCAACCCACCTCCTCCTTTTCCTCCTCTGTGCGTCAGTCGTCCTCCCTGCCATCTTCCACCCCAGATACCACCAGGGCCCCCTGTGTTCCTGTCCCAACCCTGACAGCCCGTCTGGTGGAGATCACATCCCTGCCACAGTCGGGAGTCGAAGGAGGATCAGCAGAGGGTGTCACCGCAGCGACAGGAGTTATGGCAATATACGAAGTGCAGGCACCAAGCAGCAGGGCACGTGCACGACGGCCCCAGGTGGTGTCATCATCCCGGAGGCTGTCCTTGTGGCGCAGGCACCAAGCATTTTGGCAGCAGCAGGCTCAGGGTAGGATGCAACAGGACTCGGGGCGTTCATCATCAGAGGGGCAGGTATGGGCCATCGGGCAAGAGGCAAACGTGGACCTTACGACAAGGATGTCTTCCGTGTTGGAGTGTTTGGGCCAGCAAATCGGGGCAGAGCGGCAGCGGGCACAGGAGGCGCATCTCACCATGGCCAGGGCCGAGAATTCACTGCGTCGGGCAGAGAGGCGGACGGAGGTCCTAGAGGAGACTAGCAGGGAGTTCGAGAGGATCATGGATGACTCCCTGCAAGCCCTCGAGGGGGAAGCCGAGGCACTCCTACTGGAAGTAGACACAGTGTTCGATGATGCCCTGGCGGAGACTATGAAAGAGCATGGTGAGAAGATGGACTAGCCCGCTGCCCTTGTATACAGTTCTTTAGGAGTAGGTTTCATTTGTTTTTTCTTTTTATTTGGAGTTCCTGGACTTTGCTCCGCATCTTATATATAGTTATTTTTGTATTTTATTTTTAGGATTTTTGTACATGTTTTGGGACCATGGACCTTGGATCTTTGTAAATATTTGGATTTTAATTTGAACAGTTTTTTAACCATGAAGGAATGGTTTTCACATGATATGTGATTTCATTTGCACATACGTTAATGGACAAGGACCACATATTTGACTCTTTCATTTTTTACATCACATTGATTTTGGTTTTCACTTTCTTTTGGTTTTTGATTTGGTTCATGCATGTTTAATTTTATGTTATTACTGTGTGTGACTTAGATACATATTTTTTATATAATTTTTTAACATTGAAATCAAAGTGGTGTCTGGTCTCAACGGTTTAGTGCATGTTTCACTCCTCCATGACTCATTTGCATGTTCCTGCTGTTCACCAATGTTGTTCATGTGTGTGCACACATGCATGCATGTGTGATGTTAGGATTTACATGACATGGGGCATGTATTAGGGAGCATGACCAATGGATGGGTGTTGAGGTGCACCAGGGGGGGTGCAGCGTGTGGTGGCCTTTTAGTTGGCATGTGCTGCATGATTGTATGTTGGTCAAATGTGTTTTGGAGTAGGGGGTGGGGGCACGAGGTGGGGCCTGCCTGCAGGTTGCTGTCACTGGAGAGGGGTGGGGACATTAGGCGGGGCCCGCCTGCAGGCTGCCGTCACAGGTGGGGACATGTGGCAGGGCCTGCCTGCAGGTTACCGTCTCTGGTGGGGGTTAGGGGCATGAGGCGGGTCCTGCCTGCAGGTTGCCGTCACTGCTGGGAGGGTGGGGAAATGAGGCGGGCCTTGCTGCAGGTTTCCACCACTGGTGGGGGTGGGGGCATGAGGCGGGACCTGCCGGCAGGTTGCCGTCACAGGTGGGGTGTGGGGACATGAGGCGGGGCCTACCTGCAGGTTGTCATCACTGGTGGGGGGTGGGGACATGAGGCGGGGCCTGCCTGCAGGTTGCCGTCATAGGTGGGTACATGTGGTGGGCCTGCCTGCAGTTTGCCATCATAGGTGGGGACATGAGGCGGGGCCTGCCTGCGGGGTATGGGCAAGGGTGATGGGGTGGCTATGTGGTGTGGCCTGCCTGCGGGGTATGTTCACAGGGGATGGTGGGTGTCCCATGTGGCATGGACTGCCTGTGGGGTGTGGTCACGGGTGATGGGGTGGCCATGTGGTGTCGGCTGCCTACGGGGTATGTTCATGGGTGATGGTGGGGGTCACATGTGGTGTGGGCTGCCTGCAGGTATGGTCCAGTGGTGGGGTCTGTCTGTCCCGTGAGGAGGTGTCTGCTTCCAGGGGAGTTGTGCATGTATTGTGGTGTATCCACGGGCCTTCCCACGTGATTTGGCTGGTGCGAACGGGATATGTGATTTTGCTGGGGCGCGGACTGGATATGCGCAGGCCTTGCCACGCGATTTGGCTGGTACGAGCGGGGTACACGATTTTGCTGGGGTGCGGACGGGGTACGCGCTGCCCTTCCCATGCGATTCGGCTGGTGTGAGTGGGGTACGCGATTTCACTGGGGTCCAGACGGGGTACGCCTTCCCACGTGATTTGGCTGGTGCAAGCAGGGTATGCTCTGATTTTTCACACAACCACGATGGGGGGGCTGTGTGCTGGGCCACGGACGGCCCCCGGCCTTGCGCCGTATTGAGCTTTTCCCTGGCTTTTTCCTGCGCATTGGGGGCATTACTGGCACTGCTTGGTGTTTATTGCACCACGGCAACTGATGCCTTGGAAAATCCATGAATACGTGTGCTGTGCAATTGCTGGTTTGCGCCACAGCTGGTGCACATGTGGCGTACGCTCCTTCTCGGCGCACGGCACTTGCACTGCTTCTGTGCTGGATTCTATGAATTGGGCCCTAAATCTGAAGATTTAGCAACATTTGTATATGATGTTTTCATAATCGTGCATATACTCTGATATATAAGTTATAAATATTATCAGTAGGTTATGGTTGTACTGTATTTATCACAGTTCGTACAATCCAGTGTGAAACGCATGAATTAATGTACAAACACACACACTTTTTTTTTATTTTAATGATTTTTATTGTTTAAATATTGAGTATGATACAGATGTCAACAATTTACAGACTTTGAATAAAACAAGAACCATAAAGAAATGACATAGTAAATGATTCTGGTCCTTTGTAGTAGTATTTCTATATAGCTAAGTCATTTGTTAAAGCATTTGTTAAGATCACTTACGAATTTCATATGTACTATAGTAGTTATTAACCGCATTAACATAACAAGTAGTCTAAAATTAATAGTAGTATAAGTCTGCAAAGAGTAACTTATATGTAATGAATATAGAGATTAAGGGGGAGACGTACCGGGAGACAGACAAGAGACATATAAGAATTGGGAGGGTAGAGGATAGGGGGGGAATGGGTATATTGTATTATTTCATCAAAATTAAACTAATCATTTTGAATATTATTAAGTACAAGCATTTCAATATGAGTGTGGAAATATAGATAAAGATGCATATATATGGGTGTAGTTTCATGTACCATGAGCAGTTGCATTAAAACAGTTAAGATACCTGGTGAAGTAATACCACTTAGCATTATATTTGGGAATTGTGTTATGATTATTGGCCATGCACATTTCCAGTTTATGAGTGTTACAAATAGTGTTCCACCAGATTTTGGTAGAAAGCAAACTAGAGTCTTTCCAGTTAGCAGTGATGCATTTTAGAGCTATACAGATAAATAAATCATATAGTCTAGCAGAGTCAGATGGGAAATAAGATGTAATAGCTATACTTCCTAAGAATATGTTAACAAAGGTAAAGGGCACATCAACACAGAAGATACGCTTGAGAAGCATCCAAATTTCCTGCCAAAATTTAACAGTAAATGAACATTCAAAAAACATATGCATATACGTGGCTGGAGCTATGCCACATGACCAACATTTTGCATTATAATTCGGATTAGACTTGCGACCATACTGTTTTGGAATACATGTTTGACAATTAAAGCCTTATACACAGTAACAGATTTTGGATTGAACTGTTTTTTAAATTTAGTATTATGCAAGAAAAGCACAAGATGCAAATACTTACGGTAAATTGTTTCTATCCTGCAAACTTTCAGAAACGCACGTGCAGTTTGTTTTAAGATGTAACTTAAAATAAAAAAGGGACCATCATTAAACCATGTTATAGTTCACATTAGAGATAGAATTTAAACAGTTTCATAAATTGTGATGTAGTGGTGTAGTGGTTAACGAGCTAGGCCTCAGAGCACTAAGTCTTGAGATCTAATTCCCGTGGAACCTTTCATTTTTATTTTTTACAAAAAAAGGACTATAATTGGCGCTTCCCATTTTTATTTTTAAAAAGGAGGATTATAATTTGAAAAACGAAGAGACAGACGCCACATCTGATATTTGCTTTACCATGGCAGGTGAAACCTTTTTTTGGGGCAAGGCATGTGACACCTGCCAGTGGCACGTGTCACTTGTGGTGACGTCACTGGCATATGCCTCAAGCCATATTCGGCTCCTGCCCCTACTGCAGGTCCACACGCCAGAGAAACCTATCAACGGTAGCTTAGACCTGCTGCTGCACGTGACCGTATCCTTTTTGATTGGGCAGCTGCCTACCCAGGCTGCTCACTGACCAATCACTGCAAGTAGCGTGGTCACAAGAAACGCCAACATCATTTCATTGGTAACGCTGCTTCTTTAATGGAGTCAGAGGTGTATGCCCGAAACTGTCCGCAAAACTGTTAGCCTGTTTAAACAACAGATCTTCCAAAGTGACCCCTTCGCCATGAATAGAACTACCATTCCAATGTATTACAGAACCCACCTCAAGTGTGTTATTGAGATCATTTGGCATCAGCTCTGTGGTGTTGGTCTTTTAAGAATACGCGTCATGACTTCGTCATGAGTCACTGCCAATAAAAGGAGCTGGTTGTGGAATAGACTCGTCAGTTTGGACGCGGGAGTGAAGGGGAGAGGAGGAGCCCGTGCGCTCTGCTGCACAAGAAGTTCTTTCCCCCCAGGCAGCCCGTGACTCCTTCCACTCGGCGGAGCTAGCAGTGAACCCGAGAGGGGTCTTTTGGCGGCCTCTGTCTCCATCTAGTGGTAATATGTGGCGCTCGTCAAAATCTGCTTCCATGAACTTAATTGCTTGCTGTTCTCTCTGCTTGATTGTGGGCACCTGGCACAGCTGAGCTTCTGGTGTCTGTTTTACACCCCAGCAAAGAGCTTTTTGCACAATGTACACACTTTCCAACTGCCCTTTTTAGGGCAAACCTGAGCTGTTCTCCGCTTTGCAATTGCTGTTCTCTGCGCTTGATTTTGGGCACCTGGCATAGCAGAGCTTCTGGAGTCTGCTTTACACTCCCGCAAAGAGCTTTTTGCACACTGTGTACACACTGCCTTTTTTAGGGCAAACCTGAGCTGTTCTCCACTTTGCAATTGCCCTTTTCAGGGCATCACTGTTCTCTGTGCTTGATTGTGGGCACCTGGCACAGCAGAGCTTCTGGAGTCTGCTTTACACCCCAGCAAAGAGCTTTTTGCACACTGTGTACACCCTTTCCATCTGCCCTTTTTAGGGCAAACCTGAGCTGTTCTCCACTTTGCAATTGCCCTTTTCAGGGCATCACTGTTCTATGTGCTTGATTGTGGCACAGCAGAGCTTCTGGAGTCTGCTTTACACTCCCGCAAAGAGCTTTTTGCACACTGTGTACACACTTTCCAACTGCCCTTTTTAGGGCAAACCTGAGCTGTTCTCCACTTTGCAATTGCCCTTTTCAGGGTAACCAAGAGCTCACTTCTGACAAACTGTTCTTATAAGAGCAAGTACAAAGAGTGGCGAAAGAGTTCCTGCTTTACCCTCCTCCCTTGGTCTCCCACCTTATGCCCCTCCTCCCTCTGTCCCCCATTTTCTACCCCACTTCTCTCTTGCTTGCTTTCCACTCCTTTCTCTCCCACTTTTATATCCCTTCTCTCCACTCCTCTCTTTCCTTAGAGCCCAGATGGCTGCAGAAATGACTGAGGCGCCCCACCTCCAGGACGCTGAAGAAGATATGGACACAGTCGTCTGCAAGAAGAGAGCGTGGAAGACTTCTGCCAATATATCACCAGCTGCATCACCACAAAAGCAGAAGTTGGCTGGACCATCAGCTGTGGACTTGAGCACCAGCAATGGCATGCTGCTCTGGAGCTGTAAGAACCCAGCACGGAATCAGGTGGCGCACAAGCAGATGCCCCTCCCACCCAAGAGCATCTGTAGCCTGCTAGTCTTTGTGAAAAGCCTGAAGACTCAAAAGGACCTGGTCGCCTTGCTCTGTGAGCTGTGCACCACACCAAGCCTCATGCTGACCACATGAAGATATCACTTACCAGAGTGGAGGACTACATGAGCATGATGGACACCCTCAGCAAGCAGCGTCTGCAGTACTACATCTTCCCATTAGAGCGAGTGAGGTCTCAGAGGCCCGTGATTCGTTGCCTCCTGACAATCACCAACTTTGGAGACATCCCAGAGGAGCTTGAGGAACATGGCATCACAGTGAAGAGTGTCATAAAGCTGACCTCACTGGCAGACATGAGCAGAAAATTCCTTCTGTTTGGTGCTATACTGGCATCAGCTGGCGATGGAAGACCTGCTGACCTTACAACAGTCACACGGCTATGCAGCTGTGCAGTCAGCATGGACGCACTGAAGGGCAGACAATGACCGATCATCTGCTTCAACTGCCAGGGCATCAGCCGCACATCTGTGTTCTGCCACCAGGAGCCACGCAGAGTGTGATGTGGGGAGGACCACACATCGCAGCACTGCCCCAGAGATCGAAGTGAGCGGGCAACCTGCGCCAACTCCAGGGGACCTCACCCTGCCAGCTGCCGCAGATGGCAGGCCCTAACCAGCATCAAACAAGACAAGCAGCAGAGGAGAGCCCCAGGACCACTGCAGACAGCATGGAACCCAGAATCCACTGCACATACTCCCAGAAAAAACTGTCATGCAGAGGAGCCACAGAACCCACCTGCCACACCAAGGCACTGCACATCACCAGGACTCTGAACAGACAATGTGCCAAACGTCGGAAAAACCCACTTTGCCAGACACCGGGTCAAAGCCCACCAATTACCCAGAGGACACCCACCGCTTTTGTGCTGAGTTATGCTTATGTCCTAAAGACACCACCCAACCCGCCACAAGCTGCCGTCCCAGCGCATGAAGGTGGAGCAGCGAGCTCCATCAACTGGAAGACCTTCATTGTGAAGATTGTAGCTGTTGTTGCAGAGCTGAACAGCAACCCCACCACATTACCCAGAGCAGATGCTTCAAACATGTCTGCCCCTCTGTGGAAATGTATTCTAATAAAGAGTGACTCATTTTATGAACACACTGATATTTATGTATTACTTATGAACACACTGATATTTATATTTTACATATGAAGTTATGTGGTTGCAACCACATGGCAGCTGGGAACGGTGGTCTGTCTTTCGCTCTCCCTCCTTTCTGCAGGGTTGCCCACCCCAGTCCTCCTCTTCTGATCTCTCCATTTGCCTTATTTGCTGTCCTTGGTGTGATGCACCCATGACATTTGCTTAACTACATTATCCCCTTCTGTATAAAAAAAGACGTGAATCAGTCCATGGCAAAGTCGTTGGTTGTACCTTTCAGGTCGTTTCTCGCTCCTGTTAGGTTTTGGAACTGTGTCAATCGCGTCTTCTTGTTGCTCCATGTCTTCTTTATCTCCTCCTATGCTTTCAGCTGTAGGCTCTTGTGTGGTGTTTCCCTCTTCTTCAAGTGGCTGTTCCCATGCCTCTTGTTCACCGCCCTGATCTTCCCTTATCTGTGCTTCTTCGTCCATTGGCTCTTGTGTGTCGCCCTGATCTGATTGCTCTTCTCTTTCTTTCTGTCTCTTTCTGTGTCGTTCCTGCACTCTTTCTTGCTGTAGAAAGCCACTCTCTCAGCATTACATGTACTTCCGTCTGTAGTGTGTACATAGAGTTCTTGTGCTCTTTGCACTTGAATTGGTATGCTGAATCAAGGGATTGTTTGCTGGGTATGTTGTCTGTTCCAGTGGAAGCTGAACTGGGTGCATGTAATAAATTTGCGTCATCACCTTGTATGGTATGCACGATCCTTAATACAGTGCCGATGGATCCGTTTTATGTTGATTCCTGGGACAGGTTGAGACGAACTTGGGAGGACAAATTGGAGTGTAACATCTCGGATAAGGAGTGGGGTGGATGCAGAAGGCTGGATTTAGGAATAAATTGAACCTGAATTTTCGACTTGCCCAACAGAAGGTTTTGGCCGCCTGTATTGGACACCGGTACGGATGCATAGTTTGGGTCTGATGGATAATGACGTGTGCTGGCGCTGTGATAAGGGGTGGGGTACTTTGTTACATATGTTATGGAATTGTCCGAAAGTGTGTGAATTGTGGGAGGGTGTGCTGGACAGAATGGACACAGTTTTATCTATGAGTTATCCTAGGATGCCTTTGCAAGTTCTTTTATTGTCTGGCAGAGAAAGATGCGAGATTGCTAGGCGGTATTCCCAGTGGATAGACAAAGCATTGGTGGTGGCGACGGCAAAGCAGGTTCTAAAGGTGTGGAAAACTAGGAAAAAGCCACTGGTGGGGAATTGACTGAAGGATTTGCTGATGTTGTCAGACTTCGAGAGGGTTTTGTTCTGCGGGCAAGGTCGGGAGGACTTTTATTTGAATCTTTGGTTGCCCTTTCACAATTTGTATGGTAAGTATAATGGTTGTGTCACCTCCTGCGTAACCAAGTTCATGAAGGTGGAAATGTTTTACCAATCTACTTAACCTATTCTAACATTACATGTCTGCTTCCTGTAAGGGAGGCATGATATCAAAATGATGACACAAACAAGAGCTGCAAGTTCAAAACCTTTTTTAAAGTTTTCAATGGGGTTGGAAAACTCCTATTTTGCCTTACAACTAAGATGGGAGTATTCTCGACCATCAAATAATAAAGAAAACACAGTTCCAGCCAGTCTATGTCAAATACCAAAACCTAATGCCTACACTATCTCTCATACAAAAAGTATGTAAAGGGGGAATATGTATGCAAAGGAAAATCAGTGTTATAAGATAAAGGATCAATGTGGCTGAGTCAGCCCTACTCCCCACGTTGGACAGCACAGAGAAAGGTGGCCCCTATGGACAGAATGACACCATTTGGATCGGGTTCTTAAAACAAAGGCAGTTCAAAACATGGATCGAGGCCCTCCTGGCCTTCCACTCCACGCTAAAGTCACTTATTCCAGCATTCCAAAAGTTCTTTCACAGTTCTACAAAAAGTTCACGCAGATCTCCATCTGTTGAGCTCGGACCTCTCAAAGCTTTAACAGTTTACATAGGTCTCCCTCATCCGGGCTTGGACCTCTCAATTAACAAATACCTAATTCAATGCAGATCTCCCTCAGCCTGGTTCGGAAATCGTAATCACAATACTTGCAGGGGTTCCCTTCCCCAAGCTTTATTCACATTCGCTAGGCTTTCCCTTCCCCTAACTTATCACACTTCCTCAGTCGGGCTCTGACCGTTCACTGATGTCAAAGACTTTCGAATTTGCAAGGCTTTTACTATAGACCTTTGGAGGACAACTTCGACTTTCTCTTCAACTCACACTCTTGTGTTATTTGCCTCAGTGTCTCTTGGTCTTGGTAGTTCAGTACCATAAGCACAAATGTTCATACCAATCTTTCACTTAAATAAATCACCTTTTAACTTCCCTTTTGCCGGGATTCATCTTGACGATTGCGCCTTTCAGAGTTTGTTCACTTTGCTGCTTTATAACAAAATCTTTCACATTTCACGAAGACTTTCGAGTGGGCTACTTCCTTTCGCCAGACCACTCCGCTACTCTATATCTTTTAGTTTAAAGTTCAATAATGCTTAACCTCTCACGCGGGTCTCCTTCAGCCAGGATCAGACTCTTCTGGATTTTGAAAAAAAATTGTCTCTGGACTTCAAGTCTGTAAGAAACTCATGGTGGCATCAGTCAAGACAGACACAAGTGATCACAGTTCAAGGGTAAACTGAATGCAGGGTGGAAAAACACCTAATCTAAACCTAAATCTAAGATGAGGGGAAACGTTGACCATCAAATGAAAATAAGGCAGTCTTAGTGGTGTTGTGCAAAAATAAAAAGGGCCTATACTAAGAAACATATTGGCAAACCTTACAACTAATACAAAAAGGGTGTCGGATGGTTTTCAAGAAAAGAAAGAACTGTTGACAAATAATATGTAAGGATGCAGTAACCTGGGTCTCGCTTGAGCACGGGGTAAAGTGGGATCTTGGAGCACAGTACACACCCGAGCTTTCCCAGCACAAATTGACAGTTCTGTTCCAGTCTATCAGGAGCCTCAGTGGCCAAGTCTTGTTTTCCTTGAAAGTCTCTTGCCTTCGAGGACCTGACATGTTCAAATAACAAAAAAACAGTTCCTTCAACAAAATGTAAGTTTGCTTCCTGGTTTTTCTTAGGGTGAGGGTTCTTCACCCCTGGTTCCCCCTCTTCCGGGCATTGACCCATGCTCCTCGTGGTGTTGGGTGATAGCTTTTCACCCCCTGGATTGCCCTCTTCTGGCCTCCGATCCTAAAACAGTTCTTATCGATATCAAGGCCTTCAGTGGTTGAGTCTCCTGGTTCTGAGGGCCTGATAGGTTTACAAAAAAAACAACTAACAAACACAGAGTTCTGTTCTACGTATATCTCGGGTGATAGCGTCACCCATGTGTCCCCCTGTTCCGTGCGCAGACCCCTCTATACTTTCATCCTCCCTCCACCAGGCTCACTATGGCTTTTCCTTCATTCACAAATCATAATGTCTTTTTAAACTGTTTCAGTGGCCATCCATTGTCCGATTCACCTTTGTCAACACACTGTTTCTTGGGACTTTAGACTTTGCCACTTCCCTGTCAGCATCCCGCTTCCGGGTTCACTCTTGCCAACTTCACATTCACATTTACTTTCAATGTTTACAGGATTCACTTCCCTTGCTCTCTCATGTGATGGGATTCACTTCCCTCTTTCTTTATAGTTCTTAGGTCAAAGGTTTTCGACTGTACAGGGATTTTGCTTGACCTCCTGTGTGACCACATTGACCTATCTTGGTGGCTCTCCTACGGCCTTCTGGTATCTGTAGTTTTACGCTGATGGGGATGGACCAGGGTTTCTCGGAGCAGCGCCCACATGGTGCCGGTCCCCTTCTGCAGCTGGACTCCCCTTTACAATCTTATAGTTCTTTGAACTTCTCTCACTTTGCCATTTTGCGACTCTCATTCACCACAGCCCGGTTCTTATTGGTTCTCCTTCGACTCACAGGCTGTGATGAACCACTTGGCTTTCCTTGTGGCCGGAGTCAAGGCCAGTACCACGGTAGCAGGAGGCCCCATCGCTCCCGCTTATCAGCGTTGATACACTGCGTTTACCATTGACATACGCTGCAACACACTTGGGCTATTGTCCTCGGTCTTACGATTCCTTCTGCGGAGGTTTCACTGGGTTTTGTCAAAAGGGCATGGTTGTATTGCTCCTTGTCAGCCTTTCGGTATTTGCTGCCTTTCTCCTCCTCTTGAACTGCTTGGTCTGGATAGCTGTCTCGTCGTGCAGTCTGCCTTGCTGGTACTGTGCTCTCTTGCTCCACTTTTTATCCCTGTGGTGAAAGGAAAGGGCCGCCAGGTGTGTGTGATTCAGGTTAACTGCCTGACTTTGCCTGACCCTCGTGTCGGGACATGTCAGATAAACAGCTTTAGGGTTAGTCCAGTGTTTCCTATGGTGTGCATAAGTGTTTAGGTCAGGAAAGGGAAGAGTTGGACTGTCAGAGTAGCCTACAGGGGTAGGATGATGTGATAGGTTATTTATAAAGAACTCAATACCCAGGGGTTTCTAAGCACGGGCCTGGGAACCGAACCTGCGTTGCTCCGTGTCGTCTTGCTTCCAAGGCGAGCATGTTGCTTCCAAGGTGAGCATGTTGCCCCTGAGCTATCCTCCCTATGGGGCAAAGATGTTATACGGAATTACAACCTTCGTATCAGGAGGGTTGATGACCTTAGAAGAGGGAGGTTGATAGAAGTGACCGGGATTGTTCCTGTGAAAGGAACCAGGGGATTGTGGGAACAGTAGTGTTTAGTCCAAGTAGACTGAGGTGTTCGGAACAGAATGACCAGAGGTACATGAGGAAGAATGATTGGAAGTATTCAGACAGGGACCCGGAAAGCAGGGATCTGAGAGAGATAGTTTGTAAATGAAACGGGGTGTGGGATCCTAGGAGATTGGTTATATACGGAGGTGATGATATATTTGAGTAGGAGAGATTCATTGGATGAAAGGGGGTAGATGTGGTACAGCCCACAAAGATCTCAGGAATCTCACCCTCCTCTCCTACTTCCCCAGTATGATACCACGTCTCACCTGGGCTATTCTCGCAAGCATAACCCCGGGTTCCCTTTCCCAGGTGATCCTCCCTCGCTTGTCCACCCCCAGAGTTGGGATCTGAAAGCACCAGCCTGTCCCTGGCCACCTGAATAAGGGATTCTCGAGGTCTAACTGGGAGAATTCCCTCAGGTTTCTCACAAGTCCCAGAATGCCCAAAACTTTGCTAGCTCCCCAACATGGAAGACTGTTTTAATCAGATGTTTTCCTGAGATCAGGGTCTTTCCACCGCATCCCTCAAAGGCCTGGGATTTTCTGTCTCACCCAATGGAGGAGCTCTGGTTTGGGCACTGCCAGATAACCCCAGCTGCCCCTGGTTTGGCTCCCTGGAGTCAGAGCTCCCTTGCCATACTGCAGCCTCTCCTGTACTCACAGGGCCGGTAGTTTGGCAGTCCTCCTTAGTCCAGGCCTTCCAGGGTCTCTCCAGCTGCAGTGCTTCTCTCCTGGCTTCTGTGCTTCTTCCAGTATCCCCAGCTCGCTCAGAGTGTGCCTGTGTGCTCTACCTTTTATACTGACTGGGACGCTTAACAGGTTTCTGGTGGGAATGATTGTAGAGGGAGCCCTGACCTTGCCTGGCCTCATTATTGGGACATTGACATAGAGTTGGTATAGTTGATGTGTATACCTTCCCTTGGGTAATCTTCATCACTTCTGTTTGACTCTTCTTCATACTAGTACTTAAAGGATAGAATGAATGAAGGGGATTCTGGGAAATGTAGTGTTTAGCAGACTTTGAAAAGAGGCCAGTTGAATAATTGTCAGGGATACGTCCATAAGAAAATTGTGATTATGGGGTGTGTAGTGTCCCTTAGAATTGTTAGAAAGAGGGGAATACATGTGTCATTGTGGATAAATGGATCTTGGTTTCCTATGAGGCTTTCGCCTTCTTCTCTTCAAGGGAAAGCACTGGGGTAGGATAGGACTTAGTTTGGAATATCGCATGAAGGCTGGGGGGATGTCAGGTAGGGATGCTCCGGAAAGGGGGCGATACCATGTCTCACCTCAGATGCCCCACCTCCGCTTCCCAAGGACCCCTCACACAGGTGATCTTCCCGCATTGGTCCACCCCCAGGGTCTGGCTCCAAAGGCGATGGGAGTGCCCTGGCCACCTGAGCAAGAGATCCCCGGGGTCGAAACAGTGAGACACCCTCAGGTTTCTCACATTCCCTAGGTACAAGCCCTAACATTTGGATCTGTGAAGGATACCCAAACACTACACCGCTTTGAAAGTGACACCCTGGAGGTCCACAGCTTTAGGTACATTGTTGTCTAAGAGTCTCCTGCAGGTATTTTTGTGTTCATGGAACAGACCCTTAGACATGCATATCAGATGTGTTCTCCTCCACCCATTTAGAAGTCGTCATGGTTACATCGTCTTCTCATCAACCACTGCATGTGGCTCTGCTGCATCTGATTAGTTTCACTGTCTGTCACTGGTGTCTTAACACAAACTTAAATGTTTTGCTTCACAGCAGTTCCTCCTTTGACTTTGACCTTTCACTTTTTCATTATATGGGTTAACCCAATAGGGGCTGTAGGCAAAACCTTGTTACAGTTGCATCATTTTGTCTCCAGCAATCTTGCTGGCAGGATTTTCCTCCGGTGTAGGGTTAATGGGATCACGAGACATATCACTACAAGGTGATTCTTGGGCTGGCCACTTTTTCTTCTCTTCTTCCTGTGATGGTCTTGTTGGCCCATGATGATTGGCCGCTTGATCCTCCATCAATATGACCCCATAGTGACCAGCCAGATCACCACCATGAGGCATAGCAATAGCATTTGTATCTATGCCATTAAAAGACTGCATTGCTGTGCTTTTTGCCATACATTGTCCATGATCTGATAAAGACAGCTTGGCAAGTTGTTGATCACATCAAGATTCTTCGCAAATAGAATGTGTTCTTGGGTATGTTCTTCTCTTAAATATCTCCCCATTCTGGTTAGTTCCTTGAGAGCCACCTCATGCCGTCAGAATCGCAGACGAACGGCTTCCCTAGAGCATGGATAGGATAAAAACCTGGAGGGCCAGATGTAGGGGCATTGCTAGTCGGGCGCAGAGGGGGCTATAGCACCGGGTCTTTTGGTAGTAGCCCCCAATAGAAGCTTGTGGACTACAATCATAAGGCTAGCTAGCCCCGAATCCCGACTGCCCTGACATTAGCGTAGCCCTGGATATTTTCCAGACATAGCAACACTCTGCCCGCACCCTTTGCCTAGACCTCAAAAGACATGCTAAACCTGCTCGTATCTGACATCTGGATCAGTCACTGATTCAGGCCTCCATACCACTCTCCCTTCCTTTCTCATAAGCTCTGGGATCTGAACAAAAAAAAAACGTGTCCCTTCATCCCTTTGCTTGGACGACTGGTACACAGTTGTGAAGATAGGACTCCTCAAACGCAGAGAAGTGAGGTCTAACCAAGGGCCAGAATGGCAGACAGGATCATCCCTGGAGCTGGAGGGGACCACTTCGTCAGCTGGCTGGAATGCACGGATTGAATGGAGCCAGTGGTCCAAGTGGGCCGGAGCGCTTGGGACTGGTTCTCCTCTAGTTTTTTTTAATTAAGTTTTACTGTCCCTATACTTTTTTTAATTTTTATTTTTATTTTTTAAACTTTTATTTTTGTTGGCAGAGGCAATTGACATACACATGCAACAGAGGAGCTATGAGATGACAATCTGAACAATCAACAGAAAGCAACGGCACATATGAGCAGTGAACGATAGTCGCGTGGAGAATACAGCACTACAGAGCATATAGTGTCAGGGCACATAGCAACAATAAATGCGGTGAATTATTAACCGAGGAGTGGGCGTCCAGACCATTAAGATAACTATTAAAGGCAGTCCAAATGTTTTTAGGCCAGGATCGGGCCAGGAGGGTACTGATCTATTCCTCCTCACAGTTCTGAGACCAAGTCAATAAGTTTAGCCCTTTCCGGAAGGTAGGAGGAGCAGAGCTCTTCCAGCTCTGTAGAACACCCTTTTTGGCAATTATACAGCACACATTTAAGAGCTTAGCTGCCCCTCTGGCCTCCTCGTCCCCCCATACTCCAAACAGTACACCCAGCAGATCGGGCCCAATAGCAGTATCGCAGATTTCTGACAAAGTTTTCAGGACTCAGCCTGCATTGGCTCTTTGCACCAGTATGTATTTAAATGCATTGGGGGCCTACATAATGCTCCGTTTTTCATGTGTAGTCAATTGCCATACTTGTTCCTTTGTTGGATTCCGTCATTCCAAGATGGCTGTCTTCAGTGCCTGCACCGGAGTGCTAGGCATGGTGCTGCTGGGGATGTGGGATTGGTTGCTGCCCTGATCATCTGGGCCAATGGGGAGGCCGGCAGGCTTGGCCGGCCCTCCTCACAAGGCCCACTCCTAAGGCCCTGTCTACCGCTGTCCACCGCGGTACGCCGGATCGCAGGCCCCTCCGTGAGTGCCTGTGTGCCCCCCTTCCCCCTCTGAGTCTCTTGCTCTGCGTTCCACCCCCCTTCCTGCCTCCTTCCCTCCTCCTCACATCCATCCTCTTCTACTACCTCTCCTACTCCCCACTCCTTCTCCTCCTCTCAGACTTCCCCCTCCTAGCACTTACTCCTATCTTTTGTTCCTTGACTCTCGATAGCAGCTTGTCTGTCCCCCCTCCTTCTCTTCCTCCCCCCCCCTACTTTCAAATTTGTCACCGACACTTTTGTTCAGTATCGTGCCTTGTTCTCCTTTCCCCTCCGTACCCTTGCCCCCCTCCCGCCCCTCCTCTTGTTACCACCTGCACTGCGTAAATTGTCGTCAGACATAGTAATGTTACTGCTTGCTTTGTTCTCCTCCTATCCATTACCTCTTGCCTTACTTGTTCTATGCACTTGCACTATCAGAAATGTCGACAGGCCTATTATGATAGTTATTTTTACATTCTGTACTGTTTCAAGGACTTTTGCTGAATGTAACTGTATTTTCCTTTGTTCCCTTCCCTCCTTGAAGCGCTTTGAAACACATTGTGTATAGGCGCTATATAAATAAACTATCATATCATATCATATCAGGATCTCATCCCAAAATGGGGGTAGCCGCAGGCAGTCCCAGAACATGTGTAGATGGCCCGCATCCCTCTCACCACAGCGAGGGCAGAGCTGTGGGTCAAAGCGGGCGGACCTGGAGAGCCTGCGCGAGGTGTATTATAGCCTGTTCAGTAGTTTGTACTGTATAGTGCAGTATTTAAAATTCAGGGAGACCCTATTAGTGTGAGAGCACATTTCCCCCCATAGTTGGTCCGTGAGTTCTACCTCCAGTTCGGAAGCCCAGTCGTCCCGCGCCCTAGAGAGCTGCGGCGTGTCAGTCGTGAGAAGAAGTTTGTACAATGATGATTCCACCCCGCGGGCCCCACCCAAGTTGACGATGTAGGAGATCCCAGGGGAGTCGGGGGGTTCGTTGGGGAACTCGGGCCATGCGTCACGGAATGCAGCACAGAGTCTGTAGTAGTGTAGCAGTTCCATCGATGATCCCGAGTGGCCCGGGTTTCCAAGTCTGTGGTGTTATGAAGAGCCCATCCGGGTAGAAGTCAGTTAGGACTAGGTGTCTCAGATACCGCCAGTGTCATGCCAGGGCTGTGTCATTCGTGGGTTCCAACCTGGGGAATTGCCAGGCGGGGAGCCACTTACAGTACGGTGTTCCTCATTGCCTACAGTAAATATCCGCTTCCAGGCCAGTAAGGTGGTTCGGACTGGGTCTATGGGAGAGTCTGGCTCATATCGTGGGTGTAAGATAATTGTCATTATGTTGGTGCCAGATAGCAAGGGTTTCTAGCTTGACATGCGGGCGGGGGGGCCCAGGGTACCAGTAGGTGGCAAACTGTGCCTGCGCTGCGGTCCATTACCGCATCAGATCAGGAGCAGTGAACCCGCCTTTCTCGTAAGGAAGAGTCATGGCAATCCATTTTTTCTGCACTGCTCCAGAGTGCCACAGGAACTGCGCGCACAGCTTGTGTAGGTCTGCGAAGTACTTCTTGCCGGGCCATATGGGGACATTCGTGAATGTGTACAACAGTTTGGGGAGCAGTATCATTTTAACCAGAGATAATCTCCCCGCCAATGACAACGGTCTCCACCAATTCTGCCACGGCCAGGTAATTGTTAGCTAAAAGAGCTTCTTTGGTCAGAGACACCTGAATTCCCAGATATTTAATCCCGTCAGGGGACCAGCGGAGCGGGTACTCCGTGGCAGGTTGGCTCGTGGAGCTCGTGAGGGGGAAGAGTTCGGATTTTGTATAATTGATGGTGAAGCCAGAGTATGTACCAATACATGTAATGTCACGCAGAATAGGGTCAAGGTGGAGGTCTGGGTCTCTAACGAACAGCAGCATGTCATCTGCGTAGAGTGAGATCATTTCGGGGGTACCCTGCAGCCGTATCCCTTTGCGTAAGTGGCGTTCCCTGACAAAGTCTGCCATAGGCTCTATGGCTGGTGCGAACAGGATTGGGGCGTACGGGCATCCCTGGCGGGTGCCTCTGAAGAAAGGGAACAAGGCGGACGTTTGAGAGTTGACTCAGACTCTGGCGACCGGGGAAGTGTACAGCAGTCCGATGTATGCAATCATTCTAGGCCCAATACCCATGGTCTCTAGGACCAACCACATGTATTTCCAGGACACCATATCAAAGGCCTTCTGGGCATCTAGCGTGACCGCGACTGCACTCACATCTTGATTGATTCGTGCCGTAACGTTAAGAAGCCTCCTGATATTATGTGACGTGGATCTCCCCGGCACGAACCCTGACTGGTCATCGTGCACCATGTATGGCATAACAGGTAGGAAGCAGTTAGCAGTCACCTTGGCGAAGATTTTTGTATCCAAGTTCATGAGTGAAAGGGGCCGGTATGATCCACATTCATCGCTAGGCTTACCAGGCTTGAGCAGGACCGTGATAACGGCCTCGCGTAATGTCGGGGGGAGGGATCCCAACCGGAGGGACTCATTCCACACTCCGAGCAACTTGGGAGCTAGTATAGCAACATGCTCCTGATAGAATTCTGCCGTTAGTCTGTCAGGGCCCGGTGCCTTTCCCTTTGGGAGACTAGAGATAGCCTCCACTATTTCGTCTAATGTAACGGGGGAGTCTAATTGGTCTCTTGTCCCTGGGGAGACGATAGTGGTGGGAATATGTTCCAGGAGCTCCCGCATCTGAGAGTCGCTGTGTTTGGGGGCTGGGAGTATAGCTCAGAGTAGAAGCCCGTGAAGACCGCGAGGATATAATGATCGGACCACTGTGTCGTCCCCTGACTGTCCTTAACACAGGTAATTTGGGATTGGCCCCACTCCCCCCTCGCCAAGCCGGCCAGCTTTTTGCCAGGTCTGTCACCCTTGCCATATTTCCGTGCAGCCTGTCGGCGGCTGTGGTACTGGACTTCCCTATTGGCCAGCTCATTGAAGGTCTTGAGCTCCTCACTGATCTGGGAGAGGACACCTGGGTCAACAGAGGACGGGTGAGCTCGCTCCAGGTCCCGTAGTTTAGTTTCAGTGCGGGACAGGGCAGATCTTATGGATTTGACGACTCCCGACTCCCGACGCCCCCCTAATGAAGACTTTGAAGGCATCCCAGTGGACCCCCAGGGTGGTGGACTGCAGCAAGTTGTGCTCAAAGTAAGACTGAATATCAGCGAGGATGTCCACCCTGAACACAATGTCCCGCAGAGCGGCCGATTTGAAGCGCCATGTGTTAATGGTGGGAGGCGGTATTCCCAGTTCCAGGGATATTGAAATCGGCGAGTGGTCAGACAATGTGCGTGCATGTATGCATGTTTCAACCACCCTGCCCAGCATGGAGCCGGATAGCAGGAACAAGTCGATCCTGGAAGAACTGTCATGCACTGATGAATAGTAAGTGAATTCCTGCGTTTGCGGATGCAATGTCCTGCATGCGTCATGTATGTCGAGTGTCGCACAGTGGGTCAGGAGGCTACGCGCTACAGCTGGCAAGGGTATGGAGGCTGTGCCAGTCCTATCCAACATGGTATCAAGAATGAAGTTCGTATCCCCCCCAGGATGATCTGCACCCCCACATACCCCATCAGTATGGATACCACCTGGTCAATAAATTTGGGAGAATCAACATTAGGGCCATTGGTATTTACCAGGAAATAGTCCCTGTTGGCAATGGCACAATGCGACACAGTATACCTCCCCTCAGTATCTATGTAACTCTTGTGGAGAACAAACTTAAGTGACTTATGGATCAATGTCAGCACTCCCCTTGAACGAGTGGAATATGAGGTGAAATATCTGTGCGGTCCCCAAGTAGGCGCTATACTCCTAGCCAGCGGGCCCTGAGAACGTGTCTCCTGCAAAAGCAATATTTTGCAGCCGTGCCTGCCGGCATATGCCATAATCTTGCGACCCTTGGTGTAATTGCTTAATCGTTTTAAACTATAAGTGTAGGAAGAAGTTGAAACTTGTACCTTCAGTGCACTGCACTGACCATTCCCTTAAACAGCAGGCACATGTGTTTGAGTTTGTATTGTGAGTGGGAGGGGGTGTGGTGATGGGGTTTGTAGGGTGCTGGGCAGCAGTGGCGTTTCTACGAGGGGGCCCCTCTGAACTTCTGCACCCCCCTAAGACGAACAGTGACTGTGTTCTCTGTTTGTGGTTTAATTTGTGACACTATGGCAAATGTCTGCATATCACACGGCAAATACTCTCCTTTTGTCTCAAAGGTAGCAGTGATCTTGGTATGCATTCTGGCATCGGTATGAACATGAGCACGAGCCACTTCTCAGGTGTTCCTGACCGGCTTCTACACAGTGACCTCCATAGTGTACAGAGCATCTTACAGCCACCCCCCCCCCCCAGCGGAATGCAGCACACGAAACTGCTAATGATGGGTCATTAGTCACTGAATGGTTTCGTGCCTGCATTCTGATGGGAGGGGAGGTTCAGTGGGGTGTGGGTAGTTGGGGTGCACAAAAGCCTCTCTGCAGGAATGCTTGTGATGTCACACATTACCTTTCATAGGCGGCCCCCCCACTTTTGTCTATGGCCCCCCCTACTGTTGTCTGTGGCCCCCTGTGTGCCCTTCCTAAATTTGATTCCTGGTGGCGCCACTGGGGGGCAGGGCAGTAGGGAACACAGTTCCACTACCTCTTTCTGTACACTTCGACCACTGAATGAAGCATGGTCAGCAGGGCTGTGAGAACAAGAAAGAACATATTAAGAAAATAGCCCGGCAGTGAGCGAAACCCCCCTTAGAACCCGAGGAGCCTGTATACAACAGCACTTGCCAAAGAAGGCAGTCCAGGCAGGTGGCACCACTAACAAGAAGGTCGAGTGCGCTTCCAAGCTGATGGGCTCTTTGGTGGGGTTCTTGGGCCGAAACACGTGTAAAGCAAGGGCGAGTGTGATAGCAAATCAATATAAATAAATTCAAGTATTTGAAATAATGCGCAATTTCCTGGACTCTTCTTCATGCGGTTGCATGTTATTTGTTCATATATTAGACGGTTTTACCTGTGGCTTACCGTCAGTCCAGTGATCTATGACAACAATACTGATTTTTCTGGGAAAACGAGAATTTGTTGCACCTATTTTCAAGCATCAAGAGTCGTCCAACAGACCAGCTGTAGCCCTAAGCCCAGTTCACCTGTTCTTTCTTGGAAAGGGGCTTTGTCTACTATGGCAGAGAGATGGAAGGGAGCAACTGAGAAACAGAAAGCCCTGCTTTGGACTAGGGTAAGTAGGTCAAATAGAAAATAGGAAAGCAAGGCGTACATGGCCTCGCTGGTCATTCAAGTCTAATCGTGTTTGCTCAATACATATTTCGCCTCATTTAAAAAGAAATATATGTTATGAGTGTGGGGGGGGGGGCTTGGGAGTGGAGGATGTCAAGGAGTGGGGGTGTTGACTATAGGGGCGGTTGAGTGGGACCCCCCTTTAAAATAAGATCGGGGGAAAAGCATGACGAGCAAAAGTGCACACCATTAAACTAAAAACAAAAACAAAAATAGAACCGGTGCTAGAGAATCAGGAGCGGCTGCCAGTGAGTGGGGGGTCAGGAAGAACAGAAGGAAGGCGTGTGGGCTGCGCAGTGCCGGCACAGGCCAGTGTTAAATCAGAGCCAAGGCTGAGAAGGGTTTATATCTTTTATTTAAGAATCAGCTAACGCGACAGCAGGCACAACCTCTGACAGCCAGGCTTAAACTGACCATCAACCGATTCCAGAACCCCCTTCGTACCATAACATTCCACACTAGAAGCTGCTGACATCACAGCCACCTAGCTGCATATAAACCATATAAACAAGTACATTAAAACATTAATCTAACTTGAATAGAAATAAATAATACATGCATTAGTAAACACATATCACATTGTGAACTACCGATTGCAGTTTTGAACAAAAACATTGTGAACTGAGTATAAAAAATACCTAATCCTAACACATCTCCTCCCCTTTGCCTTTATTGAAGCTGAGGTTCATTCTACACAATAGTCTCTGAGCCATGTCAGTCTTTTCCTTGCTCTCCCTTTGCACATACCTGCATTCTCCATACCACTGGTACCTTCACCATTCTCACCTCTTGCCCTCTTGAGCTCTACCTTATGTTCCACAACCCCCTTGTTGTCAACTATCATCTCAACCACTTCATTTTTGTTTTTTATCATACTGCCCTCATCCATGTTGGATTCACACTTAACCAATCTTGAGCCAGACCAACACTCCCCACCTTCTAAAATCACCACATTCCCTCTGACAGCTGCAACGTTTTTTGGACCTATGAATCTGCTCTCGACACATTTGGAACCCAAATGTGGATTCTTTATCAGGACCATATCACCCTTCTCCAACTTAGTTTCTCTGGCCTTATTGACATTGTCAAATCTTTGCTTGTTTGTGCTTTTTTGATCAACCTCATTATTTCCTGGTGATCTATTTCTACACTCCCTGCCATCTTCAACCAACCTGGACACAATTTGGTTCCAGGTTGTCTTCCTTTGAAAGACACAAATGAGGATACCTTAGTAGTTGAATGAGGTGTAGTGCAGTAGTTCCACACCGATTCCTTTAGTACTTCGGTCCACTCTAGACCAGATGCCAGCGCCAATTGTATGCCACCCTTAACAAACCTGCTTGCTCTTTCAACTAGCCCATTTGCCCTTGGATGGTACAATGCTGTACGTACATGTTTGATACTAAACTTTTTGAGAAAATTCAACATCCTCTCTGAACAGAATTGCACCCCGTTGTCTGTTACTATAACCGTGGGGAAACCCTCTCTGTAGAACACATCTTCCAGAAATGATATCCACTCAGATGTGGTAGCTTCACGAAGTGCCTTCCATTCTAACCATTTAGAATGATAGTCCACCATCACAACTAAATATTTGTAGCCCTCACTCAGTTCTTGTATGGAACCAATCAAGTCAATTGCTACTTTCTCCCATGGTTCTCCAGGTACACTCACAGGAGCAAGTGGTACTTCCCTGACAACCTTACTCTTATCGCTCCTCTCACATTCCTTACAATATCCGACCTTCTTCTCTACTTCACTATCCACACCTGGCCACCAAAATGATTGCCTCAAATACCTCTTGGTTCCTCCCTTACCTAAATGCCCTTAATGAGCCACATTCACTAATTGTGCTCTAATGCTACTGGGGGGTACTACTTTATTCCCTCTTCTGAGTATGCACCCATCCTCAAACAAATTTAGTTCCTCCCTCACTTCAAAAAATCTGTTATAACATCTGTCCACATTGTTTTCGTCTGGCCAACCTTCCCTTGTCCAAACTTTCACTTGGTTCAACTCTTTATCCTCTTTATCCGCTTGCAACCAATCTCCCTTGTTTATGGCATTACACCTTATCTCAGCAATACTAAAGTCTTGTTCCCTGGCTGTTTCTGTGTTCTCACCATTGTCCACCAAAGCTTCTACAGGTAGTCTGGATAAACAGTCTGCAACCACATTTTCCCTACCTGGTATGTAACATACTTTGAAATTGTAGCCTAACAATCCCACCATCCATCTGGAAATCCTCGGTGAGCCGTTGGCCCAATCCACACCACTCATGAGTTGTAGCAACGGTTTGTGATCAGTTCTAACTTGAAAAGGCTGACCCCATAAGAAAAACTTGAAGTGTGCAATGGCCCATGACATCGCCAACGCTTCTCTCTCTATTACAGAGTAATTCCTCTCTGCTCCCCTCAACGTCCTTGAGGCGAAAGCTATCAGGTGTTCTGTTTTACCAGAATCATATGGGGATAACATGGCACCTAGACCTAAAATGCTAGCATCAACTGACAATGTGGTTTTTCTACTGAAACAAATCCACTAAGAGATGGCGCTTGAGCAATTGCTTCCTTTATGGATGTAAATGCCACTTGGCATTCCTCAGACCACTTGAAATGTACTCCCTTTTTTTAACATATCCCTTAATGGGGAAGAAATGGATGCAAAACCATTCACAAATTTATGATAATATTCGGCCGAACCCATGAATGACCGCAATTGTCCTTATCCTTGGGCGAAGGAGCTTTACTGATACTGTCTACCAATGATCTTTTAGGCGATGTACCTGCGTCTGATATTCTGTGACCTAAATACTCCACTTCTTTAACTGCAATTTTACATTTACTTCTCTGAACCGTTAAACCAGCCTCTTTCAGTGTTGTCAAAACACACCTTAACACTCTCGTGTACACTCTCATCCTCAGCATATACTAGTATATCATCTTGAAATACAGTCACATGATCTACCCATTCAATACTTCCTCCATCACTTTCTGGAAGACAGAGGCAGCTGAAGCCAGACCAAAAGGCATTCGGAGAAATTGTATGTTCCCTCAGGAGTAATAAATGCTGTGAGATGTTGACACTGTTTAGAGAGTGGCACCTGATGGTGCGCTGCCGACAAATCAATTACAGAGAACCACTTGGGTTCCCCCAATGTGGCTAAAGTCTCAGCTATTATGGGTAGAGGATGTCTCTCTACTAAAATGTTTTGGTTCAAGTTCCTGAAGTCCACACAAATCCTTAATTTCCCATTGCTTTTACTAACTAACACAACTGGCGATAACCATTCAGTACCACCAACAGGTTCAATCACTCCCTTCTTCATAAGATCTGCCAACTCTTCACATAACTGTTCTCTCATATTTAAGGGCACATGTCTAACTTTATGAACAGCCGGTTGAGGATTTCTTTTGAGCCTGATATCGTGTTCAAAATGTCTGATCTTGCCTAAACTCTCTGTGAATACTTCATGAAATACTTTAGACCATTTGTCCTCCATTTCAGCTATAGTTACCAGCTCTGATGCACTATCTTGTACTCTTACACTAAGTTTCCTTTGTTCCTCCCAGCCAAGTAACGAAGCACCCTTCTTCGATACCCGAATGTTGGCTGCACACTTTCTGCCCTTGTACAGAACTTGTGCTTGAAAATGTCCTAAAATGTCAATCAGTGATTCACCATAGCCACAGGGCTGCACATTTGCCAATTCAAGTGATCTTGGGCCTTGCCTCAACACTTTCTTTAAGGTCTCCTCCGATATGATGGTCCACGGTGAAGCCGTGTCAACTTTCATCACCATTTTTCAGTCATCTACTTCAAATTCATCCAGGGGCCCACCTTTCTCACCAGAGACTGCAGAAATTTGGAAGATGTGCCTGGCAGCTACTTCTTGAGTAGGAGTCACCGTTGACGTATTCAAAGTCATTCTGCTTGCTTCGCCACTGGATTCTCTTGACTCCACCATGTTGATTGATGAGTCTCTGCAAACGTTCGCAAAATGTCCTCTGTGCTTGCACTTAAAACATTCAGCAAATCTAGCTGGGCAAGTGGGATAATTTGGACCATATTTAGGACTGCCACATTTAGTGCACCTTGTGTTCCATCCATCTCTTTTATTACCACCATAACTAGGCTTCCTTCTCTGCCCAACTGCACATACAGTCTGTGATGCCTGTTTGTCTGTCTTCATTTCTTTAATGTACTTGGTGGTCTGTTCAATGCTTCTGGCTAGTTCAACAGCTTGATACAGAGTAACATCCTTCGCTAGCAGTTTTTCTTGTATTTTCAAATTGTTGGTGCACCTCACCAGTTGGTCCCTGATTAGCGAATCTGATACTGTTTCGAAGTCACATGTGTGGCTCAGCGTTCTTAAAGAGGCTATATAAGACTCAACTGACTCTGAAGATTCTTGCACTCGCTGAAAAAACGTATGTCGTTCAAATGTTATGTTCTTCATGGGTTCAAAGTGCTCTTCAATTATTTTTTATGCTATGGCATATTCATCAGCATCACCAGCTTCTTCACCCTGGCTTCTCGACAAACCGTCAAAAATACTGCGCCCTTTAGGCCCCAAATTGTGTAACAACAACGCCTTCTTCCTAGCCAAGCCGAATCTGTCTCCTCCAATAGCCACCAGGTAACTTTCAAAAATGCCCTTGCATCTGTCCCACCTTATCACAGGGCAACCTGGTTCAGCTAGAAAAGGTGCTGGGGGAGATATTGCTGCAGCCATGGCCAAACTTACAAATCACCCACACTGCCTTAGATCCTTTTTACAGTGTTCAGAGAAGTGTTATGATCCACCAAGCAAAGACTGTAAAGTCTGAGCTATTTCAAGTGTTGAAAGAATTGAGACAAGAGTGGCACTTTGATACACAGTATTACCAGTGTGTGATTATTCACATTGTTGAAGAAGATGAGGGCAAGTGTCCTTTTTGACTCATTAACTAACCGCTGAGGTTGTAGTCTCTATTATGATTATTGCCTCCAGGCAACCAGCGTCATAAAGGCTTTGAGTTGCAGAGACTAGAATGCTGCCAGTCGTCTCTAGGCAGCCAGCGTCATAAACACTTGATTGAGCCGGTGGAATTCTGCTGGGCTGAAGCCACGCCCCTTCTATGACGTGCTACTGCTTGAGGAGTGTTGCCAAGCCGACACCACGCCTCCTCTATGATGAGGCACAGCTGTAGATGCCTCGCAGCAGCGCTTCAATTAGGCCACGCCCCCATTAACACGCAAGCGAAAACAACACCAGTTAATGTGTGTCGGCAACTCCTCGGGAGGCTAAACGCTTGTCATTGGGATCCCGCTCCCCCTTTCACACCTCCTGACCTGACCTCTTCCTGCACCTGCTGTCGCTGACTCGGATCGCGGTGGGGAGGCAGGTCCACTTCCGTAGGAAAGCCAAACGTTGCAGAGCAGAAACTCACAGGAATGTAGTATCCTCGTCGCCACTGTTAGATCAGAGCCAAGGCTGGGAAGGGCTTATATCTTTTATTTAAGAATAAGCTAACACGACAGCAGGCACAACCTCTGACAGCCAGGCTTAAACTGACCATCAACCCATTCAAGAACCCCCTTCGTACCATTACATTCCCCACTAGAAGCTGCTGACATCAGAGCCACCTAGCTGCATATAAACCATATAGAACAAGTACATTAAAACATTAATCTAACTTGAATAGAAATAATTAATACATGCATTAGTAAACACTAATCACATTGTGAACTACCGATTGCAGTATTGAACAAAAACATTGTGAACTGAATATAAAAAATACCTAATCCTAACAGCCAGACTCAGACATCGGCAAGAAGCAGCAGGAACAAGGCAGGAGTACCCCAAATAAAGGCAGCCACATATGAGAGGAGAAGCTGTCACCAAGAACGGGACCACCGTGTGCTGGGGGGAACAAAAAATGGCACAAGGGGAACAAACATGGGAAGGGAATATGACAATGGCAACCATGTATGCACCGGAAGCAGCCACCAAGGGAGTATGAGGTTAGGGAGGGCAGCTGGTACAGATGCAGCAGCTGTGGAACCCAGAAGCGGACACTGGTGAAGGCCGAAGAGCTCACAGGTCCAGAGAAGGGGTAGGAGCCGAATGTGACATGTGGCACATGCCACAGCGTGCCAGAGCATGCCACCAATCTCTGGACTGGCTGATGTAAAATGTACAGTTTATGGGATTTCAAACACATTCAACAAGTGAAAAATACCCTCTCAATCATTGTGGGATTGTTTTATATTAAAACACTTTCAGCAAATGCATAGTTTAAGCACTTATCATGCCCTAGCATGTCAACAATCTCAGGACTAGCAGATGTCACATGTACTGTTTAAATGACTTAAAAGACAGTAAACAAGTGATATAAAGCCTCACAACCATTGTGAGATGTTATAAATCAAATTATAAAAAAATTACAAATTAATTAAATTCCGAGCTCACAACCTAATGGACTGTAGTCAGAAGTTCTACCATTGCACCAATGCTTTAAACAGCAAGGTTTCTGGTGCTAGTTATTATGACCTAATCAGACAGTAGGGCCTGCAAGTCGCTTTTCAGTGTCAATTCTAATGCGGTATGCCACCTAGATATTTCTTTATATCTGCTTCAAATCTGTTTTTTCATTGCTTCAAAATTACTTCAGGCATCTCACCTCTGAGGCTCTTGTCTTATATTTCATAATTTACAGCAATTTGAATGGTTGAAAGCACTTGGAACTCCAGCATGCCACAGCATGTCACCGTCTCGGGACTAGCTGATGTCAAATGTACTGTTTAAATGACTTCCAAGACATTAAATAAGTGAATATAAAGCCTCACAACCATTGTGAGATGTTGTAAATCAAATATAAAAAAAATGAAATTAATTATATTCGGATATTTCCCTTGAGCTCACAACCTCATGGACTGTAATCAGGAAGTTCTACCATTGCAGCAATGCTTTAGAGGGGAAATGCTAGGTGCTAGTTCTTATGACTTAATCAGAAAGCAGGGCCTGCATATCCCTTTTCAGTGTCAATTCTAATGTGGCATGCCACCTAGATATTTCTTTATATCCGCTTCAAATCCGTTTTTCCATTGCTTCAAAATTACTTCAGGCATCTCACCTCTTAGACTCTTGTCTTATATTTCATAATTTACAGCAATTGAATGGTTGAAAGCACTTGGAACTCCGGCATGCCACAGCATGTGTCACGACTCGCTCCCTTCGCTCCCGTTCCTGCCACTTGGGGGCATGTTTTGGGGTTTATTCCCTACTGGACATTTCCTCCGATCCTAATGCTACAGTGCTGTGATGAATTGGGAGCGCTAAAACCTCATTTTCCAAGTTACTTCCCTTCCGGATCCATTCCAGGTTTTTGGCAGCCAGCATGCTACTTTAATCAAATGACTATGCTTCACAGAATGCCTGGCTCACTGCTTCACCTCCTCCCTTGCAGGACAAGGTTGGGTGGAGGATAGGCAACACCTGTGGCTGCAGGTGCAGCAGGCGGCACCCCTGAGGGGTGTGCTCGTTAAGCAGCTTTAAAAGCCTCCGTTTGCTTCAGTCCAGCGCTGGTCATCGTTGCAGTGTTCCTGTTGTGACTAGTCCCTTGTTCCTAGCTTTTGTGCCTAGTTCCTGTTTCTTGTTCCTCCGCCCTGGATTTCAGATTCATGTACTTAATTGATTTCTGCCTTCTGGATTTCCCTTTCTGTCTTCCTCTGTCTGCAGGCAGCCTTTCTCTGTGCTTTACCCTTTCATGCAGCCCAATTTGCCTGTGTTTTCTGTTTATTTGATGCTGTCCTTTGCTACTGAAGAACTTGATGCATTAGTCTTTCCCTTTTTTTAGATTTAGTTTCCTGCCTTTTCTCCTTGGATGGGTGGGTAAGGTTCCCTTTTGTGATATCATTTTCCCTGCTCCTGATCCTTTCTTCCTATTGGGATCCATGCCATGTTTTCCATTTCACTTCTGCATTTATTTCCCATTTTATTATTTAGGTTTGGGGTGCTGTTGTAACTAGTCCCTGTGTGAATGCCTTTTGTTTTCCTCACTATTTCTTTAATCACAATTCCTACTTGCTCCTTGACTTAGGTCTTAGGTATTTAGTTATCCTCCACCCATTGCTGTTATAGCCTTCTGGGTCCATGTTTGATCTACTGGGTTCGTGGGTTTACTGACATTCAAGTGGTCTTTCCGGTTCTCGTGAGTACTATTTCTAAGTTCCTTATTCAGTATCATCCAGAGTGTCAGCACACAGATCCTGTCCTTGCTTGCTCTCTACGTGGGCTTAGCGCTGTCAGTATCTGTAATAGCATAGTGGGTAAGGAGTTTGCCGACTTTCCTTTCAGTCATAAGGAGGTTCTAAGTGCTTACCCCACATCCCTTTTCATATATAGGTATTTTTGTTTCACTCTATCTGCACTCCTGGGTTTTAGTATATATGAGTCGTTGTTCTTGTGTGCACGTTGTTTGATTCAAGGTTATTCACTGTGCGATTTTGTGCACATTTCCCTTGCCATATTCGCTGCCTTTGTACTCCCCTGATTAATCCTGACAGAATGACCAGCCCAAAATCCCCATTGAATATGGCAAGTTTAAGAAAGAAAGGCAGCAAGGCCTCTAACAGATTTGTACAGAAAGCTTCCCCTACATTTACCTGTGACAATCAAATCACTAGTCCTGACTTAAATGAACTCCTTGTCACGAATGGGCATTTACGTGCAGAGTATTTTTCCCACAGGATGGCACATCTTACATTGCCTGATCCTAGTTCTGTCTTTTATTCTGATCCAGATTCTATGTCAGCACAAGCCTTAGCAGCAGAAAACAACACACTGTTAGACTTATTATACAAGAGTACCTCTGTTGTTGAACCCCATGATTCCAGTTGTGCTTCACCTCAGATTGAACAGTTTCATGGTACAAACATAAAGAATGGAGGAGTTCCTTGCATAACTTCTGTTTTCTACCCTCAGTCTAAAGCAGTAGATGACAATGTACAATCGGTGCACATCCAGATTGCTAGTGCAGGATCCAGCCCTGATGCCACTATGCCTCCCCCTGTGCCTACTGATAGTGATGTACAGTTAATGCAGGGCATGCTAAGAGCTAAGCTTGAGGAGTTAAGACAAGAATTCATTTCTTTACAAGAAGAGAATAAGACCTTGCACTCTTTACTGAATACACCTCAGACTTTATCCATTGATGTTGATGAAGTGAACACTGTTCAGCCCCTGAGTGCAGAGACTTTGGTAAACCATGATATTTGTCAATATGTTAGATCTATTGGGAGTGAAAGTCTTTCTTCTAGCACAGCGCTTAATCTGGGCACAGTTTCTGACAATTGTTCTGCTGTTTGTCAGGGATTGCAGTTAGCTGAAGATTTACAAGCCACTCCTTTACCTAAAATTTCCTGTGTAGCAGTTTTTCATAATTCTGAGCTTGAACACATACATGCTTCTGATTTCCAAACACAATCCACAATGGTGACATACACAGAATCAGTCACTACTGTAGGCTTAGGTTCTGCCCTTTATCTTGCTGCTGAGACTGAAGTAGACGTTCAAGTTGATGTGGAAAACGATACTACCTCTGTGTTCGCTCTTCCTTCTGCCAATTTTGGTCACAACGAACAGTCAGAGACAATACAGATTTTTGATTTTGATGGACCCATTCCACAGTATACTGAACCAAAAACCTGGCAGACGATTCCTGAACTGTTGATTGTTAATCTGCCACTTTCAGAAGCTAAGACAGAGGAATGGACAATTGACGAAATCCTGATTAATAGAGACTTTACTATGGTGATTCCTCTGGTTGATATTGACTTCTACAAAGGAAGAGACTCTGTGCCATCCACTAAGGAGAGGGACTGCAGGGGTACAGCTCAGTCTTTGGCTGCTGGTGCCAAGGAGTCAACTGCCCTAAAGGTGTTTTCCATTCCTGAGCCACAAATGTGTCTGTCTACTTCTGGGACTTCAGTCTGTCCTCCTACAACCATTGACTCTTCTATTATCCAGTCCACAGCTCTGCAGTCATCTTTGACACATGTGTCTTCAATCAATGAACAACTGCCATGTCTGCCATTCACTCAAGAGCCTTCACCATGTACGTGGTCAGTGCCAAAGACCTTGACAAGTTTGTCTTCAGCTAAAGAGATGGCTCCAGCTTGCATGCCTTCAGCCTCAGAATTTCCTCTGGCATGCCTGTCTTCGGCTACAGTGACTCATCGAGCAGATTATCCTTCAGCCATGGAGCCTCCGGTAGTACATTCTAAGTGCATGTCTTCGGTCCCAGAGCCTACTGCTAGTTTGGCTTCAGTTCATGAGAGACCTGTATTCTTCTCAGCCTCGCGGCCAATATCGGAGGTGTACCTGTCCACACTGTCAGATCCTGCTGCATATTCTTCTGCTCCAGAGATTCCTCCTGAATCTCAACCATTTATTACCGATGAAGGACCAGCCTGCCCTTTGTATGCTTCAAGGGGATCAACAGATTGCCTGCCTTTTTCACAAGACAATTCTCCCAACTGCTTGACTGTAGCATCAGAGCCTCCCGAAGATGCAACATCTGAGTCTGAAACTTCTGCCAGCTCTCACTTCAGAAACATAAAGCTGGATCATGACTCGGGAGAGCCTTACATGCGAGGCCATTGGACTTGCCTGGAGTACTACGAGAGGGAGACGGATACCATCCGGCACGGCCCAGTCACCGAACAAGTAGCCGACCAGGATAGCGGGCTGGGTGGTTCGCATCTGGGGTCTGGTTCGGATCAGCCGCTTCACAGCTTATTTGTTGCCGGATCACGCATGAGCCCGAAGGAAGGGACGGGCACGGCCCCCCAGCAGCAGCACCAGTCGGGTGCTAGTAGCCAAAGGAAGGGAATGACTGCTGCAGTTCAAGATGTGCCTGTTATTGCTCCTGCTGCGAGTGTGCCTGATGTACTAAGTACTGCGTCTATCACTCCTATCAGTATGCCAAACGTCCCTGCGGTTGTATCCCACGTGCAACAAGGTGGCTACACGACTGTCACCGGGAGTGCCAGCCTCGAACAACCCATAGGACTTCCAGACCTCCAAGGCATGGAACATATGCAGTCAAACCTTAGTCACTTTCAACCACAAGCCTTTTCCCAGATGGATGACAGAAAAGGATCCGAACCTCTACCTCAGCCACCACCTTCTTTTTCTGAACATAAACATTTCCTGAAACCTGCAGTTTCCTCATCTCCTGCGTGTCCACTCTCGGCAGAAAGGCTAACAGGGCTTCTACCATTGTCCAAGGCATGTTGCACCAGCCTGCCTCCCTCCTCAAAGACTTATAAGTGTCCACTCCCAGTGACTGAGCTTCCTGGACCTTCCAACTCTGCTTCAGGTCCTGCAAGTCTTTCATGCCTTTCTTCGAACCATGAGTCTCTTCCTCACCAGAAGACTGCCTATGACTCTTCTAGACTGCAGCTTGATTTTATTCATTCCAGTCCATCTGCTTTTGCCCAGAGGCCACCATTTCCATCAGTGCCACCTCCAAAGACAAAGCGCTCCTATCATAGAAGGAAGATGTTTTGTGCGGGTGACGGTCGCCTGGAGACGGCCGTGGAAGGGGGTATACTGTCACGACTCGCTCCCTTCGCTCCCGTTCCTGCCACTTGGGGGCATGTTTTGGGGTTTATTCACTACTGGACATTTCCTCCGATCCCAATGCTACAGTGCTGTGATGAATTGGGAGCGCTAAAACCTCATTTTCCAAGTTACTTCCCTTCCAGATCCATTCCAGGTTTTTGGCAGCCAGCATGCTACTTTAATCAAATGACTATGCTTCACAGAATGCCTGGCTCACTGCTTCACCTCCTCCCTTGCAGGACAAGGTTGGGTGGAGGATAGGCAACACCTGTGGCTGCAGGTGCAGCAGGCGGCACACCTGAGGGGTGTGCTCGTTAAGCAGCTTTAAAAGCCTCAGTTTGCTTCAGTCCAGCGCTGGTCATCGTTGCAGTGTTCCTGTTGTGACTAGTCCCTTGTTCCTTGTTCCTAGCTTTTGTGCCTAGTTCCCAGTTCCTGTTTCTTGTTCCTCCGCCCTGGATTTCAGATTCATGTACTTAATTGATTTCTGCCTTCTGGATTTCCCTTTCTGTCTTCCTCTGTCTGCAGGCAGCCTTTCTTTGTGCTTTACCCTTTCATGCAGCCCAATTTGCCTGTGTTTTCTGTTTATTTGATGCTGTCCTTTGCTACTGAAGAACTTGATGCATTAGTCTTTCCCTTTTTTTTAGATTTAGTTTCCTGCCTTTTCTCCTTGGATGGGTGGGTAAGGTTCCCTTTTGTGATATCATTTTCCCTGCTCCTGATCCTTTCTTCCTATTGGGATCCATGCCATGTTTTCCATTTCACTTCTGCATTTATTTCCCATTTTATTATTTAGGTGTGGGGTGCTGTTGTAACTAGTCCCTGTGTGAATGCCTTTTGTTTTCCTCACTATTTCTTTAATCACAATTCCTACTTGCTCCTTGACTTAGGTCTTAGGTATTTAGTTATCCTCCACCCATTGCTGTTATAGCCTTCTGGGTCCATGTTTGATCTACTGGGTTCGTGGGTTTACTGACATTCAAGTGGTCTTTCCGGTTCTCGTGAGTACTATTTCCAAGTTCCTTATTCAGTATCATCCAGAGTGTCAGCACACAGATCCTGTCCTTGCTTGCTCTCTACGTGGGCTTAGCGCTGTCAGTATCTGTAATAGCATAGTGGGTAAGGAGTTTGCCGACTTTCCTTTCAGTCATAAGGAGGTTCTAAGTGCTTACCCCACATCCCTTTTCATATATAGGTATTTTTGTTTCACTCTATCTGCACTCCTGGGTTTTAGTATATATGAGTCGTGGTTCTTGTGTGCACGTTGTTTGATTCAAGGTTATTCACTGTGCGATTTTGTGCACATTTCCCTTGCCATATTCGCTGCCTTTGTACTCCCCTGATTAATCCTGACAGCATGTCACTGCTCTCGGGACTAGCTGATGTCAAATGTACTGTTTAAATGACTTCAAAGACATTAAACAAGTGTATATAAAGCCTCACAACCATTGTGAGATGTCATAAATCAAATTTTAAAAAAAAGAAATTAATTAAATTCCCACAGCTCTCTTGAGCTCACAACCTCATGCACTGCCGTTAGAAGTTCTACCATTGCACCAATGCTTCCAATGGGAAATGTCTGGTGCTAGTTATTATGACCTAATCAGAAAGCAGGGCCTGCAAGACCCTTTTCAGTGTCAATTCTAACGTGGCATGCCACCTAGATATTTCTTTATATCTGCTTATAATCAATTTTTTCATTGCTTCAATATTACTTCAGGCATCTCACCTCTTAGGCTCTTGCATTATATTTCAATATTTCATAACTTGCAGCAATTGAATGGTTGAAAGCACTTGTAACTCCAGCATGCAACAGCATGCCGCCAATTCCGGGACTAGCTGATGTAAAATGTGCTGTTTAAATAAATTGAAAGACATTAAACAAGTGAAGAAATTGCCTGTGTGTCACCGTGTGGCTGCTAGCTGTCTCTCTCCTGTGCATTACACAATATGGCCTGGGTAGAAGTAGAATCCTCTGATAGCAAGTAAAGCAGAGAAGGGCTTTCAAACATTCTGCAGAACCACTCTCTGGGACAGCTGGTGGAGAAAGCAGCATGGGCAGGCCTAGGGCCGTTATCCCATAAACTGGACTTTCTCCTGGGCTGGGTCGCCTTTTCGCAAGGGCTGACTACTGTGAGGCCCAGAGCCTGCAAGTGACAATGGCAGGTGGAACATAAGGCCAGTGGCAAAGCACTGTCCGAATCATGCAAAGGACACACAAAATAGTGGCATGCTAAGGGAAAGGCGTGATGGAAGAGACAAGGTGACATACCCATAGCTCTCAACTCACATGCTTTTGGCGGGTGTCACCTGCCTTGTAAAGGGCTGACTCACCCGCCAAGCCTCCTGCACGGCCATTCTTTCCAATGGGCATCTCACCCACCCAAAAAAAATCTGGTGATTTCACCCGCCTTTGCAAAACAAATGGTTGAGAGCTATGCATACCCCTTAGCCCACAGGAAGACCAAGAGGGCACTGCATGGGATTCCAGCAGCACTGAGAGTTCTCACCTTTCTGTGAGCTTGGCCACTCCTCAGAACCATGCAAAAGACACAATAAGAGTGTTTAGAAATGCAGAGATAGTTCCCTGGTTCACCCCTTTCATCCAGACCTGCTACTCCACCCGAGATCCTTGGATGGGAAGCCCCACTTAAAGCCAAAAGGTACTTGAGCAAGAGACTGCACATGCCTATAAATAAGGAGGTGAGAGTCTAATTGAAGACACAATATCCCAAACTTTCTCTGCCGGATAAAGTAGCAGACACTCTGGAGGTGGACTCATTCATGGTGAAGCACACCAAGGACCAGAAAAGGGCATTGATCGCTCATGGATAGCATGCCAGGACACGCTCCCCGATTCCATAGGTCCATTGGCCAAGATCATTAAAATGGTGGAAGAGACCAAATAGGCCCTGCCTATGGATGTGCATATTCTGGTTAATTGGGCACAAAGAGTGATTTGTTTAACAATGAATACCAACTGTACGATAGCAGCGGAGTGCAGACGATCGATTTTAGCAAAGATCGAACTGAAACTCAGGAAGTTGGCATCCTCTGAGGCCGCTGCAGCAGCTAAAATGCTTTTGTTTGGAGAAGCTTTTGTCAAAGACATGTCCAGATTTGTTAGCACCTTTGCTGCTCTGGACAAAGGTCAGACATCGTTAAAAAGAGTGTTTGTGCCCTGTGGATCCGCCAGGGCGGCAAAAGCAGAGGTGTCTCTGCCAGCCGCTGAGGTGGCCAGAGGCCCTATAGAGGAATCAACTGGTGACAACAGGAAGACAGAAGGCTGAATCCTTCCTTCCCCTCCCGTGGAAGAGGAAGGCATTGGGGCTGGTACTGCTGCAACAGGTGAGAGTACAGTCGTATGCACACAGCGCAGCAGCAAACAATGCGATTCCTGCGATAGGTGGTAGGCTAACGATGCACCTAAGCGCTTGGGAGGAGCTTACCGTGGACTCCTGGGTCGCAGAGACTGTGCAGGGGTGTTGTCTGTAATTTTTAAAGCACACAGACAAACGAAACTGCAGCAACCTTTTGCAATTTCAGAGTGTTAGGCAGAATCACATTCAATACCCTTTGGGAACACTACATGCAATTAAGACTACAAGTGTCAGTACAATTTCACCTTTGGTACAAGTCTGTACTACACAGTTATGTGGTAGCATTGGCTGAGCCTCCAGAGTTATCTCAAGAGTTTAAGCGAGCAGTAGAACAAGTTACACAAAGGGACCAACAAATACAGTGGTTCAAACAAACACTTACTCAAGGTTTCTTGGTAAAAGAATATACATTTATTTACACAGTCAATTAGAAAACATTACACTAGCAAAAGCAACTTAATATCATACACTAATACACCACAATACACAACCAATAGGATACTGAACAAATTCAGCTCCCCTGAAGTGGGAGCAAAATGGCACTTCAGTTACTTTAAAAAGGGGTAAAAAGACAAGGTTACAAGAAATGCAGCCCAAATACATTCATAGGTAGTGTAAAGGGTTTCAGTTAACTACAACCAGCAATTCAATTTGATAGACCTTGGCCAAAGTCAATGGTTCAGAGTCTTTGTATAGGATAGCACAGTTCTTGTAGATAACGGTTAAGTCTTTGCCATGGTTTTTAGAAGAATTCGGCTAGGCAAAAAGTTAGATGAATGTTTAGGGAAGGACCAGCCTTCAAAGAGGGGAAAGTTTCAAAAACATTCTCTGTGGTCGAAAAAAGTTCCGGACCGTGTTTGCACAGTACCTTTAAAGTGAAGAAGAGCTGTAGCTGAGGCAGTTGTTCCTGGCAGTTCGAGCAGACCTTGCTGTTCCTGTGCTTCAGTCGTGGGGAAAGAAGGAGGACGTCGGGAGGTTCCTGCACTGCCCAGGGAAGAGGCACCAAGCTTGGATAAACATCGGTTTAAGGTGTGAGTGCCTTAAAGACTACAAACTGGTATCCTTCCCACTGGCTATCTGGTTTTCCACAGCACTCTTTAGAAAATTCGACCAGGAGGGGACGGTTTTCAGGCGGCTTGTGAGTTGGTTGGTCCCACCAAACTCAAGGGAAGAAGTTAACCTTGAAGGGCTTCTCTGTCGATGGAGTTTCAGGCAATTTGGACCTGCAGCAGAGCTTCACCGGTCATCCAGGAGTTGCAGCAGTCCTCTTCCATCAGCTCATCTTCGGTTCTTTCGTTCCAGTGGTCCTCTCTGCTTTCCAAGTCCCACAGACCTGCTTTGAAACAGTTTTCCCCCATTAATTCCAGGCTGGCTGTCACTCACAAAGCAGGGTGGCTGTCCTTGCCGGACAGCCAGCCAGCCAATCACGCCAGAGTGCATTCAAGTCTCCTAGGGGACTAAGCACAGGGAGTTTCGGGCACCTCCTTCACAACATGTCCACCCCACTTCAGCAGTGAAACCCGCCAAAGGCCAACGAACAAAGGGACCAAAACTGGTTTGCCGTGCAGAGTTAAACACAAGGAGGACCTTTCCTAAAATAAACGGTGAAAAAAGTCGACCGGAGTCTGTTTTTACAGATAGTTCTTGGGCGCCATCTTGAAAAACATGGCTGACCCGATTTTTTGCTACCATTGTTCACGGTTGGTAAAATCATGGTAGTTTGATCTAAACCGCTGCCACCAGCCATTTAAAGTAGGAAAGGGTAACATTTGACTGTTACATGAGTGTTTTGACTCAGGGGATGCTAGGCAACCCCTCTAGCACTCTATAGGAAGATAGTGTGTGCTGGGTCAGTAAATATAAAGAGACTAGTAAAGTCAATTTAACTTTACATGCTCTGGAAGATGGTAGTCAGTCCCAGAGAAAGTGTTTAAACCTTGGGGAATCTGAAAGACACCCCTGTGCCACTGCATTGAAGGTGCTGTGTGACACAAAGAAAAATATGATGCTTATGGAGTTGTTTTAAAACACCATAACCAAAGAACACAAAAATAAAACAGACATCAAAATACACGGAAGAGTGGGAAAAAAGGCTCACACTCTTCCCAGGTAGAAAAATCAAATCCTAGAAATCCAGCAAAGTTGCTGGGGGTCTCAAAAGGTAAGGAAAATTAGCACATTTTGAGAATCCTCCTTTACACAGGAGGAGCAAAGCCTCATGGACAAGGAAGTATGAGAGTTGCTAAAGAAAATGGCGATAAGGCCAACGCAGCAGGTGGCGCAACGCTTCCTAAGCAATGTCTTACTGGTGAAACAGAAGCAAAAGGTCAGGCCGGTGATAAATCTCAGACAATTTAACGCCTTTCTTGAGTACCGACGCTGCAAGATGGAGGGAATCCATCTCTTCAGGGACATTTTGCAGAAAGGGCACTGGCTAACCTGCATAGATTTGAGGGATGCCTTTCTAGCAGTACCCATTTCTGAGATGCACCAGCAATTTTTAGAATTCCTCTGGTGATGGCAAAGGTGGGAGTTTTTGTGTCTCCCTTTTCGGACTAACTTCAGCACTGTAGTGCTTCACAAAGCTACTCAGGAGTGAGACTGATTTTATACATCGAGGATATTTGTCTCATTGCACAGGATCCGATGCGGCTGCCAGAGCAAATGGTCCCAATGACGGGTCTCCTAGAGAAGCTGGGGTTTCTCATCAATTGGGAGAAATCCGAGACCAGGCCACAGCAGAGAATGGAGTTCCTGAGGTTTATCACAGACTCAAAGCTGGGGCACTGTCTCTGCCCCTGTAGAAAATGAACGACCCTTTGAAACATCACAGTATTGACTTTCCATTAAAGACTAAACTTTACTTGACAGTCTCATGTTTGCTCAATCACCTCTTCTGTTCAAAAGTTCTTTTAACTAACTGATCAATTTTCCATCAATCATATGTCATAACAAGTTGCATTTGTCTGTAATTTTACAGTCATTTATCTAAGAAGGAATCTGCTGAACCTCCAAGGAAACCTGACAGCAGGTGCGGACACTAAACAGGCAGACAACACAGGGCTGATCCCTGCTGGATTTGAAGGCGTTTCATTACAGGTTTTGTTCTTCGCTGTACCCTGTTCGAGATGGAGTCATTCATTAGGAAGCTACACCGAGACCGTGAAAGAAAGAGGAATTGGGGATGAGGAATTGTGAGGTGATAGGACCATAATGTCGTGATTCATGGACTAGGACAAGTGTCATGCCTGAGGGCAATCGAGTTTCAAACTGCAAAGACTACATTGACACAGAAAATGTTTTGTTTCTTTGATTTGTGTTTAATGTTTTTTTTCTTTTTAATATTGCTGCTTGAGTTTTAATAAAGAATAGTTTGCATAATACAAGCCTCTGTGTCTTTAATATAATCATGACGTTCCTTAAAGAAAGTATGGACAATATGGACTCTACCACAGTACTAACTGCCTCAATGGAGTTTACCATCAGACAGCATTTCTGGCTAGCCCTTTTTTCTGGCAATGTATTCCATATCGTGTCATGGAGTGCCCCTTACATTTTTCTGTCAACAGAGCGGCCAAGTCTCCCTAAAATCGTGGGAGTCTCTAGCAAAAGGAGACAGACACCTTCACTCTCATATTTGAGCAGGATTTTCTTTCTACATCTGCAAAGATCTTCAGCTGTGCCTCAGACAGACCCTTTGTTTGTGGCAACACTGGATTGAAGTAAACAACACACTGCACTGCTGAACACAGCACTCAACAGCACATGCTGGTCTGACTGGGGTTAAGCTGTGTCCTATACACCTCGACTGCTGAATTTCCAGCTGATCTCAGTGGCAACTTTGGATAAAGAGGGATAAATGGGATAGATAAAATGATCGTGTGTAATTTCAGCACAGGTGGTGTGAGAGAGGCTACACGGCCCATGTGATGGTCTGACATGCATATTCTGGCACACAAACATGACTGTGGTGTCTGACAGGACATATTCTTGCTTTGCTTCTAAATTTGATTAGAAACCACATCCTGCAGTCTCATATGAAGCACAGTTTAGGGTTCCTAAGCCATACCTTTCATTTTTTAAAGTTACATCAGGAAAGGAGAGGACCTTGCAATTCTCTTATTGATTTCATGTGCAAGTTCATCACTACCAGGTCGGTGTTGCGGACCCCAATCAGCGTCAATGGATAGGCTTCACGGAGGGACTACTTCACCTTAATGTCTACTTTCCTTAAGCCTCAGCCCGAGGAAAATCCAGACACTTCCCAACAGACTGGTCCCGCTGAATGTCGCTGTGGCTCATATGTCTCACACTCTGCCCGACCTCTATTGTCTTTCAAAGGCATACATGAAATGGACAACTGCCCTCAGGGTCACAGCGTTATGGAAGAAATGGCAGCAATTATATGGCTTTTCCCCTAGTCCATGTTGGCAAGAGTGTAACAATATTATTATACTGCAGGCCCATGTGAAATATAGCTTTGTCTTAGGATCTATGTATCATATGTCTGTCCTTCTGTAGGCTGTTGATTTCTTTGAGTCATAGATGTGTGTGATGTGTTGCATTTTGATAAGTCGTTCATTTTGTGAGGCCCATTGCTTCCGAGTCACATTTTACATGTTACTGTGTGGGATCTCAGCAGCGGGTCGAAGAATAGAAGAAAAGCATGACAGGGTTTAGTTAACAACAATATTTCCAGAGACACATGGGCTAGATGGAGCCTGGGGTCCCCTGGTATATTAAACAGGCCTGGCATTTCAGGAGCCACATAAGGAAAGACGGAAGGCCCTTTACCCTGGAATAGCGGTTGCAGAGAGTGGGGGCACCCAAAGCATTGATATGAACAGAAATGTGATATTCACAAATAGAGTGTGAGGTGTTCCTTGGTCTGTTGTGGTGTCGTCATGTCCACCTTTACATTTTTCATCATCCTATCATTATCGTGATGGACCCAAAACCCCTACTGCTAATTTTTCAAGGGTCATTTCTTCGCACACCACTCCCATTAGAGCACTTGATTGCAACTGTCAGATTACATGGTCACTGTCCGTTTCGATGCAGTGGCTGGCAACCCCATGGACTACCTGCTGGGTTATCCAGGTCTTCGGGCATTGACATCCGAGGCAGTGGAAGTTGAGACGAAAGCTCTGGTTAGCATGGTCAGATCGATGACTCCTCTAAAATACATATCACTTTGATTGTCCTGCTGATATTTAAATTAGTTTTCAGCTGTGTGCACATCGTGATTGTCAAGCTGGTGTTTAAATTCATTTTCAGCTGTGTGCACATCTTGATTGTCCTGCTGCTGTTTAAATTCGTTTTCAGCTGTGTGCCCGTCTTGATTGTCCTGCTCCTGTTTACATTTATTTTTAGCTGTGTGCATAACCTGTTTTTCATGAGAATGTGTTAACAATGTTAACAAGCCACCCCTCTGTACTCTGGCTAGTCTACTACCAGTTCCCTCACCCTTCCTCAGTCCCATTGTCCCTCTGTACTGGTATTCCCCTCAGCCATACACCCGCTACCTCCCCTTCCTCTGCGTGTTCACTGTTTTTCTGTGCATTTTACCTCCCCCAGCTCCCATTGTTTTTCTCCCAGTCTGGTTCCCTGTCTCCCCCCTTTACCTTCTGCTCTTGCTGCGCCTCTGCGGCCTCAGCCTGGTAAAGTGTACCTCACTATCTGCAGTTTGCTATGGCGTTATCTATCTCTCCTATCTTCTCAAGCTGCTTCTCTATCTCTTATCCTTCACCCCTTACTAAGTCTGTCAGGAAGTACCTCAAGAAGGACATACTGAGCTCTAACCCAGGCCTTCCAATTGCAGGCACCTACGTCATTGCCTCTGCCAGAGAGACTGTCACAGACATACTCAATGTCTTTCCCTCACCCGTCCTATGGACTCTCCATTTGATTGCTCTTCTCTCTCCTTTCTCTTCTTCGCCCATCAATGGTGGCACCCGCTGGGAGATCTTTCTTGCCCTCTCCACCTCCAGGGTCATCATCAATGTCTACTGCAATGGTACCATCATGGTCCACGGTCCTCAACCCAACCTTCTACTCTTTGATAGGCTCCTCCCCCGCCTTATCAACCTCCCTCCGCCTTTTGCACCAGCTCCTTCAGCTGCCCTGGCTCCCATGCCAGCTGTGCCCACCTTGGCTCCCTTGCCACCTCCTTACCACCCTTCTACCCTCGCCATGGCATTCTTGCCACCACCCCACACATTGACAACCCTGTCTGCCTTCTCCTCTTGGGTGAACCAGTCACCCACTAACACTGTATCTGGGGCTCCCTTGCCCCTTCTAGTGCCTCCCGCACTGGTTCCCTCCTCACCCATTATGGTCCCGGCTCCCTTCCCGGCTTGGCTCCTCTACCCCTTTCTACCTCTGTCCCTCAGGCACTATCGTCACTTAGGGGTGCCCACTGTCCCCTGATCCCCCGTAAGTCTTTCACTGATTGCAATCTGCTCCATATTGCCATGGTAGGCACTTGCTCAGCTGTCAAACACTCCTCTGACATCTGCAACCTCCTTGAACTCCTGGATTGTGATGTTCTTGCCATCACTGAAACCTGGTTCAAGGATTGCTCTGTCACAAGTTTTGACACACTTCTCCCAGAATACTACACAATACTCTCTCTTCCTAGACCAAACAGACCAGGTGGGCGGTAGCATTGCCCTGAGTGTATCCCTGTGTCTGTCATTCCCACTCAGACCTACTCATCCTTTGAGTGCCTGATCTGTAGGCTTTCCCTCTCTCCAAGCTCTTCACTGCTGCTGTCCACCTTCTATCGGCCACCTGGTCAGCCCTCCCTCTTCCTTTCGTATTGGGCTGACCTGGCCTACTCTCTCCTTTCCTCCTCTTCTCATCTCCTCCTACTGGGTGATCCCAAAATCCATCACGACTCACGTGATTCCTTAAGACCTTTATGCAACCTTTGTGGCTCTCTGTTTCTTTCCATCTTACCATGTGGCCCAACGCACAGCGCTGGCCACACCTTGGATGCTCTCTTCTCAACTGACATTCCGCTATCTATCCTTCTTACTACTTCTCTCTCCTGGAGTGATCAGTTTCTCCTCTCTATTCACTTGAAGCTCTCTTCTCCCCTTACAAATGTAAGCCCGGCACTGCCTCCTGTCTATTAGGTCATCTGACCCATGAAAAGAGTCTCAGTAGCTGCTTTTGCCTCCACCTATTATGCTCCTTTCGCTCCTGCGACTGACCCCCAACCTGCCACAGCCCTCTCAAACTTAAACCTGTCTGTTTCCAATAATCTTTATAGTCTTGCCTCTGTCATGAGGGTACGACTGAAGCCTACCAAAAAGTACAAATCTTGGTATGACTCCAAATCAGCTTCCCTTAAACACAAGTGCAGGGCAGCCAAATGGAAATGGGATTCCTCTGGCGCACCCTCTGACAAACTGGTCTGCCGCCTCCTCCAAAGGCAGTATAGATTCTGCATCTGCTCCCAGAAAAGAGTCTTTATACAAGCCCGCATATCTGCCGTATGCAATAACACGGACACACTTTTCAAAGTCTGCAAGGAATTAGCCAACCCTACCGCAGCCTCCTCCACCATTGCACCCACCCAGGCATTTTGCTCGGCCCTGGCTGCACACTCACCTCAAATACAGTGGATATCATATCCTCTCTCTCTTCCTCACCACCTCATGTAGCAATATCTCTTGTACCACCCTTGGCCACCTCCACCCGTCCCATTCTTCTCCCTTCTGTCTTCCCTGTCACACCTGAGGAGGTTACTAGACAAGTCCGGTCTATGAAAGCCTCCTCCAAACAGGTGGACCCCTGTCCCTCCAAAATCATCAAGGACAACATTGACTCTCTCACACCAGCCTTGGCTGACCTCTGCAACATCTCCTTTGCCACTGGAGTTTTCCCCACCACTGCTCTTAAGCACTCCCTTGTGCACCCTCCCCTGGAAAACTATCGCCCGATCTCTATCACTCCTTTCCTGGGCAAACTCCTGGAGAAGTTTGCTATTTCCCAGCTTAACCTCCGCACTGAATCTGTTGTCTCCTTCCAAAACCACCAGCCTGGTTTTAGACCATCCAAAGGCATGGAAACTGCTCTTCTGAACACCCGTGAAGATATGCTCTCAAATCTTGCTTCTAACTCTCCCTCTGTCCTCATTCTACTTGACTTCTCCTCTGCCTTCGATACGGTGAACCACAACACACTAATCGCACGTCTCTGTGATACCCTGTTCATTACCGATCAGGCCCTGGCATGGCTAACCTCCTTTCACTCCGACAGCTCATCCCAGGTGGAACTGGGGTCTTTCCTCTCCCCTATCACTCCCTCTACCTGTGTTTTTTTCCCCAGGGATCTGACCTACCCCCATGGATTTTCAATGGCTACATGGCCCTCCTGCCCCGTATGATAGCTACCTTCACCTCCAACGTTCAGTGTTACACGGATGACACACAGCTCTCCTTCAAGCTACCCTCGGCCTCTTCCTCTTCCTCACTAATACCTGACTGTCTGGCCGCAATTCATTTGTGGTGTGCTGTAAACGACCTCTGAACAGCATCCACAGCAGAATCACTCACCTGCCACAGCAATGAGGGTTTCATGGCCATTTCAGCACCAGAGGCTTAGGCTTCCTCAGAGGTGTACTTACAGACAAGGTAATAGGATGGTCTGTAGCACCAGTGGATTCTCATGGGCTACCACACCACGTCCTCCACCACTGCATCCAGTGCCTCATCACCTGCACAAATAGGCCACACACATAGGTATTGCAATGTTGTCAGCCAACACATGAACCTGCCATGTCACACATGACACAAAGTCAGGCATGCACGCAGTGTCAATGAAAGGGAAGGGGAGCCTGAAAGCAGACATGGATGCGTGTCAAATGGCAAAATAACACATATACTGCAGAGCACCTGCATCACACACAAGCATGTGACTGGCATAGTCCTTCCACAAACATGACTGATGCCAATACACAGATGGCACGTAGCATAGACATGACAGAATTGTCAACCAGCCTCAGACGGAAGTTGAATACTACTGACCATAGGCCATGTACAATGCATGTCAGATGACATTTCATGGAATTTACTATTAGAAAACACACATGTGTCACAGGGTGCAACAATGCCATGGTTTTGTAATACAGTGAAGGCAGGCATACAGATTCAATAATGCTAGGTCACATTGACATCACGCAAGTGAATAGGCATATTGAAGGGGATAGCAGGATTTAGAAGTGTGTGGGTACAGTGCAGTACATGGGTACGGCTTCAACTATGAATAAAAACACAGATCCAGTAATGTCAATGTCGTGGCCTGATGGCAGTGTAGGGGTAAGTGCCGTCATCATGTGTAAAGTGTTGGTAGTGGGTTGTAAGGATACAGTAAACCCCACCCCTAAGGGCGGGGGGTGGCTGGGAGGCAGTGCATGGGTTAAAATGGTTGCTCAGAGGACCGTGTCGTAGCAGAAAGTGTGGGCAGGTGGCAAGTGCATTCTCTCAGTCATCTGGGACTACAGCAGGGGAGGGGAGGAGAGAAAGCACAACACATGAGGAAGCATCAGAAGTGCCTGCAGACCTGGAGAAGCTACACCTCCAGTTACATAGAGGCAGGGAGGCTGTACCAGAGGGAGGCCCCAGTTCAACACAGATTTGAAACACAAACTAATTTCCATGAGGAGTAACTGACCCTGAGGGAGTAAGAAAGGGATGATCAAAGACCATGAGAATGAAGTAAATACTGGAAGTGGAGTTGAAGGAATTGCTGGCCCAGGACCCATAGGGACTTGCTAAGAATGCACAGGGTTCAGGAATGAACATTCATAGCCACTGTGAGCCTGTGCCATCATCACAGTCCTAGGGGGATACCTTGCACCAAGCCTAAATAACTTTTCACACAGTCCAGGACTGGCAGAGTTGCAGAGGGAAGAGTGTAGAATCACAGAAATCCTGGTAAAGCCTGTTGCAGTAGTCCACCATATGAATTAACAGTCCTCTGGAGACAGTGAGCTTCTGGGGGATGGAGAGGAAAGGAAGAATGCCTCTGAGAAGGAGCAACTTGCAGGGTGACCTCACAGAGACGTCAGTCATGTGACGATAGAAGGCGACTGTTGAGTGGAAGATCATCACAGGCTATGCGCGACCACAGGTTGGAGCAAGAATAGGGCCAAGAGAGGCTGGACAGAGAGTGTCATGGAAGGAGGGAGCAGGTGTGATGATGAGGATTGCCTCGGTGTGCAGCACATGGTTTATATGCAGTCTGCATGACAACAAGCACGTATCAGTCTAAAATCACATGGGTCACACATGGCAGTCATGACAATGTAGCCTGAACTGGCAGACAATCATAACACATCACCCAAGCAACATAAACATGGCCTGTACACACATGCATCACCACTCACCGGACATTCCCACATACATTGGCAGGTCGCCCACGCCTTGGATCTGCTCTACTGCAATGAAATCACTAGCGATCTCCTCATGTCCATTGAGTTCATCGTCCGCTGATGGTGACCCACTGCCATTCACCAGAGTAGAGTTGAACTTTGTAGCCAGCTTGTCTTTTGCTCGGTGTCGGAAGTCATTCCAATGCTTCACAATATCATCAGCTGTCCACCTCTCATAGTCCAAGGCGCTAATACGGTCCGCAAAGCACTGCCAGTGGGTAATGCGCTGAGCAGGTGTATGTTTGCTCCCTGCCTGCACCAGCATGTCACGGCCGTGTTCCAACACGTAGTCCACGAGCATGTCCAGTTCCTCAGCACAGAAACTGCTCTTTCTCGACGTGTGGGACTCCTGTGCCGTGTCTGGGGTCTTAGCCTGTACCGCTGGAGCATGCTTCTGCTTCTTGTGAGGTGGTGCAGACCCTGAGTGGCTTGTACCGCTCTGGTCAGTAGGGGTTGGAGTACAGGTGTACTGGCCTATGGAATCAGCCACCAATGTAACTACAGAAGGTCAGCTTGCAGGTATTAGTAGCTGAGTGCTGTTGCCAGGACTCTGCGCCACACGTGTCTTGGCCTTAGTGACAAGGGACTTGGCCCCTGAGTCACACTTGGCCGGGACCAATCCAGTCCTGGCTGGGTGACCCTGAGCCAGGGCGCTGGTTGCTACAGATGCCCCTGCAGCTTCCAGACCCTGGCCGGTGTGAACAGCAGATGACACTGCTGCTCCAGATCCCTGGTTGCCGGTGCCTGGAACTTGCACCACACGTGTCTTGGCCTTCGGGACATGGAAATCGGCCATAGAGTCACCCTGTCCCTGTGCCGGGACTGCTACCGTCTGGGCTGGCTGACCCTGAGCCTGGGTAGTGGTAGCCTTGGCTGCTCTGGACAGCAGATGGCACTGCTTCTCCGGGACCACAGGTGCTGGGTATGTCAGCAGCTGCTGCATCTCCCTGCCCCGGTTGGGTGTGGGGCATAGTTCTCCCTGCATGGCCCTGGACACATTGCCCCCCTGGGCCACCTTGGCCACCCTGGCCAGGTCACCCACCTTGGCCAGCTTGGCCACCCTGGCCATGTCGCCCACCTTCGCCACCTCTGGCAAGTCGGTTACCTTTGCCTCCCTTCCCACTTGTTGCCCTCCCTGTCATGGCACTGATGGACTAGCGCAATGGGAGGTGCAGCCAACAATTGTCCTGGGCAATTGGAGTGAGGGGGCAGGGTACGTGATGGAAAACGTACCATTATGCTCCAGAAAGGCTCAATGTGACCCCTGGTGAAAAAATAACAGGTCGCGCAACGCTCAGGCACCCGAAAAACAAAAATCAATGTGTACGCAACCCCTCGGTAGCCCACGTGTGAGTAAAAAACATCCTGCAGTACACTGTGTCACCCAGCAACACAAAAAATGCGTACGCGTGGTACACTTAGGCTACTATGACCTCGAAAATGGGGTATGTGACACAAAGGGGCAACCACAGTTGGAAAAATGCATCTGTCACCGTCTGTCTCATAGAATGAAAAAAATCACACGTGTGTGTGCACGTAGGCAACCCCCCTCCCAAAACAAGAAGTATGCACTGCCACAGTAATGAACTATTCACGTGTGAACCCAAAAATATATGAAGTTCACACGTCCATCCCCACGAAAAGCCCATACAGTGCACTGTTGTCCTATGCAGACCTTTAACCCGATACTGAACGGCAATGCCCAACGTCCAGCGAGTGTCACGTAACTTATGCGCTTAGGGCCTTTCCTCTGATTACATGCTAACGCACTGTTTCCGCACGTGCAGATCCACTCTGTTTCCAGCCAGCCACGCAAAAGAACACAGAAAACCCACGCTCCTGCCTACAAGGCCATTTACCTGCCTCCAACTGCCCGAGCTGCCTCCTACGAGCCATCTGCTACTGCCAGCCCACTCTGTGTGCCTTCTGCCCACATGCCCTGCATTTTGGTGCCTGCTCTTCAGCCATTGCCAGTGATCCTGTTGTTGTGACCACCTCTGCTGATCCTGAAGACTTCTGACTGCCATAACACTGCTCCACAGCTCAGCCCCAGGACCACCTTTCCCACCCATACCTGCCTTAGGTGTTGCCATGTCTGACACCACACCATCTGAGGCAAATGGCAACCCCCCAGCAAAGAGGCAGAGGGCTGTCAGCTTCTCACCCAGGGAAGTTGGCATCCTGGTGGAGCAAGTCCTGGGGCATCATGATGCCCTCTTCCACGGCCCTTCGCAAGTTGGCAATGAAGGACGGAAGAGGATCTGGGGGGACATTGTGGGTGCCATCAATACGGAGGGGGTGGCACCCGTGACTACCATCATGTCCTCAAGCTCTGGGAAGACTTCAAGTCCAGGACCCACAACAAGGCCCGGTTCCTCATCAAGGCTGGTGATGATCGAGCGAGGTGCCGGGGCCGGTTGACCACCGACGAGATTAAGGTCCTGGAGCGCTTCTGCCCAGCGCTGTACCCCCAGGTCTTGGAGTTGGTGCTCTATCTGGAGGCGACTGGTAAGTGTTCATTTGTTCTTGTCCACCCTAGTGCATGTGAATGTTGATGTGTGGCTGGAGTATGCACCTTGGCCTTATGTCTGGCATGCTTCCTTCCTGTACAGATGTCTGTGTGCATGTCCCTGACAGTGCTGCATGTGAGTCCATTCAAGCGTGTCCCACATCGATGGTGTCTGTGTTGCAATGCGTGAAGCGCACCGGCATGTAATGATGCGCACATATTTGCATACCTGTTTCTGGTCTGGGGCATGCGAGAGGTGTGACACATGGGAGCTTATGTCACCATCATGGACATGCATGTTGTACACGTGCGTGTGTCTGAGTAGTGAATGTGTGACTGCCCAACACTCCGCATGTATGTTACTTGAGTTCTTGATTTGTGATTGCCTCCCACTGCCAATTTGCCCTCGAGTGCACTGTGACAATATAGCTCCATGGCCTGCCTCATGACTGTCAGGTGATGTGTGTGAATGAGATGTATATGTCCCAGGATGTGTGTGATTTGAATGCACAATTATGATCTTGTGTCAGTGCCTTGTCCATGGATGTGAATGTCTGTTGTGAATGACAGACATGTTTGTGAATGTGTGTGAATGGCACTTCCCTGTGTGTATTGGAGGGTGATGATGGTTGTGACCTTTGACAGTGCCACTGATGTACATTTGCATTGTGACAAACACACATACCCACATATGTTCAGTAGCCTGATGATTGTGTTCTATGTTTCCCTATCCACAGCGACGGTGGAAGAAGAGGGTGGAGAAGCCGCTGTGGAGCAGCGCAGCAGGGATATCTCCACCAGGCACAGATGCAGGGCCCAGTCCTCCTCCCAGGTACCGGTATCTTCCGAGAGCGAGGAGACTGGTGCTGCCTCCACGACAACGGCCGCAGCTGTTGAGGGGAGGCCCAAGAGGGTTAAGTTGGTTGTGGGCACTTCGGCAGTGGGAGGGACAGGCGAGCCCACGCAGGGGCAATCCGATGCGGAAGACAGTGGGGAGTCATCCAGGTTGTTGGTGGTGGAGGAGGAGGAGGCCACATCAGCCCAGCACATGGGGCTCAGCAGGGGTGATGAGGTAGGTCTGACTGGTGCAGTCCAGGATCAGGGGCTGGAGGCAGTGCAGGTCACTGTGGAGGGGCCTGTGACTTGTCTTGTCCCCGGAACTGCAACTGCACCAGTATGCACCTGCGGGCATGCCTCATGCCGGATCCATCCGCATGTGTTGGATGTATCCACGCAAATGGATCTTCCACTACCTGCAGATGAAGCAATTCGTGACAGGGTGGAACCGTTGCTAGCCGGTATTGCGAGGCGTACAGCCAGCATTCGTGATGATGTGCAGGCTTCAAATAGGGGGCTTGCACATCATCAAGATGAGGTCTGTCGCCTCATTAATTGGCTAGCTCAGTTCCTGATCACAAATCTGGTATGTGTGCTGGCTACTGCTGCAACCCACCTCCTCCTTTTCCTCCTCTGTGCGTCAGTCGTCCTCCCTGTCCATCTTCCACCCCAGATACCACAAGGGCCCCCTGTGTTCCTGTCCCAACCCCGACAGCCCGTCTGGTGGAGATCACATCCCTGACACAGTCGGGAATCGAAGGAGGATCAGCAGAGGTTGTCACAGCAGCAACAGGAGCTATGGCAATGGAGGAAGTGCAGGCACCTAGCAGAAGGGCACGTGCACGACGGCCCCAGGTGGTGTCATCATCCCGGAGGCTGTGCTTGTGGCGCAGGCACCAGGCATTTTGGCAGCAGCAGGCTCAGGGTAGGATGCAACAGGACTCGGGGCGTTCATCATCAGAGGGGCAGGTATGGGCCATCGGGCAGGAGGCAAACGTGGACCTTACGACAAGGATGTCTTCCGTGTTGGAGTGTTTGGGCCAGCAAATCGGGGTAGAGCGGCAGCGGGCACAGGAGGCGCACCTCACCATGGCCAGGGCGGAGAATTCACTGCGTCGGGCGGAGGTCCTCGAGGAGACTAGCAGGGAGTTCGAGAGGATCATGGAGGAGTCCCTGCAAACCCTCGAGGGGGAAGCCGAGGCACGCCTACTGGAAGTGGACACAGTGTTCGATGATGCCCTGGCGGAGACTATGAGAGAGCATGGTGAGGAGATGGACTAGCCCGCTGCCCTTGTATACAGTTCTTTAGGAGTAGGTTTCATTTGTTTTTTTCTTTTTATTTGGAGTTCCTGGACTTTGCTCTGCAACTTGTATATAGTTATTTTTGTATTTTATTTTTAGGATTTTTCTACATGTTTTGGGACCATGGACCTTGGATCTTTGTAAATATTTGGATTTTAATTTGAACCGTTTTTTAACCATGAAGGAATGGTTTTCACATGATATGTGATTTCATTTGCACATACGTTAATGGACAAGGACCACATATTTGACTCTTTCATTTTTTACACCACATTGATTTTGGTTTTCACTTTCTTTTGGTTTTTGATTTGGTTCATGCATGTTTAATTTGATGTTATTACTGTGTGTGACTTAGATACATATTTTTTTATATAATTTTTTAACATTGAAATCGAACTGGTGTCTGGTTTCAACGGTTTAGTGCATGTTTCACTCCTTCATGACTCATTTGCATGTTCCTGCTGTTCACCAATGCTGTTCATGTGTGTGCACACATGCAAGCATGTGTGATGTTAGGATTTACATGACATGGGGCATGTATTAGGGAGCATGACCAATGGATGGGTGTTGAGGTGCACCAGGGGGGTGCAGCGTGTGGTGGCCTTTCAGTTGGCGTGTGCTGCATGATTGTATGTTGGTCAAATGTGTTCTGGGGTAGGGGGTGGGGACACGAGGTGGGGCTTGCCTGCAGGTTGCCATCACTGGATAGAGGTGGGGACATTAGGCGGGGCCCGCCTGCAGGTTGCCGTCACAGGTGGGGACATGTGGCAGGGCCTGCCTGCAGGTTACCGTCTCTGGTGGGGGTTGGGGAAATGAGGCGGGCCTGCCTGCAGCTTGTCACCACTGGAGGGGGGTGGGGACATGAAGCGGGACCTGCCGGCAGGTTGTCGTCACAGGTGGGGACATGTGGTGGGCCTGCCTGCAGGTTGACATCACTGGTGGGGTGTGGGGACATGAGGCGGGGCCTGCCTGCAGGTTGCCGTCACAGGTGGGTAAATGTGGTGGGCCTGCCTGCAGGTTGCCATCACAGGTGGGGACATGAGGCTGGGCCTGCCTGCGGGGTATGGGCAAAGGTGATGGGGTTGCTATGTGGTGTGGCCTGCCTGCGGGGTATGTTCACAGGGGATGGTGGGTGTGCCATGTGGCGTGGGTTACCTGCGGGGTGTGGTCACGGGTGATGGGGTGGCCATGTGGTGTGGGCTGCCTGCTGGGTATGTTCACGGGTGATGGTGGGGGTCACATGTGGTGTGGGCTGCCTGCGGGGTATGTTCACAGCTGATGGGGGGGCCATGTGGTGTGGGCTGCCTGAGGGGTATGGTCCAGTGGTGGGGTCTGTCTGTCCAGTGAGGAGGTGTCTGCTTCCAGGGGAGTTGTGCATGTATCGCGGTGTATCCACGGGCCTTCCCACGTGATTTGGCTGGTGCGAACGGGGTATGTGATTTTGCTGGGGTGCGGACGGGGTATGCGCAGGCCTTACCACGCGATTTGGCTGGTACGAGCGGGGTACACGATTTTGCTGGGGTGCAGACGGGGTACGCACTGCCCTTCCCATGCGATTCGGCTGGTGTGAGTGGGGTACGCGATTTCACTGGGGTGCGGACGGGGTACGCATGGGCCTTCCCACGCAATTTGGCTGGTGCAAGCAGGGTATGCTCTGATTTTTCACACGACTACGATGGGTGGGGGGCTGTGTGCTGGGCCACGGAGGGCGCCGGGCCTTGATCCGTATTGGGCTTTTCCCTGGCTTTTTCCTGCGCATTGGGGGCGTTACTGGCACTGCTTGGTGTTTATTGCGCCACGGCAACTGATGCCTTGGAAAATCCATGAATACGTGTGCTGTGCAATTGCTGGTTTGCGCCACAGCTGGTGCACATGTGGCGTACGCTACTTCTCGGCGCACAGCACTTTCACTGCTTCTGTGCTGGATTCTATGAATTGGGCCCTAAATCTGAAGATTTAGCAACATTTGTAAATGATGTTTTCATAATCGTGCATATACTCTGATATATAAGTTATAAATATTATCAGTAGGTTATGGTTGTACTGTATTTATCACAGTTCGTACAGTCCAGTGTGAAACGCATGAATTAATGTACAAACACACACACTTTAATATTGCGACCATACTGTTTTGGAAAACATGTACAGAAATACATGTTTGACATTTAAAGCCTTACACAGTAACAGATTTTGGATTGAACTGTTTTTTAAATTTAGTATTAAGCAAAAAAAGCACAAGATGCAAATACTTACGGTAAATTGTTTCTATCCTGCAAACTTTCAGAAACACACGTGCAGTTTTTTTTAAGATGTAACTTAAAATAAAAAAAAGGGACCATCATTGAACCATGTTATAGTTCACATTAGAGATAGAATTTAAACAATTTCATAAATTGCGACGTAGTGGTGTAGTGGTTAACGAGCTAGGCCTGATAGCACGAAGTCTTGAGATCTAATTCGCGTGGAACCTTTCATTTTTATTTTTACAAAAAAAGGATTATAATTGGCGCTTCCCATTTTTATTTTTAAAAAGGAGGATTATAATTTGAAAAACGAAGAGACAGACGCCACATCTGATATTTGCTTTACCATGGCAGGTGAAACCTTTTTTTGGGGAGGCATGTGACACCTGCCAGTGGCACGTGTCACTTTTAATGGTGACATCACTGGCATATGACACATGCCATATTCTGCTCCTACCCCTACTGCCGGCCCCCACGCCAGAGAAACCTATCAACGGTAGCTTAGACCTGCTGCTGCACGTGACCGTATCATTTTTGATTGGACAGCTGCCTTCCCAGGCTGCTCACTGACTAATCACTGCAAGTAGCGTGGTCGCAAGAAACGCCAACATCATTTCCTTGGTAACACTGCTTCTTTATCGAGTCAGAGGTGTATGCCCAAAACTGTCCACAAAACTGTTAGCCTGTTTAAACAACAGATCTTCCAAAGTGACCCCTTCGCCATGAATTGAACTACCATTCCAATGCATTACAGAACCCACCTCAAGTGTGTTTTTGAGATCATTTGGGCATCAGCTCTGTGGTGTTGGTCTTTTAAGATAACGCCTCATGACTTCGTCATGACTCACTGCCAATAAAAGGAGCTGGTTGTGGAATAGACTCGTCAGTTTGGACTCGGGAGTGAAGGGGAGAGGAGGAGCCCGTGCGCTCTGCTGCACAAGAAGTTCTTTCCCCCCAGGCAGCCCGTGACTCCTTCCACTCGGCGGAGCTAGCAGTGAACCCTAGAGGGGTCTTTTGGCGGCCTCTTCCTCCATCTAGTGGTAGTATGTGGCACTCCTCAAAATCTGCTTGCATGAACTTTATTGCTTGCTCTTTGTTCTCGGTGCTTGATTATGAGCACCCGGCACAGCAGAGCTTCTGGAGTTTGCTTTACACCCCCGCAAAGAGCTTGCTACGCTGAGCTGAGCTGTTCTCCGCTTTGAAAATGCCCTTTTCAGGGCATTGCTGTTCTCTGCGCTTAATTTTGGGCACCAGGCACAGCAGAGCTTCTGGAGTCTGCTTTACACTCCTGCAAAGAGCTTGCTGCACAGCGTGTACACACTGCCCTTTTTAGGGCAAACCTGAGCTGTTCTCCACTTTGCAATTGCCCTTTTCAGGGCATCGCTGTTCTCTGTGCTTGATTGTGGGCACCTGGCACAGCAGAGCTTCTGGAGTCTGCTTTACACCCCCAGCAAAGAGCTTTTTGCACACTGTGTACACACTTTCCAACTGCCTTTTTTAGGGCAAACCTGAGCTGTTCTCCGCTTTGCAATTGCCCTTTTCAGGGCATTGCTGTTCTCTGCGCTTGATTTTAGGCACCTGGCACAGCAGAGCTTCTGGAGTCTGTTTTACACTCCTGGAAAGAGCTTTTTGCACACTGTGTACACACTGCCCTTTTTAGGGCAAACCTGAGCTGTTCTCCACTTTGCAATTGCCCTTTTCAGGGCATCACTGTTCTATGTGCTTGATTGTGGCACAGCAGAGCTTCTGGAGTCTGCTTTACACTCCCGCAAAGAGCTTTTTGCACACTGTGTACACACTTTCCAACTGCCCTTTTTAGGGCAAACCTGAGCTGTTCTCTGCTTTGCAATTGCCCTTTTCAGGGTAACCAAGAGCTAACTTCTGACAAACTGTTCTTATAAGAGCAAGTACAAAGAGTGGCGAAAGAGTTCCTGCTTTACCCTCCTCCCTTGGTCTCCCACCTTATGTCCCTCCTCCCTCTGTCCCCCATTTTCTACCCCACTTCTCTCTTGCTTGCTTTCCACTCCTTTCTCTCCCACTTTTATATCCCTTCTCTCCACTCCTCTCTCTTTCCTTAGAGCCCGCATGGCTGCAGAAATGACTGAGCTGCCCCACCTCCAGGACGCTGAAGAAGATATGGACACAGTCTTCTGCAAGAAGAGAGCGTGGAAGACTTCTGCCAATATATCACCAGCTGCATCACCACAAAAGCAGAAGTTGGCTGGACCATCAGCTGTGGACCTGAGCACCAGCAATGGCATGCTGCTCTGGAGCTGTAAGAACCCAGCACGGAATCAGGTGGCGCACAAGCAGATGCCCCTCCCACCCAAGAGCATCTGTAGCCTGCTAGTCTTTGTGAAAAGCCTGAAGACTCAAAAGGACCTGGTCGCCTTGCTCTGTGAGCTGTGCACCACACCAAGCCTCATGCTGACCACATGAAGATATCACTTACCAGAGTGGAGGACTACATGAGCATGATGGACACCCTCACCAAGCAGCGTCTGCAGTACTACATCTTCCCCTTAGAGCGAGTTGAGGTCTCAGAGGCCCGTGATTCGTTGCCTCCTGACAATCACCAACTTTGGAGACATCCCAGAATAGCTTGAGGAACATGGCATCGCAGTGAAGAGTGTCATAAAGCTGACCTCACTGGCAGACATGAGCAGAAAATTCCTTCTGTTTGGTGCTACACTGGCATCAGCTGGCGATGGAAGACCTGCTGACCTTACAACGGTCACACGGCTATGCAGCTGTGCAGTCAGCATGGACGCACTGAAGGGCAGACAAGGACCGATCATCTGCTTCAACTGCCAGGGCATCAGCCGCACATCTATGTTCTGCCACCAGGAGCCACGCAGAGTGTGATGTGGGGAGGACCACACATCACAGCACTGCCCCAGAGATCGAAGTGAGCGGGTAACCTGCGCCAACTCCAGGGGACCTCACCCTGCCAGCTGCCGCAGATGGCAGGCCCTAACCAGCATCAAACAAGACAAGCAGCAGAGGAGAGCCCCAGGACCACTGCAGACACCATGGAACCCAGCATCTACTGCACATACACCCAGAAAAAACTGTCATGCAGAGGAGCAACGGAACCCACCTGCCACACCAAGGCACTGCACATCACCAGGACTCTGAACAGACAATGTACCAAATGGCGGAACAACCCACTTTACCTAAAGACACCACCCAACCCGCCACAAGCTGCCGTCCCAGCGCATGAAGGTGGAGCAGCGAGCTCCATCAACTGGAAGGCCCTCATTTGAAGATTGTAGCTGTTGTTGCAGAGCTGAACAGCAACCCCACCACATTACCCAGAGCAGGTGCTTCAAACATGTCTGCCCCTTTGTGGAAATGTATTCTAATAAAGAGTGACTCATTTTATGAACACACTGATATTTATTTTTTACATATGAAGTTATGCGGTTGCAACCACATGGCAGCTGGGAACCATGGTCTGTCTTTTGCGCTCCCTCATTTGTGCAGGCTTGCCCACCCCAGTCCTCCTCTTCTGATCTCTCCATTTGCCTTATTTGCTGTCCTTGGTGTGATGCACCAATGACATTTGCTTAACTACATTATCCCCTTCTGTATAAAAAAAGACGTGAATCAGTCCATGGCAAAGTCGTTGTACCTTTCAGGTCGTTTCTTGCTCCTGTTAGGTTCTGGAACTGCGTCAATCGCGTCTTCTTGTTGCAACATGTCTTCTTTATCTACTCCTATGCTTTCAGCTGTAGGCTCTTGTGTGATGTTTCCCTCTTCTTCAAGTGGTTGTTCCCATGCCTCTTGTTCACCGCCCTGATCTTCCCTTATCTGTGCTTCTTCGTCCATTGGCTCTTGTGTGTCGCCCTGATTGCTCTTCTCTTTCTTTCTGTCTCTTTCTGTGTCCTTCCTGCACTCTTTCTTGCTGTAGAAAGCCACTCTCTCAGCATTCCATTTATTTCCGTCTGTAGTGTGTACATAGTGTTATTGTGCTCTTTGCACTTTTTTTTTAACTTATTTATTACGCGCCGAAGCTCGCAAGCATCAGGGCGCGAAAAAAACACGAGGACGGAGATTCACAGGACAACATAAATAGAGAGAAGAGAGGGGAAGCAGAAAGAGGGTGAACTGGTGCGGTGGTAGTTGCCTAATTATTTGAAGAGAAAAGTCTTCAATTGCTTCCTGAAGAGTTGGATATTGCTTTCCAGTTTCCACTTGCATTGGTATGCTGAATGAAGGGATTGTTTGCTGGGTATGTTGTCTGTTCCAATGGAAGCTGAACTGGGTGCATGTACTAAATTTGCGTCATCACCTTGTATGGTATGCACTATCCTTAATACAGTGCCGATGGATCCGTTTTATGTTGATTCCTGGGACAGGTTATGACGAACTTGGGAGGACGAATTGGGGTGTAACATCTCGGATAAGGAGTGGGGTGGATGCAGAAGGCTGGATTTAGGAGTAAATTGGACCTGAATTTTCAACTTACCCAACAGAAGGTTTTGGTCGCCTGTATTGGACACCGGTACGGATGCATAGTTTGGGTCTGATGGATAATGACGTGTGCTGGCGCTGTGATAAGGGGTGGGGTACTTTGTTACATATGTTATGGATTTGTCCGAAAGTGTGTGAATTGTGGGAGGGTGTGCTGGACAGAATGGACACAGTTTTATCTATGAGTTATCCTAGTATGCCTTTGCAAGTTCTTTTATTGTCTGGCAGAGAAAGATGCGAGATTGCTAGGCGGTATTCGCATTGGATACACAAAGCATTGGTGGTGGCGACGGCAAAGCAGGTTCTAAAGGTGTGGAAAAGTAGGAAAAAGCCACTGGTGGGGAATTGACTGAAGGATTTTCTGATGTTGTCAGACTTCGAGAGGGTTTTGTTCCGTGGGCAAGGTCGGGAGGACTTTTATTTGGATCTTTTGGTGCCCTTTCACAATCTGTATGGTAAGTATAATGGTTGTGTCACCTCCTGCGTAACCAAGTTCATACAGGTGGCAATGTTTTACCAATCTACTTAACCTATTCTAACATTACATGTCTGCTTCCTGTAAGGGAGGCATGATATCAAAATGATGACAGACACAAGAACTGCAAGTTCAAAACCTTTATTAAAGTTTTCAATGGGGTTGGAAAACTCCTATTTTGCCTTACAACTAAGATGGGAGTATTCTCGACCATCAAATAATAAAGAAAACACAGCCCCAGTCAGTCTATATCAAATCAAAATGGCGTATACTAACCAAAACCTAATGCCTACACTATCTCTCATACAAAAAGTATGTAAAGGAGGAATATGTATGCAAAGGAAAATCAGTGTTATAAAATAAAGGATCAATGTGGCTGAGTCAGCCTTACTCCCCACTTTGGACAGCACAGAGAAAGGCGGCCCCTGTAGACAGAATGACACAATCTGGATCGGGTTCTCAAAACAAAGGCAGTTCAAAACATGGATGGAGGCCCTCCTGGCCTTCCACATTAAAGTTACTTATTCCAGCATTCCAAAAGTTCTTTCACAGTTCTTCAAAAAGTTCACGCAGATCTCCATCTGTTGAGCTCGGACCTCTCAAAGGTTTAACAGTTTACATAGGTCTCCCTCATCCGGGCTTGGACCTCTCAATTAACAAATACCTAATTCAATGCAGATCTCCCTCAGCCTGGTTCGGACATCGTAATCATAATACTTGCAGGGGTTCCCTTCCCCAAGCTTTATTCACATTCGCTAGGCTTTCCCTTCCCCTAACTTATCACACTTCCTCAGTCGGACTCTGACCGTTCACTGATGTCAAAGACTTTCGAATTTGCAAGGCTTTTACTATAGACCTTTGCAGGACCACTTCGACTTTCTCTTCAACTCACACTCTTGTGTTATTTGCCTCAGTGTCTCTTGGTCTTGGTAGTTCAGTACCATAAACACAAATGTTCATACCAATTTTCACTTAAAGAAATCACCTTTTAACTTCCCCTTTTGCCAGGATTAATCTTGACGAATGCGCCTTTCAGAGTTTGTTCACTTTGCTGCTTTATAACAAAATCTTTCACATTTCACGAAGACTTTCGAGTGGGCTACTTCCTTTCGCCAGACCACTCCGCTACTCTATAGCTTTTAGTTTAAAGTTCAATAATGATTAACCTCTCATGCGGGTCTCCCTCAGCCAGGTTCAGACCCTGCTGGATTTGCAAAAATAATTGTCTCTGGACTTCAAGTCTGTAAGAAACTCATGGTGGCATCAGTAAAGACAGACACAAGTGATTACAGTTCAAGGGTGTTTATTAAACTGAATGCAGGGTGGAAAAATACCTAATCTAAACCTAAATCTAAGATGGGGGGAAACGTCGACTCTAAGATGGGGGGAAACGTCGACCATCAATTGAAAATAAGGCAGTCTTAGTGGTCTTGTGAAAAAATAAAAAGGGCCTATACTAAGAAACATATTGGCAAACCTTACAACTAATACAAAAAGAGTGTCGGATGGTTTTCAAGAAAAGAAAGAAGTGTTGACAAATAATATGTCAGGATGCAGTAACCTGGGTCTTGCTTGAGCACGGGGTAAAGTGGGATCTTGGAGCACAGTACACACCCGAGCTTTACCAGCACGAATTGACAGTTCTGTCCCAGTCTATCAGGAGTCTCAGTGGCCAAGTCTTGTTTTCCTTGAAAGTCTCTTGCCTTCGAGGACCTGACATGTTCAAATAACAACAAAAAAAGTTCCTTCAACAAAATTTAAGTTTGCTTCCTTCTTTTGCTTAGGGTGAGGGTTCTTCACCCCTGGTTCCCCCTCTTCCGGGCATTGACCCACGCTCCTCGTGGAGTTGGGTGATAGCTTTTCACCCCCTGGATTGCCCTATTCTGGGCTCTGATCCTAAAACAGTTCTTATCGATATCAAGGCCTTCAGTGGTTGAGTCTCCTGGTTCTGAGGGCCTGATAGGTTTACAAAAAAACAACTAACAAACACAGAGTTCTGTTCTACATATATCTCGGGTGATAGCGTCACCCATGAGTCCCCCTGTCCGTGCGCAGACCCCTCTATACTTTCATCCTCCCTCCACCAGGCTCACTATGGCTTTTCCTTCATTCACAAATCATAATGTCTTTTTAAACTGTTTCAGTGGCCATCCATTGTCCGATTCACCTTTGTCAACACACTGTTTCTTGGGACTTTAGACTTTGCCACTTCCTTGTCAGCATCCCGCTTCCGGGTTCACTCTTGCCAACTTCACATTCACATTTACTTTCAATGTTTACAGGATTCACTTCCCTTGCTCTCTCATGTGATGGGATTCACTTCCCTCTTTCTTTATAGTTCTTAGGTCAAAGGTTTTCGACTGTACAGGGATTTTGCTTGACCTCCTGTGTGACCACATTGACCTATCTTGGTGGCTCTCCTACGGCCTTCTGGTATCTGTAGTTTTGCACTGATGGGGATGGACCAGGGTTTCTCGGAGCAGCACCCACATGGTGCCGGTCCCCTTCTGCAGCTGGACTCCCCTTTACAATCTTATTGTTCTTTGAACTTCTCTCACTTTGCCATTTTGCGACTTTCATTCACCACAGCCCGGTTCTTATTGGTTCTCCTTCGACTCACAGGCTGTGATGAACCGCTTGGCTTTCCTTGTGGCCGGAGTCAAGGCCAGTACCACGGTAGCAGGAGGCCCCCCTCGCTCCCGCTTATCAGCGTTGATACACTGCGTTTACCATTGACATACGCTGCAACACACTTGGGCTATTGTCCTCTGTTTTACGATTCCTTCTGCGGAGGTTTCGCTGGGTTTTGTCAAAAAGGGCATGGTTGTATCGCTCCTTGTCAGCCTTTCGGTATTTGCCGCCTTTCTCCTCCTCTTGAACTGCTTGGTCTGGATAGCTGTCTCGTCATGCAGTCTGCCTTGCTCGTACTGTGCTCTCTTGCTCCACTTTTTATCCCTGTGGGAAAAGGAAAGGGCCGCCAGGTGTATGTGATTCAGGTTAATTGCCTGACTTTGCCTGACCATCGTGTCGGGACATGTCAGATAAACAGCTTTAGGGTTAGTCCAGTGTTTTCTATGGTGTGCATAAGTGTTTAGGTCAGGAAAGGGAAGAGTTGGAGTGTCAGAGTAGCCTACGGAGTAGGATGATGAGATAGGTTATTTATAAAGAACTCAATACCCAGGCGTTTCTAAGCACGGGCCTGGGAATCGAATCTGCGTTGCTCTGTGTCGTCTTGCTTCCAAGGCGAGCACGTTGCTTGAAAGGCGAGCATGTTGCCCCTGAGCTATCCTCCCTATAGGGCAAAGATTTATACGGAATTACAACCTTCGTATCAGGAGGGTTGAGGACCTTAGAAGAGGGAGGTTGATAGAAGTGACCGGGATTGTTCTTGTGAAAGGAACCACGGGATTGTGGGAACAGTAGTGTTTAGTCCAAGTAGACTGGGTGTTCGGAACAGAATGACCAGCGGGACATGAGGAAGAATGGTTGGAAGTATTCAGACAGGGAACCGGAAAGCAGGGATTCTGAGAGAGATAGTTTGTAAATGCAACGGGGTGTGGGATCCTAGGAGATTGGTTATATACGGAGGTGATGATATATTTGAGTAGGAGAGATTCAGTGGATGAAAGGGGGTAGATGTGGTAAAGCCCACAAAGATCTTAGGAATCTCACCCTCCTCTCCTACTTCCCCAGTATGATACCACGTCTCACCTGGGCTATTCTCCCAAGCATAACCCCGGGTTCCCTTACCCAGGTGATCCTCCCTCGCTTGTCCGCCCCCAGGGTTGGGATCTGAAAGCACCAGCCTGTCCCTGGCCACCTGAATAAGGGATTCTCGAGGTCTTACTGGGTGAATACCCTCAGGTTTCTCACAAGTCCCAGAATGCCCAAAGCTTTGCTAGCTCCCCAACATGGAAGACGGTCTTCATCGGATGTTTTCCTGAGATCAGGGTCTTTCCACCGCCCCCTCAAAGGCCTGGGATTTTCTCTCTCACCCAAGGGAGGAGCTCTGGTTTGGGCACTGCCAGGTAACCCCAGCTGCCCCTGGTTTGGCTCCCTGGAGTCAGAGCTCCCTCGCCATACTGCAACCTCTCCTGTACTCACAGGCCTGGTAGTTTGGCAGTCCTCCTTAGTCCAGGCCTTCCAGGGTCTCTCCAGCTGCAGTCCTTCTCTCCTGCCTTCTGTGCTTCTTCCAGTATCCCCAGCTCGCTCAGAGTGTGCCTGTGTGCTCTACCTTTTATACTGACTGGGACCCTTAACAGGTTTCTGGTGGGAATGATTGTAGAGGGAGGCCTGACCTTGCCTGGCCTCATTATTGGTACATTGACATAGAGTTGGTCTAGTTGATGTGTATACCTTCCCTTGGGTAATCTTCATCACTTCTGTTTGACTCTTCTTTATACTAGTACTTAAAGGATAGAATGAATGAAGGGGATTCTGGGAAATGTAGTGTTTAGCAGACTTTGAAAAGAGGCCAGTTGAATAATTGTCAGGGATACGTCCATAAGAAAATTGTGATTATGGGTTTTGTAGTGTCCCTCAGAAGGGGAGGGCATGTTATTGTTAGAAAGAGGGGAATACATGTGTCATTGGGATAAATGGATTTTGGTTTCCTATGAGGCTTTCGCCTTCTTCTCTTCAAGGGAAAGCACTGGGGTAGGATAGGACTTAGTTTGGAATATCCCATGAAGGCTGGGGGTATGTCAGGTAGGGATGCTCCGGAAAGGGGGCGATGCCATTTCTCACCTCAGATGCCCCACCCCCGCTTCCAGAGGACCCCTCACACAGGTGATCTTCCCGCATTGGTCCACCCCCAGGGTCTGGCTCCAAAGGCGATGGCTGTGCCCTGGCCACCTGAGTAAGAGATCCCCGGGGTCGAAACAGTGAGACACCCTCAGGTTTCTCACATTCCCTAGGTACAAGCCCTAACATTTGGATCTGTGAAGCATACCCAAACACTACACCGCTTTGAAAGTGACACCCTGGAGGTCAATAGCTTTAGGTACATTGTTGTGTAAGAGTCTCCTGCAGGTATTTTTGTGTTCATGGAACAGACCCTTAGACATGCATATCAGATGTGTTCTCCTCCACCCATTTAGAAGTTGTCATGGTTACATCGTCTTCTCATCAACCACGGCATGTGGCTCTGCTGCATCTGATTAGTTTCACTGTCTGTCACTGGTGTCTTAACACAAACTTAAATGGTTTGCCTCACAGCAGTTCCTCCTTTGACTTTGACCTTTCACGCTTTCATTATATGGGTTAACCCAATAGGGGCTGTAGGCAAAACCTTGTTACAGTTGCATCATTTTGTCTCCAGCAATCTTGCTGGCAGGATTTTCCTCCGGTGTAGGGTTAATGGGATCACGAGACATATCACTACAAGGTGATTCTTGGGCTGGCCACTTTTTCTTCTCTTCTTCCTGCGATGGTCTTGTTGGCCCATGATGATTGGCCGCTTGATCCTCCATCAATATGACCCCATAGTGACCAGCCAGATCACCACCATGAGGCATAGCAATAGCATTTGTATCTATGCCATTAAAAGACTGCATTGCTGTGCTTTTTGCCATACATTGTCCATGATCTGATAAAGACAGCTTGGCAAGTTGTTGATCACATCAAGATTCATCCCAAATAGAATGTGTTCTTGGGTATGTTCTTCTCTTAAATATCTCCCCATTCTGGTTAGTTCCTTGAGAGCCACCTCATGCCGTCAGAATCGCAGACGAACGGCTTCCCTAGAGCATGGATAGGATAAAAACCTGGAGGGCCAGATGTAGGGGCATTGCTAGTCGGGGGCAGAGGGGGCTATAGCACCGGGTCTTTTGGTAGTAGCCCCCAATAGAAGGTTGTGGACTACAATCATAAGGCTAGCTAGCCCCGAATCCAGACTGTCCTGACATTAGCATAGCCCTGGATATTTTCCAGACATAGCAACACTCTGCCCGCACCCTTTGCCTAGACCTCAAAAGACATGCTAAACCTGCTCGTATCTGACATCTGGATCAGTCACTGATTCAGGCCTCCATACCACTCTCCCTTCCTTTCTCATAGGCTCTGGGATCTGAACAGAAAAAAACGTGCCCCTTCATCCCTTTGCTTGGACGACTGGTACACAGTTGTGAGGATAGGACTCCTCAAACGCAGAGAAGTGAGGTCTAACCAAGGGCCAGAATGGCAGACAGGATCCTCCAAGAGGGCGGGAGCGGTTGGGACTGGTTCTCCTCTAGTTTTCTTAAATAAAGTTTTACTGTCCCTATACTTTTTTTTATTTATTTTTTTTTAATTTTTTTAACTTTTATTTTTGTTGGCAGAGGCAATTGACATACACATGCAACAGAGCAGCTATGAGGTGACAATCTGAACAATCAACAGAAAGCAACGGCACATATGAACAGTGAACAATAGTTGCATGGAGAATACAGCACTACAGTGCATGTAGTGTCAGGGCACATAGCAACAATAATTACGGTGAATTATTAACCGAGGAGTGGGCGTCCAGACCATTCAGATAACTATTAAAGGCAGTCCAAAAGTTTTTAGACCGGGATCGGGCCGGGAGGGTACTGATGTATTCCTCCTCACAGTTCTGAGACCAAGTCAATAAGTTTAGCCATTTCCGGAAGGTAGGAGGAGCAGAGCTCTTCTAGCTCTGTAGAACACACTTTTTGGCAATTATACAGCACACATTTAAGAGCTTAGCCGCCCCTCTGACCTCCTCGTCCCCCCATACCCCAAACAGTACACCCAGCGGATCGGGCCCAATAGCAGTAGCGCAGATTTCTGACAAAGTTTTCAGGATCTCATCCCAAAATGGGATTAGCCGCGGACAGTCCCAGAACATGTGTAGATGGCCCCCATCCCCTGCACCACAGCGAGGGCAGAGCCGTGGCTCAGAGCGGGCGAACCTGGAGAGCCTGCGCGGGGTGTAATATATCCTGTTCAGTAGTTTGTACTGTATAGTGCGGTATCTAAAATTCAGGGAGACCCTATTAGTGTGAGAGCACATTTCCCCCCATAGTTGGTCCGTGAGTTCTACCTCCAGTTCGGAAGCCCAGTCGTCCCGCGCCCCAGAGAGCTGCGACGTGTCAGTCGTGAGAAGAAGTTTGTACAATGATGATACCACCCCGCGGGCCCCACCCGAGTTGGCGATGTAGGAGATCCCAGGGGAGTCGGGGGGGTTTGTTGGGGAACTCAGGCCATGCGTCACGGAATGCAGCACGGAGTCTGTAGTATTGTAGAAGTTCCATCGGTGATCCCGAGTGGCCCGGTTTCCAAGTCTGTGGTGTTATGAAGAGCCCATCCGGGTAGAAGTCAGTTAGGGCTAGGTATCTCAGAGACCGCCAGTGTCGTGCCATGGCTGTGTCATTCGTGGGTTCCAACCTGGGGAATTGCCAGGCGGGGAGCCACTTGTAGTACGGGTGTTCCTCATTGCCTGCAGTAAATATCCGCTTCCAGGCCAGTAAGGTGGTTCGGACTGTGTCTATGGGAGAGTTTGGCTCATATCGTGGGTGTAAGATTAAGGTCATTATGTTGGTGCCAGAGGCAGCAAGGGTTTCTAGCTTGACATGCGGGTGGGCGGAGCCCAGGTTACCAGTAGGTGGCAAACTGTGCCTGCGCTGTGGCCCAGTACCGCATAAGATCAGGAGCAGTGAACCAGCCTTTCTCGTAAGGAAGAGTCATGGCAATCCATTTATTCCGCACTGCTCCAGAGTGCCACAGGAACTGCGCGCACAGCTTGTGTAGGTCTGGGAAGTACTTCTTGCCGGGCTATATGGGGACATTCGTAAATGTGTACAACAGTTTGGGGAGCAGTATAATTTTAACCAGAGATAATATCCCCGCCAATGACAACGGTCTCCACCAATTCTGCCATGGCCAGGTAATTGTTAGCTAAAAGAGCTTCTTTGGACAGAGACACCTGAATTCCCAGATATTTAATCCCGTCAGGGGACCAGCGGAGCGGGTACTCCGTGGCAGGTTGGTTCGTGGAGCTCGTGAGGGGGAAGAGTTTTGATTTTGTACAATTGATGGTGAAGCCAGAGTATGTACCAATACGGGTAATGTCACGCTTAATAGGGTCAAGGTGGAGGTCTGGGTCTCTAACGAACAGCAGCATGTCGTCTGCATAGAGTGAGATAATTTCGGGGGTACCCTGCAGCCGTATCCCTTTGCGTAAGTGGCGCTCCCTGAAAAAGTCTGCCATAGGCTCTATGGCCGGTGCAAACAGGATCAGGGAGAACGGGCATCCCTGGTGGGTGCCTCTGAAGAGAGGGAACAAGGCAGACGTTTGAGAGTTGACTCAGACCCTGGCGACCGGGGAAGTGTACAGCAGTCTGATGTATGCAATCATTCTAGGCCCAATACCCATGGTCTCTAGGACCAACCACATGTATTTCCAGGACACCATATCAAAGGCCTTCTGGGCATCTAGGGTGACCGCGACTGCACTCACATCTTAATTGATTTGTGCCGTAACGTTAAGAAGCCTCCTGATATTATGTGACGTGGATCTCCCGGGCACGAACCCTGACGGGTCGTCGTGCACCATGTATGACATAACAGGTAGGAAGCGGTTAGCAATCACCTTGGAGAAGATTTTTGTATCCAAGTTCATGAGTGAAAGGGGCCGGTATGATCCACATTCATCGCTAGGCTTACAAGGCTTGAGCAGGACCGTGATAACGGCCTCGCGTAATCTCGGGGGGAGGGATCCCAACCGGAGGGACTCATTCCACACTCCGAGCAACTCGGGGGCTAGTATAGCAACATGCTCCTGATAGAATTCTGCCGTTAGTCCATCGGGGCCCAGTGCCTTTCCCTTTGGGAGACTAGAGATAGCCTCCACTATTTCGTCCAATGTAACGGGGGAGTCTAATTGGTCTCTTGTCGCTGGGGAGACGATAGTGGTGGGAATCTGTTCCAGGAGCTCCCGCATCTGAGAGTCGCTGTGTTCGGGGGGCTGGGAGTATAGCTCAGAGTAGAAGCCTGTGAAGACCTCGAGGATATGCTGATCGGACCACTGTGTCGTCCCCTGACTGTCCTTAACACAGGTAATTTGGGATTGGCCCCACTCCCCCCTCGCCAAGGCGGCCAGCGTTTTGCCAGGTCTGTCACGCTCGCCGTATTTCCGTGCAGCCTGTAGGCGGCTGTGGCACTGGACTTCCCTATTGGCCAGCTCATTGAAGGTCTTGAGCTCCTCACTGATCTGGGAGAGGACACCTGGGTCAACAGAGGACGGGTGAGCTCGCTCCAGGTCCCGTAGTTTAGTTTCAGTGTGGAACAGGGTGGCTCTTATGGATTTGAGGACTCCCGACTCCCTGGAGATGTACGCCCCCCTAATGAAGGCTTTGAAGTCATCCCAGCGGACCCCCAGGGTGGTGGACTGCAGCAAGTTGTGCTCAAAGTAAGACTGAATATCAGCGAGGATGTCCGCCCTGAACACAATGTTCCGCAGAGCGGCCAATTTGAAGCGCCATGTGTTAATGGTGGGAGACGGTATTCCCAGTTCCAGGGATATTGAAATCGGCGAGTGGTCAGACAATGTGCGTGCATGTATGCATGTTTCAACCACCCTGCCCAGCATGGAGCCGGATAGCAGGAACAGGTAGATCCTGGAAGAACTGTCATGCACTGATGAATAGTAAGTGAATTCCTGCGTTTGTGGATGCAATGTCCTCCATGCGTCATGTATGTCGAGTGTCGCACAGTGGGTCAGGAGGCTACGCGCTACAGCTGGCAAGGGTCTGGAGGCTGTGCCAGTCCTATCCAACATGGTATCAAGAATGAAGTTCGTATCCCCCCCCAGGATGATCTGCACCCCCACATACCCCATCAGTATGGATACCACCTGGTCAATAAATTCGGGAGAATCAACATTAGGGCCATTGGTATTTACCAGCAAATAGTCCCTGTTGGCAATGGCGCAATGCAACACAGTATACCTCCCCTCAGTATCTATGTAACTCTTGTGGAGAACAAACTTAAGGGACTTATGGATCAATGTCAGCCTTCCCCTTGAACGAGTGGAATATGAGGTGAAATATCTGTGCGGTCCCGAGGTAGGCGCTATACTCCTAGCCAGCGGGCCCGCGGAGTGTGTCTCCTGCAAAAGCAATATTTTGCAGCCGTGCCTGCCGGCATATGCCATAATCTTGCGACCCTTGGTGTAATTGCTTAGGCCCCCCCTATACTTTTATTTAAAAAAGAAACCATGCTGGAATGGTTTCGTTTTAAACTATAAGTGTAGGAAGAAGTTGAAACTTGTACCTTGAATGCACTGCACTGATAATTCCCTTAAACAGCAGGCACATGTGTTTGAGTTTCTATTGTGAGTGGGAGGGGGTGTGGTGATGGGGTTTGTAGGGTGCTGGGCAGCAGTGGCGTTTCTAGGAAGGGGCCCCTCTGAACTTCTGCACCCCCCTTAACTCCTGACCTAAGGCGAGCAGTGACTGTGTTCTCTGTTTGTGGTTTAATTTGTGATACTATGGCAAATGTCTGCATATCACACGGCAAATGCTCTCCTTTTGTCTCAAAGGTAGCAGTGATCTTGGTATGCATTCTGGCATCGGTATGAACATGAGTAGGAGACACTTCTCAGGTGTTCCTGCCCGGATTCTGCACAGTGACCTCCATAGTGTACAGAGCAGCTTACAGCCACCCACCCCCGCCAGCGGAATGCAGCACACGAAACTTCTAATGATGGGTCATTAGTCACTGAATGGTTTCGTGCCTGCATTCTGATGGGAGGGGAGGTTCAGTGGGTTCTGGGTAGTTGGGGTGCACAAAAGCCTCTCTGCAGGAATGCTTGTGACGTCACACATTACCTTTCATAGGCGGCCCCCCCACTTTTGTCTATGGCCCCCCCTACTTTTGTCTTTGGCCCCCTGTGTGCCCCTCTTAAATTTGATTCCTGGTGGCGCCACTGGGGGGCAGGCCACTAGGGAACATAGTTCCACTACCTCTTTCCGTACACTTCGACCACTGAATGAAGCATGGTCAGCAGGGCTGTGAGAACAAGAAAGAACCTATTAAGAAAATAGCCAGGCAGTGAGCGAACCCCCCCTTAGAACCCGAGGAGCCTGTATACAACAGCACTTGCCAAAGAAGGCAGTCCAGGCAGGCGGCACCACTAACAAGAAGGCCGAGTGTGCTTCCAAGCTGATGGGCTCTTTGGTGGGGTTCTTGGAAAGGGGCTTTGTCTACTACGGCAGAGAAGATGGAAGGGAGCAACTGAGAAACAGAAAGCCCTGCTTTGGACTAGGGTAAGTAGGTTAAATAGAAAATAGGAAAGTAAGGCGTACATGGCCTCGCTGGTCACTCAAGTCTAATCGTGTTTGCTCAATACGTTTTTCGCCTCATTTAAAAACAAATATATGTTATGAGTGTGCGGGGGGAGGCTTGGGAGTGGAGGATGTCAAGGAGTGGGGGTATTGACTATAGGGGCGGTTAAGTGGGACCCCCATTTAAATAAGATCAGGGGAAAAACATGACGAGCAAAAGTGCACACCATTAAACTAAAAACAAAAACAAAAATAGAACCGGTGCTAGAGAATCAGGAGAGGCTGCCAGTGAGTGGGGGGTCAGGAAGAACAGAAGGAAGGCGTGTGGGCTACGCAGTGCCTGCACAGGCCAGTGTTAAATCAGAGCAAGGCTGAGAAGGGCTTATATCTTTTATTTAAGAATAAGCTATCACGACAGCAGGCACAACCTCTGACAGCCAGGCTTAAACTGACCATCAACCGATTCCAGACCCCCTTCGTACCATAACATTCCACAATAGAAGCTGCTGACATCACAGCCACCTAGCTGCATATAAACCATCTAAACAAGTACATTAAAACATTAATCTGACTTGAATAGAAATAATCAATACATGCATTAGTAAACACTTATCACATTGTGAACTACCGATTGCAGTATTGAACAAAAACATTGTGAACTGAATATAAAAAATACCTAATCCTAACACATCTCCCCCATTTGCCTTTATTGAAGCTGAGGTTCATTCTACACAATAGTCTCTGAGCCATGTCAGTCTTTTCCTTGCTCTCCCTCTGCACATACCTGCATTCTCCATACCACTGGTATCTTCACCATTCTCACCTCTTGCCCTCTTGAGCTCTACCTTATGTTCCACAACCCCCTTGTTGTCAACTATCATATCCTCAACCACTTTGTTTTTTATCATACTGTCCTCATCCATGTTGGATTCACACTTAACCAATCTTGAGCCAGACCAACACTCCCCACCTTCTAAAATCACCACATTCCCTCTGACAGCTGCAACTTTTTTTGGACCTATGAATATGCTCTCGACACATTTGGAACCCAAATGTGGATTCTTTATCAGGACCATATCACCCTTCTCCAACTTAGTTTCTCTGGCCTTATTGACATCATCAAATCTTTGCTTGTTTGTGCTTCTTTGATCAACCTCATTATTTCCTGGTGATCTATGTCTACACTCCCTGCCATCTTCAACCAACCTGGACACAGTTTGGTTCCAGGTTGTCTTCCTTTCAAAGACACAAATGAAGATACCTTATTAGTTGAATGAGGTGTAGTGCAGTAGTTCCACATCAATTCCTTTAGTACTTCGGTCCACTCTAGACCAGATGCCAACGCCAATTGTATGCCACCCTTAACAAACCTGCTTGATTTTTCAACTAGCCCATTTGCCCTTGGGTGGTACAATGCTGTACGTACATGTTTGATACTAAACTTTTTGAGAAAATTCAACATCCTCTCTGAACAGAATTGCACCCCGTTGTCTGTTACTATAACCGTGGGGAAACCCTCTCTGTAGAACACATCTTCCAGAAATGATATCAACTCAGATGTGGTAGCTTCACGGAGTGCCTTTCATTCTAACCATTTAGAATGATAGTCCACCATCACAACTAAATATTTGTAGCCCTCACCCAGTTCTTGTATGGGACCAATAAAGTCAATTGCTACTTTCTCCCATGGTTCTCCAGGTACACTCAGAGGAGAGAGTGTTACTTCCCTGACAACCTTACTCTTATCGCTCCTCTCACATTCCTTACAATATCTGACCTTCTTCTCTACTTCACTATCCAACTATCCACACCTGGCCACCAAAATGATTGCCTCAAATACCTCTTGGTTCCTCCCTTACCTAAATGCCCTTGATGAGCCAAATTCACTAATTGTGCTCTAATGCTACTTGCGTGTACTTCTTTATTCCCTCTTCTGAGTATGCACCCATCCTCAGACAAATTTAGTTCCTCCCTCACTTCAAAAAATCTGTTGTAACATCTGTCCACATTGTTTTCGTCTGGCCAACCTTCCCTTGTCCAAACTTTCACTTGGTTCAACTCTTTATCCTCTTTATCCGCTTGCAACCAATATCCCTTGTTTATGGCATTACACCTTATCTCAGAAATACTAAAGTATTGTTCCCTGACTGTTTCTGTGTTCTCACCATTGTCCACAAAAGCTTCTACAGGTAGTCTGGATAACAGTCTGCAACCTCATTTTCCCTACCTGGTATGTAACATACTTTGAAATTGTAGCCTAACAATTCCACCATCCATCTGGAAATCCTCGGTGAGCCTTTGGCCCAATCCACACCACTCATGAGTTGTACCAACGGTTTGTGATCAGTTCTAACTTGAAAAGGCTGACCCCATAAGAAAAACTTGAAGTGTGAAATGGCCCATGACATCGCCAACGCTTCTCTCTCTATTACAGAGTAATTCCTCTCTGCTCCCCTCAACGGCCTTGAGGCGAAAGCTATCAGGTGTTCTGTTTTACCAGAATCATATGGGGATAACATGGCACCTAGACCTAAAATGCTAGCATCAACTGACAACGTGGTTTTTCTACCTGAAACAAATCCACTAAGAGATGGCGCTTGAGCCATTGCTTCCTTTATGGATGTAAATGCCACTTGGCAGTCCTCAGACCACTTGAAATGTACTCCCTTTTTTAACATATCCCTCAATGGGGAAGAAATGGATGCAAAACCATTCACAAATTTATGATACTATTCTGCCAAACCCATGAATGACCGCAATTGTCCTTATCCTTGGGCGAAGGATCTTTACTGATACTGTCTACCAATGATCTTTTAGGTGATGTACCTGCGTCTGATATTCTGTGACCTAAATACGCCACTTCTTTAACTGCAATTTTACATTTACTTCTCTGAACCATTAAAGCAGCCTCTTTCAGTCTTGTCAAAACACACCTTAACACTCTCTCATGTTCACTCTCATCCTCAGCATATACTAGTATATCATCTTGAAATACAGTCACATGATCTACCCATTCAATACTTCCTCCATCACTTTCTGGAAGACAGAGGCAGCTGAAGCCAGACCAAAAGGCATTCAGAGAAATTGTATGTTCCCTCAGGAGTAATAAATGCTGTGAGATGTTGACACTGTTTAGAGAGTGGCACCTGATGGTGCGCTGCTGACAAACCACTTGGGTTCCCCCAATGTGGCTAAAGTCTCAGCTATTATGGGTAGAGGATGTCTCTCTACTAAAATGTTTTGGTTCAAGCTCCTGAAGTCCACACACATCCTTAATTTCCCATTGCTTTTAGTAACTAACACAACTGGCGATAACCATTCAGTACCACCCACAGGTTCAATCACTCCCTTGTTCATAAGATCTGCCAACTCTTCACATAACTATTCTCTCATATTTAAGGGCACATGTCTAACTTTACGAACAGCCGGTTGAGGATTTCTTTTGAGCCTGATATCGTGTTCAAAATGTCTGAGCTTGCCCAAATGCTCGGGGAATACTTCAGGAAATTCTTTAGACCATTTGTCCTCCATTTCAGCTATAGTTACTAGTTCCGATGCACTATCTTGTACTTTTACACCAAGTTTCCTTTGTTCCTCCCAGCCAAGTAACAAAGCACCCTTCCTCGATACCAGAATGTTGGCTGCACACTTTCTGCCCTTGTACAGAACTTGTGCTTGAAAATGTCCTAAAATGTCAATCAGTGATTCCCCATAGCCACAGGGCTGCACATTTGCCAATTCAAGTGATCTTGGGTCTTTCCTCAACACTTTCTTTAAGGTCTCCTCCGATATGATGGTCCATGGTGAAGCCATGCCAACTTTCAGCACCATTTTTCAGTCATCAACTTCAAATTCATCCAGGGGCCCACCTTGCTCACCAGAGACTGCAGAAATTTGGAAGATGTGCCTGGCAGCTACTTCTTGAGTAGGAGTCACCGTTGACGCATTCAAAGTCATTCTGCTTGCTTCACCACTGGATTCTCTTGGCTCCACCATGTTGATTGATGAGTCTCTGCAAACGTTCGCAAAATGTCCTCTGCGCTTGCACTTAAAGCATTCAGCGAATCTAGCTGGGCAAGTGGGGAAATTCAGACCATGTTTAGGACTTCCACATTTAGTGCACCTTGTGTTCCATCCATCTCTTTTACTACCACCATAACTAGGCTTCCTTCTCTGCCCAACTGCACAGACAGTCTGTGATGCCTGTTTGTCTGTCTTCATTTCTTTAATGTACTTGGTGGCAGGGCTGGACTGGGAACTAAAAGAGGCCCTGGAAATAATTACTGGAGACCAAAAGAGGCCCTGGAAATAAAGTTCAAAGTGGCCCTGTATGACACCTTTTCAGCAAGCCCAATGCTTTTCCTATGAGAACATTTGGAAATATCACAGAAAAGAGGCCCAGGGTGCAGAGGCCCACCGGGAAATCTCCAGAGTTCCCTATAGGCCAGTCCACCCCTGCTTGGTGGTCTGTTTAATGCTTCTGGCTAGTTCAACAGCTTGATACAGAGTAACATCCTTCGCTAGTAGTTTTTCTTGTATTTTCAAATTGTTGGTGCACCTCACCAGTTGGTCCCTGATTAGCGAATCTGTTAGTGTTTCGAAGTCACATGTGTGGCTCAGCGTTCTTAAAGAGGCTATATAAGACTCAACTGACTCCGAAGATTCTTGCTCTCGCTGAAAAAACGTATGTCGTTCAAATGTTATGTTCTTCATGGGTTCAAAGTGCTCTTCAATTCTTTTTTATGCTATGGCATATTCATCAGCATCACCAGCTTCTTCACCCTGGCTTCTCGACAAACCATCAAAAATGCTGCGCCCTTTAGGCCCCAAATTATTTATTTATTTATTTATTTATTTATTTATGTAACAACAACGCCTTCTTCCTAGCCAAGCTGAATCTGTCTCCTCCAATAGCCAGCAGGTAATTTTCAAAAATGCCCTTCCATCTGTCCGACCTTATCACAGGGCAACCTGGTTCAGCTAGAAAAGGTGCTGGGGGAGATATTGCTGCAGCCATGGCGAAACTTACAAATGACCCACACTGCCTTAGATCCTTTTTACAGTGTTCAGAGAAGTGTTATGGTCCACCAAGCAAAGATTGTAAAGTCTGAGCTATTTGAAGTGTTGAAAGAATTGAGACAAGAGTGGCACTTTGATACACAGTATTACCAGTGTGTGATTATTCACATTGTTGAAGAAGATGAGGGCAAGTGCCCTTTTTGACTCATTAACTAACGGCTGAGGTTGTAGTCTCTATTACGATTATTGCCTCCAGGCAACCAGTGTCATAAAGGCTTTGAGTTGCAGAGAGTAGAATGCTGCCAGTCGTCTCTAGGCAGCCAGCGTCATAAACACTTGATTGAGCCGGTGGAATTCTGCCGGGCTGAAGCCACGCCCCTTCTATGACGTGCTACTGCTTGTGAAGTGTTGCCAAGCCAACACCACGCCCCCTCTATGACGAGGCACAGCTGTAGATGCCTCGAAGCAGCGCTTCAATTAGGCCACGCCCCCATTAACGCCAAGCGAAAACAACGCCAGTTAATGTGTGTCGGCAACTCTTCGGAAGGCTAAACGCTTGTCATTGGGATCCCGCTCCCCCTTTCACACCTCCTGACCTGACCTCTTCCTGCACCTGCTGTCGCTGACTCGGATCGCGGTGGGGAGGCAGGTCCACTTCCGTAGGAAAGCCAAACGTTGCAGAATAGAAACTCACAGGAACGTAGTATCCTCGTTGCCACTGTTAGATCAGAGCCAAGGCTGAGAAGGGCTTATATCTTTTATTTAAGAATAAGCTAACACGACAGCAGGCACAACCTCTGACAGCCTGGCTTAAACTGACCATCAACCCATTCCAGAACCCCCTTCGTACCATAACATTCCCCACTAGAAGCTGCTGACATCACAGCCACCTAGCTGCATATAAACCATATAGAACAAGTACATTAAAACATTAATCTAACTTGAATAGAAATAATTAATACATGCATTAGTAAACACTTATCACATTGTGAACTACCGATTGCAGTATTGAACAAAAACATTGTGAACTGAATATAAAAAATACCTAATCCTAACAGCCAGACACAGCCATCGGCAAGAAGCAGCAGGAACAAGGCAGGAGTACCCCAAATAAAGGCAGCCACATATGAGAGGAGAAGCTGCCACCAAGAACGGGACCACTGTGTGCTGTGAGGAACAAAAAAGGGCACAAGGGGAACAAACATGGGAAGGGAATATGACAATGGCAACCATGTATGCACCGGAAGCAGCCACCAAGGGAGTATGAGGTTAGGGAGGGCAGCTGGTACAGATGCAGCAGCTGTGGAACCCAGAAGCGGACGCTGGTGAAGGCCGAGGAGCTCACAGGTCCAGAGAAGGGGTAGGAGCCGAATGTGACATGTGGCACATGCCACAGCGTGCCAGAGCATGCCACCAATCTCTGGACTGGCTCATGTAAAATGTACAGTTTATGGGATTTCAAACACATTCAACAAGTGAAAAATACCCTCTCAATCATTGTGGGATTGTTTTATATTAAAACACTTTCACCAAATGCATAGTTTAAGCACTTATCATGCCCCAGCATGTCAAAAATCTCGGGACTAGCTGTTGTCACATGTACTGTTTAAATGACTTAAAAGACAGTGAACAAGTGAATGTAAAGCCTCACAACCATTGTGAGATGTTATAAATCAAATTTAAAAAAAAAATAACAAATTAATCAAATTCTGAGCTCACAACCTAATGGACTGTAGTCAGAAGTTCTACCATTGCACCAATGCTTTAAACAGGAAGGTTTCTGGTGCTAGTTATTATGACCTAATCAGACAGTAGGGTCTGCAAGTCGCTTTTCAGTGTCAATTCTAATGTGGTATGCCACCTAAATATTTCTTTATATCTGCTTCAAATCTGTTTTTTCATTGCTTCAAAATTACTTCAGGCATCTCAGGGTCTTGTCTTATATTTCATAATTTAGAGCAATTTGAATGGTTGAAAGCACTTGGAACTCCAGCATGCCACAGCATGTCACCGTCTCGGGACTAGCTGATGTCAAATGTACTGTTTAAATGACTTCAAAGACATTAAACAAGTGATTATAAAGCCTCACAACCATTGTGAGATGTTGTAAATCAAATATTAAAAAAATGAAATTAATTAAATTCGGATAGTTCCCTTGAGCTCACAACCTCATGGACTGTAATCAGGAAGTTCTACCATTGCACCAATGTTTAGAGGGGAAATGATAGGTGCTAGTTCTTATGACTTAATCAGAAAACAGGGCTTGCATGTCCCTTTTCAGTGTCAATTCTAATGTGGCATGCCACCTAGATATTTCTTTATATCCGCTTCAAATCCGTTTTTTCATTGCTTCAGAATTACTTCAGGCATCTCACCTCTTAGACTCTTGTCTTATATTTCATAACTTACAGCAATTGAATGGTTGAAAGCACTTGGAACTCCAGCATGCCACAGCATGTCACCGTCTCGGGACTAGCTGATGTCAAATGTACTGTTTAAATGACTTTAAAGACATTAAACAAGTGAATAAAAAGCCTCACAACCATTTGTGAGATCAAATTTAAAAAAAAGAAATTAATTAAATTCCAACAGCTCTCTTGAGCTCACAACCTCATGCATTGCAGTTAGAAGTTCTACCATTGCACCAATGCTTCCAATGGGAAATTTCTGGTGCTAGTTCTCATGACCTAATCAGAAAGCAGGGCCTGCAAGACCCTTTTCAGTGTCAATTCTAACGTGGCATGCCACCTAGATATTTCTTTATAAATGCTTCAAATCAGTTTTTTCATTGCTTCAAAATTACTTCAGGCATCTCACCTCTTAGGCTCTTGCATTATATTTCATAACTTACAGCAATTGAATGGTTGAAAGCACTTGGCACTCCAGCATGCCACAGCAGGCCACCAATCTCGCGACTAGCTGATGTAAAATGTGCTGTTTAAATAAATTCAAAGACATTAAACAAGTGAAGAAATAGCCTGTGTGTCACCTTGTGGCTGCTAGCTTTCTCTCTCCTGTGCATTACACAATATGGCCTGGGCAGAAGTAGAATCCTCTGATAGCAAGTAAAGCAGAGAAGGGCTTTCAAACATTCTGCAGGACCCCTCTCTGGGACAGCAGGTGGAGAAAGCAGCATGGGCAGGTCGAGGGCTGTTATCCCATAAACTAGACTTTCTCCTGGGCTGGGTCGCCTTTTCGCAAGGGCTGACAACTCTGAGGCCCAGAGCCTGCAAGAGACAATGGCAGGTGGAACATAAGGCCAGTGGCAAACCACTGTCCGAATCATGCAAAGGACACAAAATAGTGGCATGCTAAGGGAAAGGCGTGGTGGAAGGGACAAGGTGACATACCCATAGCTCTCAACCTACACGCTTTTGGCTGGTGTCACCCGCCTTGTAAAGGGCTGACTCACCCGCCAAGCCTCCTGCACGCCCATTCTTTCCAATGGGCATCTCACCCACAAAAAAAAAAAAATCAGGTGATTTCACCCGCCTTTGCAAAACAAATTGTTGAGAGCTATGCATACCCCTTAGCCCACAGGAAGACCAAGAGGGCAATGAATGGGATTCCAGCAGCACTGAGAGTTCTCACCTTTCTGTGAGCTTGGCCACTCCTCAGGAAGGAGAACCATACAAAAGAAACAATAAGAGTGTTTAGAAATGCAGAGATAGTTCCCTGGTCGACCCCTTTCATCCAGACCTGCTACTCCACCTGTGATCCTTGGATGGGAAGCCCCACTTAAGGCCAAAATGTACTTGAGCAAGCGACTGTGCACGCCTATAAATAAGGAGGTGAGAGTCTAATTGAAGGCACAATACCCCAAACCTTCTCTGCCGGATAAAGTAGCAGACACTCTGGAGGTGGACTCATTCAGGGTGAAGCACAACAAGGACCAGAAAAGGGCATTGATCGCTCATGGATAGCATGCCAGGACACGCTCGCCGATTCCATAGGTCCATTGGCCAAGATCATTAAAATGGTAGAAGAGACCAAAGAGGCCCTGCCTATGGATGTGCATATTCTGATTAATTGGGCACAAAGAGTGGTTTGTTTAACAATGAATACCAACTGTACGATAGCAGCGGAGTGCAGACGATCGATTTTAGTAAAGATTGAACTGAAACTCAGGAAGTTGGCATCCTCTGAGGCCGCTGCAGCAGCTAAAGGGCTTTTGTTTGGAGAAGCTTTTGTCAAAGACATGTCCAGATTTGTTAGAACCTTTGCTGCTCTGGACAAAGATCAGACATCGTTAAAAAGAGTGTTTGTGCCCTGTGGATCCGCCAGGGCGGCAGAAGCAGAGGTGTCTCTGCCAGCCGCTGAGGCGGCCAGAGGCCATATAGAGGAAACAAATGGTGACAGCAGGAAGACAGAAGGCTGAATCCTTCCTTCCCCTCCCATGGAAGAGGCAGGCGTTGGGGCTGGCACTGCAGCAACAGGTGAGAGTACAGTCATATGCACACAGCGCAGCAGCAAGCAATGCGATTCCTGCCATAGGTGGTAGGCTAACGATGCACCTAAGCGCTTGGGAGGAGCTTACCGTGGACTCTTGGGTCGCAGAGACTGTGCAGGGGTGTTGTCTGTAATTTTTAAAGAACACTGACAAACGAAACTGCAGCAACCTTTTGCAATTTCAGAGTGTTAGGCAGAATCACATTCAGTACCCTTTGGGAACACTACATGCAATTAAGACTACAAGTGTCAGTGCAATTTCACCTTTGGTACAAGTCTGTAATACACAGTTATGTGGTAGCCTTGGCTGGGCAGCCAGACGTATCTCAAGAGTTTAAGTGAGCAGTAGAACAAGTTACACAAAGGGACCAACAAATACAGTGGTTCAAACAAACACTTACTCAAGGTTTATTGGTAAAAGAATATACATTTATTTACGCTGTCAATTAGAAAACATTACACTAGCAAAAGCAGCTTAATATCATACACTAATACACCACAATACACAACCAATAAGTTACTGAACAAATTCAGCTCCCCTGAAGTGGGAGCAAAATGGCACTTCAGTTACTTTAAAAAGGGGTAAAAAGACAAGGTTATAAGAAATGCAGCCCAAATACATTCATATGTAAAACAGAAGATGTGGATTAACGCGTGATGTATTGTGATACGGCTTGTATTTGCTTCAATTTAATGTGATTGTAACAATTTCTGGATTTTGCTTTTGTTATGATATATCAATGTTGCATATAACTATTCAGCCTTGAAAACGACCTGTGTGTCGAAACACGTATCGGCTATTCCTGCTACAATTAAAGCATCAATTGTACTACTTGTGTTCCCTATTTATATAGGGCCTCATTACGACCCTGGCGGAGTGGTTTTACGCCAGCGGTATTCGCGGCGGACCCTTCCGCCCTACTACGAGTTCCCGTAGCGCCATGGAGCGTTTTCCGCCTGGTTTTTCCGGGCGGAGAAATCCATGGCGCTACGGGACCTTGTTGTTAATTACGCCACCGTATTTTACGGTGGCGTAATTAACGCCTTCCCCACTCCCATTATGCCCTATGGGGCAAAAATGGGAATGGGGAAGGGTAAAATGGGGAATGGGGATTTACCGCCCCGCCAAGGTCGGAATGGGGCGGTAAATCCGCCAACCCCCATGGCGGTATCGGCAGCTTTCCGCCGTGCTCCATGGTGCATATTGCACCACGATTTCCGCCAGGGTCGTAATGAGGCCCATAGTGTCTAGCGCATCTCCACCTCAACTCCCATTTTGTATACAAATACATTCGTAGGTAGGGTAATGGGTTTCAGTTAACTACAACCAGCAATTCAATTTGATAGGCCTGGGCCAAAGTCAATGGTTCAGAGTCTTTGTATGGGATTGCACAGTTCTTGTAGATAACGGTTAAGTCTTTGCCACGGTTTTTAGAAGAATTTGGCTAGGCAAAAAGTTAGATGAATGTTTAGGGAAGGACCAGCCTTCAAAGAGGGGAAAGTTTCAAAAACATTCTCTGTGGTCGAAAAGATTTCCGGACCGTGTTTGCACAGTACCTTTAAAGTGAAGAAGAGCTGTAGCGGAGGCAGTTGTTCCTGGAATTTCGAGCAGACCTTGCTGTTCCTGTGCTTCAGTTGTGGGGACAAGAAGGAGGACATCTGGAGGTTCCTGCACTGCCCAGGGAAGAGGCCACAAGCTTGGATAAACGTCGGTTTAAGGTGTAAGTGCCTTAAAGACTACAAACTGGTATCCTTCCCACTGGCTATCCGGTTTTCCACAGCACTCTGTAGAAAATTCGACCAGGAGGGGACGGTTTTCAGGCGGCTTGTGAGCTGGTTGTCCCACCAAACTCAAGGGAAGAAGTTAACCTTGAAGGGCTTCTCTGTCGATGGAGTTTGAGGCAATTTGGACCTGCAGCAGAGCTTCACCGGTCATCCAGGAGTTGCAGCAGTCCTCTTCCTTCAGCTCGTCTTCGGTTCTTTCGTTCCAGTGGGCCTCTCTGCTTTCCAAGTCCCAGAGACCTGCTTTTAAACAGTTTTCCCCTATTCATTCCAGCCTAGCTGTCACTCACAAAGCAGGGTGGCTGTCCTTGCCGGACAGCCAGCCAGCCAATCACGCCAGAGTGCATTCAGGTCTCCTAGGAGACTAAGCACAGGGAGTTTCGGGCACCTCCTCCACATCCTGCCACCCCACTTCAGCACTGAAACCCGCCAAAGGCCAACGAACAAAGGGACCAAACCTGGTTTGCAGCGCAGAGTTAAAGACAAGGAGGACCTTTCCTAAAAGAAACGGTGAAAAAAGTCGACCGGAGTCTGTTTTTACAGATAGGTCTTGGGCACCATCTTGAAAAACATGGCTGACCCGATTTTTTGCTACCATTGTTCGCGGTTGGTAAAATCATGGTAGTTTGATCTAAACCACTGCCACCAGCCATTTAAAGTAGGAAAGGGTAACATTTGACTGTTACATGAGTGTTTTGACTCAGGGGATGCTAGGCAACCCCTCCATCACTCTATAGGAAGATAGTGTGTGCTGGGTCAGTAAATATAAAGAGACTAGTAAAGTCAATTTAACTTTACATGCTCTGAAAGATGGTAGTCAGTCCCAGAGAAAGTGTTTAAACCTTGGGGAGTCTGAAAGACACCCCTGTGCCACTGCACTGAAGGTGCTGTGAGACACAAAGAAAAAGATGATGCCTATGGAGTTGTTTTAAAACACCATAACCAAAGAACACAAAAGTAAAACAGACATCAAAATACACGGAAGAGTGGGAAAAAAGGCTCACACACTTCCCAGGTAGAAAAAGCAAATCCTAGAAATCCAGCAAAGTTGCTGGGGGTCTCAAAAGGTAAGGGAAATTAGCACATTTTGAGAATCCTCCCTAACACAGGAGGAGCAAAGCCTCATGGACAAGGAAGTAGGAGAGTTTCTAAAGAAAATGGCGATAAGGCCAGCACAGCAGGTGGCGCAACGCTTCCTCAGCAATGTCTTACTGGTGAAACAGAAGCAAAAGGTCAGGCCGGTGTTAAATCTCAGACAATTTAACGCCTTTCTTGTGTACCGACACTGCAAGATGGAGGAAATCCATCTCTTCAGGGACATTTTGCAGAAAGGGCACTGGCTAACCTGCATAGATTTGAGGGATGCCTTTCTAGCAGTGGCCATTCCTGAGATGCACCAGCAATTTTTTGAATTCCTCTGGTGATGGCAAAGGTGGGAGTTTATGTGTCTCCCTTTTCGGACTAACTTCAGCACTGTAGTGCTTCACAAAGCTACTCAGGAGTGAGACTGATTTTATACATCGAGGATATTTGTCTCATGGCACAGGATCCGATGCGGCTGCCAGAGCAAATGGTCCCAATGACGGGTCTCCTAGAGAAGCTGGGGTTTCTTATCAATTGGGAGAAATCCGACACCAGGCCACAGCAGAGAATGGAGTTCCTGTGGTTTATCACAGACTCAAAGCTGGGGCAATGTCTCTGCCCCTGTAGAAACTGAACGACCCTTTGAAACATCACAGTATTGACTTTCCATTAAAGACTAAACTTTACTTGACAGTCTCATGTTTGCTCAATCCCCTCTTCTGTTTAAAAGTTCTTTTCACTAACTGATCAATTTTCCATCAATCATATGTCATAACAATTTGCATTCGTCAGTAAATTTACAGTCACTTATCTAAGAAGGAATCTGCTGAACCTCCAAGGGAACCTGACAGCAGGTGCAGACACTAAACAGGCAGACAACACAGGGCTGATCCCTGCTGGATTTGAAGGCGTTTCATTACAGGTTTTGTTCTTCGCTGTACCCTGTTCGAGATGGAGTCATTCATTAGGAAGCTACAGCGAGACAGTGAAAGAAAGAGGAATTGGGGATGAGGAATTGTGAGGTGATAGGACCATAATGTCGTGATTCCTGGACTAGGACAAGTGTCATGCCTGAGGGCAATTGAGTTTCAAACTGCAAAGACTACATTGACAAAGAAAATGTTTTGTTTCTTTGATTTGTGTTTCATGTTTTTTTTCTTTTTAATATTGCTGCTTGAGTTTTAATAAAGAATAGTTTGCATAATACAAGCCTCTGTGTCTTTAATAGAATCATGGCTTTCCTGAAAGAAAGTATGGACAATATGGACTCTACCACAGTACTAACTGCCTCAATGGAGTTTACCATCAGACAGCATTTCTGGCTAGCCCTTTTTTCTGGCAATGTATTCCATATCGTGTCATGGAGTGCCCCTTACATTTTTCTGTCAACAGAGCTGCCAAGTCTCCCTAAAATCGTGGGAGTCTCTAGCAAAAGGAGACAGACACCTGCACTCTCATATTTGAGCAGGATTTTCTTTCTACATCTGCAAAGATCTTCAGCTGTGCCTCAGACAGTCCCTTTGTTTGTGGCAACACTGGATTGAAGTACGTAACACACTGCTGAACACAGCACTCAACAGCACATGCTGGTCTGACTGGGGTTAAGCTGTGTCCTATACACCTCGACTGCTGAATTTCCAGCTGATCTCAGTGGCAACTTTGGATAAAGAGGGATAAATGAGATAGATAAGATGATTGTGTGTAATTTCAGCACAGGTGGTGTGAGAGAGGCTACACGGCCCATGTGATAGTCTGACATGCATATTCTGGCACACAAACATGACCGTAGTGTCTGACAGGACATATTCTTGCTTTGCTTCTAAATTTGATTAGAAACCACATCCTGCAGTCTCATATGAAGCACAGTTTAGGGTTCCTAAGCCATACCTTTCATTTTTTAAAGTTACAACAGGAAAGGAGAGGACCTTGCAATTCTCTTATTGATTTCATGTGCAAGTTCATCACTACCAGGTCGGTGTTGCGGACCCCAATCAACGTCAATGGATAGGCTTCACGGAGGGACTACTTCACCTTAATGTCTACTTTCCTTAAACCTCATCCCGAGGAAAATCCAGACACTTCCCAACAGACTGGTCCCGCTGAATGTCGCTGTGGCTCATATGTCTCACACTCTGTCCGACCTCTGTTGTCTTTCAAAGGCATGCATGAAATGGACAACTGCCCGCAGGGCCACAGCTTTATGGAAGAAATGGCAGCAATTATATGGCTTTTCCCCTAGTCCATGTTGGCAAGAGAGTAACAATATTCTTATACTGCAGGCCCATGTGAAATATAGCTTTGTCTTAGAATCTATATATCATATGTTTGTCCTTCTGTAGGCTGTTGATTTCTTTGAGTCATAGATGTGTGTGATGTGTTGCATTTTGATAAGTCGTTCATTTTGTAAGGCCCATTGCTTCCGAGTCACATTTTACATGTTACTGTGTGGGATCTCAGCAGTGGGTCGAAGAATAGAAGAAAAGCATGACAGGGTTTAGTTAAAAACAATATTTCCAGAGACACATGGGCTAGATGGAGCCTGGCGTCCCCTGGTATATTAAACAGGCCAGGCATTTCAGGAGCCACATAAGGAAAGAAGGAAGGCCCTTTACCCTGGAATAGGGGTTGCATAGAGTGGGGGCTCCCAGAGCATTGATATGAACAGAAATGCGACATTCACGAATAGAGTGTGAGGTGTTTCTTGGTCTGTTGTGGTGTCGTCTTGTTCACCTTTACATTTTTCATCATCCTATCATGATCGTGATGGACCCAAAACCCCTACTGCCAATTTTCCAAGGGTCATTTCTTCGCACACCACTCCCATTAGAGCACTTGATTGCAACTGTCAGATTACACGGTCACTGTCCGTTACGATGCAGTGGCTGGCAACCCCATGGACTACCTGCTGGGTTATCCAGGTCTTCGGGCATTGACATCCGAGGCAGTGGAAGTTGAGGCGAAAGCTCTGATTAGCATGGTCAGATCGATGACTCCTCTAAAATATATATCACTTTGATTGTCCTGCTGCTATTTAAATTAGTTTTCAGCTGTATGCACATCGTGATTGTCGAGCTGGTGTTTAAATTCATTTTCAGCTGTGTGCACATCTTGATTGTCCTGCTGCTGTTTAAATTCGTTTTCAGCTGTGTGCCCATCTTGATTGTCCTGCTCCTGTTTACATTTATTTTTAGCTGTGTGCATAACCTGTTTTTCATGAGAATGTGTTAACAAGCCACCCCTCTGTACTCTGCCTAGTCTGCTACCGGTTCCCTCACCCTTCCTCAGTCCCATTGTCCCTCTGTGCTGGTATTCCCCTCAGCCATACACCCGCTACCTCCCCTTCCTCTGCGTGTTCACTGTTTTTCTGTGCATATTACCTCCCCCAGCTCCCATTGTTTTTCTCCCAGTCTGGTTCCCTGTCTCCCCCCTTTACCTTATACTCTTGCTGCGCCTCTGCGGCCTCAGCCTGGTAAAGTGTACCTCACTCTCTTCAGTTTGCTATGGCGCTATCTATCTCTCCTATCTTCTCAAGCTGCTTCTCTATCACTTATCCTTCACCCCTTACTAAGTCTGTCAGGACGAACCTCAAGAAGGACATACTGAGCTCTAACCCAGGCCTTCCAATTGCAGGCACCTACGTCATTGCCTCTGCCAGAGAGACTCTCACAGACATACTCAATGTCTTTCCCTCACCCGTCCTATGGACTCTCCATATGATTGCTCTTCTCTCTCCTTTCTCTTCTTCGCCCATCAATGGTGGCACCCGTTGGGAGATCTTTCTTGCCCTCTCCACCTCCAGGGTCATCATCAATGTCTACTGCAATGGTACCATCATGGTCCACGGTCCTCAACCCAACCTTCTACTCTTTGATAGGCTCCTCCCCGTCTTATCAACCTCCCTCCGCCTTTTGCACCAGCTCCTTCAGCTGCCCTGGCTCCCATGCCAGCTGTGCCCACGTTGGCTCCCTTGCACCTCCTTACCACCCTTCTACCCTCGCCATGGCTTTCTTGCCACCACCCCACACATTGACAACCCCGTCTGCCTTCTCCTCTTGGGTGAACCAGTCACCCACTAACACTGTATCTGGGGCTCCGTTGCCCCCTGTGGTGCCTCCCGCACTGGTTCCCTCCTCACCCATTATAGTCACGGCTCCCTTCCCGTCTTGGCTCCTCTACTCCCTTCTACCTCTGTCCCTCAGGCACTATCGTCACTTAGGGGTGCCCACTGTCCCCTGCTCCCCCGTAAGTCTTTCACTGATTGCAATCTGCTCCACATTGCCATGGTAGGCACTTGCTCAGCTGTCAAACACTCCTCTGACATCTGCAACCTCCTTGAACTCCTGGATTGTGATGTTCTTGCCATCACTGAAACCAGGTTCAGGGATTGCTCTGTCACAAGTTTTGACATACTTCTCCCAGAAGGCTGCACAATACTCTCTCTTCCTAGACCAAACAGACCAGGTGGGAGGGTAGCATTGATCTTCCCTGAGTGTATCCCTGTGTCTGTCAATCCCACTCAGGCCTACTCATCCTTTGAGTGCCTGATCTGTAGGCTTTCCCTCTCTCCAAGGTCTTCACTGCTGCTGTCCACCTTCTATCGGCCACCTGGTCAGCCCTCCCTCTTCCTTTCGTAATGGGCTGACCTGGCCTCCTCTCTCCTTTCCTCCTCTTCTCATCTCCTCCTACTGGGTGATCCCAACATCCATCACGACTCACCTGATTCTTTAAGACCTGTATGCAACCTTTGTGACTCTCTGTTTCTTTCCATCTTACCATCTGGCCCAACGCACAGCGCTGGCCACACCTTGGATGCTCTCTTCTCAACTCACATTCCGCTATCTATCCTTCTTACTACTTCTCTCTCCTGGAGTGATCAGTTTCTCCTCTCTTCTCACTTGAAGCTCTCTTCTCCCCTTGCATATGTAGGCCCGGCACTGCCTCCTGTCTACAAGGTCATCCGACCCATGAAAAGAGTCTCAGTAGCTGCTTTTGCCTCCACCTATCATGCTCCTTTCGCTCCTGCGACTGATTCCCACCCTGCCACAGCCCTCCCAAACTTAAACCTGTCTGTTTCCAATACTCTTTATAGTCTTGCCTCTGTCATGAGGGTACGACTGAAGCCTACCAAAAAGTACAACTCTTGGTATGACTCCAAATCAGCTTCCCTTAAACACAAGTGCAGGGCAGCCAAATGGAAATGGGATTCCTCTGGCGCACCCTCTGACAAACTGGCCTGCCGCCTCCTCCAAAGGCAGTATAGATTCTGCATCTGCTCCCACAAAAGAGACTTTATACAAGCCCGCCTATCTGCCGTATGCAATAACACGGACACATTTTTCAAATGTCTGCAAGGAATTAGCCAACCCTACCGCAGCCTCCTCCACCATTGCACCCACCCAGGCATTTTGCTCGGCCCTGCCTGCACACTCACCTCAAATACAGTGGATATCATATCCTCTCTCTCTTCCTCACCAACTCATGTAGCAACATCTCTTGTACCGCCCTTGGCCACCTTCACCCCTCCCCTTCTTCTCCCTTCTGTCTCCCCTGTCACACTTGAGGAGGTTACTAGACAAGTCCGGTCTATGAAAGCCTCCTCCAAACAGGTGGACCCCTGTCCCTCCAAAATCACCAAGGACAACATTGACTCTCTCGAACCAGCCTTGGCTGACCTCTGCAACATCTCCTTTGCCACTGGAGTTTTCCCCCCACTGCTCTTAAGCACTCCCTTGTGCACCCTCCCCTGGAAAACTATCGCCCGATCTCTATCACTCCTTTCCTTGGCAAACTCCTGGAGAAGTTTGCTATTTCCCAGCTTACCCTCCGCACTGAATCTGTTGGCTCCTTCCAAGACCACCAGTCTGGTTTTAGACCATCCAAAGGCATGGAAACTGCTCTTCTGAACACCCGTGAAGATATGCTCTCAAACCTTGGTTCTAACTCTGCCTCTGTCCTCATTCTACTTGACCTCTCCTCTGCCTTCGATACTGTGAACCACAACACACTAATCGCACGTCTCTGTGATACCCTGTTCATCACTGGTCAGGCCCTGGCATGGCTAACCTCCTTTCACTCCGACAGCCCATCCCAGGTGGAACTGGGGTCTTTCCTCTCCCCTATCACTCCCTCTACCTGTGTTTTTTTCCCCAGGGATCTGACCTACCCCCATGGATTTTCAATGGCTACATGGCCCTCCTGCCCCGTATGATAGCTACCTTTACCTCCAACGTTCAGTGTTACACGGATGACACACAGCTCTCCTTCAAGCTACCCTCGGCCTCTTCCTCTTCCTCACTAATACCTGACTGTCTGGCCGCAATTCATTCGTGGTGTGCTGTAAACGACCTCTGAACAGCATCCACAGCAGAATCACTCACCTGCCACAGCAATGAGGGTTTCATGGCCATTGCAGCACCAGAGGCTTAGGCTTCCTCAGAGGTGTACTTACAGACACCCCTGGCCAGGATGGTCTGTAGCACCAGTGGATTCTCATGGGCTACCACACCACGTCCTGCACCACTGCATCCAATGCCTCATCACCTGCACAAATAAAAAAAACTTGAATACAAATGTTAATAATATAGGCCACACACATAGGTATTGCAATGTTGTCAGCCAACACATGAACCTGCCATGTCACACATGACACAAAGTCAGGCATGCACGCAGTGTCAATGAAAGGGAAGGGGAGCCTGAAAGCAGACATGTATGCGTGTCAAATGGCAAAATAACACATATACTGCAGAGCACCTGCATCACACACAAGCATGTGACTGGCATAGTCCTTCCGCAAACATGACTGATGCCAATACACAGATGGCACGTAGCATAGCCATGCCAGAATTGTCAACCAGCCCCAGATGGAAGTTGAATACTACTGACCATAAGCCATGTACAATGCATGTCAGATGACATTTCATGGAATTCACTATTAGAAGTCACACATGTGTCACAGGGTGCAACAACGCTAGGGTTTTGTAATACAGTGAAGGCAGGCATACAGATTCAATAATGCTAGGTCACATTGACATCACGCAAGTGAATAGGGATATTGAAGGGGGTAGCAGGGTTTAGAAGTGTGTGGGTGCAGTGCAGTAGATGGGTACGGCCTCAACTATGAATAAAAACACAGATCCAGTAATGTCAATGTCGTGGCCTGATGGCAGTGTAGGGGTAAGTGCCGTCATCATGTGTAAAGTGCTGGTAGTGGGTTGTAGGGATACAGTAAACCCCACCCCTAAGGGCAGGGGGTGGCTGGGAGGCAGTGCATGGGTTAAAATGGTTGCTCAGAGGACCGTGGCGTAGCAGACAGTGTGGGCAGGTGGCAAGTGCATTCTCTCAGTCATCTGGGACTACAGCAGGGGAGGGGAGGACAGAAAGCACAACACATGAGGAAGCATCAGAAGTGCCTGCAGACCTGGAGAAGCTACACCTCCAGTTACATAGAGGCAGCAGGCTGTACCAGAGGGAGGCCCCAGTTCAACACAGATGTGAAACACAAACTAATTTCCATGAGGAGTAACTGACCCTGAGGGAGTAAGAAAGGGATGATCAAAGACCATGAGAATGAAGTAAATACTGGAGGTGGAGTTGAAGGAATTGCTGGCCCAGGACCCATAGGGACTTGCTAAGAATGCACAGTGTTCAGGAATGAACCTTCATAGCTACTGTGAGCCTGTGCCATCATCACAGTCCTAGGGAGATACCTTGCACCAAGCCTAAAGAACCTTTCACACAGTCCAGGACTGGCAGAGTTGCAGAGGGAACAGTGTGGAATCACAGAAATCCTGGTAACGCCTGTTGCAGTAGTCCACCATAGGAATTACCAGTCCTCTGGAGACAGTGAGCTGCTGGGGGATGGAGATGAAAGGAAGAATGCCGCTGAGGAGGAGCAACTTGCAGGGTGACCTCACAGAGACATCAGTCATGTGACGATAGAAGGCGACTGTTGAGTGGAAGATCATCACAGGCTATCCGCGACCACAGGTTTGAGCAAGAATAGGGCCAAGAGAGGCTGGACAGAGAGTGTCATGGAAGGAGGGAGCAGGTGTGATGAGGAGGATTGCCTCGGTGTGCAGCACATGGTTTATATGCAGTCTGCATGACAACAAGCACGTATCAGTCCAAAATCACATGGGTCACACATGGCAGTCATGACAATGTAGTCTGAACTGGCAGACAATCATAACACATCACCCAAGCAACATACACATGGCCTGTACACACACGCATCACCACTCACCGGACATTCCCACATACATTGGCAGGTCTCCCACGCCTTGGATCTGCTCCACTGCAATGAAATCACTAGCGATCTCCTCATGTCCAGTGAGTTCATCGTCCTCTGATGGTGACCCACTGCCAGTCACCACAGTAGAGGCGAACTTTGTAGCCAGCTTGTCTTTTGCTCGGTGTCAGAAGTCATTCCAATGCTTCACAATATCACCAGCTGTACACCTCTCATAGTCCAAGGCGCTAATACGGTCCGCGAGGCACTGCCAGTGGGTAATGAGCTGAGCAGGTGTATGTGTGCTCCCTTCCTGCACCAGCATGTCACGGCCGTGTTCCAACATGTAGTCCACGAGCATGTCCAGTTTCTCATCACAGAAACTCCTCTTTCTCGACGTGTGGGACTCCTGTGCCGTGTCTGGGGTCTTAGCCTGTACCGCTGGAGCATGCTTCTGCTTCTTGTGAGGTGGTGCAGACCCTGAGTGGCTTGTACCGCTCTGGTCAGTAGGGGTTGGAGTACAGGTGGACTGGCCTATGGAATCAGCCACCAATGTAACTACAGAAGGTCAAGCTTGCAGGTATTAGTAGCTGGGTGCTGTTGCCAGGACTCTGTGCCACACGTGTCTTGGCCTTAGTGACAAGGGACTTGGCCCCTGAGTCACACTGGGCCGGGACCAATCCAGTCCTGGCTGGGTGACCCTGAGCCAGGGCGCTAGTTGCTACAGATGCTCCTGCAGCTTCCAGACCCTGGCCGGTGTGAACAGCAGATGACACTGCTGCTCCCGATCCCCGGGTGCCAGTGTCTGGAACTTGCATCACACGTGTCTTGGCCTTCGGGACATGGAAATCGGCCATTGAGTCACCCTGTCCCTGTGCCGGGACTGCTACCGTCTGGGCTGGCTGACCCTGACCCTGGGTAGTGGTAGCCCTGGCTTCTCTGGACAGCAGATGGCACTGTTTGTCCGGGACCACAGGTGCTGGGTATGTCAGCAGCTGCTGCATCTCCCTGCCCCAGTTGGGTGTGGGGCATAGTTCTCCCTGAATGGCCCTGGACACATTGCCCACGTGGGCCACCTTGGCCACCCTGGCCACGTCACCCACCTTGGCCAGCTTGGCCACCCTGGCCACGTCGCCAACCTTGGCCACCTCTGGCAAGTCAGCCACCTTTGCCTCCCTTCCCACTTGTTGCCCTCCCAGTCATGGCACTGATGGACTAGCGCAATGGGAGGTGCAGCCAACAATTGTCCTGGGCAATTGGAGTGAGGGGGCAGGGTATGTGATGGAAAACATACCACTGTGCTCCAGAAAGGCTCAATGTGACCCCTGGTGAAAAAATAACAGGTCGCGCAACGCTCAGGCACCCGAAAAACACAAATCAATGTGTACGTGACCACTCGGTAGCCCACGTGTGAGTAAAAAACATCCTGCAGTACACTGTGTCACCCAGCAACACAAAAAATGCATACGCGTGGTACACTTAGGCTACTATGACCTCGAAAATGGGGTATGTGACACATACTGTACCTAATAACCTCAAAGAATCCTGGGTTCTTCCCCTGCTCAAAAAACAATCACTAGACCCTACCATCCCCACCAATTATAGACCCATTACCACTGTCCCTTTTCTACTTAAAATTATTGATAGAGTGGCCTATATTCAAATTCAGGACTACCTAGAAACTAATCATCTACTAGGATCACAACAGTCTGGCTTCCGCCCACTCCACGGCACAGAAACTGCCTTACTAGACCTTAAGACTCAAATCGACGAGTTGAAGGACAAGGGACAAACAGCTATGATACTTCTCCTGGACCTCTCTGCAGCGTTCGACCTAGTGGATCATGCAGTTCTATGTAACCATCTTAGGTCGGCGGCGCACTTCTCTGGGGCAGCCATAGCTTGGGTCCAGTCCTTCCTGGCCAACAGGACAATGCAAGTCTTTTCCCCACTAACGGCTGCTGATCCTACTCAAATCTCCTGCTGAGTACCCCAAGGATCCTGTGTCCCACCCACTATGTATAACATATTTACTAAGCCTTTGTTCGACATATTGGACAGACTGGGTACCACCTACACAAATTATGCAGATGATACCCAGAACCTCATTCCCCTATCGGGCAACTTCTTGGAGGACACAGCCTTAGTAAATAGAGAATACCTCATCATTCAGGCATGGATGGCATCACATGGCCTCTGCCTGAATGACGAAAAAACTGAGATACTAATCCTAGGCTCCGAAACTAACATAAAAAAACTTAGCCCTAACTATACCGCCTTCAATATCGACAACAATCTCATCAAGGTGATGCCTGTGGTCAAAACACTAGGCTTCTATCTTGATGCCATTCTCTCACTGAAGAAACAAGTCAACTCGCTCTCATCCTCCACAGCCTACACCTGTAAGCTTATCCGAGCTTACAGACCATTCCTCTCTACCTCGAGTTGCATCACCCTCGCCAATGCCCTTGTAATGTCGAGATTAGACTATTGTAACGCTCTCTACTCAGGTGCTAACAAAAATATCATCGACAAAATACAAAGAATGCAAAATAATGCCCTAAGAGCAGCACTGAATATCCCTAGGAGAGAACACATCTCTGATGCTAGATGAAAGGTTCATTGGCTAAAAATATCTGACAGGATACTTCTAAAAACAGCTTCCCTCACTTCCAAATGCTTTAACAACTCGGCCCCACCCTACCTTGCTAAAAGGATAAATAGAAGATCGTCCACACGCCCAATGAGAACAGCCAATGCCCACACCCTGGAAATGCCTAGATTTAAACATGCCACAGCGGGAGGATCCAGCTTCCCAGTTATCGCAGCACAAACTTGGAACGCACTATCGCACGCCCTCAGAAAGGAACAACCATATCCTAAATTTAGACTCAATATAATCAAATGGCTACGAACAAATGACTGTCAGCTTACCTTCCAGGCATGTCTCTGCTGCTTGTCTCTTAACTTGCTTTCCCTCCGTATACCACTGTACACCACTGGCAGCTATCTTCAAACTGTTTTGTATATTATATGCTTCTTTGTAAATTTTATGTAACCATTATATGCTTCTTTGTACACATTATGTAACTAAGTTTAAGCTGTCTTGACCTCTACTGCGCCCGGCTACCTAATGGGTTTGGCGCGCATTATCAAATAAACAAACAAACAAACAAAGGGGCAACCACAGTGGGAAAAATGCTTCTGTCACCGTCTGTCTCATAGATTGAAAAAAATCACACGTGTGTGTGCACGTAGGCAACTCCCCTCCCTATGCACTGCCACAGTAATTAACTATTCACGTGTGAACCCACAAATATATGAGGTTCACGCGTCCATCCCACCGAAAAGCACAGACAGTTCACTGTTGTCCTAAGCAGACCTTTAACCCAATACTGAACGGCAATGCCCAACGTCCAGAGAGTGTCACGTAACTTATGCGCTTAGGACCTTTCCTCTGATTGCATGCTAACACGCTGTTTCCACACGTGCGGAGTCATTCTGTTTCCAGCCAGCCACGCAAAAGAACACAGAAAACCCACGCTCCTTGTCTACAAGGCCATTTACCTGCCTCCAACTGCCCGAGCTGCCTCCTACGAGCCATCTGCGACTGCCAGCCAACTCTGTGTGCCTTCTGCCCACATGCCCTGCATTTCGGTGCCTGCTCGTCAGCCATTGCCAGTGATCCTGTTGTTGTTACCACCTCTGCTGATCCTGAAGACTCCTAACTGCCATACCACTGCTCCACAGCCCAGCCCCAGGACCACCTTGCCCACCCATACCTGCCTCAGGTGTTGCCATGTCTGACACCACACCATCTGAGGCAAGTGGCAACCCCCACGGCAAAGAGGCAGAGGGCTGTCAGCTTTTCACCCAGGGAAGTTGGCATCCTGGTGGAGCAAGTCCTGGGGCATCATGATGCCCTCTTCCACGGCCCATCGCAAGTCGGCAATGAAGGACGGAAGAGGATCTGGGGGGACATCGTGGGTGCCATCAATACGGAGGGGGTGGCACCCCGTGACTACCATCATGTCCTCAAGCTCTGGGAAGACTTCAAGTCCAGGACCCACAACAAGGCCCGGTTCCTCATCAAGGCTGGTGATGATCGAGCGAGGTGCCGGGGCTGGTTGACCACCGACGAGATAAGGGTCCTGGAGCGCTTCTACCCAGCGCTGTACCCCCAGGTCTTGGAGTTGGTGCTCCATCTGGAGGCGACTGGTAAGTGTGCATTTGATCTTGTCCACCATAGTGCATGTGAATGTTGATGTGTGGCTGGAGTATGCACCTTGGCCTTATGTCTGGCATGCTTCCTTCCTGTACAGATGTCTGTGTGCATGTCCCTGACAGTGCTGCATGTGAGTCCATTCAAGCGTGTCCCACATCGATGGTGTCTGTGTTGCAATGCGTGAAGCCCACCGGCATGTAACAATGCGAACATATTTGCACTGGGGCATGCGAGAGGTGTGGCACATGGGTGCTTATGTCACCATCATGGACATGCATGTTGTACATGTGCGTGTGTCTGAGTAGTGAGTGTGTGACTGCCCAACACTCTGCATGTATGTTACTTGAGTTCTTGATTTGTGATTGCCTCCCGCTGCCAATTTGCCGTCGAGTGGACTGTGACGTGATAGCTCCATGGCCTGCCACATGACTGTCAGATGATGTGTGTGAATGAGATGTATATGTCCCAGGATGTGTGTGATCTGAATACACAATTATGATCTTGTGTGAGTGCCTTGTCCATGGATGTGAATGTCTGTTGTGAATGACAGACATGTTTGTGAATGTGTGTGAATGGCACTTCCCTGTGTGTATTGGAGGGTGATAATGGTTGTGACCTTTGACAGTGCCACTGATATAAATTTGCATTGTGACAAACACACATACCCACATATGTTCAGTAGCCTGATGTTTGTGTTCTATGTTTCCCTATCCACAGCGACGATGGAAGAAGAGGGCGGAGAAGGCGCTGTGGAGCAGCGCAGCAGGGATATCTCCACCAGGCACAGATGCAGGGCCCAGTCTTCCTCCCAGTTACCGGTATCTTCCGGGAGCGAGGAGACTGGTGCTGCGTCCACGACAATGGCAGCAGCTGTTGAGGGGAGGCCCAAGAGGGTGAAGTTGGTTGTGGGCACTTCGGCAGTGGGAGGGACAGGTGAGCCCACGCAGGGTTAATCCGATGCGGATGACAGCGGGGAGTCATCCAGGTTGTTGGTGGTGGAGGAGGAGGCCACATCAGCCCAGCACATGGGGCTCGGCAGGGGTGATGAGGTAGGTCTGACTGGTGCAGTCCAGGATCAGGGGCTGGAGGCAGTGCAGGTCACCGTGGAGGGGCCTGTGACTGATCTTGTCCCCGGAACTGCAACAGTATGCACCTGCGGGCATGCCTCATGCCGGACCCATCCGCATGTGGCGGATGTATCCACGCACATGGATCTTCCACTACCTGCAGATGAAGCAATTTGTGACAGGATGGAACCGTTGCTAGCCGGTATTGCGAGGCGTACAGCCAGCATTCGTGATGATGTGCAGTCTTCAAATAGGGGGCTTGCACATCATCAAGATGAGGTCTGTCGCCTCATTAACTGGCTAGCTCAGTTCCTGATCATGAATCTGGTATGTGTGCTGGCTTCTGCTGCAACCCACCTCCTCCTTTTCCTCCTCTGTGCGTCAGTCGGCCTCCCTGCCATCTTCCACCCCAGATACCACCAGGGCCCCCTGTGTTCCTGTCCCAACACTGACAGCCCGTCTGGTGGAGATCACATCCATGCCACAGTCGGTAGTCGAAGGAGGATCAGCAGAGGTTGTCACTGCAGCGACAGGAGCTATGGCAATATAGGAAGTGCAGGCACCAAGCAGCAGGGCACGTGCACGACGGCCCCAGGTGGTGTCATCATCCCAGAGGCTGTCGTTGTGGCGCGGGCACCAGGCATTTTGGCCGCAGCAGGCTCAGGGTAGAATGCAACAGGACTCGGGCGTTCATCATCAGAGGGGCAGGTATGGGCCATCGGGCAGGAGGCAAACGTGGACCTTACGACAAGGATGTCTTCCGTGTTGGAGTGTTTGGGCCAGCAAATCGGGGCAGAGCGGCAGCGGGCACAGGAGACGCACCTCACCATGGCCAGGGCGGAGAATTCACTGCGTCGGGCAGAGAGGCGGGCAGAGGTCCTCGAGGAGACTATCAGGGAGTTCGAGAGGATCATGGAGGAGTCCCTGCAAGCCCTCGAGGGGGAAGCCGAGGCACGCCTACTGGAAGTGGACACAGTGTTCGATAATGCCCTGGTGGAGACTATGAGAGAGCATGGTGAGGAGATGGACTAGCCCGCTGTCTTTGTATACAGTTCTTTAGGAGTAGGTTTCATTTGTTTTTTTTCTTTTTATTTGGAGTTCCCGGACTTTGCTCCGCATCTTGTATATAGTTATTTTTGTATTTTATTTTTAGGATTTTTCTACATGTTTTGGGACCATGGACCTTGGATCTTTGTAAATATTTGGATTTTAATTTGAACAGTTTTTTAACCATGAAGGAATGGTTTTCACATGATATGTGATTTCATTTGCACATACGTTAATGGACAAGGACCACATATTTGACTCTTTCATTTTTTACATCACTTTGATTTTGGTTTTCACTTTCTTTTGGTTTTTGATTTGGTTCATGCATGTTTAATTTGATGTTATTACTGTGTGTGACTTAGATACATATTTTTTTATATAATTTGTTAACATTGAAATCGAAGTGGTGTCTGGTCTCAATGGTTTAGTGCATGTTTCACTCCCCCATGACTCATTTGCATGTTCCTGCTGTTCACCAATGCTGTTCATGTGTGTGCACACATGCATGCATGTGTGATGTTAGGATTTACATGACATGGGGCATGTATTAGGGAGCATGACCAATGGATGGGTGTTTAGGCGCACCAGGGGGGTGCAGCGTGTGGTGGCCTTTCAGTTGGCATGTGCTGCATGATTGTATGTTGGTCAAATGTGTTTTGGAGTAGGGGGTGGGGACATGATGTTTTCATAATCGTGCATATACTCTGATATATAAGTTATAAATATTATCAGTAGGTTATGGTTGTACTGTATTTATCACAGTTCGTACAGTCCAGTGTGAAACGCATGAATTAATGTACAAACACACACACTTTAATATTGCGACCATACTGTTTTGGAAAACATGTACAGAAATACATGTTTGACATTTAAAGCCTTACACAGTAACAGATTTTGGATTGAACTGTTTTTTAAATGTATTATTATGCAAGAAAAGCACAAGATGCAAATACTTACGGTGAATTGTTTCTATCCTGCAAACTTTCAGAAACGCACGTGCAGTTTGTTTTAAGATGTAACTTAAAATAAAAAAGGGACCATCATTGAATCATGTTATAGTTCACATTAGAGATAGAATTTAAACAATTTCATAAATTGCGACATAGTGGTGTAGTCGTTAAGAGCTAGGCCTGATAGTATGAAGTCTTGAGATCTAATTCGCGTGGAACCTTTCATTTTTATTTTTACAAAAAAAGGATTATAATTGGCGCTTCCCATTTTTATTTTTAAAAAGGAGGATTATAATTTGAAAAACGAAGAGACAGACGCCACATCTGATATTTGCTTTACCATGGCAGGTGAAACCTTTTTTTGGGGAGGCATGTGACACCTGCCAGTGGCACGTGTCACTTTTAATGGTGACATCACTGGCATATGACACATGCCATATTCTGCTCCTACCCCTACTGCCGGCCCCCACGCCAGAGAAACCTATCAACGGTAGCTTAGACCTGCTGCTGCACGTGACTGTATCATTTTTGATTGGACAGCTGCCTTCCCAGGCTGCTCACTGACCAATCACTGCAAGTAGCGTGGTCGCAAGAAACGCCAACATCATTTCCTTGGTAACACTGCTTCTTTATCGAGTCAGAGGTGTATGCCCAAAACTGTCCACAAAACTGTTAGCCTGTTTAAACAACAGATCTCCCTAAGTGACCCCTTCGCCATGAATAGAACTACCATTCCAATGCATTACAGAACCCACCTCAAGTGTGTTATTGAGATCATTTGGCATCAGCTCTGTGGTGTTGGTCTTTTAAGAATACGCGTCATGACTTCGTCATGACTCACTGCCAATAAAAGGAGCTGGTTGTGGAATAGACTCGTCAGTGTGGACGGGAGTGAAGGGGAGAGGAGGAGCCCGTGCGCTCTGCTGCACAAGAAGTTCTTTCCCCCAGGCAGCCCGTGACTTCTTCCACTCGGCGGAGCTAGCAGTGAACCCGAGAGGGGTCTTTTGGCCGTCTCTGTCTCCATCAAGTGGTAGTATGTGGCGCTCGTCAAAATCTGCTTCCATGAACTTTATTGCTTGCTGTTCTCGGTGCTTGATTATGAGCACCGGGCACAGCAGAGCTTCTGGAGTCTGCTTTACACCCCCGCAACGACGGGCTCCCGCGCCCTACGAAGGAGGGCCCCTCGGCGGGGGCCCCCCCTTAGTGCCGACTGCCTCACGCGGCACGGCGGCAAGAGGAGTCTGGAGGGGAAGGGGGGTGGAGGGGGTGGGTGACGTCATCTCCCGCGCGCCCATTGGCGCCATAAATACAACGGACAAGGGTCGCGGGGTCTCTCTTTGCCGGCTCCTCACCGACGTTGCTGCCTGTCTTGGTGCGGAGTTCAAGGGGAAGGAGCTTCCAGGGTTCGAGTGGCCGGTGAATACTGTTTCCTGAAGAGCATTAGTGCAAGCGTTTGGCGTGGGGACGTGGTCGTGCAGCAAAATTCAGGTACAGGCATTTTGGACAGCTGAGGCACGTTAGATCCGAATTGGGCCCAGGGCAGAGGGTGGCCGGCTAGGGTATGTCAGACGGTAGGGGCAATCCACTGGACCAGGGCGGGTAGATGAGGCAGCTGCCATTTACGGGGGCAGCAGCTATGAAGAGGGGCCACGTTGCAGCGTGGAAAGTGCTTCCCTTTCTTCTAAGAGGGCGCCTGTGAGGACACTTCGTTGCTTGCAAGGGGGGGGGAGGGGGCGTGCAGCTGGCGTGCCTCGCATTTCACCTTTGAATCCTGACACGCTCGCTTGTAGTTTCAGTTTGTGGCACCGCACGTTTGGCGCGGGTGCGGTGCGGTGCGTTGCAGCCGATTTAAACACACACAAAAGAAGTCGCGGGTGAAGTGAACCCGACAGGGAGCTGCTCCGGGACAATGGGGAGCCTCCCTTCTCAAGGAGGCCGGGGGCAGCAGGGAGCAGGTTGTCCCCCTTCTCGTGCCGGGCCCTGTGCCGGCTGAGGGTGAGTAGATGTCGCTTTTGTTTAAAGGGACAGCAATTAAGGGCAGGGTGGACACACGTTGAAAAGCGTGACCTATTTCTTTTGATCAGCTGTCAACGGTAGAGCAGGGGGTCGGGGGAGGTGGGGGCATGCGGAGGGTAGGCAAGGAATATAATTAGCATGTGTAGGATAATCTCACTTTTGGTCCGTTTCAAGTGTGGATCGCAACAGCAACAAGGTCATTCAGAGATCCCTTACACTACGGGCATTGCTGGTATAAAGCGTTGGGAACGGTAGTTGCCACAGCAAAGGAGCCAGTCAATGGATGGGCGAGGGGATACACACTGCCTGAGACGACGGAGGGAGGGAAAGGGGTAAGGGGTGTTGGCTCCTGGTGCCACGGGGCAGATCGAGAGGGGGGGGAGGATGCAGGCACGTTTTGGTGCAGGGGGCGTTGTGTGTCAGGCTGCTGGGAGGGGGAAAAGAAAAAAAAGAAAAAAAAAAAAAAAAAAAAAAAACAAGTTACCGTCTGAATAGCTACGCCACGTCGGGGGGGGGGGGGTGGGCGAAATGGGCCGATTGGCCTTGCATTCATTCTCGTTTGGGGTGTGCTAGTAAGGCAACAGTGTGCGCTTACCAGGCACTAGGGGGCTAGGCTAGGGGGGTGCATTGCGAGCAGATTACTGGCTAAACCGCGTGTGGTTTGTTCTTTATGCAGGTTTACAACGCGCCTTTTGTAGAAGCGTTGGGGAATTTTGCTGACCCTCAAACATTCATAAACTGATACTGCGTGCCCTCGACTGTTGTCGGGGGCACGCAGTATAGGGGGTATGGTGCGGGGAACCATTGTGGTCCCTCGACTGGTGGCCGCACCGCGTGGGGCCTTCTTTGATGACTGCAATGTAGCCGTTGTGCCACAGGTGCTGTTACCTACGGTAATATGCAGGCACGCTTTGCATTCTGGGATATGTAGTTTTGTTAAGCCTCAGGATGGTGGGCCTAGAGCACCCAGCAAGTAATGCTTTTAACTCAAGCCGGTCAAGTAGCACAGCGAGTAGAGAGCTCGCTTTTGACATCGTTGTAGAGCCTGCTGACGCAGGTTCGAATCCCGGCAGGACCAAACTCGGCCTTTAATCCTTCCGAGGTCGACACCGTGGGTAATGATAAGCAGCGCTCGGATACCCGAGGGTTCGTAGCGCTGTATAAATGCCAGAGAAGGGTCCAGGTTTCGGGTATGTCCTGATTTGGTTCTAGAGCGGGAGTTCAGTTTCGGGCACGGGAGTAAGCAAGAGTGCCGACATTTGAAATTGAGCGGCCGGCCATGGGAAGCCTTATGGAGTTAGCTACACTTAGGGTGAAAGGGGGGGGCGGATCGCATGGAGCGCCAGGGTGGTGGGGCACTTGAATTATTGGGGCAGGCAGCCCTATATAAGAGGTGACAATGCAAAGGGAGTGAGTTGTACGGGCGACTGCTTCCGTGGCCTGTCGGTATGTTTTCCTCCATGGCATTCGTTCTCAGGTGTGTTTTCCTTGTTCCCTTGGTTCTCACCCATTGCTCCTCACCTTTCCTGGGCCCCCCTTAATGGGCATGGGCAACAAAGGGATGTCGGGGAGCTCCGTTGCCTCCTGGGCTATGGCGGAGCACTCACGGGAATTCAGAAAATCCGGCAGAGGGGCCAAACAAGGTATGGGGACATCGAGCAGCTGCTGGAACAGGTGGGGTTTCAGGAAAGCAGTTAAGCACGCAGGCCGGGGGGGGGGTACTGTGGGATCGCTCAAGGGGGAACGGGGGTGTGGGCAATAATTGAGGTGCGCCGGTTTAGAGTTTTTCTGGAAGGTAGTGGTTTTCCTGCTTCGTGGGCGGGGAAGGTGCTTCAGGGGTCGTCAATTTACTGGTGTTTAAGTGTGGGGAAATGTTTTGTTGTTGGCATCGTTTGGTTTTGCTACACTGGGGGTTAACTAATATGTGCAGTTGGGTGGGTTACACGAAGTCAATTGCTTTAATTATTAGCGTTTCGAGGAAGGCGCGTTGCAATTGGGGGAAGTAAAAAAAAAAAATAATAAATAAATAAATAAATAATAAAAAAAAAAAAAACAATTTAAACTGTTATGAGGTGGAAATGGAAACTTGTGGCATGGCATAGGGCGCGCCTTCATTAAAGTTTATTCCAAGTGCGGGCGGGGGTTAATATTTACGCGCACCAGGTGAAGGGGTGGGGTCTGCTGGTCCACTAAAAGGTGCATTGTGGGCTACACGAGGTTATGAGTCACACCTTCGTGGGCTGGGGTAAGGTGTTTTGCTTTTCATTTATCAGGGTAAACAGTGGCATGTAAAGGGCACCATGGGGCGTCATGTCAAAGGGCAGGACAGTATGGGCGCCGGGGCCGTGGTTCATTTCAAGTTAAATGGGATGCAGGATGAGCTGGTGCCGTGCCTCGTAGGGCGTCCGTGTGATGCAACGGTGTGCAGGAGGTACGAGTGGACGAGGCAGGGAGCACGAGGGACCAGCGAAGCGGCTCACAGGGCCTTTGGGGGATGCAGCGGTGTGCAGGAGGGAGCGGTGCAGCACCTCGCAGGGCCGCATGCAGACGGGTGCAGGGGGGGACATGTGCGCAAGGTAGCTTAGTGCCGAGCAGGGTCGGACTGGGCATAAAGTTGGCCCGGGCGCCATTTAGAAAGTGGCCCACAGTTGGAAATGCCAAGTCAGTCCTTTTGGGCCTACTGTTTGGGGGTATCCAAGGGGCAGGCATTGATGAAATGGGAAGTATATTGTGCATGTAAATAACATTGATTCAGCAAGACTGGTCCAAACTACTAGCCGCATAGTCATTTTGCTCTCTTTAAGTATAAACCCTTCGACCTAGCTACGCCACTGCTTTCTACCTCGGGTGTGGGAAAGGCGTTTTGGGGACCACGCTGGGGAATGGGGGTTGCAACCTTAAGACGTTGTATGTCCAGTGCTCAAACTTGTGCATAGATGGGGTACACAAAGGGAAAGGCGTCACCCCTCATGGGGTGGGGGAAGGTGTTTTTGCATCACGTTCAACGGTAGTACAGCAGCAATGAGGCCCGCCAAGGGGCTACAAGGCAAATGGCAGGGGTCCGTCGGTGCGCTTATGGCCGGGGTGGGGAGGGGGTTGGATACCCAACGGGCATGGGGGCATTAGGGATAATTCGCTTTCAATCTACGGTGGGATGGTCGCGCATAATGTTTTGTTGCATAAGGGGGGGATTTCATACATCGGGATCGTGCTGTTTGTATGGATGGACCCTTCGACCTAGCTACGCCACTGCTTTCTACCTCGGGTGTGGGGAAGGCGTTTTGGCATTCTTTTAAAATTAAATTGTTTAAAGTACGTGAGGGTTTCGCTTTCAAATTGGGAATGTCATTTATTATGGGCTTTCTGGAAGTTGGGACCACGCTGGGGAATGGGGGTTGCAACCTTAAGACGTTGTATGTCCAGTGCTCAAACTTGTGCATAGATGGGGTACACAAAGGGAAATGCGTCACCCCGCATGGGGTGGGGGAAGGTGTTTTGCATCACGTTCAACAGTAGTACAGCAGCAATAAGGCCCGCCAAGGGGCTACAAGGCAAATGGCAGGACGGTTGTGTGCAGGGGTCTGTTGGTGCGCTTCCGGCCGGGGCGGGGGGGTGGATACCCAACGGGCATGGGGGCAGTGGCCACGGCGCTGACCATTAGGGATGATTCGCTTTCAATATACGGTGGGGTGGTCGCGTTTCTAATGTTTTGTTGCATAAGGGGGGGGGATTTCATACATCGGGATCGTGCTGTTTGTATGCTTTTGCAAGGCTAAGATTGCCAATGTCATATGGTTTAGTGTGTATAGGAGGGTATTTGTGTCCTGCGGTGTACTCAAAGTAGGCTTTGTGTTCATTCGGCAATTCCTTTCGTCGGCATTGCAGATCTGATGTACTTAACAGGCACTTAGTCAAAAACGCAGCATGGCAGTTGCACTTAGCAAGGAGAAGTGGAGGTTTAAGCTAGGGGGAAGGTAGGGTGCGCAAGCCGGATCCCCCTCTCTCTCTGGCAGGCGTGTGGAAGGGGGGCGCCAGGAGGGACTGAGGACGTGCACGGTGACCGGAGGGGTTGCAAGGGAAGAGGGGGTGGGGGAGCGTAGAGCGGACACGGGAAGGGGGGTGGAAGAATGGGACAGGATTCTTATTTTACGGAAAGGATACGACACGGGTAAATGAGTCTATCATATCAATAGTCATTAAAACATTGCTTAGACAGATGCAACAACAGAAGTGATCAAAAGGCTTACAAATGAGGGCCCACAAGGAAGGGGGGTGGAACGCTATAGACTTGCCCATTAAGAAAGGCCATTAGTTGGCCCGAAACGCCCCCTCCCCAATACTTAGGGGGCTTTGGGGGCCTCCGCTAGGAACGGAACGGTCAAAGGAAGGCCTCATTTCGGAACGCTGCTGCCAGGTCAGGGGCCCTCCTGCAAGGGAGTACGGAACAAGCAGCAACAGGAGGAGCACCAGCAGGGAAGGCTGCAGCACCATTCATCACGCCACCGGTTCTAGCCGGAGGGCCTGCGTGTCTGTTGCGGATGGAATGAATGGGGGTAAAAAGAACAGGGTGGTATTATAACTGGGGATTCGTGCACTAAGGCGACCAGGTGCATGAGGGGGAACTCACTGCGGCCGGTGGCCCGCTGTGAGTCGTGGCAGTGACACCGGTCGCAGCGACCAGTCTCTTGCAGACAAGCCCAGCGGATGTTACCTGGTGTTCCCGTTAGAAAGTACTGGCGGATACCACAAGGGGAACTGCACAGCCATCAGCTTATTAAGAACGGCGCCCAGGAGTATTAGACTCAGGGGAGGCCCACGTTAATGGGGAGGGTTAGGGGGCTTGGAAGACCTTTCCAACTCCAAAATTGGGTGGGGGAAATGGGAAGTGCATCGTTGGAAACTGAAAATTGGAAAGCAACAATGAAGTCAGCAAGGGGGGGTGAATTGAAAGTTTGCACTGTAAACGGGGCTCCGGCAAGTACGTTGGTAACTGAGGGGAAGGGGGGCCCCTGGGAGTTGGAGGATGTTAAGGGGGGGTGCAAGTGAGGGGGGCCCTTCGTGATTGGCAGCTTAAGGAGATCAAAAAGAAACTGGGGGGGGGGCTTGGAGTGCGGGGGGTAGGGGCCAGGAGGAGCAGGGGGGATAGTTGGGGAGGACCCCTCTTTAGCGAAAAGCAGGGGAAGAGGATGGGGATAAGAATGATGTTGGGCTCTGGGGGGATAGGTAGCGCTTGTTGGATGGGGCTCTCTAGAACAGGAGGCCGCGATGGGGGCCGGAGGGGATGGGACAACCAAGGCGGCGGGGAGAGCTAGGGCAGATCGGGGTCTTGGCGGAAGGGGGGAGAGGGGCTCCTGGCAGGATGGGTTGGAGGAAGACCTGTTTGGGGAGAGATAATTTAACAATAATAATAAGCCAACCCGGGGAAACGGGAAGAGGGAATCCTGGGGTAAGAATAAAGGAGCAAAAAAGGGGAAAGGAGACCGGAACGCATCCTTTAGAAGGAGCCTAAGCGGAAATGGAGACTGGAAAGAAAGTAAAGCACGGAATAAAATGCACTTAAATAGCGTTGGGGAAAGAAAAATGAAAAGAAAATTGCAAAACAAAGAAATTGCCAAAGGGTAGAGAGGGACTGCTGAGGAAGGGACTGGGCGTCCGCGTCGGGTCCCCCAAGGACCCGAAGGGGCGGGGGGGAAAAGTTGCTTGCTCTCAGCGCAGAATCCTGAGCGTGAACGGAACACCTGTAAGTTAACTCCTGACTTTATGTATAATAAAGTTTGCTGTGGCAATTTTTTCTCCCACTCATCCTACTGGTCTCTGCCTATCCTTTGGGTGGATGGGGGTTGGGCTAATTTGGGAGGAGGGTAGCTGGGCAGGAGTGAGAGTCGGAATGTGGAATGAGAGCTGGGGGGGCGTTGGGAGCAACAAGGTCTGCCACCGTGCCACCCCACTGAGGGTGTCGGCGCTACGACGGGCTCCCGCGCCCTACGAAGGAGGGCCCCTCGGCGGGGGCCCCCCCTTAGTGCCGACTGCCTCACGCGGCATGGCGGCAAGAGGAGTCTGGAGGGGAAGGGGGGTGGAGGGGGTGGGTGACGTCATCTCCCGCGCGCCCATTGGCGCCATAAATACAACGGACAAGGGTCGCGGGGTCTCTCTTTGCCGGCTCCTCACCGACGTTGCCCTCCCGCCCGCCCTTTACAATGTTGTACTGATGTGTAATGTTTTCTCTTGCAGACAAGCCCAGCGGATGTTACCTGGTGTTCCCGTTAGAAAGTACTGGCGGATACCACAAGGGGAACTGCACAGCCATCAGCTTATTAAGAACGGCGCCCAGGAGTATTAGACTCAGGGGAGGCCCACGTTAATGGGGAGGGTTAGGGGGCTTGGAAGACCTTTCCAACTCCAAAATTGGGTGGGGGAAATGGGAAGTGCATCGTTGGAAACTGAAAATTGGAAAGCAACAATGAAGTCAGCAAGGGGGGGTGAATTGAAAGTTTGCACTGTAAACGGGGCTCCGGCAAGTACGTTGGTAACTGAGGGGAAGGGGGGCCCCTGGGAGTTGGAGGATGTTAAGGGGGGGTGCAAGTGAGGGGGGCCCTTCGTGATTGGCAGCTTAAGGAGATCAAAAAGAAACTGGGGGGGGGCTTGGAGTGCGGGGGGTAGGGGCCAGGAGGAGCAGGGGGGATAGTTGGGGAGGACCCCTCTTTAGCGAAAAGCAGGGGAAGAGGATGGGGATAAGAATGATGTTGGGCTCTGGGGGGATAGGTAGCGCTTGTTGGATGGGGCTCTCTAGAACAGGAGGCCGCGATGGGGGCCGGAGGGGATGGGACAACCAAGGCGGCGGGGAGAGCTAGGGCAGATCGGGGTCTTGGCGGAAGGGGGGAGAGGGGCTCCTGGCAGGATGGGTTGGAGGAAGACCTGTTTGGGGAGAGATAATTTAACAATAATAATAAGCCAACCCGGGGAAACGGGAAGAGGGAATCCTGGGGTAAGAATAAAGGAGCAAAAAAGGGGAAAGGAGACCGGAACGCATCCTTTAGAAGGAGCCTAAGCGGAAATGGAGACTGGAAAGAAAGTAAAGCACGGAATAAAATGCACTTAAATAGCGTTGGGGAAAGAAAAATGAAAAGAAAATTGCAAAACAAAGAAATTGCCAAAGGGTAGAGAGGGACTGCTGAGGAAGGGACTGGGCGTCCGCGTCGGGTCCCCCAAGGACCCGAAGGGGCGGGGGGGAAAAGTTGCTTGCTCTCAGCGCAGAATCCTGAGCGTGAACGGAACACCTGTAAGTTAACTCCTGACTTTATGTATAATAAAGTTTGCTGTGGCAATTTTTTCTCCCACTCATCCTACTGGTCTCTGCCTATCCTTTGGGTGGATGGGGGTTGGGCTAATTTGGGAGGAGGGTAGCTGGGCAGGAGTGAGAGTCGGAATGTGGAATGAGAGCTGGGGGGGCGTTGGGAGCAACAAGGTCTGCCACCGTGCCACCCCACTGAGGGTGTCGGCGCTAAGAGCTTGCTGCACAGCGTGTACACACCTCCCAACTGCCCTTTTTAGGGCAAACCTGAGCTGTTCTTCACTTTGCAATTGCCCTTTTCAGGGGATCGTTGTTCTCTGCGCTTGATTTTGGGCACCTGGCACAGCAGAGCTTCTGGAGTGTGCTTTACACCCCAGCAAAGAGCTTTTTGAACACTGTGTACACACTTTCCAACTGCCCTTTTTTAGGGCAAACCTGAGCTGTTCTCCGCTTTGCAATTGCCCTTTTCAGGGTATTGCTGTTCTCTGCGCTTGGTTTTGGGCACCTGGCACAGCAGAGCTTCTGGAGTCTGCTTCACACTCCCGCAAAGAGCATGCTGCACAGCGTGTACACACTGCCCTTTTTAGGGCAAACCTGAGCTGTTCTCCACTTTGCAATTGCCATTTTCAGGGCATCGCTGTTCTCTGTGCTTGATTGTGGGCACCTGGCACAGCAGAGCTTCTGGAGTCTGCTTTACACCCCAGCAAAGAGCTTTTTGCACACTGTGTACACACTTTCCAACTGCCCTTTTTAGGGCAAACTTGAGCTGTTCTCTGCTTTGCAATTGCCCTTTTCAGGGCATTGCTGTTCTCTGCGCTTGGTTGTGGGCACCTGGCACAGCTGAGCTTCTGGTGTCTGCTTTACACCCCTGCAAAGAGCTTTTTGCACAATGTACACACTTTCCAACTGCCCTTTTTAGGGCAAACCTGAGCTGTTCTCCGCTTTGCAATTGCCCTTTTCAGGGCATCGCTGTTCTCTGTGCTTAATTGTGGGCACCTGGCACAGCCGAGCTTCTGTAGTCTGCTTTACACCCCAGAAAAGAGCTTTTTGCACACTGTGTACACACCTCCCAACTGCCCTTTTTAGGGCAAACCTGAGCTGTTCTCCACTTTGCAATTGCCCTTTTCAGGGTAACCAAGAGCTAACTTCTGACAAACTGTTCTTATAAGAGCAAGTACAAAGAGTGGCGAAAGAGTTCCTGCTTTACCCTCCTCCCTTGGTCTCCCACCTTATGTCCCTCCTCCCTCTGTCCTCCATTTTCTACCCCACTTCTCTCTTGCTTGCTTTCCACTCCTTTCTCTCCCACTTTTATATCCCTTCTCTCCACTCCTCTCTTTCCTTAGATCCCAGATGGCTGCAGAAATGACTGAGGCGCCCCACCTCCAGGACGCTGAAGAAGATATGGACACAGTCTTCTGCAAGAAGAGAGCGTGGAAGACTTCTGCCAATATATCACCAGCTGCATCACCACAAAAGCAGAAGTTGGCTGGACCATCAGCTGTGGACCTGAGCACCAGCAATGGCATGCTGCTCTGGAGCTGTAAGAACCCAGCACAGAATCAGGTGGCGCACAAGCAGATGCCCCTCCCACCCAAGAGCATCTGTAGCCTGCTAGTCTTTGTGAAAAGCCTGAAGACTCAAAAGGCCCTGGTCGACTTGCTCTGTGAGCTGTGCGCCACATCAAGCCTCATGCTGAGCATGTGAAGATATCACTTACCAGAGTGGAGGACTACATGAGCATGATGGACACCCTCAGCAAGCAGCGTCTACAGTACTACATCTTCCCATTAGAGCGAGTGAGGTCTCAGAGGCCCGTGATTCGTTGCCTCCTGACAATCACCAACTTTGGAGACATCCCAGAGGAGCTTGAGGAACATGGCATCGCAGTGAAGAGTGTCATAAAGCTGACCTCACTGGCAGACATGAGCAGAAAATTCCTTCTGTTTGGTGCTATACTGGCATCAGCTGGCGATGGAAGACCTGCTGACCTTACAACAGTCACACGGCTATGCAGCTGTGCAGTCAGCATGGACGCACTGAAGGGCAGACAATGACCGATCATCTGCTTCAACTGCCAGGGCATCAGCCGCACATCTGTGTTCTGCCACCAGGAGCCACGCAGAGTGTGATGTGGGGAGGACCACACATCACAGCACTGCCCCAGAGATCGAAGTGAGCGGGCAACCTGCGCCAACTCCAGGGGACCCCACCCTGCCAGCTACCGCAGATGGCAGGCACTAACCAGCGTCAAACAAGACAAGCAGCAGAGGAGAGCCCTAGGACTACTGCAAACAGCATGGAACCCAGCATCCACTGCACATACTCCCAGAAAAAACGGTCATGCAGAGGAGCAACAGAACCCACCTGCCACACCAAGGCACTGCACATCACCAGGACTCTGAACAGACAATGTACCAAACGGCAGAACAACCCACTTTGCCAGGCACCAGGTCAAAGCCCACCAAATACCCAGAGGACACCCACCGCTTCTGGGCTGAGTTATGCTGATGTCCTAAAGACACCACCCAACCCGCCACAAGCTGCCGTCCCAGCGCATGAAGGTGGAGCAGCGAGCTCCATCAACTGGAAGACCTTCATTGTGAAGATTGTAGCTGTTGTTGCAGAGCTGAACAGCAACCCCACCACATTACCCAGAGCAGATGCTTCAAACATTTCTGCCCCTTTGTGGAAATGTATTTTAATAAAGAGTGACTCATTTTATGAACACACTGATATTTATGTATTACTTATGGACACACTGATATTTATGTTTTACATATGAAGTTATGTGGTTGCAACCACATGGCAGCTGGGAACGGTGGTCTGTCTTTCGCGCTCTCTCCTTTCTGCAGGCTTGCCCACCCCAGTCCTCCTCTTCTGATCTCTCCATTTATTTGCTGTCCTTGGTGTGATGCACCCATGACATTTGCTTAACTACATTATCCCCTTCTGTATAAAAAAAGGCGTGAATCAGTCCATGGCAAAGTCGTTGGTTGTACCTTTTGGGTAGTTTCTCGCTCCTGTTAGGTTTTGGAACTGTGTCAATCGCGTCTTCTTGTTGCTCCATGTCTTCTTTATCTCCTCCTATGCTTTCAGCTGTAGGCTCTTGTGTGGTGTTTCCCTCTTCTTCGAGTGATTGTTCCCATGCCTCTTGTTCACCCCCCTGATCTTCCCTTATCTGTGCTTCTTAGTCCATTGGCTCTTGTGTGTCGCCCTGATTGCTCTTCTCTTTCTTTCTGTCTCTTTCTGTGTCGTTCCTGCACTCTTTCTTGCTGTAGAAAGCCACTCTCTCAGCATTCCATTTACTTCCGTCTGTAGTGTGTACATAGTGTTCTTATGCTCTTTGCACTTGAATTGGTATGCTGAATCAAGGGATTGTTTGCTGGCTATGTTGTCTGTTCCAATGGAAGCTGAACTGGGTGCATGTACTAAATTTGCATCATCACCTTGTATGGTATGCACGATCCTTAATACAAGCCCGATGGATACGTTTTATGTTGATTCCTGGGACAGGTTATGACGAACTTGGGAGGACGAATTGGGGTGTAACATCTCAGATAAGGAGTGGGGTGGATGCAGAAGGCTGGATTTAGGAGTAAATTGGACCTGAATTTTTGACTTACCTAACAGAAGGTTTTGGTCACCTGTATTGGACACTTGTACGGATGCATAGTTTGGGTCTGATGGATAATGACGTGTGCTGGCGCTGTGATAAGGGGAGGGGTACTTTGTTACATATGTTATGGATTTGTCCGAAAGTGTGTGAATTGTGGGAGGGTGTGCTGGACAGAATGGACACAGTGTTATCCATGAGTTATCCTAGGATGCCTTTGCAAGTTCTTTTATTGTCTGGCAGAGAAAGACGCGAGATTGCTAGGCGGTATTCACAGTGGATAGACAAAGCATTGGTGGTGGTGGTGGCGATGGCAAAGCAGGTTCTAAAGATTTGGAAAACTAGGAAAAAGCCACTGGTGGGGAATTGACTGAAGGATTTGCTGATGTTGTCAGACTTCGAGAGGGTTTTGTTCCGTGGGCAAGGTCGGGAGGACTTTTATTTGAATCTTTGGGTGCCCTTTCACAATCTGTATGGTAAGTATATTGGTTGTGTCACCTCCTGCGTAACCAAGTTCATGAAGGTGGCAATGTTTTACCAATCTACTTAACCTAGTCTAACATTACATGTCTGCTTCCTGTGAGGGAGGCATGATATCAAAATGATGACAGACACAAGAGCTGCAAGTTCAAAACCTTTATTAAAGTTTTCAATGGGGTTGGAAAACTCCTATTCTGCCTTACAACTAAGATGGGAGTATTCTCGACCATCAAATAATAAAGAAAACACAGTCCCAGTCAGTCTATGTCAAATACCAAAACCTAATGCCTACACTATCTCTCATACAAAAAGTATGTAAAGGGGGAATATGTGTGCAAAGGAAAATCAGTGTTATAAGATAAAGGATCAATATGGCTGAGTCAGCCCTACTCCCCAGGTTGGACAGCACAGAGAAAGGTGGCCCCTATAGACAGAATGACACAATCTGGATCGGGTTCTTAAAACAAAGGCAGTTCAAAACATGGATCGAGGCCCTCCTGGCCTTCCACGTTAAAGTCACTTATTCCAGCATTCCAAAAGTTCTTTCACAGTTCTACAAAAAGTTCACGCAGATCTCCATCTGTTGAGCTCGGACCTCTCAAAGCTTTAACAGTTTACATAGGTTTCCCTCATCCGGGCTTGGACCTCTCAATTAACAAATACCTAATTCAATGCAGATCTCCCTCAGCCTGGTTCGGACATCGTAATCACAATACTTGCAGGGGTTCCCTTCCCCAAGCTTTATTCACATTCGCTAGGCTTTCCCTTCCCCTAACTTATCACACTTCCTCAGTCGGGCTCTGACAGTTCACTGATGTCGAAGACTTTCCAATTTGCAAGGCTTTTCCTATAGACCTTTGCAGGACCACTTTGACTTTCTCTTCAACTCACACTCTTGTGTTATTTGCCTCAGTGTCTCTTGGTCTTGGTAATTCAGTACCATAAGCACAAATGTTCATACCAATCTTTCACTTAAAGAAATCACCTTTTAACTTCCCTTTTGCCGGGATTCATCTTGACGATTGCGCCTTTCAGAGTTTGTTCACTTTGCTGCTTTATAACAAAATCTTTCACATTTCACAAAGACTTTCGAGTGGGCTACTTCCTTTCGCCAGACCACTCTGCTACTCTACATCTTTTAGTTTAAAGTTCAATAATGCTTAATCTCTCACGCGGGTCTCCCTCAGCCAGGATCAGACTCTTCTGGATTTGCAAAAAAAATTGTCTCTGGACTTCAAGTCTGTAAGAAACTCATGGTGGCATCAGTCAAGACAGACACAAGTGATTACAGTTCAAGGGTGTTTATTAAACTAAATCCGGGGTGGAAAAACACCTAATCTAAACCTAAATCTAAGATGGGGGGAAACGTCGACCATCAAATAAGAATAAGGCAGTCTTAGTGGTGTTGTGCAAAAATAAAAAGGGCCTTTACTAAGAAACATATTGGCAAACCTTACAACTAATACAAAAAGGGTGTCGGATGGTTTTCAAGAAAAGAAAGAACTGTTGACAAATAATATGTCAGGATGCAGTAACCTGGGTCTCGTTTGAGCACGGGGTAAAGTGGGATCTTGGAGCAGAGTACACACTGGAGCTTTCCCAGCACAAATTGACAGTTCTGTTCCAGTCTATCAGGAGCCTCATTGGCCAAGTCTTGTTTTCCTTGAAAGTCTCTTGCCTTCGAGGACCTGACATGTTCAAATAACAACAAAAAAAGTTCCTTCAACAAAATTTAAGGTTGCTTCCTGGTTTTTCTTAGGGTGAGGGTTCTTCACCCCTGGTTCCCCCTCTTCCGGGCATTGACCCATGCTCCTCGTGGTGTTGGGTGATAGCTTTTCACTCCCTGGATTGCCCTCTTCTGGCCTCCGATCCTAAAACAGTTCTTATCTATATCAAGGCCTTCAGTGGTTGAGTATCCTGGTTCTGAGGGCCTGATAGGTTTACAAAAAACAACTAACAAACACAAAGTTCTGTTCTACGTATATCTCGGGTGATAGCGTCACCCATGAGTCCCCCTGTCCGTGCGCAGACCCCTCTATACTTTCAGCCTGCCTCCACCAGGCTCACTATGGCTTTTCCTTCATTCACAAATCTTAATGTCTTTTTAAACTGTTTCAGTGGCCATCCCTTGTCCGATTCACCTTTGTCAACACACTGTTTCTTGGGACTTTAGACTTTGCCACTTCCTTGTCAGCATCCCGCTTCCGGGTTCACTCTTGCCAACTTCACATTCACATTTACTTTCAATGTTTACGGGATTCACTTCCCTTGCTCTCTCATGTGATGGGGTTCACTTCCCTCTTTCTTTATAGTTCTTAGGTCAAAGGTTTTCGACTGTACAGGGATTTTGCTTGACCTCCTGTGTGATCACATTGACCTATCTTGGTGGCTCTCCTACGGCCTTCTGGTATCTGTAGTTTTACGCTGATGGGGATGGACCAGGGTTTCTCGGAGCAGCACCCACATGGTGCCGGTCCCCTTCTGCAGCTTGACTCCCCTTTACAATCTTATAGTTCTTTGAGCTTCTCTCACTTTGCCATTTTGCGACTTTCATTCACCACAGCCCGGTTCTTATTGGTTCTCCTTCGACTCACAGGCTGTGATGAACCACTTGGCTTTCCTTGTGGCCGGAGTCAAGGCCAGTACCACGGTAGCAGGAGGCCCCCATCGCTCCCACTTATCAGCGTTGATACACTGCGTTTACCATTGGCATACGCTGCAACACACTTGGGCTATTGTCCTCGGTCTTACGATTCCTTCTGCGGAGGTTTCGCTGGGTTTTGTCAAAGGGCATGGTTGTATCGCTCCTTGTCAGCCTTTCGGTATTTGCCGCCTTTCTCCTCTGCTTGAACTGCTTGGTCTGGAAAGCTGTCTCGTCGTGCAGTCTGCCTTGCTTGTACTGTGCTCTCTTGCTCCACTTTTTATCCCCCTGGGGAAAGGAAAGGGCCGCCAGGTGTGTGTGATTCAGGTTATCTGCCTGACTTTGCCTGACCCTCGTGTCGGGACATGTCAGATAAACAGCTTTAGGGTTAGTCCAGTGTTTTCTATGGTGTGCATATGTTTAGGACAGGAAAGGGAAGAGTTGGAGTGTCAGAGTAGCCTACGGGAGTAGGATGATGTGATAGGTTATTTATAAAGAACTCAATACCCAGGGGTTTCTAAGCACGGGCCTGGGAATCGAACCTGGGTTACTCCGTGTCGTCTTGCTTCCAAGGCGAGCACGTTGCTTCCAAGGCAAGCATGTTGCCCCTGAGCTATCCTCCCTATGGGGCAAACATGTTATACGGAATTACAACCTTCGTATCAGGAGGGTTGATGACCTTAGAAGAGGGAGGTTGATAGAAGTGACCGGGATTCTTCATGTGAAAGGAACCAGGGGATTGTGGGAACAGTAGTGTTTAGTCCAGGTAGACTGGGTGTTTCGGAACAGAATGACCAGAGGGACATGAGGAAGAATGATTCAAAGTATTCAGACAGGGAACCGGAAAGCAGGGATTCTGAGAGAGATAGTTTGTAAATGAAACGGGGTGTGGGATCCTAGGAGATTGGTTATATACGGAGGTGATGATATATTTGAGTAGGAGAGATTCAATGGATGAAAGGGGGTAGATGTGGTACAGCCCACAAAGATCTCAGGAATCTCACCCTCCTCTCCTACTTCCCCAGTATGATACCACGTTTCACCTGGGCTATTCTCCCAAGCATAACCCCGGGTTCCCTTACCCAGGTGATCCTCCCTCGCTTGTCCACCCCCAGAGTTGGGATCTGAAAGCACCAGCCTGTCCCTGGCCACCTGAATAAGGGATTCTCGAGGTCTTACTGGGAGAATACCCTCAGGTTTCTCAGAAGTCCCAGAATGCCCAAACTTTGCTAGCTCCCCAACATGGAAGACTGTCTTAATCAGATGTTTTCCTGAGATCAGGGTCTTTCCACCGCCCCCTCAAAGGCCTGGGATTTTCTGTCTCACCCAATGGAGGAGCTCTGGTTTGGGCACTGCCAGGTAACCCCAGCTGCCCCTGGTTTGGCTCCCTGGAGTCAGAGCTCCCTCGCCATACTGCAGCCTCTCCTGTACTCACAGGCCCGGTAGTTTGGCAGTCCTCCTTAGTCCAGGCCTTCCAGGGTCTCTCCAGCTGCAGTCCTTCTCTCCTGGCTTCTGTGCTTCTTCCAGTATCCCCAGTAGTGTGCCTGTGTGATCTACCTTTTATACTGACTGGGACGCTTAACAGGTTTCTGGTGGGAATGATTGTAGAGGGAGGCCTGACCTTGCCTTGCCTCATTATTGGGACATTGACATAGAGTTGGTATAGTTGATGTGTATACCTTCCCTTGGGTAATCTTCATCACTTCTGTTTGACTCTTCTTCATACTAGTACTTAAAGGATAGAATGAATGAAGGGGATTCTGGGAAATGTAGTGTTTAGCAGACTTTGAAAAGAGGCCAGTTGAATAATTGTCAGGGATACGTCCATAAGAAAACTGTGATTATGGGGTTTGTAGTGTCCCTCAGAAGGGGAGCACATGTTATTGTTAGAAAGAGGGGAATACATGTGTCATTGTGGATAAATAGATCTTGGTTTCCTATGAGGCTTTCGCCTTCTTCTCTTCAAGGGAAAGCCCCGGGGTTAGGATAGGACTTAGTTTGGAATATCCCATGAAGGCTGGGGGGTGTCAGGTAGGGATGCTCCGGAAAGGGTGCGATACCATGTCTCACCTCAGATGCCCCACCCCCGCTTCCCGAGGACCCCTCACACAGGTGATCTTCCCGCATTGGTCCACCCCCAGGGTCTGGCTCCAAAGGCGATGGCTGTGCCCTGGCCACCTGAGCAAGAGATCCCCGGGGTCGAAACAGTGAGACACCCTCAGGTTTCTCACATTCCCTAGGTACAAGCCCTAACATTTGGATCTGTGAAGGATACCCAAACACTACACCACTTTGAAAGTGACACCCTGGAGGTCCATAGCTTTAGGCACATTGTTGTCTAAGAGTCTCCTGCAGGTATTTTTGTGTTCATGGAACAGACCCTTAGACATGCATATCAGATGTGTTCTCCTCCACCCATTTAGAAGTCGTCATGGTTACATCGTCTTCTCATCAACCACTGCATGTGGCTCTGCTGCATCTGATTAGTTTCACTGTCTGTCACTGGTGTCTTAACACAAACTTAAATGTTTTGCCTCACAGCAGTTCCTCCTTTGACTTTGACCTTTCACGCTTTCAATATATGGGTTAACCCAATAGGGGTTGTAGGCAAAACCTTGTTACAGTTGCATCATTTTGTCTCCAGCAATCTTGCTGGCAGGATTTTCCTCCGGTGTAGAGTTAATGGGATCACGAGACCTATCACTACAAGTTGATTCTTGGGCTGGCCACTTTTTCTTCTCTTCTTCCTGCAATGGTCTTGTTGGCCCATGATGATTGGCCGCTTGATCCTCCATCAATATGACCCCATAGTGACCAGCCAGATCACCACCATGAGGCATAGCAATAGCATTTGTACATATGCCATTAAAAGTCTGCATTGCTGTGCTTTTTGCCATACATTGTCCATGATCTGATAAAGACAGCTTGGCAAGTTGTTGATCACATCAAGATTCATCCCAAATAGAATGTGTTCTTGGGTATGTTCTTCTCTTAAATATCTCCCCATTCTGGTTAGTTCCTTGAGAGCCACCTCATGCCGTCAGAATCGCAGACGAACGGCTTCCCTAGAGCATGGATAAAAACCTGGAGGGCTAGATGCAGAGGCATTGCTAGGCAGGGGCAGAGGGGGCTATAGCACCGGGTCTTTGGTAGTAGCCCCCGATAGAAGCTTGTGGACTACAATCATAAGGCTAGCTAGCCCCGAATACCGACTGCCCTGACATTAGCGTAGCCCTGGATATTTTCCAGACATCGTAACACTCTGCCCGCACCCTTTGCCTAGACCTCAAAAGACATGCTAAACCTGCTTGTATCTGACATCTGGATCAGTCACTGATTCAGGCCTCCATACCACTCTCCCTTCCTTTCTCATAAACTCTGGGATCTGAACAGAAAAAAACGTGTCCCTTCATCCCTTTGCTTGGACGACTGGTACACAGTTGTGAGGATAGGACTCCTCAAACACAGAGAAGTGAAGTCTAACCAAGGGCCAGAATGGCAGACAGGATCATCCCTGGAGCTGGAGGAGACCACTTCGTCAGCTGGTTGGAATGCACGGATTGAATGGAGCCAGTGGTCTAAGTGGGCGAGAGCGGTTGGGAGTGGTTCTCCTCTAGTTTTTTTAATTAACTTTTACTGTCCCTATACTTTTTTTTTTTTAACTTTTATTTTTGTTGGCAGAGGCAATTGACATACACATGCAACAGAGCAGCTATGAGATGACAATCTGAACAATCAACAGAAAGCAACGGCACATTTGAGCAGTGAACAATAGTCGCGTGGAGAATACAGCACTACAGAGCATATAGTGTCAGGGCACATAGCAACAATAATTACGGTGAATTATTAACCGAGGAGTGGGCGTCCAGACCATTAAGATAACTATTAAAGGCAGTCCAAATGTTTTTAGGCCGGGATCGGGCCGGGAGAGTACTGATGTATTCCTCCTCACAGTTCCGAGACCAAGTCCATAAGTTTAGCCCTTTCCGGACGGTAGGAGGACCAGAGCTCTTCCAGCTCTGTAGAACACACTTTTTGGCAATTATACAGCACACATTTAAGAGCTTAGCCGCCCCTCTGGCCTCCTCGTCCCCCCATACCTCAAACAGTACACCCAGCGGATCGGGCCCAATAGCAGTATCGCAGATTTCTGACAAGGTTTTCGGGATCTCATCCCAAAATGGGGTTAGCCGCGGGCAGTTCCAGAACATGTGTAGATGGCCCGCATCCCCTGCACTACAGCGAGGGCAGAGCCGTGGGTCAGAGCGGGCGAACCTGGAGAGTGCTGTATCTAAAATTCAGGGAGACCCTATTAGTGTGAGAGCGCATTTCCCCCATAGTTGGTCTGTGAGTTCTACCTCCAGTTCGGAAGCCCAGTCGTCCCGCGCCCTAGAGAGCTGCGGCGTGTCAGTCGTGAGAAGAAGTTTGTACAATGATGATACCACCCCGCGGGCCCCACCCGAGTTGGCGATGTAGGAGATCCCAAGGGAGTCGGGGGGTTCGTTGGGGAACTCAGGCCATGCATCACGGAATGCAGCATGGAGTCTGTAGTATTGCAGCAGTTCCAATGGTGATCCCGAGAGGCCCGGTTTCCAAGTCTGTGGTGTTATGAAGAGCCCATCCGGGTAGAAGTCAGTTAGGTCTAGGTATCCCAGAGACCGCCAGTGTCGTGCCAGGGCTGTGTCATTCGTGGATTCCAACCCGGGGAATTGCCAGGCGGGGAGCCACTTGTAGTACGGGTGTTCCTCATTGCCTGCAGTAAATATCCGCTTCCAGGCCAGTAAGGTGGTTCGGACTGGGTCTATGGGAGAGTCTGGCTCATATCGTGGGTGTAAGATTAAGGTCATTATGTTGGTGCCAGAGGAAGCAAGGGTTTCTAGCTTGACATGCGGGCAGGGGGGCGGGGGGGCAGGGTACCAGTAGGTGGCAAACTGTACCTGCGCTGCGGTCCAGTACCGCATCAGATCAGGAGCAGTGAACCCGCCTTTCTCATATTGAAGAGTCATGGCAATCCATTTTTTCTGCACTGCTCCAGAGTGCCAGAGGAACTGCGTGCACAGCTTGTGTAGGTCTGCGAAGTACTTCTTGCCGGGCCACATGGGGACATTCATGAATGTATACAACAGTTTGGGGAGCAAGAGTTCGGATTTTGTATAATTGATGGTGAAGCCAGAGTATGTACCAATACGGGTAAAGTCACGCAGAATAGGGTCAAGGTGGAGGTCTGGGTCTCTAACGAACAGCAGCACGTCGTCTGCGTAGAGTGAGGTAATTTCGGGGGTACCCTGCAGCCGTATCCCTTTGCGTAAGTGGCGCTCCCTGACAAAGTCTGCCATAGGCTCTATGGCCAGTGCGAACAGGATCGGGGAGAACGGGCATCCCTGGCGGGTGCCTCTGAAGAGAGGGAACAAGGCGGACGTTTGAGAGTTGACTCGGACCCTGGCGACCGGGAAAGTGTACAGCAGTCTGATGTATGCAATCATTCTAGGCCCAATACCCATGGTCTCTAGGACCAACCACATGTATTTCCAGGACACCATATCAAAGGCCTTCTGGGCATCTAGGGTGACCGCGACTGCACTCACATCTTGATTGATTCGTGCCGTAACGTTAAGAAGCCTCCTGATATTATGTGACTTGGATCTCCCGGGCACAAACCCTGACTGGTCGTCGTGCACCATGTATGGCATAACAGGTAGGAAGCGGTTAGAAATCACCTTGGCAAAGATTTTTGTATCCAAGTTCATGAGTGAAAGGGGCCGGTATGATCCACATTCATCGCTAGGCTTACCAGGCTTGAGCAGGACCGTGATAACGGCCTCGCGTAATGTCGGGGGGAGGGATCCCAACCGGAGGGACTCATTCCACACTCCGAGCAACTCGGGCGCTAGTATAGCAACATGCTCCTGATAGAATTCTGCCGTTAGTCCGTCGGGCCCGGTGCCTTTCCCTTTGGGAGACTAGAGATAGCCTCCACTATTTCGTCCAATGTAACGGGGGAGTCTAATTGGTCTCTTGTCGCTGGGGAGACGATAGTGGTGGGAATCTGTTCCAGGAGCTCCCGCATCTGAGAGTCGCTGTGTTCGGGGGGCTGGGAGTATATCTCAGAGTAGAAGCCTGTGAAGACCTCGAGGATGTGCTTATTGGACCACTGTGTCGTCCCCTTACTGTCCTTAACACAGGTAATTTGGGATTGGCCCCACTCCCCCCTAGCCGAAGCGGCCAGCGTTTTGCCAGTTCTGTCACCCTCGACGTATTTCCGTGCAGCCTGTGGGCGGCTGTAGTACTGGACTTCCCTATTGGCCAGATCATTGAAGGTCTTGAGCTCCTCACTGATCTGGGAGAGGACACCTGGGTCAACAGAGGACGGGTGAGCTCGCTCCAGGTCCCGTAGTTTAGTTTCAGTGCGGGACAGAGCGGATCTTATGGATTTGAGGACTCCCGACTCCCTGGAGATGTACACCCCCTTAATTAAGGCTTTGAAGGCATCCCAGCGGACCCTCAGGGTGGTGAACTGCAGCAAGTTGTGTTCAAAGTAAGACTGAATATCAGTGAGGATGTCCGCCCTGAACACAATGTCCCGCAGAGCGGCCAATTTGAAGCGCCATGTGTTGATGGTGGGAGGCGGTATTCCCAGTTCCAGGGATATTGAAATCGGCGAGTGGTCAGACAATGTGCGTGCATGTATGCATGTTTCAACCACCCTGCCCAGCATGGAGCCGGATAGCAGGAACAGGTCGATCCTGGAAGAACTGTCATTCACTGATGAATAGTAAGTGAATTCCCGCGTTTGCGGATGTAATGTCCTCCATGCGTCATGTATGTCGAGTGTCGCTCAGTGGGTCAGGAGGCTACGCGCGGCGCCTGGCAAGGGTCTGGAGGCTGTGCCAGTAATATCCAACATGGTATCAAGAATGAAGTTCATATCCCCCCAAGATGATCTGCACCCCCACATACCACATCAGTATGGATACCACCTGGTCAATACATTCGGGAGAATCAACATTAGGGCCATAGGTATTTATCAGCAAATAGTCCCTGTTGGCAATGGCACAATGCAACACAGTATACCTCCCCTCAGTATCTATGTAACTCTTCTGGAGAACAAACTTAAGTGCCTTATGCATCAATGTCAGCCTTCCCCTTGAACGAGTGGAATATGAGGTGAAATATCTATGCGGTCCCCAAGTAGGCGCTATACTCCTAGCCAGCAGGCCCGCGGAGTGTGTCTCCTGCAAAAGCAATATTTTGCAGCCATGCCTGCCGGCATATGCCATAATCTTGCGACCCTTGGTGTAATTGCTTAGGCCCCCCCTATACTTTTATATAAAAAGGAAACCGTGCTGGAATGGTTTCGTTTTAAACTATAAGTGTAGGAAGAAGTTGAAACTTGTACCTTGAGTGCACTACACTGACCATTCCCTTAAACAGCAGGCACATGTGTTTGAGTTTGTATTGTGAGTTGGAGGGGGTGTGGTGATGGGGTTTGTAGGGTGCTGGGCAGCAGTGGCGTTTCTAGGAGGGGCCCCTCTGAACTTCTGCACCCCCTTAACTCCCCACCTAAGGCGAGCAGTGACTGTGTTCTCTGTTTGTGGTTTAATTTGTGACACTATGGCAAATGTCTGCATATCACACGGCAAATACTCTCCTTTTGTCTCAATGGTAGCAGTGATCTTGGTATGCATTCTGGCATTGGTATGAACATGAGCACGAGCCACTTCTCAGGTGTTCCTGCCCGGCTTCTGCACAGTGATCTCCATAGTGTACAGAGGACCTTGCAGCCACCCACTCCCCCAATGGAATGCAGCACACGAAACTGCTAATGATGGGTCATTAGTCACTGAATGGTTTTGTGCCTGCATTCTGATGGGAGGGGAGGTTCGGTGGGGTGTGGGTAGTTGGGGTGCACAAAGGCCTCTCTGCAGGAATGCTTGTGATGTCACACATTACCTTTCATAGGTGGCCCCCCCACTTTTGTCTATGGCCCCCCTACTTTTGTCTTTGGCCCCCTGTGTGCCCAGATAAATTTGCTTCCTGTTGGCGCCACTGGGGGGCAGGACAGTAGGGAACATAGTTCCACTACCTCTTTCCGTACACTTCAACCACTGAATGAAGCATGGTCAGCAGGGCTGTGAGAACAAGAAAGAACCTATTAAGAAAATAGCCAGGCAGTGAGCGAACCCCCCCTTAGAACCCGAGGAGCCTGTATACAACAGCACCTGCCAAAGAAGGCAGTCTAGGCAGGAGGCACCACTAACAAGAAGGCCGAGTGCGCTTCCAAGCTGATGGGCTCTTTGGTGGGGTTCTTGGAAAGGGGCTTTGTCTACTACGGCAGAAAAGATGGAAGGGAGCAACTGAGAAACAGAAAGCCCTGCTTTGGACTAGGGTAAGTAGGTCAAATAGAAAAGAGGAAAGCAAGGCGTACATGGCCTCGCTGGTCACTCAAGTCTAATCGTGTTTGCTCGATAGGTTTTTCGCCTCATTTAAAAACAAATATATGTTATGAGTGTAGGGGGGGGGGCTTGGGACTAGAGGATGCCAAGGAGTGGGGGTGTTGACTATAGGGGCGGTTGAGTGGGACCCCCATTTAAAATAAGATCGGGGGAAAAACATAATGAGCAAAAGTACACACCATTAAACTAAAAACAAAAACAAAAATAAAACCGGTGCTAGAGAATCAGGAGCGGCTGCCAGTGAGTGGGGGGTCAGGAAGAACAGAAGGAAGGCATGTGGGTTACGCAGTGCCTGCACAGGCCAGTGTTAAATCAGAGCAAGGCTGAGAAGGGTTTATATCTTTTATTTAAGAATAAGCTAACGCGACAGCAGGCACAACCTCTGACAGCCAGCCTTAAACTGACCATCAACCGATTCCAGAACCCCCTTCGTACCATAACATTCCACACTAGAAGCTGCTGACATCACAGCCACCTAGCTGCATATAAACCATATAAACAAGTACATTAAAACATTAATCTAACTTGAATAGAAATAATTAATACATGCATTAGTAAACACTTATCACATTGTGAACTACCGATTGCAGTATTGAACAAAAACACTGTGAACTGAATATAAAAATACTTAATCCTAACACATCTCCTCCCCTTTGCCTTTATTGAAGCTGAGGTTCATTCTATACAATAGTCTCTGAGCCATGTCAGTCTTTTCCTTGCTCTCCCTCTGCACATACCTGCATTCTCCATACCACTGGTACCTTCACCATTCTCACCTCTTGCCCTCTTGAGCTCTACCTTATGTTCCACAACCCCCTTGTTGTCAACCATCATCTCCTCAACCACTTCATTTTTGTTTTTTTATCATACTGTCCTCATCCATGTTGGATTCACACTTAACCAATCTTGAGCCAGACCAACACTCCCCACCGTCTAAAATCACCACATTCCCTCTGACAGCTGCAACTTTTTTTGGACCTATGAATCTGCTCTCGACACATTTGGAACCCAAATGTGGATTCTTTATCAGAACCATATCACCCTTCTCCATTTTAGTTTCTCTGGCCTTATTGACATCGTCAAATCTTTGCTTGTTTGTGCTTCTTTGATCAACCTCATTATTTCCTGGTGATCTATTTCTACACTCCCTGCCATCTTCAACCAACCTGGACACAATTTGGTTCCAGGTTGTCATCCTTTCAAAGACACAAATGAGGATACCTTAGTAGTTGAAGGAGGTGTAGTGTAGTAGTTCCAAACCAATTCCTTTAGTACTTCGGACCACTCTAGACCAGATGCCAACGCCAATTGTATGCCACCCTTAACAAACCTGCTTGCTCTTTCAACTAGCCCATTTGCCCTTGGATGGTACAATGCTGTACGTACATGTTTGATACTAAACTTTTTGAGAAAATTCAACATCCTCTCTGAACAGAATTGCACCCCGTTGTCTGTTACTATAACCGTGGGGAAACCCTCTCTGTAGAACACATCTTCCAGAAATGATATCAACTCAGATGTGGTAGCTTCACGGCGTGCCTTCCATTCTAATCATTTAGAATGATAGTCCACCATCACAACTAAATATTTGTAGCCCTCGCCCAGTTCTTGTATGGGGCCAATCAAGTCAATTGCTACTTTCTCCCATGGTTCTCCAGGTACACTCACAGGAGCAAGTGGTACTTCTCTGATAACCTTACTCCTATCACTCCTCTCACATTCCTTACAATATCTGACCATCTTCTCGACTTCACTATCCACACCTGGCCACCAAAATGATTGCCCCAAATACCTCTTGGTTCCTCCCTTACCTAAATGCCCTTGATGAGCCACATTCACTAATTGTGCTTTAATGCTACTGGGGGGTACTACTTTATTCCCTCTTCTGAGTATGCACCCATCCTCAGACAAATTTAGTTCCTCCCTCACTTCAAAAAATCTGTTATAACATCTGTCCACATTGTTTTCGTCTGGCCAACCTTCCCTTGTCCAAACTTTCACTTGGTTCAACTCTTTATCCTCTTTATCCGCTTGCAACCAATATCCCTTGTTTATGGCATTACACCTTATCTCAGAAATACTAAAGTATTGTTCCCTGACTGTTTCTGTGTTCTCACCATTGTCCACCAAAGCTTCTACAGGTAGTCTGGATAAACAGTCTGCAACCACATTTTCCCTAACTGGTATGTAACATACTTTGAAATTGTACCCTAACACTTCCACCATCCATCCGGAAATCCTCGGTGAGCCTTTGGCCCAATCCACACCACTCATGAGTTGTACCAACGGTTTGCGATCAGTTCTAACTTGAAAAGGCTGACCCCATAAGAAAAACTTGAAGTGTGCAATAGCCCATGACATCGCCAACGCTTGTCTCTCTATTACAGAGTAATTCCTCTCTGCTCCCCTCAACGGCCTTGAGGCGAAAGCTATCAGGTGTTCTGTTTTACCAGAATCATATGGGGATAACATGGCACCTAGACCTAAAATGCTAGCATCAACTGACAAAGTGTTTTTTCTACCTGAAACAAATCCACTAAGAGATGGCGCTTGAGCAATTGCTTCCTTTATGGATGTAAATGCCACTTGGCATTGCTCAGACCACTTGAAATGTACACCCTTTTTTAACATATCCCTTAATGGGGAAGAAATGGATGCAAAACCATTCACAAATTTATGATAATATTCTGCCAAACCCATGAATGACCGCAATTGTCCTTATCCTTGGGCGAAGGAGCTTTACTGATACTGTCTACCAATGATCTTTTAGGCGATGTACCTGCGTCTCATATTCTGTGACTTAAATACTCCACTTCTTTAACTGCAATTTTACATTTACTTCTCTGAACCGTTAAACCAGCCTCTTTCAGTCTTGTCAAAACACACCATAACGCTCTCTCATGTTCACTCTCATCCTCAGCATATACTAGTATATCATCTCGAAATACAGTCACATGATCTACCCATTCAATACTTCCTCCATCACTTTCTGTAAAACAGAGGCAGCTGAAGCCAGACCAAAAGGCATTCAGAGAAATTGTATGTTCCCTCAGGAGTATTAAATGCTGTGAGATGTTGACACTGTTTAGAGAGTGGCACCTGATGATGCACTGCCGACAAATCAATTACAGAGAACCACTTGAGTTCCCCCAATGTGGCTAAAGTCTCAGCTATTATGGGTAGAGGATGTCTCTCTACTAAAATGTTTTGGTTCAAGCTCCTGAAGTCCACACACATCCTTCATTTCCCATTGCTTTTAGTAACGAACACAACTGGCGATAACCATTCAGTACCACCCACAGGTTCAATCACTCCCTTGTTCATAAGATCTGCCAACTCTTCACATAACTGTTCTCTCATATTTAAGGGCACATGTCTAACTTTATGAACAGCCGGTTGAGGATTTCTTTTGATATATGAAACAGGTGGTGGTGCCAGAATTAAGAGAGCAACTGAAGGACAAGGCAACAGGTATTACATCAAATCATCAATTTCTTTTAATTATAAATTGAAGTAAAAAGTTCATTTTACACATCTTTAATTAATTCATTTTTTTTAAAAAACATCCTAAATCACAGACATTCATACATTCATTCAACTAATGCAACTCTAAAAATAATGCATCTAGATTTTCTTATGGAAATGTGAGACAAATGCAAAAACAATTCCATTGTTCAGATATAAAGTTTTTTGTTGTTCATTCAAAAAGACAATTAATTTTATCTAAAGCATTCAATTTGTATTTTTACAAATACAATTCCCATCTAAAAGAGAATACAAAATAAATGTCAATATTTAGTTGTTCATTCCAGACAAAAAGTATCAACTATTAGTGCCCAGACTATTAGTGCCCAAATGAGTCTTCTTAATCAGACAGGCTTCTTAGTAAATAGTTTCGACTTGATTGGTAATCTATGTCTTCATCAGGATAGGGATGAACCTAACAACACTTCTCAATGCCAAATATGTAAGTTTCTTTGGCTTTATTTGCGCATATTGTAAGCACAATCTGTCTCTATTGCAGTCAGAGGTTTTCTCATCATTTTCATAAACCTCAGTCCGTAGACACGCTCTTTCTCTCACGAATACAGCTCTTAAAGCTGTCTTTTATACACGCAGTTAAGGAAACGGCAAACCGCGGGTCATGTCCCCTTCATGTGACCATTCCTGTTCTATACGCGTGGTAGTTTTCTCGCAGGACTCGACAAAAACGACGTCACCCGCGATGACTTCCGGCTGACTGAGGATTTCTTTTGAGCCTGATATCGTGTTCAAAATGTCTGAGCTTGCCCAAACTCTCGGTGAATACTTCAGGAAATTCTTTAAACCATTTGTCCTCCATTTCAGCTATAGTTACTAGTTCCAATGCACTATCTTGTACTCTTACACCAAGTTTCCTTTGTTCCTCCCAGCCAAGTAACGAAGCACCCTTCTTCGATACCAGAATGTTGGCTGCACACTTTCTGCCCTTGTACAGAACCTGTGCTTGAAAATGTCCTAAAATGTCAATCAGTGGTTCACCATAGCCACAGGGACACACATTTGCCAATTCAAGTGATCTTGGGTCTTTCCTCAACACTTTCTTTAAGGTCTCCTCCGATATGATGGTCCACGGTGAAGCCGTGTCAACTTTCATCACCATGTTTCAGTCATCAACTTCAAATTCATCCAGGGGCCCACCTTGCTCACCAAAGACTGCAGAAATTTGGAAGATGTGCCTGGCAGCTACTTCTTGAGTAGGAGTCACTGTTGACGCATTCAAAGTCATTCTGCTTGCTTCGCCACTGTATTCTCTTGACTCCACCATGTTGATTGATGAGTCTCTGCAAACGTTTGCAAAATGTCCTCTGCGCTTGCACTTGAAACATTCAGCGAATCTAGCTGGGCAAGTGGGGAAATTCGGACCATGTTTAGGACTGCCACATTTAGTGCACATTGTGTTCCATCCATCTCTTTTATTACCACCATTACTAGGCTTCCTTCTCTGCCCAACTGCACATACAGTCTGTGATGCCTGTTTGTCTGTCTTCATTTCTTTAATGTACTTGGTGGTCTGTTCAATGCTTCTGGCTAGTTCAACAGCTTGATACAGAGTAACATCCTTCGCTAGTAGTTTTTCTTGTACTTTCAAATTGTTGGTGCACCTCACCAGTTGGTCCCTGATTAGCGAATCTGTTAGTGTTTTGAAGTCACATGTGTGGCTCAGCGTTCTTAAAGAGGCTATATAAGACTCAACTGACTCCGAAGATTCTTGCTCTCGCTGAAAAATCGTTCTTCATGGGTTCAAAGTGCTCTTCAATTCTTTTTTATGCTATGGCATATTCATCAGCATCACCAGCTTCTTCACCCTGGCTTCTCGACAAACCATCAAAAATGCTGCGCCCTTTAGGCCCCAAATTATTTATTTATTTATTCATTTATTTATGTAACAACAACGCCTTCTTCCTAGCCAAGCTGAATCTGTCTCCTCCAATAGCCACCAGGTAATTTTCAAAAATGCCCTTCCATCTGTCCGACCTTATCACAGGGCAACCTGGTTCAGCTAGAAAAGGTGTTGGGGGAGATATTGCTGCAGCCATGGCGAAACTTACAAATCACCCACACTGCCTTAGATCCTTTTTACAGTGTTCAGAGAAGTGTTATGGTCCACCAAGCAAAGATTGTAAAGTCTGAGCTATTTGAAGTGTTGAAAGAATTGAGACAAGAGTGGCACTTTGATACACAGTATTACCAGTGTGTGATTATTCACATTGTTGAAGAAGATGAGGGCAAGTGCCCTTTTTGACTCATTAACTAACCGCTGAGGTTGTAGTCTCTATTACGATTTTTGCCTCCAGGCAACCAGTGTCATAAAGGCTTTGAGTTGCAGAGAGTAGAATGCTGCCAGTCGTCTCTAGGCAGCCAGCGTCATAAACACTTGATTGAGCCGGTGGAATTCTGCCGGGCTGAAGCCACGCCCCTTCTATGACGTGCTACTGCTTGAGGAGTGTTGCCAAGCCAACACCACGCCCCCTCTATGACGAGGCACAGCTGTAGATGCCTCGAAGCAGCGCTTCAATTAGGCCACGCCCCCATTAACGCCAAGCGAAAACAACGCCAGTTAATGTGTGTCGGCAACTCTTCGGAATGCTAAACGCTTGTCATTGGGATCCCGCTCCCCCTTTCACACCTCCTGACCTGACCTCTTCCTGCACCTGCTGTCGCTGACTCGGATCGCGGTGGGGAGGCAGGTCCACTTCCGTAGGAAAGCCAAACGTTGCAGAATAGAAACTCACAGGAATGTAGTATCCTCGTCGCCACTGTTAGATCATAGCCAAGGCTGAGAAGGGCTTATATCTTTTATTTAAGAATAAGCTAACACGACAGCAGGCACAACCTCTGACAGCCTGGCTTAAACTGACCATCAACCCATTCCAGAACCCCCTTCGTACCATAACATTCCCCACTAGAAGCTGCTGACATCACAGCCACCTAGCTGCATATAAACCATATAGAACAAGTACATTAAAACATTAATCTAACTTGAATAGAAATAATTAATACATGCATTAGTAAACACTTATCACATTGTGAACTACCGATTGCAGTATTGAACAAAAACATTGTGAACTGAATATAAAAAATACCTAATCCTAACAGCCGGACACAGCCATCGGCAAGAAGCAGCAGGAACAAGGCAGGAGTACCCCAAATAAAGACAGCCACATATGAGAGGAGAAGCTGCCACTAAGAACGGGACCACCGTGTGCTGTGAGGAACAAAAAAGGGCACAAGGCGAACAAACATGGGAAGGGAATATGACAATGGCAACCATGTATGCACCGGAAGCAGCCACCAAGGGAGTATGAGGTTAGGGAGGGCAGCTGCTACAGATGCAGCGGCTGTGGAACCCAGAAGCGGACGCTGGTGAAGGCCGAGGAGCTCACAGGTCCAGAGAAGGGGTAGGAGCCGAATGTGACATGTGGCACATGCCACAGCGTGCCAGAGCATGCCCCCAATCTCTGGACTGGCTCATGTAAAATGTACAGTTTATGGGATTTCAAACACATTCAACAAGTGAAAAATACCCTCTCAATCATTGTGGGATTGTTTTATATTAAAACACTTTCAGCAAATGCATAGTTTAAGCACTTATCATGCTCCAGCATGTCAAAAATCTCGGGACTAGCTGTTGTCACATGTACTGTTTAAATGACTTAAAAGACAGTGAACAAGTGAATGTAAAGCCTCACAACCATTGTGAGATGTTATAAATCAAATTTAAAAAAAAATAACAAATTAATCAAATTCTGAGCTCACAACCTAATGGACTGTAGTCAGAAGTTCTACCATTGCACCAATGCTTTAGATGGGAAGGTTTCTGGTGCTAGTTATTATGACCTAATCAGACAGTAGGGGCTGCAAGTCGCTTTTCAGTGTCAATTCAAATGTGGTATGCCACCTAAATATTTCTTTATATCTGCTTCAAAATTACTTCAGGCATTTCAGGGTCTTGTCTTATATTTCATAATTTAGAGCAATTTGAATGGTTGAAAGCACTTGGAACTCCAGCATGCCACAGCATGTCACCGTCTCGGGACTAGCTGATGTCAAATGTACTGTTTAAATGACTTCAAAGACATTAAACAAGTGATTATAAAGCCTCACAACCATTGTGAGATGTTGTAAATCAAATATTAAAAAAATGAAATTAATTAAATTCGGATAGTTCCCTTGAGCTCACAACCTCATGGACTGTAATCAGGAAGTTCTACCATTGCACCAATGCTTAGAGGGGAAATGCTAGGTGCTAGTTCTTATGACTTAATCAGAAAGCAGGGCTTGCATGTCCCTTTTCAGTGTCAATTCTAATGTGGCATGCCACCTAGATATTTCTTTATATCCGCTTCAAATCCGTTTTTTCATTGCTTCAGAATTACTTCAGGCATCTCACCTCTTAGACTCTTGTCTTATATTTCATAGCCTACAGCAATTGACTGGTTGAAAGCACTTGGAACTCCAGCATGCCACAGCATGTCACCGCTCTCGGGACTAGCTGATGTCAAATGTACTGTTTAAATGACTTCAAAGACATTAAACAAGTGAATAAAAAGCCTGTGTGTCACCTTGTGGCTGCTAGCTGTCTCTCTCCTGTGCATTACAGAATATGGCCTGGGTAGAAGTAGAATCCTCTGATAGCAAGTAAAGCAGAGAAGGGCTTTCAAACATTCTGCAGGACCCCTCTCTGGGACAGCAGGTGGAGAAAGCAGCATGGGCAGGTCGAGGGCTGTTATCCCATAAACTAGACTTTCTCCTGGGCTGGGTCGCCTTTTCGCAAGGGCTGACAACTCTGAGGCCCAGAGCCTGCAAGAGACAATGGCAGGTGGAACATAAGGCCAGTGGCAAACCACTGTCCGAATCATGCAAAGGACACAAAATAGTGGCATGCTAAGGCAAAGGCGTGGTGGAAGGGACAAGGTGACATACCCATAGCTCTCAACCTACACGCTTTTGGCGGGTGTCACCCGCCTTGTAAAGGGCTGACTCACCCGCCAAGCCAAGCCTCCTGCACGCCCATTCTTTCCAATGGGCATCTCACCCACAAAAAAAAAAAATCAGGTGATTTCACCCGCCTTTGCAAAACAAATGGTTGAGAGCTATGCATACCCCTTAGCCCACAGGAAGACCAAGAGGGCAATGAATGGGATTCCAGCAGCACTGAGAGTTCTCACCTTTCTGTGAGCTTGGCCACTCCTCAGGAAGGAGAACCATGCAAAAGAAACAATAAGAGCGTTTAGAAATGCAGAGATAGTTCCCTGGTCGACCCCTTTCATCCAGACCTGCTACTCCACCTGAGATCCTTGGATGGGAAGCCCCACTTAAGGCCAAAAGGTACTTGAGTAAGCAACTGCGCACGCCTATAAATAAGAAGGTGAGAGTCTAATTGAAGGCACAATACCCCAAACCTTCTCTGCCGGATAAAGTAGCAGACACTCTGGAGGTGGACTCATTCATGGTGAAGCACACCAAGGACCAGAAAAGGGCATTGATCGCTCATGGATAGAATGCCAGGACACGCTCCCCGATTCAATAGGTCCATTGGCCAAGATCATTAAAATGGTGGAAGAGACCAAAGAGGCCCTGCCTATGGATGTGCATATTCTGGTTAATTGGGCACAAAGAGTGGTTTGTTTAACAATGAATACCAACTGTACGATAGCAGCGGAGTGCAGACGATCGATTTTAGTAAAGATTGAACTGAAACTCAGGAAGTTGGCATCCTCTGAGGCCACTGCAGCAGCTAAAGGGCTTTTGTTTGGAGAAGCTTTTGTCAAAGACATGTCCAGATTTGTTAGCACCTTTGCTGCTCTGGACAAAGGTCAGACATCGTTAAAAAGAGTGTTTGTGCCCTGTGGATCCGCCAGGGCGGCAGAAGCAGAGGTGTCTCTGCCAGCCGCTGAGGCGGCCAGAGGCCATATAGAGGAAACAACTGGTGACAGCAGGAAGACAGAAGGATGAATCCTTCCTTCCCCTCCCATGAAAGAGGCAGGCGTTGGGGCTGGCACTGCAGCAACAGGTGAGAGTACAGTCGTATGCACACAGCGCAGCAGCAAGCAATGCGATTCCTGCCATAGGTGGTAGGCTAACGATGCACCTAAGCGCTTGGGAGGAGCTTACCGTGGACTCTTTGGTCGCAGAGACTGTGCAGGGGTGTTGTCTGTAATTTTTAAAGCACACTGACAAACGAAACTGCAGCAACCTTTTGCAATTTCAGAGTGTTAGGCAGAATCACATTCAGTACCCTTTGGGAACACTACATGCAATTAAGACTACAAGTGTCAGTACAATTTCACCTTTGGTACAAGTCTGTACTACACAGTTATGTGGTAGCATTGGCTGAGCAGCCAGACTTATCTCAAGAGTTTAAGTGAGCAGTAGAACAAGTTACACAAAGGGACCAACAAATACAGTGGTTCAAACAAACACTTACTCAAGGTTTATTGGTAAAAGAATATACATTTATTTACGTTGTCAATTAGAAAACATTACACTAGCAAAAGCAGCTTAATATCATACACTAATACACCACAATACACAACCAATAAGTTACTGAACAAATTCAGCTCCCCTGAAGTGGGAGCAAAATGGCACTTCAGTTACTTTAAAAAGGGGTAAAAAGACAAGGTTATAAGAAATGCAGCCCAAATACATTCATATGTAAAACAGAAGATGTGGATTAACGCGTGATGTATTGTGATACGGCTTGTATTTGCTTCAATTTAATGTGATTGTAACAATTTCTGGATTTTGCTTTTGTTATGATATATCAATGTTGCACTCCATTCAAACACTCCTCTGACATCTGCAACCTCCTTGAACTCCTGGATTGTGATGTTCTTGCCATCACTGAAACCTGGTTCAAGGATTGCTCTGTCACAAGTTTTGACATACTTCTCCCAGAAGGCTACACAATACTCTCTCTTCCTAGACCAAACAGACCAGGTGGGAGGGTAGCATTGATCTTCCCTGAGTGTATCCCTGTGTCTGTCAATCCCACTCAGGCCTACTCATCCTTTGAGTGCCTGATCTGTAGGCTTTCGCTCTCTCCAAGGTCTTCACTGCTGCTGTCCACCTTCTATCGGCCACCTGGTCAGCCCTCCCTCTTCCTTTCGTAATGGGCTGACCTGGCCTCCTCTCTCCTTTCCCCCTCTTCTCCTCTCCTCCTACTGGGTGATCCCAACATCCATCACGACTCACCTGATTCTTTAAGACCTGTATGCAACCTTTGTGACTCTCTGTTTCTTTCCATCTTACCATCTGGCCCAACGCACAGCGCTGGCCACACCTTGGATGCTCTCTTCTCAACTCACATTCCGCTATCTATCCTTCTTACTACTTCTCTCTCCTGGAGTGATCAGTTTCTCCTCTCTTCTCACTTGAAGCTCTCTTCTCCCCTTGCATATGTAAGCCCGGCACTGCCTCCTGTCTACAAGGTCATCCGACCCATGAAAAGAGTCTCAGTAGCTGCTTTTGCCTCCACCTATTATGCTCCTTTCGCTCCTGCGACTGATTCCCACCCTGCCACAGCCCTCCCAAACTTAAACCTGTCTGTTTCCAATACTCTTTATAGTCATGCCTCTGTCATGAGGGTACGACTGAAGCCTACCAAAAAGTACAACTCTTGGTATGACTCCAAATCAGCTTCCCTTAAACACAAGTGCAGGGCAGCCAAATGGAAATGGGATTCCTCTGGCGCACCCTCTGACAAACTGGCCTGCCGCCTCCTCCAAAGGCAGTATAGATTCTGCATCTGCTCCCACAAAAGAGACTTTATACAAGCCTGCATATCTGCCGTATGCAATAACACGGACACATTTTTCAAATGTCTGCAAGGAATTAGCCAACCCTACCGCAGCCTCCTCCACCATTGCACCCACCCAGGCATTTTGCTCGGCCCTGCCTGCACACTCACCTCAAATACAGTGGATATCATATCCTCTCTCTCTTCCTCACCAACTCATGTAGCAATATCTCTTGTACCACCCTTGGCCACCTTCACCCCTCCCCTTCTTCTCCCTTCTGTCTCCCCTGTCACACTTGAGGAGGTTACTAGACAAGTCCGGTCTATGAAAGCCTCCTCCAAACAGGTGGACCCCTGTCCCTCCATAATCACCAAGGACAACATTGACTCTCTCGCACCAGCCTTGGCTGACCTCTGCAACATCTCCTTTACCACTGGAGTTTTCCCCACCACTGCTCTTAAGCACTCCCTTGTGCACCCTCCCCTGGAAAACTATCGCCCGATCTCTATCACTCCTTTCCTCGGCAAACTCCTGGAGAAGTTTGCTATTTCCCAGCTTACCCTCCGCACTGAATCTGTTGGCTCCTTCCAAGACCACCAGTCTGGTTTTAGACCATCCAAAGGCATGGAAACTGCTCTTCTGAACACCCGTGAAGATATGCTCTCAAATCTTGGTTCTAACTCTCCCTCTGTCCCCATTCTACTTGACCGCTCCTCTGCCTTCGATACGGTGAACCACAACACACTAATCGCACGTCTCTGTGATACCCTGTTCATCACTGATCAGGCCCTGGCATGGCTAACCTCCTTTCACTCCGACAGCCCAGCCCAGGTGGAACTGGGGTCTTTCCTCTCCCCTATCACTCCCTCTACTTGTGTTTTTCCCCAGGGATCTGACCTACCCCCATGGATTTTCAATGGCTACATGGCCCTCCTGCCCCGTATGATAGCCACCTTCACCTCCAACGTTCAGTGTTACACGGATGACACACAGCTCTCCTTCAAGCTACCCTCGGCCTCTTCCTCTTCCTCACTAATACCTGACTGTCTGGCCGCAATTCATTCGTGGTGTGCTGTAAACGACCTCTGAACAGCATCCACAGCAGAATCACTCACCTGCCATAGCAATGAGGGTTTCATGGCCATTTCAGCACCAGAGCCTTAGGCTTCCTCAGAGGTGTACTTACAGACAAGGTAATAGGATGGTCTGTAGCACCAGTGGATTCTCATGGGCTACCACACCACGTCCTCCACCACTGCATCCAGTGCCTCATCACCTGCACAAATAGGCCACACACATAGGTATTGCAATGTTGTCAGCCAACACATGAACCTGCCATGTCACACATGACACAAGACCCCGAGTTTAGCTAGTAGACCTTGAGTTTAGCTAACCAATTGAAAATGCCCCCAATGGAACTGAAAATTTATAATCCAGAGACATATGGTTTCAACCTCTGAGTGGGGGCCTATCAACTTCAAAATTTATATAGTGTTGACTATTCTGAGAAAAAGTTTTTTCAAATGTTTTTTTCTAATGTGTGTATATAACTGTCTTTTGCATTGTATGAAATACTGTGTACATGAACATGGATATTTATTGGTTCTTTTTTGTACATATTGTGCTTGATTTGGAATTTATGTTGAGCTAATAGTGCTTGGTAATTGACAGACCTTGCTTATGAGTAATAATTGAAATAATAAAAAGTTACTTCTGTATAATGCTTAAACAGAAGTACGAAATGGTGATTTTTGTAAAATGTATCCCTATGAAAACTTAGGTGGACACAGAAAACTGTAAAACACATACCTAGGAAATACTTTAGATAGCTTGTGCCATATTTCTGGTATTGAGAAGTTTATTATAAATTAAATTTATATATATATTTAGTGAACCTGTCAGGACACTTTTTTGTTTTGTGGTTTACACATGACACAAAGTCAGGCATGCACGCAGTGTCAATGAAAGGGAAGGGGAGCCTGAAAGCAGACATGTATGCGTGACACATGGCAAAATAACACATATACTGCAGAGCACCTGCATCACACACAAGCATGTGACTGGCATAGTCCTTCCGCAAACATGACTGATGCCAATACACAGATGGCACGTAGCATAGACATGACAGAATTGTCAACCAGCCCCAGATGGAAGTTGAATACTACTGACCATAAGCCATGTACAATGCATGTCAGATGACATTTCATGGAATTCACTATTAGAAAACACACATGTGTCACAGGGTGCAACAACGCTAGGGTTTTGTAATACAGTGAAGGCAGGCATACAGATTCAATAATGCTAGGTCACATTGACATCACGCAAGTGAATAGGGATATTGAAGGGGGTAGCAGGGTTTAGAAGTGTGTGGGTGCAGTGCAGTAGATGGGTACGGCCTCAACTATGAATAAAAACACAGATCCAGTAATGTCAATGTCGTGGCCTGATGGCAGTGTAGGGGTAAGTGCCGTCATCATGTGTAAAGTGCTGGTAGTGGGTTGTAGGGATACAGTAAACCCCACCCCTAAGGGCAGGGGGTGGCTGGGAGGCAGTGCATGGGTTAAAATGGTTGCTCAGAGGACCGTGTCGTAGCAGACAGTGTGGGCAGGTGGCAAGTGCATTCTCTCAGTCATCTGGGACTACAGCAGGGGAGGGGAGGACAGAAAGCACAACACATGAGGAAGCATCAGAAGTGCCTGCAGACCTGGAGAAGCTATACCTCCAGTTACATAGAGGCAGGGAGGCTGTACCAGAGGGAGGCCCCAGTTCAACACAGATGTGAAACACAAACTAATTTCCATGAGGAGTAACTGACCCTGAGGGAGTAAGAAAGGGATGATCAAAGACCATGAGAATGAAGTAAATACTGGAGGTGGAGTTGAAGGAATTGCTGGCCCAGGACCCATAGGGACTTGCTAAGAATGCACAGGGTTCAGGAATGAACCTTCATAGCTACTGTGAGACTGTGCCATCATCACAGTCCTAGGGGGATACCTTGCACCAAGCCTAAAGAACCTTTCACACAGTCCAGGACTAGCAGAGTTGCAGAGGGAACAGTGTAGAATCACAGAAATCCTGGTAAACGCATGTTGCAGTAGTCCACCATAGGAATTACCAGTCCTCTGGAGACAGTGAGCTGCTGGGGGATGGAGATGAAAGGAAGAATGCCTCTGAGGAGGAGCAACTTGCAGGGTGACCTCACAGAGACATCAGTCATGTGACGATAGAAGGCGACTGTTGAGTGGAAGATCATCACAGGCTATCCGCGACCACAGGTTTGAGCAAGAATAGGGCCAAGAGAGGCTGGACAGAGAGTGTCATGGAAGTAGGGAGCAGGTGTGATGAGGAGGATTGCCTCGGTGTGCAGCACATGGTTTATATGCAGTCTGCATGACAACAAGCACGTATCAGTCCAAAATCACATGGGTCACACATGGCAGTCATGACAATGTAGTCTGAACTGGCAGACAATCATAACACATCTCCCAAGCAACATACACATGGCCTGTACACACACGCATCACCACTCACCGGACATTCCCACATACATTGGCAGGTCTCCAACGCCTTGGATCTGCTCCACTGCAATGAAATCACTAGCGATCTCCTCATGTCCAGTGAGTTCATCGTCCTCTGATGGTGACCCACTGCCAGTCACCAGAGTAGAGGCGAACTTTGTAGCCAGCTTGTCTTTTGCTCGGTGTCAGAAGTCATTCCAATGCTTCACAATATCACCAGCTGTACACCTCTCATAGTCCAAGGCGCTAATACGGTCCGCGAGGCACTGCCAGTGGGTAATGAGCTGAGCAGGTGTATGTGTGCTCCCTGCCTGCACCAGCATGTCACGGCCGTGTTCCAACATGTAGTCCACGAGCATGTCCAGTTTCTCATCACAGAAACTCCTCTTTCTCGACGTGTGGGACTCCTGTGCCGTGTCTGGGGTCTTAGCCTGTACCGCTGGAGCATGCTTCTGCTTCTTGTGAGGTGGTGCAGACCCTGAGTGGCTTGTACCACTCTGGTCAGTAGGGGTTGGAGTACAGGTGGACTGGCCTATGGAATCAGCCACCAATGTAACTACAGAAGGTCAAGCTTGCAGGTATTAGTAGCTGGGTGCTGTTGCCAGGACTCTGCGCCACACGTGTCTTGGCCTTAGTGACAAGGGACTTGGCCCCTGAGTCACACTGGGCCGGGACCAATCCAGTCCTGGCTGGGTGACCCTGAGCCAGGGCGCTAGTTGCTACAGATGCTCCTGCAGCTTCCAGACCCTGGCCGGTGTGAACAGCAGATGACACTGCTGCTCCAGATCCCCGGGTGCCGGTGCCTGGAACTTGCATCACACGTGTCTTGGCCTTCGGGACATGGAAATCGGCCATTGAGTCACCCTGTCCCTGTGCCGGGACTGCTACCGTCTGGGCTGGCTGACCCTGAGCCTGGGTAGTGGTAGCCCTGGCTTCTCTGGACAGCAGATGGCACTGTTTGTCCGGGACCACAGGTGTTGGGTATGTCAGCAGCTACTGCATCTCCCTGCCCCAGTTGGGTGTGGGGCATAGTTCTCCCTGCATGGCCCTGGAAACATTGCCCACGTGGGCCACCTTGGCCACCCTGGCCACGTCACCCACCTTGGCCAGCTTGGCCACCCTGGCCACGTCGCCCACCTTGGCCACCTCTGGCAAGTCGGCCACCTTTGCCTCCCTTCCCACTTGTTGCCCTCCCAGTCATGGCACTGATGGACTAGCGCAATGGGAGGTGCAGCCAATAATTGTCCTGGGCAATTGGAGTGAGGGGGCAGGGTATGTGATGGAAAACATACCACTGTGCTCCAGAAAGGCTCAATGTGACCCCTGGTGAAAAAATAACAGGTCGCGCAACGCTCAGGCACCCGAAAAACAAAAATCAATGTGTACGTGACCCCTCGGTAGCCCACGTGTGAGTAAAAAACATCCTGCAGTACACTGTGTCACCCAGCAACACAAAAAATGCATACGCGTGGTACACTTAGGCTACTATGACCTCGAAAATGGGGTATGTGACACATACTGTACCTAATAACCTCAAAGAATCCTGGGTTCTTCCCCTGCTCAAAAAACAATCACTAGACCCTACCATCCCCACCAATTATAGACCCATCACCACTGTCCCTTTTCTACTTAAAATTATTGATAGAGTGGCCTATATTCAAATTCAGGACTACCTAGAAACTAATCATCTACTAGGATCACAACAGTCTGGCTTCCGCCCACTCCACGGCACAGAAACTACCTTACTAGACCTTAAGACTCAAATCGACGAGTTGAAGGACAAGGGACAAACAGCTATGATACTTCTCCTGGACCTCTCTGCAGCGTTCGACATAGTGGATCATGCAGTTCTATGTAACCATCTTAGGTCGGCGGCGCACTTCTCTGGGGCAGCCATAGCTTGGGTCCAGTCCTTCCTGGCCAACAGGACAATGCAAGTCTTTTCCCCACTAACGGCTGCTGATCCTACTCAAATCTCCTGCTGAGTACCCCAAGGATCCTGTGTCCCACCCACTATGTATAACATATTTACTAAGCCTTTGTTCGACATATTGGACAGACTGGGTACCACCTACACAAATTATGCAGATGATACCCAGAACCTCATTCCCCTATCGGGCAACTTCTTGGAGGACACAGCCTTAGTAAATAGAGTATACCTCATCATTCAGGCATGGATGGCATCACATGGCCTCTGCCTGAATGACGAAAAAACTGAGATACTAATCCTAGGCTCCGAAACTAACATAAAAAAACTTAGCCCTAACTATACCGCCTTCAATATCGACAAAAATCTCATCAAGGTGATGCCTGTGGTCAAAACACTAGGCTTCTATCTTGATGCCATTCTCTCACTGAAGAAACAAGTCAACTCGCTCTCATCCTCCACAGCCTACACCTGTAAGCTTATCCGAGCTTACAGACCATTCCTCTCTACCTCGAGTTGCATCACCCTCGCCAATGCCCTTGTAATGTCGAGATTAGCCTATTGTAACGCTCTCTACTCAGGTGCTAACAAAAATATCATCGACAAAATACAAAGAATGCAAAATAATGCCCTAAGAGCAGCACTGAATATCCCTAGGAGAGAACACATCTCTGATGCTAGAAGAAAGTTTCATTGGCTAAAAATATCTGACAGGATACTTCTAAAAACAGCTTCCCTCACTTCCAAATGCTTTAACAACTCGGCCCCACCCTACCATGCTGAAAGGATAAATAGAAGATTGTCCACACGCCCAACGAGAACAGCCAATGCCCACACCCTGGAAATGCCTAGATTTAAACGTGCCACAGCGGGAGGATCCAGCTTCCCAGTTATCGCAGCACAAACTTGGAACGCACTACCGCACGCCCTCAGAAAGGAACAACCATATCCTAAATTTAGACTCAATATAATCAAATGGCTACGAACAAATGACTGTTAGCTTACCTTCCAGGCATGTCTCTGCTGCTTGTCTCTTAACTTGCTTTCCCTCCATATACCACTGTAACTATCCTGGCAGCTATCCTCAAACTGTTTTTGTATATTATATGCTTCTTTGTAAATTTTATGTAACCATTATATGCTTCTTTGTACACATTATGTAACTAAGTTTAAGCTGTCTTGACCTCTACTGCGCCCGGCTACCTAATGGGTTTGGCGCGCATTATCAAATAAACAAACAAACAAACAAAGGGGCAACCACAGTGGGAAAAATGCATCTGTCACCGTCTGTCTCGTAGAATGAAAAAAATCACACGTGTGTGTGCACGTAGGCAACTCCCCTCCCTATGCACTGCCACAGTAATTAACTATTCACGTGTGAACCCACAAATATATGAGGTTCACGCGTCCATCCCACCGAAAAGCACAGACAGTGCACTGTTGTCCTAAGCAGACCTTTAACCAGATACTGAACGGCAATGCCCAACGTCCAGCGAGTGTCACGTAACTTATGCGCTTAGGGCCTTTCCTCTGATTGCATGCTAACACGCTGTTTCCACACGTGCGGAGTCATTCTGTTTACAGCCAGCCACGCAAAAGAACACAGAAAACCCACGCTCCTGCCTACAAGGCCATTTACCTGCCTCCAACTGCCCGAGCTGCCTCCTACGAGCCATCTGCTACTGCCAGCCAACTCTGTGTGCCTTCTGCCCACATGCCCTGCATTTCGGTGCCTGCTCTTCAGCCATTGCCAGTGATCCTGTTGTTGTGACCACCTCTGCTGATCCTGAAGACTCCTGACTGCCATACCACTGCTCCACAGCCCAGCCCCAGGACCACCTTGCCCACCCATACCTGCCTCAGGTGTTGCCATGTCTGACACCACACCATCTGAGGCAAGTGGCAACCCCCCAGCAAAGAGGCAGAGGGCTGTCAGCTTCTCACCCACGGAAGTTGGCATCCTGGTGGAGCAAGTCCAGGGGCATCATGATGCCCTCTTCCACGGCCCATCGCAAGTCGGCAATGAAGGACGGAAGAGGATCTGGGGGGACATTGTGGGTGCCATCAATACGGAGGGGGTGGCACCCCGTGACTACCATCATGTCCTCAAGATCTGGGAAGACTTCAAGTCCAGGGCCCACAACAAGGCCTGGTTCCTCATCAAGGCTGGTGATGATCGAGCAAGGTGCCGGGGCCGGTTGACCACCGACGAGATGAGGCTCCTGGAGCGCTTCTACCCAGCGCTGTACCCCCAGGTCTTGGAGTTGGTGCTCCATCTGGAGGCGACTGGTAAGTGCTCATTTGTTCTTGTCCACCATAGTGCATGTGAATGTTGACGTGTGGCTGGAGTATACGCCTTGGCCTTATGTCTGGCATGCTTCCTTCCTGTACAGATGTCTGTGTGCATGTCCCTGACAGTGCTGCATGTGAGTCCATTCAAGCGTGTCCCACATCGATGGTGTCTTTGGTGGAATGCGTGAAGCGCACCGGCATGTAACGATGCGCACATATTTGCATGCCTGTTTCTGGTCTGGGGCATGCGAGAGGTGTGACACATGGGTGCTTATGTCACCATCATGGACATGCATGTTGTACATGTGCGTTTGTCTGAGTAGTGAGTGTGTGACTGCCCAACACTCCGCATGTATGTTACTTGAGTTCTTGATTTGTGATTGCCTCCCGCTGCCAATTTGCCCTCGAGTGCACTGTGACGTGATAGCTCCATGGCCTGCCTCATGGCTGTCAGGTGATGTGTTTGAATGAGATGTATATGTCCCAGGATGTGTGTGATCTGAATACACAATTATGATCTTGTGTCAGTGCCTTGTCCATGGATGTGAATGTCTATTGTGAATGACAGACATGTTTGTGAATGTGTGTGAATGGCACTTCCCTGTGTGTATTGGAGGGTGATGATGGTTGTGACCTTTGACAGTGCCACTGATGTACATTTGCATTGTGACAAACACACATACCCACATATGTTCAGTAGCCTGATGTTTGTGTTCTATGTTTCCCTATCCACAGCGACGGTGGAAGAAGAGGGTGGAGAAGGTGCTCTGGAGCAGCGCAGCAGGGATGCCTCCACCAGGCACAGATGCAGGGCCCAGTCTTCCTCCCAGGTACCGGTATCTTCCGGGAATGGGGAGACTGGTGCTGCGTCCACGACAATGGCTGCAGCTGTTGAGGGGAGGCCCAAGAGGTTGAAGTTGGTTGTGGGCACTTCGGCAGTGGGAGGGTCAGGGGAGCCCGCGCAGGGGCAATCCGATGCGGAAGACAGTGGGGAGTCATCCAGGTTGTTGGTGGTGGAGGAGAAGGAGGCCACATCAGCCCAGCACATGGGGCTCAGCAGGGGTGATGAGGTAGGTCTGACTGGTGCAGTCCAGGATCAGGGGCTGGAGGCAGTGCAGGTCACCGTGGGGGGGCCTGTGACTGATCTTGTCCCCGGAACTGCAACTGCACCAGTATGCACCTGCGGGCATGCCTCATGCCGGACCCATCCGCATGTGGCGGATGTATCCACGCAAATGGAACTTCCACTACCTGCGGGCGAAGCAATTCGTGACAGGGTGGAACCGTTGCTAGCCGGTATTGCGAGGCGTACAGCCAGCATTCGTGATGATGTGCTTGCTTCAAATAGGGGGCTTGCACATCATCAAGATGAGGTCTGTCGCCTGATTAACTGGCTAGCTCAGTTCCTGATCACGAATCTGGTATGTGTGCTGGCTTCTGCTGCAACCCACCTCCTCCTTTTCCTCCTCTGTGCGTCAGTCGTCCTACCTGCCATCTTCCACCCCAGATACCACCAGGGCCCTCTGTGTTCCTGTCCCAACCCCGACAGCCCGTCTGGTGGAGATCACATCCCTGACACAGTCGGGAGTCGAAGGAGGATCAGCAGAGGTTGTCACCGCAGCGACAGGAGCTATGGCAATGGAGGAAGTGCAGTCACCAAGCAGCAGGGCACGCGCACGACGGCCCCAGGTGGTGTCATCATCCCGGAGGCTGTCCTTGTGGCACAGGCATCAGGAATTTTGGCAGCAGCAGGCTCAGGGTAGGATGCAAAAGGACTCGCGGCGTTCATCATCAGAGGGGCAGGTATGGGACCTAATGACCTAATGGACAAGGACCACATATTTGACTCTTTCATTTTTTACATCACATTGATTTTGGTTTTCACTTTCTTTTGGTTTTTGATTTAGTTCATGCATGTTTAATTTGATGTTGTTACTGTGTGTGACTTAGATACATATTTGTTTATATTATTTTTTAACATTGAAATCGAAGTGGTGTCTGGTTTCAACGGTTTAGTGCATGTTTCACTCCTTCATGACTCATTTGCATGTTCCTGCTGTTCACCAATGTTGTTCATGTGTGTGCACACATGCATGCATGTGTGATGTTAGGATTTACATGACATGGGGCATGTATTAAGGAGCATGACCAATGGATGGGTGTTGAGGTGCACCAGGGGATTGCAGCGTGTGGTGGCCTTTTAGTTGGCATGTGCTGCATGATTGTATGTTGGTAAAATGTGTTTTGGGGTAGGGGGTGGGGACATGAGGTGGGGCCTGTTTGCAGGTTGCCGTCACTGGAGAGATGTGGGGACATTAGGCGGGGCCCGCCTGCAGGTTGCCGTCACAGGTGGGGACATGTGGCAGGGCCTGCCTGCAGGTTACCGTCTCTGGTGGGGGCTGGGGACATGAGGCGGGGCCTGCCTGCAGGTTGCCGTCACTGCTGGGAGGGTGGGGAAATGAGGCGGGCCTGCCTGCAGGTTGCCACCACTGGAGGGGGGTGGGGACATGAGGCGGGACCTGCCGGCAGGTTGCCGTCACCGGTGGCGACATGTGGTGGGCCTGCCTGCAGGTTGACATCACTTGTGGGGTGTGGGGATATGAGGCGGGGCCTACCTGCAGGTTGTCATCACTGGTGGGGGGTGGGGACATGAGGCGGGGCGTGCCTGCAGGTTGCCGTCACAGGTGGGGACATGAGGCGGGGCCTGCCTGTGGGGTATGGGCAAGGGTGATGGGGTGGCTATGTGGTGTGGCCTGCCTGCGGGGTATGTTCACAGGGGATGGTGGGTGTCCCATGTGGCGTAGGCTGCCTGCGGGGTGTGGTCACGGGTGATGGGGTGGCCATGTGGTGTGGGCTGCCTGCGGGGTATGTTCACGGGTGATGGTGGGGGTCACATGTGGTGTGGGCTGCCTGCGGGGTATGTTCACAGGTGATGTGGGGGGCCATGTGGTGTGGGCTGCCTAGGGGGGTATGGTCCAGTAGTGGGGTCTGTCTGTCCCGTGAGGAGGTGTCTGCTTCCAGGGGAGTTGTGCATGTATCACGGTGTATCCACGGGCCTTCCCACGTGATTTGGCTGGTGCGAACGGGGTATGTGATTTTGATGGGGCGGGGACGGGGTATGCGCAGGCCTTCCCACGCAATTTGGCTGGTACGAGCGGGGTACATGATTTTGCTGGGGTGCGGACGAGGTACGCACTGCCCTTCCCATGCGATTCGGCTGGTGCAAGCAGGGTATGCTCTGATTTTTCACACGACTACGATGGGGGGGGCTGTGTGCTGGGCCACGGAGGGCGCCGGGCCTTGTGCCGTATTGGGCTTTTCCCTCGCTTTTTCCTGCGCATTGGGGGCGTTACTGGCACTGCTCGGTGTTTATTGCGCCACGGCAACTGATGCCTTGGAAAATCCATGAATACGTGTGCTGTGCAATTGCTGGTTTGCGCCACAGCTGGTGCACATGTGGCGTACGCTCCTTCTCGGCGCACGGCACTCGCACTGCTTCTGTGCTGGATTCTATGAATTGGGCCCTAAATCTGAAGATTTAGCAACATTTGTAAATGATGTTTTCATAATCGTGCATATACTCTGATATATAAGTTATAAATATTATCAGTAGGTTATGGTTGTACTGTATTTATCACAGTTCGTACAGTCCAGTGTGAAACGCATGAATTAATGTACAAACACACACACTTTAATATTGCGACCATACTGTTTTGGAAAACATGTACAGAAATACATGTTTGACATCTAAAGCCTCACACAGTAACAGATTTTGGATTGAACTGTTTTTTAAATTTAGTATTATGCAAGAAAAGCACAGGATGCAAATACTTACGGTAAATTGTTTCTATCCTGCAAACTTTCAGAAACGCAGTTTGTTTTAAGATGTAACTTAAAATAAAAAAAGGGACCATCATTGAACCATGTTATAGTTCACATTAGAGATAGAATTTAAACAATTTCATAAATTGCGACGTAGTGGTGTAGTGGTTAACGAGCTAGGCATGATAGCACGAAGTCTTGAGATCTAATTCGCGTGGAACCTTTCATTTTTATTTTTACAAAAAAAGGATTATAATTGGCGCTTCCCATTTTTATTTTTAAAAAGGAGGATTATAATTTGAAAAACGAAGAGACAGACGCCACATCTGATATTTGCTTTACCATGGCAGGTGAAACCTTTTTTTGGGGAGGCATGTGACACCTGCCAGTGGCACGTGTCACGTGTAATGGTGACGTCACTGGCATATAACACATGCCATATTCGGCCCCTACTGCAGGCCCCGTGCCAGAGAAACCTATCAACGGTAGCTTAGACCTGCTGCTGCACGTGACTGTATCATTTTTGATTGGACAGCTGCCTACCCAGGCTGCTCACTGACCAATCACTACAAGTAGCGTGGTCGCAAGAAACGCCAACATCATTTCCTTGGTAACACTGCTTCTTTAATCGGGTCAGAGGTGTATGCCCAAAACTGTCCACAAAACTGTTAGCCTGTTTAAACAACAATCTTCCAAAGTGACCCCTTCGCCATGAATAGAACTACCATTCCAATGCATTACAGAACCCACCTCAAGTGTGTTATTGAGATCATTTGGACATCAGCTCTGTGGTGTTGGTCTTTTAAGAATACGCGTCATGACTTCGTCATGACTCACTGCCAATAAAAGGAGCTGGTTGTGGAATAGACTCGTCAGTTTGGACGCGAGTGAAGGGGGGAGGAGCCTGTGCGCTCTGCTGCACAAGAAGTTCTTTCCCCCAGGCAGCCCGTGACTTCTTCCACTCGGCGGAGTTAGCAGTGAACCCTAGAGGGGTCTTTTGGCGGTCTCTGTCTCCATCAAGTGGTATTATGTGGTTGTAGACACATCGCGAGAGCCCGCACTCTCGCGAGATCTCGCGGCCCGATCAAGCTCCGCCCCCGCGTGCTTCGCTGGCACTATGGAACGAGCGGAGGACGCGACAAGGTGCGTCCTGCACAGCGCTCCTCATACGGGGCCCGCTTGAGAGACAGATTGGACTTAGTTCATCCATGCTGCATTCTCCCTGCCACTTTAGGCCCGTTGGCCATTATAGTTGATGCACGCGTGTTGGGTGCATTCTGCATGAAGCTGGTTAAGCAAATAAATACATCGTCACCAGATCACAGGCTCCTGTCTTCATTGAAAGAATTATACAACATAAATTGGCGACGAGGATCACCACCAGAACCCACGGGAAAACATGCAAGGAGCAACGCCACCGCCGCCATTTCTACAAACTCCAGGTAGGCCTGCCATTCCATGGCCACAATGGCAGCCCCTATTCACGACATACGTGGAGGCCCTAGGAGGGGCGGGGTTTTCAGCGGCGAGGCGCAGGGCCATGCTATTAAATGCCCTGGGAGTGGAAGGACAGAGAATATTCGAGAGTCTCACTCCGATACCAGTGGATGGCGAAAATTACGATGTTTTCAAGGAGGCTGTCAGGAGACTCATTAAAAGGTTTGCCAGTAAAGAGAACACAGTGCTCCACCGAATACGGTTTTACACACGTAAGCAAGAAATATCTGAACCAGTCGACGATTATGTCACCAAGCTGAGGGAATTAGCGACGCTGTGTAACTTTGGCAACAACGCGGAGTGCCTCATTTGTGATATGTTGGTCGTCCACACCAACAGCCGGAAGGTCCAAGATAAGTTTATTGTCGAAAAAGAACTGCAGTTAGAGAAAGCGATCGAGATCGCCAGGGCAGTCGAAGAAACGGCGGGAAGACGTAAGGAGCTAACTGGGGCCCAGGGTTCGGCAGAAATACAAGCAGTGGGTTACCATGCAAGAAAAGAAAGGCCGGTTACTGACACGAAAGAAGGGAGAGGGAACAGAAAAGAACCCCTGAAGTGTCACAGGTGCACCAGCACGAAACACCTGGCGTTTGACAGAGAGTGCCCAGCCAGAGACAAGGAGTGCTCCATTTGCAAACGCATTGGCCACTTCTCCATCGTGTGTCGGTGGAGGAACAAGAAAGTATCCAGCCTCAATGCTGATCGCAATCCGGAGAAAGAGTCATCCTCCGAAGATGAAGGGAGACCCACGGTCATCATGGTTAACAGCACAAGAGCGAGGAGAGAGAAGCCTCACTGTGTGATCAAGATTGATGGAAGAGAAACCAGGGTCATGGCGAATTCAGGGTCCGATCTAACGATCCTTCCCCTTCGCACGTACAAGGACATGGTGGGAAAGAAAAAGGTACAAGTGCTTACAACGAAGCACAAACCCACAGTGTTTGGAGGGGCGTCAGTCGAACTATTAGGATACATCAATGCCAAAGTTGAATTCACGGGAAGGGAAACCACGACCAGGGTCTATTTCAGTCATGAAGGCCCAGCAGTGCTAGGGTGGGACGACCAGGACAAGTTAAAAATCAGACTGGATCCCAGCACCGACGAACAAGTCCTGTCAGTCAAGGTGACGAGAGGACACGTGGTCAAAGGCGACTACCCAACACTTTTCTCGGAGGAGCCGGGGCACATCAGGGGTTTTCTCCACAAGATAATACTCAAAAAGAATGCTGTCCCCGTAAAGCACCGAGTGAGGCCAGTACCAGCCACGGCAAGGGATACCCTTAGATGTCAGCTGGAAAAGATGAAAATGGAGGGTGTCATAGAAGAGATTGAAGCATCAGAATGGCTGAGCCCCGTCGTACTCATAAAGAAACCCCAATCACAGGAACTCAGGGTATGCATAGACTTACGCAGCTTAAACCTGGAAGTCATCACCGATAACTACCCCCTTCCAAGCATAAATGAACTCATTTTGTTAATGAAAGAAGCCAAGAAATGTTTTCGAAACTGGACATGAGGAACGCATATCACCAAATACAGCTACATGACGAATCGAAACCCCTCACGGCATTCATCACTCCCTTTGGCACATACCAATTCACCAAAATGCCATTCGGGCTGTCATCGGCAGCGTCGGCGTTCCAACGCATCATGGACGTCTTGCTGAAGAAGGTTAAAAATGTCATGTACTTCCAGGACGACATCCTCGTGTATGCGGAGGATGAACAGACGCACGACGCCACATTGAGAGTGGTTTTAAGTAAGCTACAAGAAGCAGGAGTGCGGTTACGCTATGAGAAGTGTCTCTTCAGCGTGAAAGAAGTTGAATACTTAGGTTATAAGATTTCAGAAAAAGGGATCAGTCCCAAACAGAATCTCATGCAAGCTATCATTAAAGCACCGGAGCCAGTCAGCAAAGAAGAAGTAAGGTCATTTCTGGGGCTGGCTGAGTACTATGGGAAGTTCATACCTAAGTTTTCCGAAACCACGGCACCCCTTCGAGAAATACTCAAAAAGGGCTCGGAATTTGTCTGGCAGGAACCCCAAAAGACAGCGATGGTGAAGATAAAACAGCATATCGTAGAAGCGCCATGCCTCCAACCGTTTAATCCCGCGTGGGAAACGGTTGTCACCACCGACGCCAGTGCCTATGGACTGGGAGCAGTCCTAACACAAAAGAAAGGCGACACCGAGCAAGTAGTGGCCTTTGCATCGAAGGCATTATCAGAGGCTGAACAGAACTACTCCACTATAGAAAAAGAAATGTTGGCCTGCGCATGGGCGGTGGAACACTTCAGGACATATGTATGGGGCACCAAATTCAAGCTGGTGACTGATCATAAGCCCCTGATCCATATGCTTAGTCCGGGAGGCACAAAAGTATCCACGCCCAGATTGGCACGCATTGCAGCCAAGCTGCAAGAGTACACGTTTGAGATCCAGCATATCGCAGGCTGGAAAAACTCACGAGCCGACTGCATGTCGAGACTGCCGGAGGGTAAGGATAAAGCCACCACCTTCCTCCACGGAGAATGCATAGTGGCATCGATTACGGATGTGAGAGCGCCAGAGTACCTGGAACTCAGTGAGAGACACTGGGAAGAGGAAGATGGAAAAGACCCCACCATGGCCATGATTCGAAAATGGACAAAGGAAGGTTGGCCAAGCGAAAAGGCGTTACCTGAGGGCATGAGACCCTACTGGAAGGTGTCGGACGAACTATCGGAAACGGAGGGAATAATCATGAAGTCAGACCAGATTATTCCTCCCACAGGAATGAGAAGAATCATCCTAACTAGAGCACACGCGGGCCACCTGGGAAACACCATGACCCGTCGCAGAGTGAGGGAAGCCTACTGGTGGCCATCCATGGACCAGGAAATTCGATCCATGATAGAACGTTGTCATGAATGCCTCAACAGCGACAAGAGACTCAAAGTTCGCCAAGCACCCCTCATACCCACAGAAATTCCAGAAGCGGTGTGGTCAAAGGTCGGCATCGACTTCATAGGACCTTTGGAAGCAATGGCACCTGAACACCGGTATGGGGTAGTACTGGTTGACTACTTATCCAAGTGGGTGGAGGCCGCGTTCGTCCCGAACATAACCACGGCAACCGTTATAGAAGTGCTGACAGACATCTTTCAGAGGGAGGGTCTTCCCAAGGAAGTAGTAACCGACAATGGGGTGCAACTAGTCTCGAAAGACATGGAGGAGTTCTTAAGAAGAAACCACATAAAATAAAAGAAAGCGGCCCTATATCACCCACAAGCTAATGGACTTGTCGAAAGGGCCAACAGGTTCATAAAAGGCGCCATCCAACTGGCGACAGCTTCGGGCATGGACCCGCTCAAAACCACCAAGGAGGCCATAGCAGCCCACAGGCTCACACCCAATGGGATCACCCAGATATCCCCGTTCAAAATGTTGAGAGGGAGGAGTGCAGCATCCACGCTGATCCCACCCTGGTTGTCGAAAATACGAGAGGATGAGGTGGTGGACATGACAGAAGTAGTCTGGCGAATTGAAAGCGATAAGACACGCATGAAACAATGGAGCGACCGAAGAAGAAGAACCCAGCAGACGTCAGATATCGGAGAGGGAGATTTGGTCAAAATCCAGTTACCAAAGAAGGATCAAAGCACGGGGTCTCGGTTTAGCCGACCCATCAAAGTGATTCACAAAGGGACAAACCACATCCGCACGGAAGACGGGCGAGCGTGGAATCTAGAAAGAGTAGCATTGTACCAGAAGAACCGAGAAAGAGCAAAGACCCTAGAGAGACCACCAGCGGAAAACGAAAGGGACTTTGGAGCAGGCGAAGAAAGAGAACCAGAAGGAGACGACAGAGAGATGGGTGAAACAGAAGTTGAACCGGAACCAGTGGGTGAAGATCCCGATCCGGAGCAACGAGAGAATGTCACCCGGACTGATGATCGTCCCAGAAGGGAACACAGAAGACCGGTGAGATATAATGACTATGTTTTACAATGATTTGATGTGCGTTGAAAAGGGGAGATGTGTAGAGACATCGCGAGAGCCCGCACTCTCGCGAGATCTCGCGGCCCGATCAAGCTCCGCCCCCGCGTGCTTCGCGGGCACTATGGAACGAGCGGAGGACGCGACAAGGTGCGTCCTGCACAGCGCTTCTCATACAGGGCCCGCTTGAGAGACAGATTGGACTTAGTTCATCCATGCTGCATTCTCCCTGCCACTTTAGGCCCGTTGGCCATTATAGTTGATGCACGCGTGTTGGGTGCATTCTGCATGAAGCTGGTTAAGCAAATAAATACATTGTCACCAGATCACAGGCTCCTGTCTTCATTGAAAGAATTATACAACAGTGGTGCTCGTCAAAATCTGCTTCCATGAACTTTATTGCTTGCTGTTCTCGGTGCTTGATTATGAGCACCCGGCACAGCAGAGCTTCTGGAGTTTGCTTTACACCCCCGCAAAGAGCTTGCTGCACAGCGTGTACACACCTCCCAACTGCCCTTTTTAGGGCAAACCTGAGCTGTTCTCCGCTTTGCAATTGCCCTTTTCAGGGTAACCAAGAGCTAACTTCTGACAAACTGTTCTTATAAGAGCAAGTACAAAGAGTGGCGAAAGAGTTCCTGCTTTACCCTCCTCCCTTGGTCTCCCACCTTATGACCCTCCTCCCTCTGTCCCCCATTTTCTACCCCACTTCTCTCTTGCTTGCTTTCCACTCCTTTCTCTCGCACTTTTATATCCCTTCTCTCCACTCCTCTCTCTTTCCTTAGAGCCCGCATGGCTGCAGAAATGACTGAGCTGCTCCACCTCCAGGACGCTGAAGAAGATATGGACACAGTCTTCTGCAAGAAGAGAGCGTGGAAGACTTCCGCCAATATATCACCAGCTGCATCACCACAAAAGCAGAAGTTGGCTGGACCATCAGCTGTGGACCTGAGCACCAGCAATGGCATGCTGCTCTGGAGCTGTAAGAACCCAGCACGGAATCAGGTGGCGCACAAGCAGATGCCCCTCCCACCCAAGAGCATCTGTAGCCTGCTAGTCTTTGTGAAAAGCCTGAAGACTCAAAAGGACCTGGTCGCCTTGCTCTGTGAGCTGTGCACCACACCAAGCCTCATGCTGACCACATGAAGATATCACTTACCAGAGTGGAGGACTACATGAGCATGATGGACACCCTCACCAAGCAGCGTCTGCAGTACTACATCTTCCCCTTAGAGCGAGTTGAGGTCTCAGAGGCCCGTGATTCGTTGCCTCCTGACAATCACCAACTTTGGAGACATCCCAGAATAGCTTGAGGAACATGGCATCGCAGTGAAGAGTGTCATAAAGCTGACCTCACTGGCAGACATGAGCAGAAAATTCCTTCTGTTTGGTGCTACACTGGCATCAGCTGGCGATGGAAGACCTGCTGACCTCACAACAGTCACACAGCTATGCAGCTGTGCAGTCAGCATGGACGCACTGAAGGGCAGACAATGACCGATCATCTGCTTCAACTGCCAGGGCATCAGCCGCACATCTGTGTTCTGCCACCAGGAGCTACACAGAGTGTGATGTGGGGAGGACCACACATCACAGCACTGCCCCAGAGATTGAAGTGAGCGGGCAACCTGCGCCAACTCCAGGGGACCTCACCCTGCCAGCTACCGCAGATGGCAGGCCCTAACCAGCGTCAAGCAAGACAAGCAGCAGAGGAGAGCCCCAGGACCACTGCAGACAGCATGGAACCCAGCATCCAGTGCACATACTCCCAGAGAAAACTGTCATGCAGAGGAGCAACGGAACCCACCTGCCACACCAAGGCACTGCACATCACCAGGACTCTGAACAGACAATGTACCAAACGGCGGAACAACCCACTTTGCCAGACACCAGGTCAAAGCCCACCAAATACCCAGAGGACACACACCGCTTCTGGGCTGAGTTATGCTGATGTCCTAAAGACACCACCCAACCCGCCACAAGCTGCCGTCCCAGCGCATGAAGGTGGAGCAGCGAGCTCCATCAACTGGAAGACCTTCATTGTGAAGATTGTAGCTGTTGTTGCAGAGCTGAACAGCAACCCCACCACATTACCCAGAGCAGGTGCTTCAAACATATCTGCCCCTTTGTGGAAATGTATTTTAATAAAGAGTGACTCATTTTATGAACACACTGATATTTATGCATTACTTATGAACACACTGATATTTATGTTTTACATATGAAGTTATGTGGTTGCAACCACATGGCAGCTGGGAACTGTGGTCTGGCTTTCGCGCTCCCTCCTTTCTGCAGGCTTGCCCACCCCAGTCCTCCTCTTTTGATCTCTCCATTTATTTGCTGTCCTTGGTGTGATGCACCCATGACATTTGCTTAACTACATTATCCCCTTCTGTATAAAAAAAGACGTGAATCAGTCCATGGCAAAGTCATTGGTTGTACCTTTCAGGTCGTTTCTCGCTCCTGTTAGGTTTTGGAACTGTGTCAATCGCGTCTTCTTGTTGTTCCATGTCTTCTTTATCTGCTCCTATGCTTTCAGCTGTAAGCTCTTGTGTGGTCTTTCCCTCTTCTTCAAGTGGTTGTTCCCATGCCTCTTGTTCACCGCCCTGATCTTCCCTTATCTGTGCTTCTTCGTCCATTGGCTCTTGTGTGTCGCCCTGATTGCTCTTCTCTTTTTTCTGTCTCTTTCTGTGTCCTTCCTGCACTCTTTCTTGCTGTAGAAAGCCACTCTCTCAGCATTACATTTACTTCCGTCTGTAGTGTGTACATAGTGTTCTTGTGCTCTTTGCACTTGAATTGGTATGCTGAATCAAGGGATTGCTTGCTGGGTATGTTGTCTGTTCCAATTGAAGCTGAACTGGGTGCATGTACTAAATTTGCGTCATCACCTTGTATGGTATGCACGATCCTTAATACAGTGCCGATGGATCCGTTTTATGTTGATTCCTGGGACAGGTTATGACGAACTTGGGAGGACGAATTGGAGTGTAACATCTCGGATAAGGAGTGGGGTGGATGCAGAAGGCTGGATTTAGGAGTAAATTGGACCTGAATTTTCGACTTACTCAACAGAAGGTTTTGGTCGCCTGTATTGGACACCGGTACGGATGCATAGTTTGGGTCTGATGGATAATGACGTGTGCTGGCGCTGTGATAAGGGGTGGGGTACATTGTTACATATGTTATGGATTTGTCCGAAAGTGTGTGAATTGTGGGAAGGTGTACAGGACAGAATGGACGCAGTTTTATCTATGAGTTATCCTAGGATGCCTTTGCAAGTTCTTTTATTGTCTGGCAGAGAAAGATGCGAGATTGCTAGGTGGTATTTGCAGTGGATAGACAAACGATTGGTGGTGGCGATGGCAAAGCAAGTTCTAAAGGTGTGGAAAACTAGGAAAAAGCCACTGGTGGGGAATTGACTGAAGGATTTTCTGATGTTGTCAGACTTGGAGAGGGTTTTGTTCCATGGGCAAGGTCGGGAAGGCTTTTATTTGAATCTTTGGGTGCCCTTTCACAATCATATGGTAAGTATAATGGTTGTGTCACCTCCTGCGTAACCAAGTTCATGCAGGTGGCAATGTTTTACCAATCTACTTAACCTATTTTAACATTACATGTCTGCTTCCTGTAAGGGAGGCATGATATGAAAATGATGACAGACACAAGAGCTGCAAGTTCAAAACCTTTATTAAAGTTTTCAATGGGGTTGGAAAACTCCTATTTTGCCTTACAACTAAGATGGGAGTATTCTCGACCATCAAATAATAAAGAAAACACAGTCCCAGTCAGTCTATGTCAAATACCAAAACCTAATGCCTACATTATCTCTCATACAAAAAGTATGTAAAGGGGGAATATGTATGCAAAGGAAAATCAGTGTTATAAGATAAAGGATCAATGTGGCTGAGTCAGCCCTACTCCCCACGTTGGACAGCACAGAGAAAGGTGGCCCCTATAGACAGAATGACACAATCTGGATCGGGTTCTTAAAACAAAGGCAGTTCAGAACATGGATCGAGGTCCTCTTGGCCTTCCACGTTAAAGTCACTTATTCCAGCATTCCAAAAGTTCTTTCACAGTTCTACAAAAAGTTCACGCAGATCTCCATTTGTTGAGCTCGGACCTCTCAAAGCTTTAACAGTTTACATAGGTCTCCCTCATCCAGGCTTGGACCTCTCAATTAACAAATACCTAATTCAATGCAGATCTCCCTCAGCCTGGTTCGGACATCGTAATCACAATACTTGCAGGGGTTCCCTTCCCCAAGCTTTATTCACATCCGCTAGGCTTTCCCTTCCCCTAACTTATCACACTTCCTCAGTCGGGCTCTGACCGTTCACTGATGTCGAAGACTTTCGAATTTGCAAGGCTTTTACTATAGACCTTTGGAGGACCACTTCGACTTTCTCTTCAACTAACACTCTTGTGTTATTTGCCTCAGTGTCTCTTGGTCTTGGTAGTTTACTACCATAAGCACAAACGTGCATACCAATCTTTCACTTAAAGAAATCACCTTTTAACTTCCCTTTTGCCGGGATTAATCTTGATGTTTGCGCCTTTCAGAGTTTGTTCACTTTGCTGCTTTATAACAAAATCTTTCACATTTCACGAAGACTTTCGAGTGGGCTACTTCCTTTCGCCAGACCACTCCGCTACTCTACATCTTTTAGTTTAAAGTTCAATAATGCTTAATCTCTCACGCAGGTCTCCCTCAGCCAGGATCAGACTCTTCTGGATTTTCAAAAAAAATTGTCTCTGGACTTCAAGTCTGTAAGAAACTCATGGTGGCATCAGTCAAGACAGACACAAGTGATTACAGTTCAAGGGTGTTTATTAAACTGAATGCGGGGTGGAAAAACACCTAATCGAAACCTAAATCTAAGATGGGGGGAAACGTCGACCATCAAATGAAAATAAGGCAGTCTTAGTGGTGTTGTGCAAAAATAAAAAGGGCCTATACTAAGAAACATATTGGCAAACCTTACAACTAATACAAAAAGGGTGTCGGATGGTTTTCAAGTAAAGAAAGAACTGTTGACAAATAATATGTCAGGATTCAGTAACCTGGGTCTCGTTTGAGCACGGGGTAAAGTGGGATCTTGGAGCAGAGTACACACCCGAGCTTTCCCAGCACAAATTGACAGTTCTGTTCCAGTCTATCAGGAGCCTCAGTGGCCAAGTCTTGTTTTCCTTGAAAGTCTCTTGCCTTCGAGGACCTGACATGTTCAAATAACAACAAAAAAAGTTCCTTCAACAAAATTTAAGTTTGCTTCCTGGTTTTTCTGAGGGTGAGGGTTCTTCACCCCTGGTTCCCCCTCTTCCGGGCATTGACCCATGCTCCTCATGGTGTTGGGTGATAGCTTTTCACCCCCTGGATTGCCCTCTTCTGGCCTCCGATCCTAAAACAGTTCTTATCGATATCAAGGCCTTCAGTGGTTGAGTCTCCTGGTTCTGAGGGCCTGATAGGTTTACAAAAAAACAACTAACAAACACAGAGTTCTGTTCTACGTATTTCTCGGGTGATAGCGTCACCCATGAGTCCCCCTCTCCGTGCCCAGACCCCTCTATACTTTCAGCCTCCCTCCACCAGGCTCACTATGGCTTTTCCTTCATTCACAAATCTTAATGTCTTTTTAAACTGTTTCAGCGGCCATCCCTTCTCCGATTCACCTTTGTCAACACACTGTTTCTTGGGACTTTAGACTTTGCCACTTCCTTGTCAGCATCCCGCTTCCGGGTTCACTCTTGCCAACTTCACATTCACATTTACTTTCAATGTTTTACGGGATTCACTTCCTATAGTTCTTAGGTCAAAGGTTTTCGACTGTACAGGGATTTTGCTTGACCTCCTGTGTGACCACATTGACCTATCTTGGTGGCTCTCCTACGGCCTTCTGGTATCTGTAGTTTTACGCTGATGGGGATGGACCAGGGTTTCTCGGAGCAGCACCCACATGGTGCCGGTCCCCTTCTGCAGCTGGACTCCCCTTTACAATCTTATAGTTCTTTGAACTTCTTTCACTTTGCCATTTTGCGACTTTCATTCACCACAGCACGGTTCTTATTGGTTCTCCTTCGACTCACAGGCTGTGATGAACCACTTGGTTTTCCTTGTGGCCGGAGTCAAGGCCAGTACCACGGTAGCAGGAGGCCCCCATCGCTCCCGCTTATCAGCGTTGATACACTGCGTTTACCATTGGCATACGCATGGTTGTATCGCTCCTTGTCTGCCTTTCGGTATTTGCCGCCTTTCTCCTCCTCTTGAACTGCTTGGTCTGGATAGATGTCTCGTGCAGTCTGCCTTGCTCGTACTGTGCTCTCTTGCTCCACTTTTTATCCCTGTGGGGAAAGGAAAGGGCCGCCAGGTGTGTGTGATTCAGGTTAACTGCCTGACTTTGCCTGACCCTCGTGTCGGGACATGTCAGATAAACAGCTTTAGGGTTAGTCCAGTGTTTTCTATGGTGTGCATAAGTGTTTAGGTCAGGAAAGGGAAGAGTTGGAGTGTCAGAGTAGCCTACGGGGGTAGGATGAAGTGATAGGTTATTTATAAAGAACTCAATACCCAGGGGTTTCTAAGCATGGGCCTGGGAATCGAACCTGCGTTGCTCCGTGTCGTCTTGCTTCCAAGGCGAGCATGTTGCCCCTGAGCTATCCTCTGGGCAAAGATGTTATACGGAATTACAACCTTCGTATCAGGAGGGTTGATGACCTTAGAAGAGGGAGGTTGATAGAAGTGACCGGGGTTGTTCTTGTGAAAGGAACCAGGGGATTGTGGGAACAGTAGTGTTTAGTGCAAGTAGACTGGGTGTTCGGAACAGAATGGCCAGAGGGACATGAGGAAGAATGATTGGAAGTATTCAGACAGGGAACCGGAAAGCAGGGATTCTGAGAGAGATAGTTTGTAAATGAAACAGGGTGTGGGATCCTAGGAGATTGGTTATATACGGAGGTGATGATATATTTGAGTAGGCTGAAGGGGGTAGATGTGGTATAGCCCACAAAGATCTCAGGAATCTCACCGTCCTCTCCTACTTCCCCAGTATGATACCACGTCTCACCTGGGCTATTCTCCCAAGCATAACCCTGCGTTCCCTTACCCAGGTTATCCTCCTCGCTTGTCCACCCCCAGAGTTGGGATCTGAAAGCACCAGCCTGTCCCTGGCCACCTGAATAAGGGATTCTCAAGGTCTTACTGGGAGAATACCCTCAGGTTTCTCACAAGTCCCAGAATGCCCAAAACTTTGCTAGCTCCCCAACATGGAAGACTGTCTTAATCAGATGTTTTCCTGAGATCAGGGTCTTTCCACTGCCCCCTCAAAGGCCTGGGATTTTCTGTCTCACCCAATGGAGGAGCTCTGGTTTGGGCACTGCCAGATAACCCCAGCTGCCCCTGGTTTGGCTCCCTGGAGTCAGAGCTCCCTCGCCATACTGCAGCCTCTCCTGTACTCACAGGCTCGGTAGTTTGGCAGTCCTCTTTAGTGCAGGCCTTCCAGGGTCTCTCCAACTGCAGTCCTTCTCTCCTGGCTTCTGTGCTTCTTCCAGTATCCCCAGCTCGCTCAGAGTGTGCCTGTGTGCTCTACCTTTTATACTGACTGGGACGCTTAACAGGTTTCTGGTGGGAATGATTGTAGAGGGAGGCCTGACCTTGCCTGGCCTCATTATTGGGACATTGACATAGAGTTGGTATAGTTGATGTGTATACCTTCCCTTGGGTAATCTTCATCACTTCTGTTTGACTCTTCTTCATACTAGTACTTAAAGGATAGAATGAATGAAGGGATTCTGGGAAATGTAGAGTTTAGCAGACTTTGAAAAGAGGCCAGTTGAATAATTGTCAGGGATACGTCCATAAGGAAATTGTGATTATGGGGTTTGTAGTGTCCCTCAGAAGGGGAGGGCATGTTATTGTTAGAAAGAGGGGAATACATGTGTCATTATGGATAAATGGGTCTTGGTTTCCTATGAGGCTTTCGCCTTCTTCTCTTCAAGGGAAAGCACTGGGGTAGGATAGGACTTAGTTTGGAATATCCCATGAAGGCTGGTGGGATGTCAGGTAGGGATGTTCCGGAAAGGGGGCGATACCATGTCTCACCTCAGATGCCCCACCCCCGCTTCCCGAGGACCCCTCACACAGGCCCAAAGGCGATGGCTGTGCCCTGGCCACCTGAGCAAGAGATCCCTGGGGTCGAAACAGTGAGACACCCTCAGGTTTCTCACATTCCCTAGGTACAAGCTCTAACATTTGGATCTGTGAAGGATACCCAAACACTACACCACTTTGAAAGTGACACCCTGGAGGTCCATAGCTTTAGGTACATTGTTGTCTAAGAGTCTCCTGCAGGTATTTTTGTGTTCATGGAACAGACCCTTAGACATGCATATCAGATGTGTTCTCCTCCACCCATTTAGAAGTCGTCATGGTTACATCGTCTTCTCATCAACCACTGCATGTGGCTCTGCTGCATCTGATTAGTTTCACTGCCTGTCACTGGTGTCTTAACACAAACTTCAATGTTTTGCCTCACAGCAGTTCCTCCTTGACTTTGACCTTTCACGCTTTCATTATATGGGTTAACCCAATAGGGGTTGTAGGCAAAACCTTGTTACAGTTGCATCATTTTGTCTCCAGCAATCTTGCTGGCAGGATTTTCCTCCGGTGTAGGGTTAATGGGATCACGAGACATATCACTACAAGGTGATTCTTGAGCTGGCCACTTTTTCTTCTCTTCTTCCTGCAATGGTCTTGTTGGCCCATGATGATTGGCCGCTTGATCCTCCATCAATATGACCCCATAGTGACCAGCCAGATCACCACCATGAGGCATAGCAATAGCATTTGTACATATGCCATTAAAAGACTGCATTGCTGTGCTTTTTGCCATACATTGTCCATGATCTGATAAAGACAGCTTGGCAAGTTGTTGATCACATCAACATTCTTCCCAAATAGAATGTGTTCTTGGGTATGTTCTTCTCTTAAATATCTCCCCATTCTGGTTAGTTCCTTGAGAGCCACTTCATGCCGTCAGAATCGCAGACGAACGGCTTCCCTGGAGCATGGATAAAAACCTGGAGGGCTAGATGCAGAGGCATTGCTAGGCGGGGGCAGAGGGGGCTATAGCACCGGGTCTTTTGGTAGTAGCCCCGATAGAAGGTTGTGGACTACAATCATAAGGCTAGCTAGCCCAGAATCCCGACTGTCCTGACATTAACGTAGCCCTGGATATTTTCCAGACATAGCAACACTCTGCCCGCACCCTTTGCGTAGACCTCAAAAGACATGCTAAACCTGCTCGTATCTGACATCTGGATCAGTCACTGATTCAGGCCTCCATACCACTCTCCCTTCCTTTCTCATAAGCTCTGGGATCTGAACAGAAAAAAACGTGCCCCTTCATCCCTTTGCTTGGACGACTGGTACACAGTTGTGAGGATAGGACTCCTCAAACGCAGAGAAGTGAGGTCTAACCAAGGGCCAGAATGGCAGACAGGATCATCCCTGGAGCTGGAGGGGACCACTTCGTCAGCTGGTTGGAATGCACGGATTGAATGGAGCCAGTGGTCCAAGTGGGCGGGAGCGGTTGGGAGTGGTTCTCCTCTAGTTTTTTAAATTAACTTTTACTGTCCCTATACTTTTTATTTTTTAACTTTTATTTTTGTTGGCAGAGGCAATTGACATACACATGCAACAGAGCAGCTATGAGATGACAATCTGAACAATCAACAGAAAGCAACGGCACATATGAGCAGTGAACAATAGTCGCATGGAGAATACAGCACTACAGAGCATATAGTGTCAGGGCACGTAGCAACAATAATGACGGTGAATTATTAACCGAGGAGTGGGCGTCCAGACCATTAAGATAACTATTAAAGGCAGTCCAAATGTTTTTAGGCCGGGATCGGGCCGGGAGGGTACTGATGTATTCCTCCTAACAGTTGACCAAATCAATAAGTTTAGCCATTTCCGGAAGGTAGGAGGAGCATAGCTCTTCCAGCTCTGTAGAATACACTTTTTGGCAATTATACAGCACACATTTAAGAGTTTAGCCGCCCCTCTGGCCTCCTCGTCCCCCCATACCCAAATAGTACACCGAGCGGATCGGGCCCAATAGCAGTATCACAGATTTCTGACAAAGTTTTCAGGATCTCATCCCAAAATGGGGTTAGCCGCGGACAGTCCCAGAACATGTGTAGATGGCCCGCATCCCCCGCACCACAGCGAGGGCAGAGCCGTGGGTCAGAGCGGGCGAACCTGGAGAGCCTGCGCGGGGTGTAATATAGCCTGTTCAGTAGTTTGTACTGTATAGTGCGGTATCTAAAATTCAGGGAGCCGTATTAGTGTGAGAGCACATTTCGCCCCATAGTTGGTCCGTGAGTTCAACCTCCAGTTCGGAAGCCCAGTCGTCCCGCGCCCTAGAGAGCTGCGGCGTGTCAGTCGTGAGAAGAAGTTTGTACAATGATGATACCACCCCACGGGCCCCACCCGAGTTGGCGATGTAGGAGATCCCATGGGAGTCGGGGAGTTCGTTGGGGAACTGAGGTCATGCGTCACGGAATGCAGCACAGAGTCTGTAGTAGTGTAGCAGTTCCATCGGTGATCCCGAGTGGCCCGGTTTCCAAGTCTGTGGTGTTATGAAGAGCCCATCCGGGTAGAAGTCAGTTAGGGCTAAGTATCCCAGAGACTGCCAGTGTCGTGCCAGGGCTGTGTCATTCGTGGGTTCCAACCCAGGGAATTGCCAGGCGGGGAGCCACTTGTAGTATGGGTGTTCCTAATTTCCTGCAGTAAATATCCGCTTCCAGGCCAGTAAGGTAGATCAGACTGGGTCTATGGGAGAGTCTGGCTCATATCATGGGTGTAAGATTAAGGTCATTATGTTGGTGCCAGATGCAGCAAGGGTTTCTAGCTTGACATGCGGGCGGGGGGGGGCCAGGGTACCAGTAGGTGGCAAACTGTGCCTGCGCTGCGGTCCAGTACCGCATCAGATCAGGAGCAGTGAACCCGCATTTCTCGTAAGGAAGAGTCATGGCAATCCATTTTTTCCGCACTGCTCCAGGGTGTCACTTTCAAAGTAGTGTAGTGTTTGGGTATCCTTCACAGATCCAAATGTTAGAGCTTGTACCTAGGGAATGTGAGAAACCTCCCCAGAGAAACCACAGGAACTGCGCGCACAGCTTGTGTACGTCTACAAAGTACTTCTTGCCGGGCCATATGGGGACATTTGTGAATGTGTACAACAGTTTGGGGAGCAAGAGTTCGGATTTTGTATAATTGATGGTGAAGCCAGAGTATGTACCAATACGGGTAATGTCACGCAGAATAGGGTCAAGGCGGAGGTCTGGGTCTCTAACGAACAGCAGCACGTTGTCTGCGTAGAGTGAGATAATTTCGGGGGTACCCTGCAGCCGTATCCCTTTACGTAAGTGACGCTCCCTGACAAAGTCTGCCATAGGCTCTATGGCCAGTGCGAACAGGATCGGGGAGAACGGGCATCCCTGGCGGGTGCCTCTGAAGAGAGGGAACAAGGCGGACGTTTGAGAGTTGACTCGGGCCCTGGCGACCGGGGAAGTGTACAGCAGTCTGATGTATGCAATCATTCTAGGCCCAATACCCATGGTCTCTAGGACCAACCACATGTATTTCCAGGACACCATATCAAAGGCCTTCTGGGCATCTAGGGTGACCGCGACTGCACTCACATCTTGATTGATTTGTGCTGTAACGTTAAGAAGCCTCCTGATATTATGTGACGTGGATCTCCCGGGCACGAACCCTGACTGGTCGTTGTGCACCATGTATGGCATAACAGGTAGGAAGCGGTTAGCAATCACCTTGGCGAAGATTTTTGTATCCAAGTTCATGAGTGAAAGGGGCCGGTATGATCCACATTCATCGCTAGGCTTACCAGGCTTGAGCAGGACCGTGATAACGGCCATGCGTAATGTCGGAGGGAGGGATCCAAACCGGAGGGACTCATTCCACACTCCGAGCAAGTTGGAGGCTAGTATAGCAACATGCTGTTGATAGAATTCTGCCGTTAGTCTGTCGGGGCCCGGTGCCTTTCCCTTTGGGAGACTAGAGATAGCCTCCACTATTTCGTCCAATGTAACGGGGGAGTATAATTGGTCTCTTGTCGCTGGGGAGACGATAGTGGTGGTAATCTGTTCCAGGAGCTCCCGCATCTGAGAGTCGCTGTGTTCGGGGGGCTGGGAGTATAGCTCAGAGTAGAAGCCTGTGAAGACCTCGAGGATATGCTGATCGGACCACTGTGTCGTCCGCTGACTGTCCTTAACACAAGTAATTTGGGATTGGCCCCGCTCCCCCCTCGCCAAGGCGGCCAGCGTTTTGCCAGGTCTGTCACCCTCGCCGTATTTCCGTGCAGTCTGTGGGCGGCTGTAGTACTGGACTTCCCTATTGGCCAGCTCATTGAAGGTCTTGAGCTCCTCACTGATCTCGGAGAGGACACCTGGGTCAACAGAGGACGGGTGAGCTCGCTCCAGGTCCCGTAGTTTAGTTTCAGTGCGGGACAGGACGGCTCTTATGGATTTGAGGACTCCCGACTCCCTGGAGATGGACGCCTCCCTAATGAAGGATTTGAAGGCATCCCAGCGGACCCCCATGGTGGTGGACTGCGGCAAGTTGTGCTCAAAATAAGACTGAATATCAGCAAGAATGTCCGCCCAGAACACAATGTCCCACAGAGCGGCCGATTTGAAGCGCCATGTGTTGATGGTGGGAGGCGGTATTCCAAGTTCCAGGGATATTGAAATCGGCGAGTGGTCAGACAATGTGCGTGCATGTATGCATGTTTCCACCACCCTGCCAAGCATGGAGCCGGATAGCAGGAACAGGTCGATCCTGGAAGTACTCTCATGCACTGATGAATAGTAAGTGAATTCCGGATGCAATGTCCTCCATGCGTCATGTATGTCGAGTGTCGCACAGTGGGTCAGGAGGCTACACGCTGCGCCTGGTAAGGGTCTGGAGGCTGTGCCAGTCCTATCCAACATGGTATCAAGAATGAAACCATATCCCCCCCAGATGATCTGCACCCCCGCATACCCCATCAGTATGGATACCACCTGGTCAAAAAATTCGGGAGAATCAACATTAGGGCCATTGGTATTTACCAGCAAATAGTCCCTGTTGGCAATGGCACAATGCAACACAGTATACCTCCCCTCAGTATCTATGTATTTCTTGTGTAGAACAAACTTAAGGGACTTATGGATCAATGTCAGCACTCCCCTTGAACGAGTGGCATATGAGGTGAAATATCTGTGCGGTCCCGAGGTAGGCGCTATACTCCTAGCCAGCGGGCCCGCAGAGTGTGTCTCCTGCAAAAGCAATATTTTGCAGCCGTGCCTGCCGGCATATGCCATAATCTTGCGACCCTTGGTGTAATTGCTTAGGCCCCCCCTATACTTTTATTTAAAAAAGAAACCGTGCTGGAATGGTTTCGTTTTAAACTATAAGTGTAGGAAGAAGTTGAAACTTGTACCTTGAATGCACTGCACTGATAATTCCCTTAAACAGCAGGCACATGCGTTTGAGTTTGTATTGTGAGTGGGAGGGGGTGTGGTGATGGGGTTTGTAGGGTGCTGGGCAGCAGTGGCGTTTCTAGGAGGGGGCCCCTCTGAACTTCTGCACCCCCCTTAACTCCCCACCTAAGGCGAGCAGTGACTGTATTCTCTGTGGTTTAATTTGTGACACTATGGCAAATGTCTGCATATCACACGGCAAATACTCTCCTTTTATCTCAAAGGTAGCAGTGATCTTGGTATGCATTCTGGCATCGGTATGAACATGAGCCACTTCTCAGGTGTTCCTGCCCGGCTTCTGCACAGTGACCTCCATAGTGTACAGAGCAGCTTGCAGCCACCCACCCCCCCCCAGCGGAATGCAGCACACGAAACTGCTAATGATGCGTCATTAGTCACTGAATGGTTTCGTGCCTGCATTCTGATGGGAGGGGAGGTTCAGTGGGGTGTGGGTAGTTTGGGTGCACAAAAGCCTCTCTACAGGAATGCTTGTGACGTCACACATTACCTTTCATACGCGGCCCCCCCACTTTGTCTATGGCCCCCCTACTTTTGTCTTTGGCCCCCTGTGTGCCATTCCTAAATTTGATTCCTGGTGGCGCCACTGGGGGGCAGGCCAGTAGGGAACATAGTTCCACTACCTCTTTCCGTACACTTCGACCACTGAATGAAGCATGGTCAGCAGGGCTGTGAGAACAAGAAAAAACCTATTAAGAAAATAGCCAGGCAGTGAGCGAACCCCTCCTTAGAACCCGAGGAGCCTGTATACAACAGCACCTGCCAAAGAAGCCAGTCCAGGCAGGCGGCACCACTAACAAGAAGGCCGAGTGCGCTTCCAAGTTGATGGGCTCTTTGGTGGGGTTCTTGGAAAGGGACTTTGTCTACTACGGCAGAGAAGATGGAAAGGAGCAACTGAGAAACAGAAAGCCCTGCTTTGGACTAGGGTAAGTAGGTCAAATAGAAAAGAGGAAAGCAAGGCGTACATGGCCTCGCTGGTCATTCAAGTCTAATTGTGTTTGCTCAATAAGTTTTTCACCTCATTTAAAAACGAATATATGTTATGAGTGTTGGGGGGGTTGGGAGTGGAGGATGTCAAGGAGTGGGGGTGTTGACTATAGGGGCGGTTGAGTGGGACCCCCATTTAAAATAAGATCGGGGGAAAAACATGATGAGCAAAAGTGCACACCATTAAACTAAAAACAAAAACAAAAATAGAACCGGTGCTAGAGAATCAGGAGCGGCTGCCAGTGAGTGGGGGTTCAGGAAGAACAGAAGGAAGGCGTGTGGGCTGCGCAGTGCCTGCACAGGCCAGTGTTAAATCAGAGCAAGGCTGAGAAAGGCTTATATCTTTTATTTAAGAATAAGCTAACGCGACAGCAGGCACAACCTCTGACAGCCAGCCTTAAACTGACCATCAACTGATTCCAGAACCCCCTTCGTACCATAACATTCCACACTAGAAGCTGCTGACATCACAGCCACCTAGCTGCATATAAGCCATATAAACAAGTACATTAAAACGTTAATCTAACTTGAATAGAAATAATTAATACATGCATTAGTAAACACTTATCACATTGTGAACCACTGATTGCAGTATTGAACAAAAACATTGTGAACTGAATATAAAAAATACCTAATCCTAACACATCTCCTCCCCTTTGCCTTTATTGAAGCTGAGGTTCATTCTACACAATAGTCTCTGAGCCATGTCAGTCTTTTCCTTGCTCTCCCTCTGCACATACCTGCATTCTCCATACCACTGGTACCTTCACCATTCTCACCTCTTGCCCTCTTGAGCTCTACCTTATGTTCCACAACCCCCTTGTTGTCAACTATCATCTCCTCATCTACTTCATTTTTGTTTTTTTATCATATTGTCCTCATCCATGTTGGATTCACACTTAACCAATCTTGAGCCAGACCAAAACTCCCCACCTTCTAAAATCAACACATTCCCTCTGACAGCTGCAACTTTTTTTGGACCTATGAATCTGCTCTCGACACATTTGGAACCCAAATGTGGATTCTTTATCAGGACCATATCACCCTTCTCGATCTTAGTTTCTCTGGCCTTATTGACATCGTCAAATCTTTGCTTGTTTGTGCTTCTTTGATCAACCTCATTATTTCCTGGTGATCTATTTCTACACTCCCTGCCATCTTCAACCAACCTGGACACAATTTGGTTCCAGGTTGTCTTCCTTTCAAAGACACAAATGAGGATACCTTAGTAGTTGAGTGAAGTGTAGTGCAGTAGTTCCACACCAATTCCTTTAGTACTTCGGACCACTCTAGACCAGATGCCAACGCCAATTGTATGCCACCCTTAACAAACCTGCTTGCTCTTTCAACTAGCCCATTTGCCCTTGGATGGTACAATGCTGTACGTACATGTTGGATACTAAACTTATTGAGAAAATTCAACATCCTCTCTGAACAGAATTGCACCCCGTTGTCTGTTACTATAACCGTGGGGAAACCCTCTCTGTAGAACACATCTTCCAGAAATGATATCAACTCAGATGTGGTAGCTTCACGGAGTGCCTTTCATTCTAACCATTTAGAATGATAGTCCACCATCACAACTAAATATTTGTAGCCCTCACCCAGTTCTTGTATGGGACCAATAAAGTCAATTGCTACTTTCTCCCATGGTTCTCCAGGTACACTCAGAGGAGAGAGTGTTACTTCCCTGACAACCTTACTCTTATCGGTCCTCTCACATTCCTTACAATATCTGACCTTCTTCTCTACTTCACTATCCAACTATCCACACCTGGCCACCAAAATGATTGCCTCAAATACCTCTTGGTTCCTCCCTTACCTAAATGCCCTTGATGAGCCACATTCACTAATTGTGCTCTAATGCTACTGGGGTGTACTTCTTTATTCCCTCTTCTGAGTATGCACCCATCCTCAGACAAATTTAGTTCCTCCCTCACTTCAAAAAATCTGTTGTAACATCTGTCCACATTGTTTTCGTTTGGCCAACCTTCCCTTGTCCAAACTTTCACTTGGTTCAACTCTTTATCCTCTTTATCCGCTTGCAACCAATCTCCCTTATTTATGGCATTACACCTTATCTCAGCAATACTAAAGTCTTGTTCCCTGACTGTTTCTGTGTTCACACCATTGTCCACCAAAGCTTCTACAGGTAGTCTGGATAAACAGTCTGCAACCACATTTTCCCTACCTGGTATGTAACATACTTTGAAATTGTAGCCTAACAATTCCACCATCCATCTGGAAATCCTCGGTGAGCCTTTGGCCCAATCCACACCACTCATGAGTTGTACCAACGGTTTGTGATCAGTTCTAACTTGAAAAGGCTGACCCCATAAGAAAAACTTGAAGTGTGCAATGGCCCATGACATCGCCAACGCTTCTCTCTCTATTACAGAGTAATTCCTTTCTGCTCCCCTCAACGGCCTTGAGGCGAAAGCTATCAGGTGTTCTGTTTTACCAGAATCATATGGGGATAACATGGCACCTAGACCTAAAATGCTAGCATCAACTGACAACGTGGTTTTTCTACCTGAAACAAATCCACTAAGAGATGGCGCTTGAGCCATTGCTTCCTTTATGGATGTAAATGCCACTTGGCATTCCTCAGACCACTTGAAATGTACTCCCTTTTTAACATATCCCTTAATGGGGAAGAAATGGATGCAAAACCATTCACAAATTTATGATAATATTCTGCCAAACCCATGAATGACCGCAATTGTCCTTATCCTTGGGCGAAGGAGCTTTACTGATACTGTCTACCAATGATCTTTTAGGTGATGTACCTGCGTCTGATATTCTGTGACCTAAATACGCCACTTCTTTAACTGCAATTTTACATTTACTTCTCTGAACCATTAAACCAGCCTCTTTCAGTCTTGTCAAAACACACCTTAGCACTCTCTCATGTTCACTCTCATGCTCAGCATATACTACTATATCATCTTGAAATACAGTCACATGATCTACCCATTCAATACTTCCTCCATCACTTTCTGGAAGACAGAGGCAGCTGAAGCCAGACCAAAAGGCATTCAGTGAAATTGTATGTTCCCTCAGGAGTAATAAATGCTGTGAGATGTTGACACTGTTTAGAGAGTGGCACCTGATGGTGCGCTGCTGACAAACCACTTGCGTTCCCCCAATGTGGCTGAAGTCTCAGCTATTATGGGTAGAGGATGTCTCTCTACTAAAATGTTTTGGTTCAAGCTCCTGAAGTCCACACACATCCTTAATTTCCCATTGCTTTTAGTAACTAACACAACTGGCGATAACCATTCAGTACCACCCACAGGTTCAATCACTCCCTTGTTCATAAGATCTGCCAACTCTTCACATAACTATTCTCTCATATTTAAGGGCACATGTCTAACTTTACGAACAGCTGGTTGAGGATTACTTTTGAGCCTGATATCGTGTTCAAAATGTCTGAGCTTGCCCAAATGCTCGGGGAATACTTCAGGAAATTCTTTAGACCATTTGTCCTCCATTTCAGCTATATTTACTAGTTCCGATGCACTATCTTGTACTTTTACACCAAGTTTCCTTTGTTCCTCCCAGCCAAGTAACAAAGCACCCTTCCTCGATACCAGAATGTTGGCTGCACACTTTCTGCCGTTGTACAGAACTTGTGCTTGAAAATGTCCTAAAATGTCAATCAGTGATTCCCCATAGCCACAGGGCTGCACATTTTCATCAACTTCAAATTCATCCAGAGGCCCACCTTGCTCACCAGAGACTGCAGAAATTTGGAAGATGTGCCTGGCAGCTACTTCTTGAGTAGGAGTCACTGTTGACGCATTCAAAGTCATTCTGCTTGCTTCGCCACTGGATTCTCTTGGCTCCACCATGTTGATTGATGAGTCTCTGCAAACGTTCGCAAAATGTCCTCTGCGCTTGCACTTAAAGCATTCAGCGAATCTAGCTGGGCAAGTGGGGAAATTCAGACCATGTTTAGGACTTCCACATTTAGTGCACCTTGTGTTCCATCCATCTCTTTTACTACCACCATAACTAGGCTTCCTTCTCTGCCCAACTGCATATACAGTCTGTGATGCCTGTTTGTCTGTCTTCATTTCTTTAATGTACTTGGTGGTCTGTTTAATGCTTCTGGCTAGTTCAACAGCTTGATACAGAGTAACATCCTTCGCTAGTAGTTTTTCTTGTATTTTCAAATTGTTGGTGCACCTCACCAGTTGGTCCCTGATTAGCGAATCTGTTAGTGTTTCGAAGTCACATGTGTGGCTCAGCGTTCTTAAAGAGGCTATATAAGACTCAACTGACTCCGAAGATTCTTGCTCTCGCTGAAAAAACGTATGTCGTTCAAATGTTATGTTCTTCATGGGTTCAAAGTGCTCTTCAATTCTTTTTTATGCTATGGCATATTCATCAGCATCACCAGCTTCTTCACCCTGGCTTCTCGACAAACCATCAAAAATGCTGCACCCTTTAGGCCCCAAATTATTTATTTATTTATTTATTTATGTAACAACAACGCCTTCTTCCTAGCCAAGCTGAATCTGTCTCCTCCAATAGCCACCAGGTAATTTTCAAAAATGCCCTTGCATCTGTCCCACCTTATCACAGGGCAACCTGGTTCAGCTAGAAAAGGTGCTGGGGGAGATATTGCTGCAGCCATGGCGAAACTTACAAATCACCCACACTGCCTTAGATCCTTTTTACAGTGTTCAGAGAAGTGTTATGGTCCACCAAGCAAAGATTGTAAAGTCTGAGCTATTTGAAGTGTTGAAAGAATTGAGACAAGAGTGGCACTTTGATACACAGTATTACCAGTGTGTGATTATTCACATTGTTGAAGAAGATGAGGGCAGGTGCCCTTTTTGACTCATTAACTAACCGCTGAGGTTGTAGTGTCTATTACGATTATTGCCTCCAGGCAACCAGTGTCATAAAGGCTTTGAGTTGCAGAGAGTAGAATGCTGCCAGTCGTCTCTAGGCAGCCAGCGTCATAAACACTTGATTGAGCCGGTGGTATTCTGCCAGGCTGAAGCCACGCCCCTTCTATGACGTGCTACTGCTTGAGGAGTGTTGCCAAGCCAACACCACGCCCCCTCTATGACGAGGCACAGCTGTAGATGCCTCGAAGCAGCGCTTCAATTAGGCCACGCCCCCATTAACGCCAAGCGAAAACAACGCCAGTTAATGTGTGTCGGCAACTCTTCGGAAGGCTAAACGCTTGTCATTGGGATCCCGCTCCCCCTTTCACACCTCCTGACCTGACCTCTTCCTGCACCTGCTGTCGCTGACTCGGATCGCGGTGGGGAGGCAGGTCCACTTCCGTAGGAAAGCCAAACGTTGCAGAATAGAAACTCACAGGAACGTAGTATCCTCGTTGCCACTGTTAGATCAGAGCCAAGGCTGAGAAGGGCTTATATCTTTTATTTAAGAATAAGCTAACACGACAGCAGGCACAACCTCTGACAGCCAGGCTTAAACTGACCATCAACCCATTCCAGAACCCCCTTCGTACCATAACATTCCCCACTAGAAGCTGCTGACATCAGAGCCACCTAGCTGCATATAAACCATATAGAACAAGTACATTAAAACATTAATCTAACTTGAATAGAAATAATTAATACATGCATTAGTAAACACTAATCACATTGTGAACTACCGATTGCAGTATTGAACAAAAACATTGTGAACTGAATATAAAAAATACCTTATCCTAACAGCCGGACACAGCCATCGGCAAGAAGCAGCAGGATCAAGGCAGGAGTACCCCAAATAAAGACAGCCACATATGAGAGGAGAAGCTGCCACTAAGAACGGGACCACCGTGTGCTGTGAGGAACAAAAAAGGGCACAAAGGGAACAAACATGGGAAGGGAATATGACAATGGCAACCATGTATGCACCGGAAGCAACCACCAAGGGAGTATGAGGTTAGGGAGGGCAGCTGGTACAGATGCAGCAGCTGTGGAACCCAGAAGCGGACGCTGGTGAAGGCCGAGGAGCTCACAGGTCCAGAGAAGGGGTAGGAGCCGAATGTGACTTGTGGCACATGCCACAGCGTGTCAGAGCATGCCACCAATCTCTGGACTGGCTCATGTAAAATGTACAGTTTATGGGATTTCAAACACATTCAACAAGTGCAAAATACCCTCTCAATCATTGTGGGATTGTTTTATATTAAAACATTTTTTAGCAAATGCATAGTTTAAGCACTTATCATGCCCCAGCATGTCAAAAATCTCGGGACTAGCTGTTGTCACATGTACTGTTTAAATGACTTAAAAGACAGTGAACAAGTGAATGTAAAACCTCACAACCATTGTGAGATGTTATAAATCAAATTTTAAAAAAATAACAAATTTATTAAATTCTGAGCTCACAACCTAATGGACTGTAGTCAGAAGTTCTACCATTGCACCAATGCTTTAGATGGGAAGGTTTCTGGTGCTAGTTATTATGACCTAATCAGACAGTAGGGTCTGCAAGTCGCTTTTCAGTGTCAATTCTAATGTGGTATGCCACCTAAATATTTCTTTATATCTGCTTCAAATCCGTTTTTTCATTGCTTCAAAATTACTTCAGGCATCTCAGGGTCTTGTCTTATATTTCATAATTTAGAGCAATTTGAATGGTTGAAAGCACTTGGAACTCCAGCATGCCACAGCATGTCACCGTCTCAGGACTAGCTGATGTCAAATGTACTGTTTAAATGACTTCAAAGACATTAAACAAGTGATTATAAAGCCTCACAACCATTGTGAGATGTTGTAAATCAAATATTAAAAAAATGAAATTAATTAAATTCGGATAGTTCCCTTGAGCTCACAACCTCATGGACTGTAATCAGGAAGTTCTACCATTGCACCAATGCTTAGAGGGGAAATGATATGTGCTAGTTCTTATGACTTAATCAGAAAACAGGGCTTGCATGTCCCTTTTCAGTGTCAATTCTAATGTGGCATGCCACCTAGATATTTCTTTATATCCGCTTCAAATCCGTTTTTTCATTGCTTCAGAATTACTTCAGGCATCTCACCTCTTAGACTCTTGTCTTATATTTCATAGCCTACAGCAATTGAATGGTTGAAAGCACTTGGAACTCCAGCATGCCACAGCATGTCATCGCTCTCGGGACTAGCTGATGTCAAATGTACTGTTTAAATGACTTTAAAGACATTAAACAAGTGAATAAAAAGCCTCACAACCATTTGTGAGATCAAATTTAAAAAAAAGAAATTAATTAAATTCCAACAGCTCTCTTGAGCTCACAACCTCATGCATTGCAGTTAGAAGTTCTACCATTGCACCAATGCTTCCAATGGGAAATTTCTGGTGCTAGTTCTTATGACCTAATCAGAAAGCAGGGCCTGCAAGACCCTTTTCAGTGTCAATTCTAACGTGGCATGCCACCTAGATATTTCTTTATAAATGCTTCAAATCAGTTTTTTCATTGCTTCAAAATTACTTCAGGCATCTCACCTCTTAGGCTCTTGCATTATATTTCATAACTTACAGCAATTGAATGGTTGAAAGCACTTGGCACTCCAGCATGCCACAGCAGGCCACCAATCTCGGGACTAGCTGATGTAAAATGTGCTGTTTAAATAAATTCAAAGACATTAAACAAGTGAAGAAATAGCCTGTGTGTCACCTTGTGACTGCTAGCTGTCTCTCTCCTGTGCATTACACAATATGGCCTGGGTAGAAGTAGAATCTTCTGATAGCAAGTAAAGCAGAGAAGGGCTTTCAAACATTCTGCAGGACCCCTCTCTGGGACAGCAGGTGGAGAAAGCAGCATGGGCAGGTCGAGGGCTGTTATCCCATAAACTAGACTTTCTCCTGGGCTGGGTCGCCTTTTCGCAAGGGCTGACAACTCTGAGGCCCAGAGCCTGCAAGAGACAATGGCAGGTGGAACAGAAGGCCAGTGGCAAACCACTGTCCGAATCATGCAAAGGACACAAAATAGTGGCATGCTAAGGGAAAGGCGTGGTGGAAGGGACAAGGTGACATACCCATAGCTCTCAACCTACACGCTTTTGGCGGGTGTCACCCGCCTTGTAAAGGGCTGACTCACCCGCCAAGCCTCCTGCACGCCCATTCTTTCCAATGGGCATCTCACCCACAAAAAAAAAAAAATCAGGTGATTTTACCCGCCTTTGCAAAACAAATGGTTGAGAGCTATGCATATCCCTTAGCCCACAGGAAGACCAAGAGGGCAATGAATGGGATTCCAGCAGCACTGAGAGTTCTCACCTTTCTGTGAGCTTGGCCACTCCTCAGGAAGGAGAACCATGCAAAAGAAACAATAAGAGCGTTTAGAAATGCAGAGATAGTTCCCTGGTCGACCCCTTTCATCCAGACCTGCTACTCCACCTGAGATCCTTGGATGGGAAGCCCCACTTAAGGCCAAAATGTACTTGAGCAAGCGACTGCGCACGCCTATAAATAAGGAGGTGAGAGTCTAATTGAAGGCACAATACCCCAAACCTTCTCTGCCGGATAAAGTAGCAGACACTCTGGAGGTGGACTCATTCATGGTGAAGCACACCAAGGACCAGAAAAGGGCATTGATCGCTCATGGATAGAATGCCAGGACACGCTCCCCGATTCCATAGGTCCATTGGCCAAGATCATTAAAATGGTGGAAGAGACCAAAGAGGCCCTGCCTATGGATGTGCATATTCTGATTAATTGGGCACAAAGAGTGTTTTGTTTAACAATGAATACTAACTGTACGATAGCAGCGGAGTGCAGACGATCGATTTTAGTAAAGATTGAACTGAAACTCAGGAAGTTGGCATCCTCTGAGGCCGCTACAGCAGCTAAAGGGCTTTTGTTTGGAGAAGCTTTTGTCAAAGACATGTCCAGATTTGTTAGAACCTTTGCTGCTCTGGACAAAGATCAGACATCGTTAAAAAGAGTGTTTGTGCCCTGTGGATCCGCCAGGGCGGCAGAAGCAGAGGTGTCTCTGCCAGCCGCTGAGGCGGCCAGAGGCCCTATATAGGAAACAACTGGTGACAGCAGGAAGACAGAAGGATGAATCCTTCCTTCCCCTCCCATGAAAGAGGCAGGCGTTGGGGCTGGCACTGCAGCAACAGGTGAGAGTACAGTCATATGCACACAGCGCAGCAGCAAGCAATGCGATTCCTGCGATAGGTGGTAGGCTAACAATGCACCTAAGCGCTTGGGAGGAGCTTACCGTGGACTCTTTGGTCGCAGAGACTGTGCAGGGGTGTTGTCTGTGATTTTTAAAGCACACTGACAAACGAAACTGCAGCAACCTTTTGCAATTTCAGAGTGTTAGGCAGAATCACATTCAGTACCCTTTGGGAACACTACATGTAATTAAGACTACAAGTGTCAGTGCAATTTCACCTTTGGTACAAGTCTGTAATACACAGTTATGTGGTAGCATTGGCTGAGCAGCCAGACGTATCTCAAGAGTTTAAGTGAGCAGTAGAACAAGTTACACAAAGGGACCAACAAATACAGTGGTTCAAACAAACACTTACTCAAGGTTTATTGGTAAAAGAATATACATTTATTTACGCTGTCAATTAGAAAACATTACACTAGCAAAAGCAGCTTAATATCATACACTAATACACCACAATACACAACAAATAAGTTACTGAACAAATTCAGCTCCCCTGAAGTGGGAGCAAAATGGCACTTCAGTTACTTTAAAAAGGGGTAAAAAGACAAGGTTATAAGAAATGCAGCCCAAATACATTCATATGTAAAACAGAAGATGTGGATTAACGCGTGATGTATTGTGATACGGCTTGTATTTGCTTCAATTTAATGTGATTGTAACAATTTCTGGATTTTGCTTTTGTTATGATATATCAATGTTGCATATAACTTTTCAGCCTTGAAAACGACCTGTGTGTCGAAACACGTATCGGCTGTTCCTGCTACAATTAAAGCATCAATTGTACTACTTGTGTTCCCTATTTATATAGTGTCTAGCGCATCTCCACCTCAACTCCCATTTTGTATACAAATACATTCATAGGTAGGGTAATGGGTTTCAGTTAACTACAACCAGCAATTCAATTTGATAGTCAATGGTTCAGAGTTTTTGTATGGGATTGCACAGTTCTTGTAGATAACGGTTAAGTCTTTGCCACGGTTTTTAGAAGAATTTGGCTAGGCAAAAAGTTAGATGAATGTTTAGGGAAGGACCAGCCTTCAAAGAGGGGAAAGTTTCAAAAACATTCTCTGTGGTCGAAAAGATTTCCGGACCGTGTTTGCACAGTACCTTTAAAGTGAAGAAGAGCTGTAGCGGAGGCAGTTGTTCCTGGAATTTCAAGCAGACCTTGCTGTTCCTGTGCTTCAGTCGTGGGGAAAAGAAGGAGGACATCGGGAGGTTCCTGCACTGCCCAGGGAAGAGGCCACAAGCTTGGATAAATGTCGGTTTAAGGTGTGAGTGCCTTAAAGACTACAAACTGGTATCATTCCCACTGGCTATCCGGTTTTCCACAGCACTCTGTAGAAAATTCGACCAGGAGGGGACGGTTTTCAGGCGGCTTGTGAGCTGGTTGTCCCACCAAACTCAAGGGAAGAAGTTAACCTTGAAGGGCTTCTCTGTCGATGGAGTTTCAGGCAATTTGGACCTGCAGCAGAGCTTCACCGGTCATCCAGGAGTTGCAGCAGTCCTCTTCCTTCAGCTCGTCTTCGGTTCTTTCGTTCCAGTGGTCCTCTCTGCTTTCCAAGTCCCAGAGACCTGCTTTTAAACAGTTTTCCCCCATTCATTCCAGCCTAGCTGTCACTCACAAAGCTGGGTGGCTGTCCTTGCCGGACAGCCAGCCAGCCAATCACGCCAGAGTGCATTCAGGTCCCCTAGGAGACTAAGCACAGGGAGTTTCGGGCACCTCCTCCACATCCTGCCACCCCACTTCAGCACTGAAACCCGCCAAAGGCCAACGAACAAAGGGACCAAACCTGGTTTGCAGCGCAGAGTTAAAGACAAGGAGGACCTTTCCTAAAAGAAACGGTGAAAAAAGTCGACCGGAGTCTGTTTTTACAGATAGGTCTTGGGCACCATCTTGAAAAACATGGCTGACCCGATTTTTTGCTACCATTGTTCGCGGTTGGTAAAATCATGGTAGTTTGATCTAAACCACTGCCACCAGCCATTTAAAGTAGGAAAGGGTAACATTTGACTGTTACATGAGTGTTTTGACTCAGGGGATGCTAGGCAACCCCTCCAGCACACTATAGGAAGATAGTGTGTGCTGGGTCAGTAAATATAAAGAGACTAGTAAAGTCAATTTAACTTTACATGCTCTGAAAGATGGTAGTCAGTCCCAGAGAAAGTGTTTAAAGCTTGGGGAGTCTGAAAGACACCCCTGTGCCACTGCACTGAAGGTGCTGTGAGACACAAAGAAAAAGATGATGCCTATGGAGTTGTTTTAAAACACCATAACCAAAGAACACAAAAGTAAAACAGACATCAAAATACACGGAAGAGTGGGAAAAAAGGCTCACACACTTCCCAGGTAGAAAAAGCAAATCCTAGAAATCGAGCAAAGTTGCTGGGGGTCTCAAAAGGTAAGGGAAATTAGCACATTTTGAGAATCCTCCCTAACACAGGAGGAGCAAAGCCTCATGGACAAGGAAGTAGGAGAGTTTCTAAAGAAAATGGCGATAAGGCCAGCACAGCAGGTGGCGCAACGCTTCCTCAGCAATGTCTTACTGGTGAAACAGAAGCAAAAGGTCAGGCCGGTGTTAAATCTCAGACAATTTAACGCCTTTCTTGTGTACCGACACTGCAAGATGGAGGAAATCCATCTCTTCAGGGACATTTTGCAGAAAGGGCACTGGCTAACCTGCATAGATTTGAGGGATGCCTTTCTAGCAGTGGCCATTCCTGAGATGCACCAGCAATTTTTAGAATTCCTCTGGTGATGGCAAAGGTGGGAGTTTATGTGTCTCCCTTTTCGGACTAACTTCAGCACTGTAGTGCTTCACAAAGCTACTCAGGAGTGAGACTGATTTTATACATCGAGGATATTTGTCTCATGGCACAGGATCCGATGCGGCTGCCAGAGCAAATGGTCCCAATGACGGGTCTCCTAGAGAAGCTGGGGTTTCTTATCAATTGGGAGAAATCCGAGACCAGGCCACAGCAGAGAATGGAGTTCCTGTGGTTTATCACAGACTCAAAGCTGGGGCACTGTCTCTGCCCCTGTAGAAAATGAACGACCCTTTGAAACATCACAGTATTGACTTTCCATTAAAGACTAAACTTTACTTGACAGTCTCATGTTTGCTCAATCCCCTCTTCTGTTTAAAAGTTCTTTTCAATTTTCCATCAATCATATGTCATAACAATTTGCATTCGTCAGTAAATTTACAGTCACTTATCTAAGAAGGAATCTGCTGAACCTCCAAGGGAACCTGACAGCAGGTGCAGACACTAAACAGGCAGACAACACAGGGCTGATCCCTGCTGGATTTGAAGGCGTTTCATTACAGGTTTTGTTCTTCGCTGTACCCTGTTCGAGATGGAGTCATTCATTAGGAAGCTACAGCGAGACAGTGAAAGAAAGAGGAATTGGGGATGAGGAATTGTGAGGTGATAGGACCATAATGTCGTGATTCATGGACTAGGACAAGTGTCATGCCTGAGGGCAATTGAGTTTCAAACTGCAAAGACTACATTGACACAGAAAATGTTTTGTTTCTTTGATTTGTGTTTAATGTTTTTTTTTCTTTTTAATATTGCTGCTTGAGTTTTAATAAAGAAAAGTTTGCATAATACAAGCCTCTGTGTCTTTAATAGAATCATGACTTTCCTGAAAGAAAGTATGGACAATATGGACTCTACCACAGTACTAACTGCCTCAATGGAGTTTACCATCAGACATCATTTCTGGCTAGCCCTTTTTTCTGGCAATGTATTCCATATCGTGTCATGGAGTGCCCCTTACATTTTTCTGTCAACAGAGCTGCCAAGTCTCCCTAAAATCGTGGAAGTCTCTAGCAAAAGGAGACAGACACTTGCACTCTCATATTTGAGCAGGATTTTCTTTCTACATCTGCAAAGATCTTCAGCTGTGCCTCGGACAGTCCCTTTGTTTGTGGCAACACTGGATTGAAGTAAGTAACACACTGCTGAACACAGCACTCAACAGCACATGCTGGTCTGACTGGGGTTAAGCTGTGTCCTATACACCTCGACTGCTGAATTTCCAGCTGATCTCAGTGGCAACTTTGGATAAAGAGGGATAAATGGGATAGATAAGATGATCGTGTGTAATTTCAGCACAGGTGGTGTGAGAGAGGCTACACGGCCCATGTGATGGTCTGACATGCATATTCTGGCACACAAACATGACTGTAGTGTTTGACAGAACATATTCTTGCTTTGCTTCTAAATTTGATTAGAAACCACATCCTGCAGTCTCATATGAAGCACACTTTAGGGATCCTAAGCCATACCTTTCATTTTTTAAAGTTACATCAGGAAAGGAGAGGACCTTGCAATTCTCTTATTGATTTCATATGCAAGTTCATCACTACCAGGTCGGTGTTGCGGACCCCAATCAACGTCAATGGATAGGCTTCACAGAGGGACTACTTCACCTTAATGTCTACTTTCCTTAAGCCTCATCCCGAGGAAAATCCAGACACTTCCCAACAGACTGGTCCCGCTGAATGTCGCTGTGGCTCATATGTCTCACACTCTGCCCGACCTCTATTGTCTTTCAAAGGCATACATGAAATGGACAACTGCCCTCAGGGTCACAGCGTTATGGAAGAAATGGCAGCAATTATATGGCCTTTCCCCTAGTCCATGTTGGCAAGCGAGTAACAATATTCTTATACTGCAGGCCCATGTGAAATATAGCTTTGTCTTAGGATCTATGTATCATATGTTTGTCCTTCTGTAGGCTGTTGATTTCTTTGAGTCATAGATGTGTGTGATGTGTTGCATTTTGATAAGTCGTTCATTTTGTGAGGCCCATTGCTTCCGAGTCACATTTTACATGTTACTGTGTAGGATCTCAGCAGTGGGTCGAAGAATAGAAGAAAAGCATGACAGGGTTTAGTTAAAAACAATATTTCCAGAGACACATGGGCTAGATGGAGCCTGGGGTCCCCTGGTATATTAAACTGGCCAGGCATTTCAGGAGCCACATAAGGAAAGAAGGAAGGCCCTTTACCCAGGAATAGGGGTTGCAGAGAGTGGGGCTCCCAGAGCATTGATATGAACAGAAATGCGACATTCACGAATAGAGTGTGAGGTGTTTCTTGGTCTGTTGTGGTGTCGTCATGTCCACCTTTACATTTTTCATCATCCCATCATGATCGTGATGGACCCAAAACCCCTACTGCCAATTTTCCAAGGGTCATTTCTTCGCACACCACTCCCATTAGAGCACTTGATTGCAACTGTCAGATTACATGGTCACTGTCCGTTACGATGCAGTGGCTGGCAACCCCATGGACTACCTGCTGGGTTATCCAGGTCTTCGGGCATCGACATCCGAGGCAGTGGAAGTTGAGGCGAAAGCTCTAGTTAGCATGGTCAGATCGATGACTCCTCTAAAATATATATCACTTTGATTGTCCTGCTGCTATTTAAATTAGTTTTCAGCTGTGTGCACATCGTGATTGTCGAGCTGGTGTTTAAATTCATTTTCAGCTGTGTGCACATCTTGATTGTCCTGCTGCTGTTTAAATTCGTTTTCAGCTGTGTGCCCATCTTGATTGTCCTGCTCCTGTTTACATTTATTTTTAGCTGTGTGCATAACCTGTTTTTCATGAGAATGTGTTAACAAGCCACCCCTCTGTACTCTGCCTATTCTGCTACCGGTTCCCATACCCTTCCTCAGTCCCATTGTCCCTCTGTGCTGGTATTCCCCTCAGCCATACACCCGCTACCTCCCCTTCCTCTGCGTGTTCACTGTTTTTCTGTGCATATTACCTCCCCAGGCTCCCATTGTTTTTCTCCCAGTCTGGTTCCCTGTCTCCCCCCTTTACCTTCTACTCTTGCTGTGCCTCTGCGGCCTCAGCCTGGTAAAGTGTACCTCACTCTCTGCAGTTTGCTACGGCGCTATCTATCTCTCCTATCTTCTCAAGCTGCTTCTCTATCTCTTATCCTTCACCCTTACTAAGTCTGTCAGGAAGAACCTCAAGAAGGACATACTGAGCTCTAACCCAGGCCTTCCGATTGCAGGCACCTACGTCATTGCCTCTGCCAGAGAGACTCTCACAGACATACTCAATGTCTTTCCCTCACCCGTCCTATGGACTCTCATATGATTGCTCTTCTCTCTCCTTTCTCTTCTTCGCCCATCAATGGTGGCACCCGTTGGGAGATCTTTCTTGCCCTCTCCACCTCCAGGGTCATCATCAATGTCTACTGCAATGGTACCATCATGGTCCACGGTCCTCAACCCAACCTTCTTCTCTTTGATAGGCTCCTCCCCCACCTTATCAACCTCCCTCCGCCTTTTGCACCAGCTCCTTCAGCTGCCCTGGCTCCCATGCCGGCTGTGCCCACGTCGGCTCCCTTGCCACCTCCTTTCCACCCTTCTACCCTCGCCATGGCTTTCTTGCCACCACCCCACACATTGACAACCCCATCTGCCTTCTCCTCTTGGGTGAACCAGTCACCCACTAACACTGTATCTGGGGCTCCCTTGCCCCCTGTGGTGCCTCCCGCACTGGTTCCCTCCTCACCCATTATAGTCCCGGCTCCCTTCCCGGCTTGGCTCCTCTACCCCCTTCTACCTCTGCCCCTCAGGCACTATAGTCACTTAGGGGTGCCCACTGTCCCCTGCTCCCCCGTAAGTCTTTCACTGATTGCAATCTGCTCCACATTGCCATGGTAGGCACTTGCTCAGCTGTCAAACACTCCTCTAACATCTATAACCTCCTTGAACTCCTGGATTGTGATGTTCTTGCCATCACTGAAACCTGGTTCAAGGATTGCTCTGTCACAAGTTTTGACACACTTCTCCCAGAAGGCTACAGAAGGCTACACAATACTCTCTCTTCCTAGACCGAACAGACCAGGCGGGGAAGTAGCATTGATCTTCCCTGAGTGTATCCCTGTGTCTGTCAATCCCACTCAGGCCTACTCATCCTTTGAGTGCCTGATCTGTAGGCTTTCCCTCTCTCCAAGGTCTTCACTGCTGCTGTCCACCTTCTATCGGCCACCTGGTCAGCCCCCCCTCTTCCTTTCGTAATGGGCTGACCTGGCCTCCTCTCTCCTTTCCTCCTCTTCTCATCTCCTCCTACTGGGTGATCCCAACATCCATCATGACTCACCTGACTCCTTAAGACCTTTATTCAACTTTTGTGACTCTGTTTCTTTCCATCTTACCATCTGGCCCAACGCACAGCGCTGGCCACACCTTGGATGCTCTCTTCTCAACTGATATTCCACTATCTATCCTTCTTACTACTTCTCCCTCCTGGAGTGATCAGTTTCTCCTCTCTTCTCACTTGAAGCCCTCTTCTCCCCTTGCATATGTAAGCCCGGCACTGCCTCCTGTCTACAAGGTCATCCGACCCATGAAAAGAGTCTCAGTAGCTGCTTTTGCCTCCATCTATTATGCTCCTTTCGCTCCTGCGACTGACTCCCACCCTGCCACAGCCCTCTCAAACCTAAACCTGTCTGTTTCCAATACTCTTTATAGTCTTGCCTCTGTCATGAGAGTACGACTGAAGCCTACCAAAAAGTACAACTCTTGGTATGACTCCAAATCAGCTTCCCTTAAACACAAGTGCAGGGCAGCCAAATGGAAATGGGATTCCTCTGGCGCACCCTCTGACAAACTGGCCTGCCGCCTCCTCCAAAGGCAGTATAGATTCTGCATCTGCTCCCACAAAAGAGACTTTATACAAGCCTGCATATCTGCCGTATGCAATAACACGGGCACACTTTTCAAAGTCTGCAAGGAATTAGCCAACCCTACCGCAGCCTCCTCCACCATTGCACCCACCCAGGCATTTTGCTCGGCCCTGGCTGCACACTCACCTCAAATACAGTGGATATCATATCCTCTCTCTCTTCCTCACAAACTCATGTAGCAACATCTCTTGTACCACTCTTGGCCACCTTCATCCCTCCCCTTCTTCCCCCGTCACACCTCAGGAGGTTACTAGACAAGTCCGGTCTATGAAAGCCTCCTCCAAACAGGTGGACCCCTGTCCCTCCAAAATCACCAAGGACAACATTGACTCTCTCGCACCAGCCTTGGCTGACCTCTGCAACATCTCCTTTGCCACTGGAGTTTTCCCCACCACTGCTCTTAAGCACTCCCTTGTCCACCCTCCCCTGGAAAACTATCGCCCGATCTCTATCACTCCTTTCCTGGGCAAACTCCTGGAGAAGTGTGCTATTTCCCAGCTTACCCTCCGCACTGAATCTGTTGGCTCCTTCCAAGACCACCAGTCTGGTTTTAGACCATTCAAAGGCATGGAAACTGCTCTTCTGAACACCCGTGAAGATATGCTCTCAAATCTTGGTTCTAACTCTCCCTCTGTCCCCATTCTACTTGACCGCTCCTCTGCCTTCGATACGGTGAACCACAACACACTAATCGCACGTCTCTGTGATACCCTGTTCATCACTGATCAGGCCCTGGCATGGCTAACCTCCTTTCACTCCGACAGCCCAGCCCAGGTGGAACTGGGGTCTTTCCTCTCCCCTATCACTCCCTCTACTTGCGTTTTTCCCCAGGGATCTGACCTACCCCCATGGATTTTCAATGGCTACATGGCCCTCCTGCCCCGTATGATAGCCACCTTCACCTCCAATGTTCAGTGTTACACGGATGACACACAGCTCTCCTTCAAGCTACCCTCGGCCTCTTCCTCTTCCTCACTAATACCTGACTGTCTGGCCGCAATTCATTCGTGGTGTGCTGTAAACGACCTCTGAACAGCATCCACAGCAGAATCACTCACCTGCGACAGCAATGAGGGTTTCATGGCCATTTCAGCACCAGAGCCTTAGGCTTCCTCAGAGGTGTACTCACAGACACCCCTGGCCAGGATGGTCTGTAGCACCAGTGGATTCTCATGGGCTACCACACCACATCCTCCACCACTGCATCCAATGCCTCATCACCTGCACAAATAAAAAAAACTTGAATACAAATGTTAATAGCATAGGCCACACACATAGGTATTGCAATGTTGTCAGCCAACACATAACCCTGCCATGTCACACATCCCACAAAGTCAGGCATGCACGCAGTGTCAAAGAAAGGGAAGGGGAGCCTGAAAGCATACATGTATGCGTGTCAAATGGCAAAATAACACATATACTGCAGAGCACCTGCATCACACACAAGCATGTGACTGGCATAGTCCTTCCACAAACATGAATGATGCCAGTACACAGATGGCACGTAGCATAGCCATGCCAGAATTGTCAACCAGCCTCAGATGGAAGTTGAATACTTCTGACCATAAGCCATGTACAATGCATGTCAGATGACATTTCATGGAATTCACTATTAGAATACACACATGTGTCACAGGGTGCAACAACGCTAGAGTTTTGTAATACAGTGAAGGCAGGCATACAGATTCAATAATGCTAGGTCACATTGACATCACGCAAGTGAATAGGGATATTGAAGGGGATAGCAGGGTTTAGAAGTGTGTGGGTGCAGTGCAGTAGATGGGTACGGCCTCAACTATGAATAAAAACACAGATCCAGTAATGTCAATGTCGTGGCCTGATGGCAGTGTAGGGGTAAGTGCCGTCATCATGTGTAAAGTGCTGGCAGTGGGTTGTAGGGATACAGTAAACCCCACCCCTAAGGGCGGGGGGTGGCTGGGAGGCAGTGCATGGGTTAAAATGGTTGCTCAGAGGACCGTGTCGTAGCAGACAGTGTGGGCAGGTGGCAAGTGCATTCTCTCAGTCATCTGGGACTACAGCAGGGGAGGAGAGGACAGAAAGCACAAAACATGAGGAAGCATCAGAAGTGCCTGCAGACCTGGAGAAGCTACACCTCCAGTTACATAGAGGCAGGGAGGCTGTACCAGAGGGAGGCACCAGTTCAACACAGATGTGAAACACAAACTAATTTCCATGAGGAGTAACTGACCCTGAGGGAGTAAGAAAGGGATGATCAAAGACCATGAGAATGAAGTAAATACTGGAGGTGGAGTTGAAGGAATTGCTGGCCCAGGACCCATAGGGACTTGCTAAGAATGCACAGTGTTCAGGAATGAACCTTCATAGCTACTGTGAGCCTGTGCCATCATCACAGTCCTAGGGAGATACCTTGCACCAAGCATAAAGAACCTTTCACACAGTCCAGGACTGGCAGAGTTGCAGAGGGAACAGTGTAGAATCACAGAAATCCTGGTAAACGCCTGTTGCAGTAGTCCACCATAGGAATTACCAGTCCTCTGGAGACAGTGAGCTGCTGGGGGATGGAGAGGAAAGGAAGAATGCCTCTGAGGAGGAGCAACTTGCAGGGTGACCTCACAGAGACGTCAGTCATGTGACGATAGAAGGCGACTGTTGAGTGGAAGATCATCACAGGCTATCCGCGACCACAGGTTTGAGCAAGAATAGGACCAAGAGAGGCTGGACAGAGAGTGTCATGGAAGGAGGAAGCAGGTGTGTTGAGGAGGATTGTCTCGGTGTGCAGCACATGGTTTATATGCAGTCTGCATGACAACAAGCACGTATCAGTCCAAAATCACATGGGTCACACATGGCAGTCATGACAATGTAGTCTGAACTGGCAGACAATCATAACACATCACCCAAGCAACATACACATGGCCTGTACACACACACATCACCACTCACCGGACATTCCCACATACATTGGCAGGTCTCCCACGCCTTGGATCTGCTCCACTGCAATGAAATCACTAGCAATCTCCTCATGTCCAGTGAGTTCATCGTCCTCTGATGGTGACCCACTGCCAGTCACCAGAGTAGAGGCGAACTTTGTAGCCAGCTTGTCTTTTGCTCGGTGTCAGAAGTCATTCCAATGCTTCACAACATCACCAGCTGTGCACCTCTCATAGTCCAAGGCGCTAATACGGTCCGCGAGGCACTGCCAGTGGGTAATGAGCTGAGCAGGTGTATGTGTGCTCCCTGCCTGCACCAGCATGTCACGGCCGTGTTCCAACATGTAGTCCACAAGCATGTCAAGTTCCTCATCACAGAAACTCCTCTTTATCGACGTGTGGGACTCCTGTGCCGTGTCTGGGGTCTTAGCCTGTACCGCTGAAGCATGCTTCTGCTTCTTGTGAGGTGGTGCAAACCCTGAGTGGCTTGTACCGCTCTGGTCAGTAGGGGTTGGAGTACAGGTGGACTGGCCTATGGGATCAGCCACCAATGTAACTACAGAAGGTCAAGCTTGCAAGTATTAGTAGCTGGGTGCTGTTGCCAGGTCTCTGCGCCACACGTGTCTTGACCTTAGTGACAAGGGACTTGGCCCCTGAGTCACACTGGGTCGGGACCAATCCAGTCCTGGCTGGGTGACCCTGAGCTAGGGCGCTGGTTGCTACAGATGCCCCTGCAGCTTCCAGACCCTGGCCGGTGTGAACAGCAGATGACACTGCTGCTCCAGATCCCCTGGTGACGTTGCCTGGAACTTGCACCACACATGTCTTGGCCTTTGGGACATGGAAATTGGCCATTGAGTCACCCTGTCCCTGTGCCGGGACTTCTACCGTCTGGGCTGGATGACCCTGAGCCTGGGTAGTGGTAGCCCTGGCTGCTCTGGACAGCAGATGGCACTGTTTGTCCGGGACCACAGGTGCTGGGTAGGTCAGCAGCTGCTGCATCTCCCTGCCCCAGTTGGGTGTGGGGCATAGTTCTCCCTGCATGGCCCTGGACACATTAGCCACGTGGGCCACCTTGGCCACCCTGGCCACGTCACCCACCTTGGCCAGCTTGGTCACCCTGGCCACGTCGCCCACCTTGGCCACCTCTGGCAAGTCGGCCACCTTTGCCTCCCTTCTCACTTGTTGCCCTCCCAGTCATGGCACTGATGGACTAGCGCAATGGGAGGTGCAGCCAACAATTGTCCTGGGCAATTGGAGTGAGGGGGCAGGGTACGTGATAGAAAACGTACCACTGTGCTCCAGAAAGGCTCAATGTGACCCCTGGTGAAAAAATAACAGGTCGCGCAACACTCAGGCACCCGAAAAACAAAAATCAATGTGTACGTGACCCCTCGGTAGCCCACGTGTGAGTAAAAAACATCCTGCAGTACACTGTGTCACCCAGCAACACAAAAAATGCATACGCATGGTACACTTAGGCTACTATGACCTCGAAAATGGGGTATGTGACACATACTGTACCTAATAACCTCAAAGAATCCTGGGTCCTTCCCCTGCTCAAATAACAATCACTAGACCCTATCATCCCACCAATTAGAGACCCATTACCACTGTCCCTTTTCTACTTAAAATTATTGATAGAGTGGCCTATATTCAAATTCAGGACTACCTAGAAACTAATCATCTACTAGGATCACAACAGTCTGGCTTCCGCCCACTCCACGGCACAGAAACTGCCTTGCTAGACCTTAAGACTCAAATCGACGAGTTGAAGGACAAGGGACAAACAGCTATGATACTTCTCCTGGACCTCTCTGCAGCGTTCGACCTAGTGGATCATGCAGTTCTATGTAACCATCTTAGGTCGGCGGTGCACTTCTCTGGGGCAGCCAAGTCTTTTCCCCACTAACGGCTGCTGATCCTACTCAAATCTCCTGCTGAGTACCCCAAGGATCCTGTGTCTCACCCACTATGTATAACATATTTACTAAGCCTTTGTTCGACAAATTGGACAGACTGGGTACCACCTACACAAATTATGCAGATGATACCCAGAACCTCATTCCCCTATCGGGCAACTTCTTGGAGGACACAGCCTTAGTAAATAGAGTATACCTCATCATTCAGGCATGGATGGCATCACATGGCCTCTGCCTGAATGACGAAAAAACTGAGATACTAATCCTAGGCTCCGAAACTAACATAAAAAAACTTAGCCCTAACTATACCGCTTTCAATATCGACAACAATCTCATCAAGGTGATGCCTGTGGTCAAAACACTAGGCTTCTATCTTGATGCCATTCTCTCACTGAAGAAACAAGTCAACTCGCTCTCATCCTCCACAGCCTACACCTGTAAGATTATCCGAGCTTGCAGACCATTCCTCTCTACCTCGAGTTGCATCACCCTCGCCAATGCCCTTGTAATGTCGAGATTAGCCTATTGTAACGCTCTCTACTCAGGTGCTAACAAAAATATCATCGACAAAATACAAAGAATGCAAAATAATGCCCTAAGAGCAGCACTGAATATCCCTAGGAGAGAACACATCTCTGATGCTAGAAGAAAGGTTCATTGGCTAAAAATATCTGACAGGATACTTCTAAAAACAGCTTCCCTCACTTCCAAACGCTTCAACAACTCGGCCCCACCCTACCTTGCTAAAAGGATAAATAGAAGATCGTCCACACGCCCAATGAGAACAGCCAATGCCCACACCCTGGAAATGCCTAGATTTAAACGTGCCACAGCGGGAGGATCCAGCTTCCCAGTTATCGCAGCACAAACTTGGAACGCACTACCGCACGCCCTCAGAAAGGAACAACCATATCCTAAATTTAGACTCAATATAATCAAATGGCTACGAACAAATGACTGTTAGCTTACCTTCCAGGCATGTCTCTGCTGCTTGTCTCTTAACTTGCTTTCCCTCCGTATACCACTGTACACCACTGGCAGTTATCCTCAAACTGTTTTTGTATATTATATGCTTCTTTGTAAATTTTATGTAACCATTATATGCTTCTTTGTACACATTATGTAACTAAGTTTAAGCTGTCTTGACTTCTACTGCGCCCGGCTACCTAATGGGTTTGGCGCGCATTATCAAATAAACAAACAAACAAACAAAGGGGCAACCACAGTGGGAAAAATGCATCTGTCACCGTCTGTCTCATAGAATGAAAAAAATCACACGTGTGTGTGCACGTAGGCAACTCCCCTCCCTATGCACTGCCACAGTAATTAACTATTCACGTGTGAACCCACAAATATATGAGGTTCACGCGTCCATCCCACCGAAAAGCACAGACAGTTCACTGTTGTCCTAAGCAGACCTTTAACCCGATACTGAACGGCAATGCCCAACGTCCAGAGAGTGTCACGTAACATATGCGCTTAGGACCTTTCCTCTGATTGCATGCTAACACGCTGTTTCCACACGTGCAGAGTCATTCTGTTTCCAGCCAGCCACGCAAAAGAACACAGAAAACCCACGCTCCTGCCTACAAGGCCATTTACCTGCCTCCAACTGCCCGAGCTGCCTCCTACGAGCCATCTGCGACTGCCAGCCAACTCTGTGTGCCTTCTGCCCACATGCCCTGCATTTCGGTGCCTGCTCTTCAGCCATTGCCAGTGATCCAGTTGTTGTGACCACCTCTGCTGATCCTGAAGACTCCTGACTGCCATACCACTGCTCCACAGCCCAGCCCCAGGACCACCTTGCCCACCCATACCTGCCTCAGGTGTTGCCATGTCTGACACCACACCATCTGAGGCAAGTGGCAACCCCCACGGCAAAGAGGCAGAGGGCTGTCAGCTTCTCACCCAGGGAAGTTGGCATCCTGGTGGAGCAAGTCCTGGGGCATCATGATGCCCTCTTCCACGGCCCATCGCAAGTCGGCAATGAAGGACGGAAGAGGATCTCGGGGGACATCGTGGGTGCCATCAATACGGAGGGGGTGGCACCCCGTGACTACCATCATGTACTCAAGCTCTGGGAAGACTTCAAGTCCAGGACCCGCAACAAGGCCCGGTTCCTCATCAAGGCTGGTGATGATCGAGCAAGGTGCCGGGGCTGGTTGACCACCGACGAGATAAGGGTCCTGGAGCGCTTCTACCCAGCGCTGTACCCCCAGGTCTTGGAGTTGGTGCTCCATCTGGAGGCGACTGGTAAGTGTGCATTTGTTCTTGTCCACAATAGTGCATGTGAATGTTGATGTGTGGCTGGAGTATGCACCTTGGCCTTATGTCTGGCATGCTTCCTTCCTGTACAGATGTCTGTGTGCATGTCCCTGACAGTGCTGCATGTGAGTCCATTCAAGCGTGTCCCACATCGATGGTGTCTGTGTTGCAATGCGTGAAGCGCACCGGCATGTAACAATGCGAACATATTTGCACTGGGGCATGCGAGAGGTGTGACACATGGGTGCTTATGTCACCATCATGGACATGCATGTTGTACATGTGCGTGTGTCTGAGTAGTGAGTGTGTGACTGCCCAACACTCCGCATGTATGTTACTTGAGTTCTTGATTTGTGATTGCCTCCCGCTGCCAATTTGCCGTCGAGTGGACTGTGACGTGATAGCTCCATGGCCTGCCACATGACTGTCAGATGATGTGTGTGAATGAGATGTATATGTCCCAGGATGTGTGTGATCTGAATACACAATTATGATCTTGTGTCAGTGCCTTGTCCATGGATGTGAAAGTCTGTTTTGAATGACAGACATGTTTGTGAATGTGTGTGAATGGCACTTCCCTGTGTGTATTGGAGGGTGATAATGGTTGTGACCTTTGACAGTACCACTGATATAAATTTGCATTGTGACAAACACACATACCCACATATGTTCAGTAGCCTGATGTTTGTGTTCTATGTTTCCCTATCCACAGCGACGATGGAAGAAGAGGGCGGAGAAGGCGCTGTGGAGCAGCGCAGCAGGGATATCTCCACCAGGCAAAGATGCAGGGCCCAGTCCTCCTCCCAGGTACTGGTATCTTCCGGGAGCGAGGAGACTGGTTCTGCGTCCACGACAATGGCCGCAGCTGTTGAGGGGAGGCCCAAGAGGGTGAAGTTGGTTGTGGGCACTTCGGCAGTGGGAGGGACAGGTGAGCCCACGCTGGGTTAATCCGATGCGGATGACAGCGGGGAGTCATCCAGGTTGTTGGTGGTGGAGGAGGAGGCCACATCAGCCCAGCACATGGGGCTCGGCAGGGGTGATGAGGTAGGTCTGACTGGTGCAGTCCAGGATCAGGGGCTGGAGGCAGTGCAGGTCACCGTGGAGGGGCCTGTGACTGATCTTGTCCCCGGAACTGCAACTGCAACAGTATGCACCTGCGGGCATGCCTCATGCCGGACCCATCCGCATGTGGCGGATGTATCCACGCACATGGATCTTCCACTACCTGCAGATGAAGCAATTTGTGACAGGATGGAACCGTTGCTAGCCGGTATTGCGAGGCGTACAGCCAGCATTCGTGATGATGTGCAGTCTTCAAATAGGGGGCTTGCACATCATCAAGATGAGGTCTGTCGCCTCATTAACAGGCTAGCTCAGTTCCTGATCACGAATCTGGTATGTGTGCTGGCTTCTGCTGCAACCCACCTCCTCCTTTTCCTCCTCTGTGCGTCAGTCGGCCTCCCTGCCATCTTCCACCCCAGATACCACCAGGGCCCCCTGTGTTCCTGTCCCAACACCGACAGCCCGTCTGGTGGAGATCACATCCATGCCACAGTCGGTAGTCGAAGGAGGATCAGCAGAGGTTGTCACCGCAGCGACAGGAGCTATGGCAATATAGGAAGTGCAGGCACCAAGCAGCAGGGCACGTGCACGACGGCCCCAGGTGGTGTCATCATCCCAGAGGCTGTCCTTGTGGCGCAGGCACCAGGCATTTTGGCCGCAGCAGGCTCAGGGTAGGATGCAACAGGACTCGGGCGTTCATCATCAGAGGGGCAGGTATGGGCCATCGGGCAGGAGGCAAACGTGGACCTTACGACAAGGATGTCTTCCGTGTTGGAGTGTTTGGGCCAGCAAATCGGGGCAGAGCGGCAGCGGGCACAGGAGACGCACCTCACCATGGCCAGGGCGGAGAATTCACTGCGTCGGGCAGAGAGGCGGGCAGAGGTCCTCGAGGAGACTAGCAGGGAGTTCGAGAGGATCATGGAGGAGTCCCTGCAAGCCCTCGAGGGGGAAGCTGAGGCACACCTACTGGAAGTGGACACAGTGTTCGATAATGCCCTGGTGGAGACTATGAGAGAGCATGGTGAGGAGATGGACTAGCCCGCTGTCTTTGTATACAGTTCTTTAGGAGTAGGTTTCATTCGTTTTTTCTTTTTATTTGGAGTTCCCGGACTTTGCTCCGCATCTTATATATAGTTATTTTTGTATTTTATTTTTAGGATTTTTCTACATGTTTTGGGACCATGGACCTTGGATCTTTGTAAATATTTGGATTTTAATTTGAACAGTTTTTTAACCATGAAGGAATGGTTTTCACATGATATGTGATTTCATTTGCACATACGTTAATGGACAAGGACCACATATTTGACTCTTTCATTTTTTACATCACTTTGATTTTGGTTTTCACTTTCTTTTGGTTTTTGATTTGGTTCATGCATGTTTAATTTGATGTTATTACTGTGTGTGACTTAGATACATATTTTTTTATATAATTTGTTAACATTGAAATCGAAGTGGTGTCTGGTCTCAATGGTTTAGTGCATGTTTCACTCCCCCATGACTCATTTGCATGTTCCTGCTGTTCACCAATGCTGTTCATGTGTGTGCACACATGCATGCATGTGTGATGTTAGGATTTACATGACATGGGGCATGTATTAGGGAGCATGACCAATGGATGGGTGTTTAGGCGCACCAGGGGGGTGCAGCATGTGGTGGCCTTTTAGTTGGCATGTGATGCGTGATTGTATGTTGGTCAAATGTGTTTTGGGGTAGGGGGTGGGGACATGAGGTGGGGCCTGCCTGCAGGTTGCTGTCACTGGAGAGGGGTGGGGCCATTAGGCGGGGCCCGCCTGCAGGTTGCCGTCACAGGTGGGGACATGTGGCAGGGCAGGTTACCGTCTCTGGTGGGGGTTGGGGGCATGAGGCGGGGCCTGCCTGCAGGTTGCCGTCACTGCTGGGAGGGTGGGGAAATGAGGCGGGCCTGCCTGCAGGCTTCCACCACTGGTGGGGGTGGGGGCATGAGGCGGGGCCTGCCTGCAGGTTGCCCTCACAGGTGGGGACATGTGGTGGGCCTGCCTGCAGGTTGACATCATTGGTGGGGTGTGGGGACATGAGGCGGGGGCTACCTGCAGGTTGTCATCACTGGTGGGGGGTGGGGACATGAGGCGGAGCCTGCCTGCAGGTTGCCATCAGAGGTGGGTACATGTGGGTGGCTATGTGGTGTGGCCTGCCTGCGGGATATGTTCACAGGGGATGGTGGGTGTCCCATGTGGCGTGGGCTGCCTGCGGGGTGTGGTCACGGGTGATGGGGTGGCCATGTGGTGTGGGCTGCCTGCGGGGTATGTTCACGGGTGATGGTGGGGGTCACATGTGGTGTGGGCTGCCTGCGGGGTATGTTCACAGGTGATGGGGGGGCCATGTGGTGTGGGCTGTCTGCTGAGTATGGTCCAGTGGTGGGGTCTGTCTGTCTCGTGAGGAGGTGTCTGCTTCCAGGGGAGTTGTGCATGTATCGCGGTGTATACATGGGCCTTCGCACGTGATTTGGCTGGTGTGAACGGGGTATGTGATTTTGCTGGGGTGCGGACGGGGTATGCGCAGGCCTTCCCATGCGATTTGGCTAGTACGAGCGGGGTACGCGATTTCACTGGGGTGCGGACGGGGTATGCGCTGCCCTTCCCATGCGATTCGGCTGGTGTGAGTGGGGTACGCGATTTCACTGGGGTGCGGAGGGGGTACGCATGGGCCTTCCCACGCAATTTGGCTGGTGCAAGCAGGGTATGCTCTGATTTTTCACACGACTACGATGGGGGCGGGGGGCTGTGTGCTGGGCCACGGAGGGCTCGGGCCTTGCGCCGTATTGGGCTTTTCCCTCGCTTTTTCCTGCGCATTGGGGGCGTTACTGGCACTGCTCAGTGTTTATTGCGCCACGGCAACTGATGCCTTGGAAAATCCATGAATACGTGTGCTGTGCAATTGCTGGTTTGCGCCACAGCTGGTGCACATGTGGCGTACGCTACTTCTCGGCGCACGGCACTTTCACTGCTTCTGTGCTGGATTCTATGAATTGGGCCCTAAATCTGAAGATTTAGCAACATTTGTAAATGATGTTTTCATAATCGTGCATATACTCTGATATATAAGTTATAAATATTATCAGTAGGTTATGGTTGTACTGTATTTATCACAGTTCGAACAGTCCAGTGTGAAACGCATGAATTAATGTACAAACACACACACTTTAATATTGCGACCATACTGTTTTGGAAAACATGTACAGAAATACATGTTTGACATTTAAAGCCTTACACAGTAACAGATTTTGGATTGAACTGTTTTTTAAATTTAGTATTATGCAAGAAAAGCACAGGATGCAAATACTTACGGTAAATTGTTTCTATCCTGCAAACTTTCAGAAACGCTCGTGCAGTTTGTTTTAAGATGTAACTTAAAATAAAAAAGGAACCATCATTGAACCATGTTATAGTTCACATTAGAGATAGAATTTAAACAATTTCATAAATTGCGACATAGTGGTGTAGTGGTTAACGAGCTAGACCTGATAGCACGAAGTCTTGAGATCTAATTCGCGTGGAACCTTTCATTTTTATTTTTACAAAAAAAGGATTATAATTGGCGCTTCCCATTTTTATTTTTAAAAAGTGGATTATAATTTGAAAAACGAAGAGACAGACGCCACATCTGATATTTGTTTTACCATGGCAGGTGAAACCTTTTTTTGGGGCAAGGCATGTGACACCTGCCAGTGGCACGTGTCACTTGTAGTGGTGACGTCACTGGCATATGACATATGCCATATTCGGCTCCTACCCCGACTGCAGGTCCACACGCCAGAGAAACCTATCAATGGTAGCTTTGACCTGCTGCTGCATGTGACCGTATCATTTTTGATTGGACAGCTGCCTTCCCAGGCTGCTCACTGACCAATCACTGCAAGTAGCGTGGTCGCAAGAAACGCCAACATCATTTCCTTGGTAACGCTGCTTCTTTAATCGAGTCAGAGGTGCATGCTCAAAACTGTCCGCAAAACTGTTAGCCTGTTTAAACAACAGATCTTCCAAAGTGATCCCTTCGCCATGAATAGAACTACCATTCCAATGTATTACAGAACCCACCTCAAGTGTGTTATTGAGATCATTTGGCATCAGCTCTGTGGTGTTGGTCTTTTAAGAATACGCGTCATGACTTCGTCATGACTCACTGCCAATAAAAGGTGCTGGGTGTGGAATAGAGTCGTCAGTTTGGACTCGGGAGTGAAGGGGAGAGGAGGAGCCCGTGCGCTCTGCTGCACAAGAAGTTCTTTCCCCCAGGCAGCCCGTGACTTCTTCCACTCGGCGGAGCTAGCAGTGAACCCTAGAGGGGTCTTTTGGCGGTCTCTGTCTCCATCAAGTGGTACTATGTGGCGCTCGTCAAAATCTGCTTCCATGAACTTTATTGCTTGCTGTTCTCAGTCTCTTGATTATGAGCACCCGGCACAGCAGAGCTTCTGGAGTTTGCTTTACACCCCCGCAAAGAGCTTGCTGCACACTGTGTAAACACTTTCCAACTGCCCTTTTTAGGGCAAACCTGAGCTGTTCTCCACTTTGCAATTGCCCTTTTCAGGGCACCGCTGTTCTCTGTGCTTGCTTGTGGGCACCTGGCACAGCAGAGCTTCTGGAGTCTGCTTTACACCCCAGCAAAGGGCTTTTTGCACAATGTACACACTTCCCAACTGCCCTCTTTAGGGCAAACCTGAGCTGTTCTCCGCTTTGCAATTGCCCTTTTCAGGGTAACCAAGAGCTAACTTCTGACAAACTGTTCTTATAAGAGCAAGTACAAAGAGTGGCAAAAGAGTTCCTGCTTTACCCTCCTCCCTTGGTCTCCCACCTTATGCCCTATCTCCATATGTCCCCCATTTTCTACCCCACTTCTCTCTTGCTTGCTTTCCACTCCTTTCTCTCCCACTTTTATATCCCTTCTCTCCACTCCTCTCTCTTTCCTTAGAGCCCACATGGCTGCAGAAATGACTGAGCTGCCCCACCTCCAGGACGCTGAAGAAGATATGGACACAGTCTTCTGCAAGAAGAGAGCGTGGAAGACTTCTGCCAATATATCACCAGCTGCATCACCACAAAAGCAGAAGTTGGCTGGACCATCAGCTGTGGACCTGAGCACCAGCAATGGCATGCTGCTCTGGAGCTGTAAGAACCCAGCACGGAATCAGTTGACGCACAAGCAGATGCCCCTCGCACCCAAGAGCATCTGTAGCCTGCTAGTCTTTGTGGAAAGCCTGAAGACTCAAAAGGACCTGGTCGACTTGCTCTGTGAGCTGTGCGCCACATCAAGCCTCATGCTGAGCATGTGAAGATATCACTTACCAGAGTGGAGGACTACATGAGCATGATGGACACCCTCACCAAGCAGCGTCTGCAGTACTACATCTTCCCATTAGAGCGAGTGAGGTCTCAGAGGCCCGTGATTCGTTGCCTCCTGACAATCACCAACTTTGGAGACATCCCAGAGGAGCTTGAGGAACATGGCATCACAGTGAAGAGTGTCATAAAGCTGACCTCACTGGCAGACATGAGCAGAAAATTCCTTCTGTTTGGTGCTACACTGGCATCAGCTGGCGATGGAAGACCTGCTGACCTTACAATGGTCACACGGCTATGCAGCTGTGCAGTCAGCATGGACGCACTGAAGGGCAGACAATGACCGATCATCTGCTTCAACTGCCAGGGCATCAGCCGCACATCTGTGTTCTGCCACCAGGAGCCACGCAGAGTGTGATGTGGGGAGTGTAAAGACTGGTAGGGGGTGTCTGTACTTCCGCTCTCTATATGGTAGAGGGGAGGCACAGGAGACCCCAGCCAAGATTCTCTATAAGGTAGCAATGGACGAGCAATCAAGGCCTAGCTTCTCAGGAGGTGATGCAGGCTGGTTCATAAGTACAGTGTAGTCCCCGAACCCCCACAAAGGAATGTCTACACACTGTATTACTGAAAACACAGTCTTTATATAATTAATATTCAAGGATATGTACCCGATCACAATAACGCACTTTGTACTTGGAAGTCAATAATGATAAATATATACAATTCTAAAGTGGTACCACCAATGTTATCAAATCTCATTAAAGTGCATCAACTGTACGGTTAAAAAAGTCACACAGATTAATAACGAGGAAACCAGCAATAGAGATAGGAAGGAACGCAAGATGGTTGAAACAGTAGGCAGAATACTGGCCCCGTACCCTAGACACAGTTCTCTGTGGAGATCCCCCCACCAGGGCAACCTGTAAAATAAGATATATCGCACAAGCCCAGTCCATATGTTCAATAGTCTCACTTCTTCCTATTAAGGTTTTACCCCCCCAATGTACCTGGTGGAGTAGAGTTCTCCGACGATGCGCCGACCGATCCTTCTTGAGTGCCTCCCTTTCAGGCGGGAGCCACAGATCGTCGAGAGTTGTCGGGGAACTTGGCGTTCGGTGTCAGGGAATCGACGGCCCTTCTTGAGTGCCCTCCCTTTAAGGCAGGAGTCACGGGTCGTCGAACGTCCGACGGTGAACAGGGTGAACTACGGCAGGGAAGTGGCAGCTTCGTTCCTAGCGGTGCTCATTGACGACAGAGTGTTGGCGTCCTGCAAGCAAGAGGCGTGCGGGGCACCTCAGTGACGATAGTTCTGGACCGCAAAGAGATGATGAAGAACTGTGGGCCAGCAAGGGCGGCGAGTCGTCGGCGTCTCTGTGGTCTTTAGGTGGCGGGAAACCCACCGGTGGATGCTCCTCGGCGCGTCGACGGTCAGGCCTTCTCCAGCGGGAGACAAGTGGGTGACGATGCAGACGAGAGCGACCGATGATCAATTAAAGTTCTTAGGCAAACGGGAGCACGGCGGCTCCGGTCAGCGACGGCGGTCGTCGACAGTGGCGGACAACAGTCCCAGTGCTTCTCCTTGGAGTTCCGCAGCAGTCCCCGTATCGGGTCGGCAGCCTGTCCAAAGTCTGTCTACCAGGGAGCGTTGGCAAAGGTCAGCTGTGCACGATGGTCCCTCGTAGCTCGGGAAGAGGGCGCCTTACCAGGTCCTCTCTGGGTCAGTCCTTGGAGGCACAGCAGCTTTCAGATTGTGAAGGAGAGAAATAGCAATTCTTCTAGTCCAGCAGGGCTTCAAGGTCAAGCGTCAGTTATTCCAGTTACTCGTCGTAGTGGACTTCAGCTTCTGAACACGATTCCTAGCAGTGAGAGGTCCCCAGTTATACTGTTGATCTCCCATTCATTCCGCTGGGTCACACTCAAGCATCCAATCACGACTATGGGCATTCATGAAGCAGGCAGCCAATCAGGCACACGAGGTATTCAGGCCATTCACTTCTCTCCAGACACTCACAACAAGTTATGTGTATTGGGACAAGTACCGAGCCATTCAACACTCCAAGCTGCATTCATACCGGTTTCGTGCAGGGTTGTCTCAGTCATTGTGTCAACCACCAGATACTAGACACCCACAACACAGAATGCATTTTCGTCACACACTCTATTCACCCGGGTCCCACCCACAGGAGGTACCCACAACATACATCACCGGGAAGACTCCAGCTAGTCTGGCCGGGCTTTCACAACAACACCATATATAGCATTTCCACCCAACAGCCAGTCAGGGGGAAGGGACAGAGTCAGGGCTTCCCAGGACTTTGGGAAAACAAGGTAATGGGTAATAGAAAGCAAGAGGCCACCGGGGCCATCTTGTTTTCCATCAGGAATCAACTGATCCCAATGGCAGGGCCGGGGTATCCCAAAATGGAGGATACTCTGCGCACCTGTCAAAGTCAGCATGGAGATGCCACCAGCCCTTACCCTGCTCTGCGGGCCACCCACAGGTGCCCAAAAACATACACTAGGGGCACAGGGTTGTACCCCCACCTATGGGTGCCACAAGGGTATCCCACGGGTCCGTTCACCAAACCAAAAGAAAGAGAGCTGCACCGCCAGAAGTCCCACATGAACTCCTGTGCGGAAAACACGACAGAACACACAATAAAAAACAGTAAAGGACAAGGACACGGAGGCCCTGTCCCTCCGATGCATTTCCAGCATCACAGGGAGGACCACACATCACAGCACTGCCCCAGAGATCGAAGTGAGCGGGCAACCTGCGCCAACTCCAGGGGACCTCACCCTGCCAGCTACCGCAGATGGCAGGCCCTAACCAGCATCAAACAAGACAAGCAGCAGAGGAGAGCCCCAGCACCACTGCAGACAGCATGGAACCCAGCATCCACTGCACATACTCCCAGAACAAACTGTCCTGCAGAGGAGCAACGGAACCCACCTGCCACACCAAGGTACTGCACATCACCAGAACTCCGAACAGACAATGTACCAAACGGCGGAACAACCCACTTTGCCAGACATCAGGTCAAAGCCCACCAAATACCCAGAGGACACCCACCGCTTCTGGGCTGAGTTATGCTGATGTCCTAAAGACACAACCCAACCCGCCACAAGCTGCCGTCCCAGCGCATGAAGTTGGAGCAGCGAGCTCCATCAACTGGAAGGCCCTCATTGTGAAGATTGTAGCTGTTGTTGCAGAGCTGAACAGCAACCCCACCACATTACCCAGAGAAGGTGCTTCAAACATGTCTGCCCCTTTGTGGAAATGTATTCTAATAAAGAGTGACTCATTTTATGAACACACTGATATTTATGTATTACTTATGAACACACTGATATTTATGTTTTACATATGAAGTTATGTGGTTGCAACGACATGGCAGCTGGGAACAGTGGTCTGTCTTTCGCTCTCCCTCCTTTCTGCAGGCTTGCCCACCCCAGTCCTCCTCTTCTGATCTCTCCATTTGCCTTATTTGCTGTCCTTGGTGTGATGCATCCATGACATTTGCTTAACTACATTATCCCCTTCTGTATAAAAAAAGACGTGAATCAGTCCATGGCAAAGTCGTTGGTTGTACCTTTCAGGATGTTTCTTGCTCCTGTTAGGTTTTGGAACTGTGTCAATATCGTCTTCTTGTTGCTCCATGTCTTCTTTATCTCCTCCTATGCTTTCAGCTGTAGGCTCTTGTGTGGTGTTTCCCTCTTCTTCAAGTGGGTGTTCCCATGCCTCTTGTTCACTGCCCTGATCTTCCCTTATCTGTGCTTCTTCGTCCATTGGCTCTTGTGTGTCGCCCTGATTGCTCTTCTCTTTCTTTCTGTCTCTTTCTGTGTCCTTCCTGCATTCTTTCTTGCTGTAGAAAGCCACTCTCTCAGCATTACATTTACTTCCGTCTGTAGTGTGCACATAGTGTTCTTGTGCTCTTCGCACTTGCATTGGTATGCTGAATCAAGGGATTGTTTGCTGGGTATGTTGTTTGTTCCAATGGAAGCTGAACTCGGTGCATGTACTAAATTTGCGTCATCACCTTGTATGGTATGCACAATCCTTAATACAGTGCCGATGGATCCGTTTTATGTTGATTCCTGGGACAGGTTATGACGAACTTGGGAGGACGAATTGGGGTGTAACATCTCGGATAAGGAGTGGGGTGGATGCAGAAGGCTGGATTTAGGAGTAAATTGGACCTTAATTTTACGACTTACCCAACAGAAGGTTTTGGTCGCCTGTATTGGACACCGGTACGGATGCATAGTTTGGGTCTGATGTATAATGACGTGTGCTGGCGCTGTGATAAGGGGTGGGGTACTTTGTTAGATATGTTATGGATTTGTCCGAAAGTGTGTGAATTGTGGGAGGGTGTGCTGGACAGAATGGACACAGTTTTATCTATGAGTTATCCTAGGATGCCTTTGCAAGTTCTTTTATTGTCTGGCAGAGAAAGATGCGAGATTGCTAGGTGGTATTCGCAGTGGATAGACAAAGCATTGGTGGTGGCGACGGCAAAGCAGGTTCTAAAGGTGTGGAAAACTAGGAAAAAGCCACTGGTGGGGATTGACTGAAGGATTTGCTGATGTTGTCAGACTTCGAGAGGGTTTTGTTCCGTGGGCAAGGTCGGGAGGACTTTTATTTGAATCTTTGGGTGCCCTTTCACAATCTGTATGGTAAGTATAATGGTTGTGTGACCTCCTGCGTAACCAAGTTCATGAAGGTGGCAATGTTTTACCAATCTACTTAACCTATTCTAACATTACATGTCTGCTTCCTGTAAGGGAGGCATGATATCAAAATGATGACAGACACAAGAGCTGCAAGTTCAAAAGCTTTATTAAAGTTTTCAATGGGGTTGGAAAACTCCTATTTTGCCTTACAACTAAGATGGGAGTATTCTCGACCATAAAATAATAAAGAAAACCCAGTCCCAGTCAGTCTATGTCAAATACCAAAACCTAATGCCTACACTATCTCTCATACAAAAAGTATGTAAAGGGGGAATATGTATGCAAAGGAAAATCAGTGTTATAAGATAAAGGATCAATGTGGCTGAGTCAGCCCTACTCCCCACGTTGGACAGCACAGAGAAAGGAAGCCCCTATAGACAGAATGACACAATCTGGATCGGGTTCTCAAAACAAAGGCAGTTCAAAACATGGATCGAGGCCCTCCTGGCCTTCCACGTTAAAGTCACTTATTCCAGCATTCCAAAAGTTCTTTCACAGTTCTACAAAAAGTTCACACAGATCTCCATCTGTTGAGCTCTGACCTCTCAAAGTTTTAACAGTTTACATAGGTCTCCCTCATCCGGGCTTGGACCTCTCAATTAACAAATACCTAATTCAATGCAGATCTCTCTCAGCCTGGTTCGGACATCGTAATCACAATACTTGCAGGGGTTCCCTTCCCCAAGCTTTATTCACATTCGCTAGGCTTTCCCTTCCCCTAACTTACCACACGTCCTCAGTCGGGCTCTGACTGTTCACTGATGTCGAAGACTTTCAAATTTGCAAGGCTTTTACGTTAGACCTTTGCAGGACCACTTCGACTTTCTCTTCAACTCAAACTCTTGTGTTATTTGCCTCAGTGTCTCTTGATCTTGGGAGTTCAGTACCATAAGCACAAATGTTCATACCAATCTTTCACTTAAACAAATCACCTTTTAACTTGCCTTTTGCCGGGATTAATATTGACGATTGCGCCTTTCAGAGTTTGTTCTCTTTGCTGCTTTATAACAAAATCTTTCACATTTCACGAAGACTTTCGAGTGGGCTACTTCCTTTCGCCAGACCACTCCGCTACTCTATATCTTTTAGTTTAAAGTTCAATAATGCTTAACCTCTCACGTGGGTCTCCCTCAGCCAGGTTCAGACCCTTCTTGATTTGCAAAAATAATTGTCTCTGGAGTTCAAGTCTGTAAGAAACTCATGGTGGCATCAGTAAAGACAGAAACAAGTGATTACAGTTCAAGGGTGTTTATTAAACTGAATGCAGGGTGGAAAAATCCCTAATCTAAACCTAAATCTAAGATGGGGGGAAACGTCGACCATCAAATGAAAATAAGACAGTCTTAGTGGTGTTGTGCAAAAATAAAAAGGGCCTATACTAAGAAACATATTGGCAAACCTTACAACTAATACAAAAAGGCTGTCGGATGTTTTTCAAGAAAAGAAAGAAGTGTTGACAAATAATATGTCAGGATGCAGTAACCTGGGTCTCGTTTGAGCACGGGGTAAAGTGGAATCTTGGAGCACAGTACACACTCGAGCTTTACCAGCACGAATTGACAGTTCTGTTCCAGTCTATCAGGAGCCTCAGTGGCCAAGTCTTGTTTTCCTTGAAAGTCTCTTGCCTTCGAGGACCTGACATGTTGAAATAACAACAAAAAAAGTTCCTTCAACAAAATTTAAGTTTGCTTCCTTGTTTTGCTTAGGGTGAGGGTTCTTCACCCCTGGTTCCCCCTTTTCCGGGCATTGACCCATGCTCCTCGTGGTGTTGGGTGATAGCTTTTCACCCCCTGGATTGCCCTATTCTGGGCTCCGATCCTAAAACATTTCTTATCGATATCAAGGCCTTTAGTGGTTGAGTCTCCTGGTTCTGAGGGCCTGATAGGTTTACAAAAAAACAACTAACAAACACAGAGTTCTGTTCTACATATATCTCGGGTGATAGCGTCACCCATGAGTCCCCCTGTTCCGTGCGCAAACCCCTCTATACTTTCAGCCTCCCTCCACCAGGCTCACTATGGCTTTTCCTTCATTCACAAATCTTAATGTCTTTTTGAACTGTTTCAGTGGCCATCCCTTGTCCGATTCACCTTTGTCAACACACTGTTTCTTGGGACTTTAGACTTTGCCACTTCCTTGTCAGCATCCCGCTTCCGGGTTCACTCTTGCCAACTTCACATTCACATTTACTTTCAATGTTTACAGGATTCCCTTCCATTGCTCTCTCATGTGATGGAATTCACTTCCTTCTTTCTTTATAGTTCTTAGGTCAAAGGTTTTCGACTGTACAGGGATTTTGCTTGACCTCCTGTGTGACCACATTGACCTATCTTAGTGGCTCTCCTACGGCCTTCTGGTATCTGTAGTTTTACACTGATGGGGATGGACCAGGGTTTCCCGGAGCAGCACCCACATGGTGCCGGTCCCCTTCTGCAGCTGGACTCCCCTTTACAATCTTATAGTTCTTTGAACTTCTCTCACTTTGCCATTTTGCGACTCTCATTCACCACAGCTCGGTTCTTATTGGTTCTCCGACGACTCACAGGCTGTGATGAACCGCTTGGCTTTCCTTGTGGCCGGAGTCAAGGCCAGTACCATGGTAGGAGGAGGCCCCCCTCGCTCCCGCTTATCAGCGTTGATACACTGCGTTTACCATTGACATACGCTGCAACACACTTGGGCTATTGTCCTCGGTCTTGGGATCCTAGGAGATTGGTTATATATACGGAGGTGATGATATATTTGAGTAGGAGAGATTCATTGGGTGAAAGGGGGTAGATGTGGTACAGCCCACAAAGATCTTAGGAATCTCACCCTCCTCTCCTACTTCCCAGGTATGATACCACGTCTCACCTGGGCTATTCTCCCAAGCATAACCCCGGGTTCCCTTACCCAGGTGATCATCCCTCGCTTGTCTGCCCCCAGGGTTGGGATCTGAAAGCACCAGCCTGTCCCTGGCCACCTGAATAAGGGATTCTCGAGGTCTTACTGGGTGAATACCCTCAGGTTTCTCACAAGTCCCAGAATGCCCAAAGCTTTGCTAGCTCCCCAACATGGAAGACGGTCTTAATCGGATGTTTTCCTGAGATCAGGGTCTTTCCACCGCCCCCTCAAAGGCCTTGGATTTTCTGTCTCAGTTTTGTCAAAAGGGCATGGTTGTATCGCTCCTTGTCAGCCTTTCGGTATTTGCCGCCTTTCTCCTCCTCTTGAACTGCTTGGTCTGGATAGCTGTCTCGTCGTGCAGTCTGCCTTGCTCGTACTGTGCTCTCTTGCTCCACTTATTATCCCTGTGGGGAAAGGAAAGGGCCGCCAGGTGTGTGTGATTCAGGTTAACTGCCTGACTTTGCCTGACCCTCGTGTCGGGACATGTCAGATAAACAGCTTTAGTGTTAGTCCAGTGTTTCCTATGGTGTGCATAAGTGTTTAGGTCAGGAAAGGGAAGAGTTGGAGTGTCAGAGTAGAGTAGCCTACGGGGGTAGGATGATGTGATAGGTTATTTATAAAGAACTCTATACCCAGGGGTTTCTAAGCACGGGCCTGGGAATCGAACCTGCGTTGCTCCGTGTCGTCTTGCTTCCAAGGCGAGCATGTTGCTTCCAAGGTGAGCATGTTGCCCCTGAGCTATCCTCCCTATGGGGCAAAGATGTTATACGGAATTACAACCTTCGTATCAGGAGGGTTGATGACCTTAGAAGAGGGAGGTTGATAGAAGTGACCGGGATTGTTCCTGTGAAAGGAACCAGGGGATTGTGGGAACAGTAGTGTTTAGTCCAAGTAGACTGAGGTGTTCGGAACAGAATGACCAGAGGTACATGAGGAAGAATGATTGGAAGTATTCATACAGGGACCCGGAAAGCAGGGATTCTGAGAGAGATAGTTTGTAAATGAAACGGGGTGTGGGATCCTAGGAGATTGGTTATATACGGAGGTGATGATATATTTGAGTAGGAGAGATTCATTGGATGAAAGGGGGTAGATGTGGTACAGCCCACAAAGATCTCAGGAATCTCACCCTCCTCTCCTACTTCCCCAGAATGATACCACGTCTCACCTGGGCTATTCTCGCAAGCATAACCCCGGGTTCCCTTACCCAGGTGATCCTCCCTCGCTTGTCCACCCCCAGAGCTGGGATCTGAAAGCACCAGCCTGTCCCTGGCCACCTGAATAAGGGATTCTCGAGGTCTAACTGGGAGAATTCCCTCAGGTTTCTCACAAGTCCCAGAATGCCCAAAACTTTGCTAGCTCCCCAACATGGAAGACTGTCTTAATCAGATGTTTTCCTGAGATCAGGGTCTTTCCACCGCATCCCTCAAAGGCCTGGGATTTTCTCTCTCACCCAAAGGAGGAGCTCTGGTTTGGGCACTGCCAGGTAACCCCAGCTGCCCCTGGTTTGGCTCCCTGGAGTCAGAGCTCCCTCGCCATACTGCAGCCTCTCCTGTACTCACAGGGCCGGTAGTTTGGCAGTCCTCCTTAGTCCAGGCCTTCCAGGGTCTCTCCAGCTGCAGTGCTTCTCTCCTGGCTTCTGTGCTTCTTCCAGTATCCCCAGCTCGCTCAGAGTGTGCCTGTGTGCTCTACCTTTTATACTGACTGGGACGCTTAACAGGTTTCTGGTGGGAATGATTGTAGAGAGAGCCCTGACTTTGCCTGGCCTCATTATTGGGACATTGACATAGAGTTGGTATAGTTGATGTGTATACCTTCCCTTGGGTAATCTTCATCACTTCTGTTTGACTCTTCTTCATACTAGTACTTAAAGGATAGAATGAAAGAAGGGGATTCTGGGAAATGTAGTGTTTAGCAGACTTTGAAAAGAGGCCAGTTGAATAATTGTCAGGGATACGTCCATAAGAAAATTGTGATTATGGGGTTTGTAGTGTCCCTCAGAAGGGGAGGGCATGTTATTGTTAGAAAGAGGGGAATACATGTGTCATTGTGGATAAATGGATCTTGGTTTCCTATGAGGCTTTCGCCTTCTTCTCTTCAAGGGAAAGCCCTGGGGTTAGGATAGGACTTAGTTTGGAATATCCCATGAAGGCTGGGGGGATGTCAGGTAGGGATGCTCCGGAAAGGGGGGGATACCATGTCTCACCTCAGATGCCCCACCTCCGCTTCCCAAGGACCCCTCACACAGGTGATCTTCCCGCATTGGTCCACCCCCAGGGTCTGGCTCCAAAGGGGATGGCTGTGCCCTGGCCACCTGAGCAAGAGATCCCCGGGGTCGAAACAGTGAGACACCCTCAGGTTTCTCACATTCCCTAGGTACATGCCCTAACATTTGGATCTGTGAAGCATACCCAAACACTACACCGCTTTGAAAGTGACACCCTGGAGGTCCATAGCTTTAGGTACATTGTTGTCTAAGAGTCTCCTGCAGGTATTTTTGTGTTCATGGAACAGACCCTTAGACATGCATATCAGATGTGTTCTCCTCCACCCATTTAGAAGTCGTCATGGTTACATCGTCTTCTCATCAACCACTGCATGTGGCTCTGCTGCATCTGATTAGTTTCACTGTCTGTCACTGGTGTCTTAACACAAACTTAAATGTTTTGCCTCACAGCAGTTCCTCCTTTGACTTTGACCTTTCACTCTTTCATTATATGGGTTAACCCAATAGGGGCTGTAGGCAAAACCTTGTTACAGTTGCATCATTTTGTCTCCAGCAATCTTGCTGGCAGGATTTTCCTCCGGTGTAGGGTTAATGGGATCACGAGACATATCACTACAAGGTGATTCTTGGGCTGGCCACTTTTTCTTCTCTTCTTCCTGCGATGGTCTTGTTGGCCCATGATGATTGGCCGCTTGATCCTCCATCAATATGACCCCATAGTGACCAGCCAGATCACCACCATGAGGCATAGCAATAGCATTTGTATCTATGCCATTAAAAGACTGCATTGCTGTGCTTTTTGCCATACATTGTCCATGATCTGATAAAGACAGCTTGGCAAGTTGTTGATCACATCAAGATTCTTCCCAAATAGAATGTGTTCTTGGGTATGTTCTTCTCTTAAATATCTCCCCATTCTGGTTAGTTCCTTGAGAGCCACCTCATGCCGTCAGAATCGCAGACGAACGGCTTCCCTGGAGCATGGATAAAAACCTGGAGGGCTAGATGCAGGGGCATTGCTAGGTGGGGGCAGAGGGGGCTATAGCACCGGGTCTTTTGGTAGTAGCCCCCAAAAGAAGCTTGTGGACTACAATCATAAGGCTAGCTAGCCCCGAATCCTGACTGCCCTGACATTAGCGTAGCCCTGGATATTTTCCAGACATAGCAACACTCTGCCTGCACCCTTTGCCTAGACCTCAAAAGACATGCTAAACCTGCTCGTATCTGACATCTGGATTAGTCACTGATTCAGGCCTCCATACCACTCTCCCTTCCTTTCTCATAGGCTCTGGGATCTGAACAGAAAAAAAACGTGTCCCTTCATCCCTTTGCTTGGACGACTGGTACACAGTTGTGAGGATAGGACTCCTCAAACACAGAGAAGTGGAGTCTAACCAAGGGCCAGAATGGCAGACAGGATCATCCCTGGAGCTGGAGGGGACCACTTCGTCAGCTGGCTGGAATGCACGGATTGAATGGAGCCAGTGGTCCAAGTGGGCGGGAGCGCTTGGGACTGGTTCTCCTCTAGTTTTTTTAATTAAGTTTTACTGTCCCTATACTTTTTTTTAATTTTTATTTTTATTTTTTAAACTTTTATTTTTGTTGGCAGAGGCAATTGACATACACATGCAACAGAGCAGCTATGATATGACAATCTGAACAATCAACAGAAAGCAACGGCACATATGAGCAGTGTACGATAGTCGCGTGGAGAATACAGCACTACAGAGTATATAGTGTCAGGGCACAAAGCAACAATAAATGCGGTGAATTATTAACCGAGGAGTGGGCGTCCAGACCATTAAGATAACTATTAAAGGCAGTCCAAAAGTTTTTAGGCCGGGATCGGGCCAGGAGGGTACTGATGTATTCCTCCTCACAGTTCCGAGACCAAGTCAATAAGTTTAGCCCTTTCCGGAAGGTAGGAGGAGCAGAGCTCTTCCAGCTCTGTAGAACACACTTTTTGGCAATTATACAGCACACATTTAAGAGCTTAGCCGCCCCTCTGACCTCCTCGTCCCCCCATACTCCAAACAGTACACCCAGCGGATCGGGCCCAATAGCAGTATCGCAGATTTCTGACAAAGTTTTCAGGATCTCATCCCAAAATGGGGGTAGCCGCGGGCAGTCCCAGAACATGTGTAGATGGCCCGCATCCCCCGCACCACAGCGAGGGCAGAGCTGTGGGTCAAAGCGGGCGAACCTGGAGAGCCTGCGCGGGGTGTATTATAGCCTGTTCAGTAGTTTGTACTGTATAGTGCAGTATCTAAAATTCAGGGAGACCCTATTAGTGTGAGAGCACATTTCCCCCCATAGTTGGTCCGTGAGTTCTACCTCCAGTTCGGAAGCCCAGTCGTCCCGCGCCCTAGAGAGCTGCGGCGTGTCAGTCGTGAGAAGAAGTTTGTACAATGATGATTCCACCCCGCGGGCCCCACCCGAGTTGACGATGTAGGAGATCCCAGGGGAGTCGGGGGGTTCGTTGGGGAACTCGGGCCATGCGTCACGGAATGCAGCACGGAGTCTGTAGTAGTGTAGCAGTTCCATCGATGATCCCGAGTGGCCCGGGTTTCCAAGTCTGTGGTGTTATGAAGAGCCCATCCGGGTAGAAGTCAGTTAGGACTAGGTGTCTCAGATACCGCCAGTGTCATGCCAGGGCTGTGTCATTCGTGGGTTCCAACCTGGGGAATTGCCAGGCGAGGAGCCACTTGCAGTACGGGTGTTCCTCATTGCCTACAGTAAATATCCGCTTCCAGGCCAGTAAGGTGGTTCGGACTGGGTCTATGGGAGAGTCTGGCTCATATCGTGGGTGTAAGATAATTGTCATTATGTTGGTGCCAGATAGCAAGGGTTTCTAGCTTGACATGCGGGCGGGGGGGGCCCAGGGTACCAGTAGGTGTCAAACTGTGCATGCGCTGCGGTCCATTTCCGCATCAGATCAGGAGCAGTGAACCCGCCTTTCTCGTAAGGAAGAGTCATGGCAATCCATTTTTTCTGCACTGCTCCAGAGTGCCACAGGAACTGCGCGCACAGCTTGTGTAGGTCTGCGAAGTACTTCTTGCCGGGCCATATGGGGACATTCGTGAATGTGTACAACAGTTTGGGGAGCAGTATCATTTTAACCAGAGATAATCTCCCCGCCAATGACAACGGTCTCCACCAATTCTGCCACGGCCATGTAATTGGTAGCTAAAAGAGCTTCTTTGGTCAGAGACACCTGAATTCCCAGATATTTAATCCCGTCAGGGGACCAGTGGAGCGGGTACTCCGTGCCAGGTTGGCTCGTGGAGCTCGTGAGGGGGAAGAGTTCGGATTTTGTATAATTGATGGTGAAGCCAGAGTATGTACCAATACATGTAATGTCACGCAGAATAGGGTCAAGGTGGAGGTCTGGGTCTCTAACGAACAGCAGCATGTCATCTGCGTAGAGTGAGATCATTTCGGGGGTACCCTGCAGCCGTATCCCTTTGCGTAAGTGGCGTTCCCTGACAAAGTCTGCCATAGGCTCTATGGCTGGTGCGAACAGGATTGGGGAGAACGGGCATCCCTGGCGGGTGCCTCTGAAGAAAGGAAACAAGGCGGACGTTTGAGAGTTGACTCAGACCCTGGCGACCGGGGAAGTGTACAGCAGTCCGATGTATGCAATCATTCTAGGCCCAATACCCATGGTCTCTAGGACCAACCCCATGTATTTCCAGGACACCATATCAAAGGCCTTCTGGGCATCTAGGGTGACCGCGACTGCACTCACATCTTGATTGATTCGTGCCGTAACGTTAAGAAGCCTCCTGATATTATGTGACGTGGATCTCCCGGGCACGAACCCTGACTGGTCATCGTGCACCATGTATGGCATAACAGGTAGGAAGCAGTTAGCAATCACCTTGGTGAAGATTTTTGTATCGAAGTTCATGAGTGAAAGGGGCCGGTATGATCCACATTCATCGCTAGACTTACCTGGCTTGAGCAGGACCGTGATAACGGCCTCGCGTAATGCCGGGGGGAGGGATCCCAACCGGAGGGACTCATTCCACACTCCGAGCAACTTGGGAGCTAGTATAGCAACATGCTCCTGATAGAATTCTGCCGTTAGTCCGCCAGGGCCCGGTGCCTTTCCCTTTGGGAGACTAGAGATAGCCTCCACTATTTCGTCCAATGTAACGGGGGAGTCTAATTGGTCTCTTGTCGCTGGGGAGACGATAGTGGTGGGAATATGTTCCAGGAGCTCCCGGATCTGAGAGTCGCTGTGTTCGGGGGCTGGGAGTATAGCTCAGAGTAGAAGCCTGTGAAGACCTCGAGGATATAATGATCGGACCACTGTGTCGTCCCCTGACTGTCCTTAACACAGGTAATTTGGGATTGGCCCCACTCCCCCCTCGCCAAGGCGGCCAGCGTTTTGCCAGGTCTGTCACCCTCGCCATATTTCCGTGCAGCCTGTCGGCGGCTGTGGTACTGGACTTCCCTATTGGCCAGCTCATTGAAGGTCTTGAGCTCCTCACTGATCTGGGAGAGGACACCTGTGTCAATAGGGGATGGGTGAGCTCGCTCCAGGTCCCGTAGTTTAGTTTCAGTGCGGGACAGGGCAGATCTTATGGATTTGACGACTCCCGACGCCCCCCTAATGAAGACTTTGAAGGCATCCCAGTGGACCCCCAGGGTGGTGGACTGCAGCAAGTTGTGCTCAAAGTAAGACTGAATATCAGCGAGGATGTCCACCCTGAACACAATGTCCCGCTGAGCGGCCGATTTGAAGCACCATGTGTTAATGGTGGGAGGCGGTATTCCCAGTTCCAGGGATATTGAAATCGGCGAGTGGTCAGACAATGTGCGTGCATGTATGCATGTTTCCACCACCCTGCCCAGCATGGAGCCGGATAGCAGGAACAGGTCGATCCTGGAAGTACTCTCATGCACTGATGAATAGTAAGTGAATTCCTGCGTTTGTGGATGCAATGTCCTCCATGCGTCATGTATGTCGAGTGTCGCACAGTGGGTCAGGAGGCTACGCGCTACAGCTGGCAAGGGTATGGAGGCTGTGCCAGTCCTATCCAACATGGTATCAAGATTGAAGTTCGTACCCCCCCCCCCCAGGATGATCTGCACCCCCACATAACCCATCAGTATGGATACCACCTGGTCAATAAATTTGGGAGAATCAACATTAGGGCCATTGGTATTTACCAGCAAATAGTCCCTGTTGGCAATGGCACATTGTGACACAGTATACCTCCCCTCAGTATCTATGTAACTCTTGTGGAGAACAAACTTAAGTGACTTATGGATCAATGTCAGCACTCCCCTTGAACGAGTGGAATATGAGGTGAAATATCTGTGCGGTCCCCAAGTAGGCGCTATACTCCTAGCCAGCGGGCCCGCAGAGTGTGTCTCCTGCAAAAGCAATATTTTGCAGCCATGCCTGCCGGCATATGCCATAATCTTGCGACCCTTGGTGTAATTGCTTAGGCCCCCCCCAATACTTTTATTTAAAAAAGAAACCGTGCTGGAATGGTTTCGTTTTACACTATAAGTGTAGGAAGAAGTTGAAACTTGTGCCTTGAGTGCACTGCACTGACCATTCCCTTAGACAGCAGGCACATGTGTTTGAGTTTGTATTGTGAGTGGGAGGGGGTGTGGTGATGGGGTTTGTAGGGTGCTGGGCAGCAGTGGCGTTTCTACGAGGGGGCCCCCCTGAACTTCTGCACCCCCCTAAGACGAGCAGTGACTGTGTTCTCTGTTTGTGGTTTAATTTGTGACACTATGGCAAATGTCTGCATATCACACGGCAAATACTCTCCTTTTGTCTCAAAGGTAGCAGTGACCTTGGTATGCATTCTGGCATCGGTATGAACATGAGCACGAGCCACTTCTCAGGTGTTCCTGACCGGCTTCTACACAGTGACCTCCATAGTGTACAGAGCAGTTTACAGCCACCCACCACCCCCCAGCGGAATGCAGCACACATAACTGCTAATGATGGGTCATTAGTCACTGAATGGTTTCGTGCCTGCATTCTGATGGGAGGGGAGGTTCAATGGGGTGTGGGTAGTTGGGGTGCACAAAAGCCTCTCTGCAGGAATGCTTGTGATGTCACACATTACCTTTCATAGGCGGCCCACCCACTTTTGTCTATGGCCCCCCCTACTGTTGTCTGTGGCCCCCTGTGTGCCCTTCCTAAATTTGATTCCTGGTGGCGCCACTGGAGGGCAGGCCAGTAGGGAACATAGTTCCACTACCTCTTTCCGTACACTTCGACCACTGAATGAAGCATGGTCAGCAGGGCTGTGAGAACAAGAAAGAACCTATTAAGAAAATAGCCAGGCAGTGAGCGAACCCCCCCTTAGAACCCGAGGAGCCTGTATACAACAGCACTTGCCAAAGAAGGCAGTCCAGGCAGGCGGCACCACTAACAAGAAGGCCGAGTGCGCTTCCAAGCTGATGGGCTCTTTGGTGGGGTTCTTGGGCCGAAACACGTGTAAAGCAAGGGCGAGTGTGATAGCAAATCAATATAAATAAATTCAAGTATTTGAAATAAGGCGCAATCTCCTGGACTCTTCTTCATGCTGTTGCATGTTATTTGTTCATATATTAGACAGGTTTACCTGTGGCTTACCGTCAGTCCAGTGATCTGCGACAACAATACTGATTTTTCTGGGAAAACGAGAATTTGTTGCACCTATTTTCAAGCATCAAGAGTCGTCCAACAGACCAGCTGTAACCCTAAGCCCAGTTCACCTGTTCTTTCTTGGAAAGGGGCTTTGTCTACTATGGCAGAGAAGATGGAAGGGAGCAACTGAGAAACAGAAAACCCTGCTTTGGACTAGGATAAGTAGGTCAAATAGAAAATAGGAAAGCAAGGCGTACATGGCCTCGCTGGTCATTCAAGTCTAATCGTGTTTGCTCAATACATTTTTCGCCTCATTTAAAAAGAAATATATGTTATGAGTGTGGGGGGGAGGCTTGGGAGTGGAGGATGTCAAGGAGTGGGGGTGTTGACTATAGGGGCGGTTGAGTGGGACCCCCCTTTAAAATAAGATCGGGGGAAAAGCATGACGAGCAAAAGTGCACACCATTAAACTAAAAACAAAAACAAAAATAGAACCGGTGCTAGAGAATCAGGAGCGGCTGCCAGTGAGTGGGGGTTCAGGAAGAACAGAAGGAAGGCGTGTGGGCTGCGCAGTGCCTGCACAGGCCAGTGTTAATTCAGAGCAAGGCTGAGAAGGGTTTATATCTTTTATTTAAGAATCAGCTAACGCGACAGCAGGCACAACCTCTGACAGCCAGGCTTAAACTGACCATCAACCGATTCCAGAACCCCCTTCGTACCATAACATTCCACACTAGAAGCTGCTGACATCACAGCCACCTAGCTGCATATAAACCATATAAACAAGTACATTAAAACATTAATCTAACTTGAATAGAAATAATTAATACATGCATTAGTAAACACATATCACATTGTGAACTACCGATTGCAGTTTTGAACAAAAACATTGTGAACTGAGTATAAAAAATACCTAATCCTAACACATCTCCTCCCCTTTGCCTTTATTGAAGCTGAGGTTCATTCTACACAATAGTCTCTGAGCCATGTCAGTCTTTTCCTTGCTCTCCCTTTGCACATACCTGCATTCTCCATACCACTGGTACCTTCACCATTCTCACCTCTTGCCCTCTTGAGCTCTACCTTATGTTCCACAACCCCCTTGTTGTCAACTATCATCTCAACCACTTCATTTTTGTTTTTTATCATACTGCCCTCATCCATGTTGGATTCAAACTTAACCAATCTTGAGCCAGACCAACACTCCCCACCTTCTAAAATCACCACATTCCTTCTGACAGCTGCAACTTTTTTTGGACCTATGTATCTGCTCTCGACACATTTGGAACCCAAATGTGGATTCTTTATCAGGACCATATCACCCTTCTCCAACTTAGTTTCTCTGGCCTTATTGACATTGTCAAATCTTTGCTTGTTTGTGCTTTTTTGATCAACCTCATTATTTCCTGGTGATCTATTTCTACACTCCCTGCCATCTTCAACCAACCTGGACACAATTTGGTTCCAGGTTGTCTTCCTTTCAAAGACACAAATGAGGATACCTTAGTAGTTGAATGAGGTGTAGTGCAGTAGTTCCACACCGATTCCTTTAGTACTTCGGTCCACTCTAGACCAGATGCCAACGCCAATTGTATGCCACCCTTAACAAACCTGCTTGCTCTTTCAACTAGCCCATTTGCCCTTGGATGGTACAATGCTGTACGTACATGTTTGATACTAAACTTTTTGAGAAAATTCAACATCCTCTCTGAACAGAATTGCACCCCGTTGTCTGTTACTATAACCGTGGGGAAACCCTCTCTGTAGAACACATCTTCCAGAAATTATATCCACTCAGATGTGGTAGCTTCACGAAGTGCCTTCCATTCTAACCATTTAGGATGATAGTCCACCATCACAACTAAATATTTGTAGCCCTCACTCAGTTCTTGTATGGAACCAATCAAGTCAATTGCTACTTTATCCCATGGTTCTCCAGGTACACTCACAGGAGCAAGTGGTACTTCCCTGACAACCTTACTCTTATCGCTCCTCTCACATTCCTTACAATATCTGACCATCTTCTCGACTTCACTATCCACACCTGGCCACCAAAATGATTGCCTCAAATACCTCTTAGTTCCTCCCTTACCTAAATGCCCTTAATGAGCCACATTCACTAATTGTGCTCTAATGCTACTGGGGGGTACTACTTTATTCCCTCTTCTGAGTATGCACCCATCCTCAAACAAATTTAGTTCCGCCCTCACTTTAAAAAATCTGTTATAACATCTGTCCACATTGTTTTCGTCTGGCCAACCTTCCCTTGTCCAAACTTTCACTTGGTTCAACTCTTTATCCTCTTTATCCACTTGTAACCAATCTCCCTTGTTTATGGCATTACACCTTATCTCAGCAATACTAAAGTCGTGTTCCCTGACTGTTTCTGTGTTCCCACCATTGTCGACAAAAGCTTCTACAGGTAGTCTGGATAAACAGTCTGCAACCACATTTTCCCTACCTGGTATGTAACATACTTTGAAATTGTAGCCTAACAATTCCACCATCCATCTGGAAATCCTTGGTGAGCCGTTGGCCCAATCCACACCACTCATGAGTTGTAGCAACGGTTTGTGATCAGTTCTAACTTGAAAAGGCTGACCCCATAAGAAAAACTTGAAGTGTGCAATGGCCCATCACATCGCCAACGCTTCTCTCTCTATTACAGAGTAATTCCTCTCTGCTCCCCTCAACGTCCTTGAGGCGAAAGCTATCAGGTGTTCTGTTTTACCAGAATCATATGGGGATAACATGGCACCTAGACCTAAAATGCTAGCATCAACTGACAATGTGGTTTTTCTACTGAAACAAATCCACTAAGAGATGGCGCTTGAGCAATTGCTTCCTTTATGGATGTAAATGCCACTTGGCATTCCTCAGACCACTTGAAATGTACTCCCTTTTTTTAACATATCCCTTAATGGGGAAGAAATGGATGCAAAACCATTCACAAATTTATGATAATATTCGGCCGAACCCATGAATGACCGCAATTGTCCTTATCCTTGGGCGAAGGAGCTTTACTGATACTGTCTACCAATGATCTTTTAGGCGATGTACCTGCGTCTGATATTCTGTGACCTAAATACTCCACTTCTTTAACTGCAATTTTACATTTACTTCTCTGAACCGTTAAACCAGCCTCTTTCAGTGTTGTCAAAACACACCTTAACACTCTCGTGTACACTCTCATCCTCAGCATATACTAGTATATCATCTTGAAATACAGTCACATGATCTACCCATTCAATACTTCCTCCATCACTTTCTGGAAGACAGAGGCAGCTGAAGCCAGACCAAAAGGCATTCGGAGAAATTGTATGTTCCCTCAGGAGTAATAAATGCTGTGAGATGTTGACACTGTTTAGAGAGTGGCACCTGATGGTGCGCTGCCGACAAATCAATTACAGAGAACCACTTGGGTTCCCCCAATGTGGCTAAAGTCTCAGCTATTATGGGTAGAGGATGTCTCTCTACTAAAATGTTTTGGTTCAAGTTCCTGAAGTCCACACAAATCCTTAATTTCCCATTGCTTTTACTAACTAACACAACTGGCGATAACCATTCAGTACCACCAACAGGTTCAATCACTCCCTTCTTCATAAGATCTGCCAACTCTTCACATAACTGTTCTCTCATATTTAAGGGCACATGTCTAACTTTATGAACAGCCGGTTGAGGATTTCTTTTGAGCCTGATATCATGTTCAAAATGTCTGATCTTGCCTAAACTCTCTGTGAATACTTCATGAAATACTTTAGACCATTTGTCCTCCATTTCAGCTATAGTTACCAGCTCTGATGCACTATCTTGTACTCTTACACTAAGTTTCCTTTGTTCCTCCCAGCCAAGTAACGAAGCACCCTTCTTCGATACCAGAATGTTGGCTGCACACTTTCTGCCCTTGTACAGAACTTGTGCTTGAAAATGTCCTAAAATGTCAATCAGTGATTCACCATAGCCACAGGGCTGCACATTTGCCAATTCAAGTGATCTTGGGCCTTGCCTCAACACTTTCTTTAAGGTCTCCTCCGATATGATGGTCCACGGTGAAGCCGTGTCAACTTTCATCACCATTTTTCAGTCATCTACTTCAAATTCATCCAGGGGCCCACCTTTCTCACCAGAGACTGCAGAAATTTGGAAGATGTGCCTGGCAGCTACTTCTTGAGTAGGAGTCACCGTTGACGTATTCAAAGTCATTCTGCTTGCTTCGCCACTGGATTCTCTTGACTCCACCATGTTGATTGATGAGTCTCTGCAAACGTTCGCAAAATGTCCTCTGCGCTTGCACTTAAAACATTCAGCAAATCTAGCTGGGCAAGTGGGATAATTTGGACCATATTTAGGACTGCCACATTTAGTGCACCTTGTGTTCCATCCATCTCTTTTATTACCACCATAACTAGGCTTCCTTCTCTGCCCAACTGCACATACAGTCTGTGATGCCTGTTTGTCTGTCTTCATTTCTTTAATGTACTTGGTGGTCTGTTCAATGCTTCTGGCTAGTTCAACAGCTTGATACAGAGTAACATCCTTCGCTAGCAGTTTTTCTTGTATTTTCAAATTGTTGGTGCACCTCACCAGTTGGTCCCTGATTAGCGAATCTGATACTGTTTCGAAGTCACATGTGTGGCTCAGCGTTCTTAAAGAGGCTATATAAGACTCAACTGACTCTGAAGATTCTTGCACTCGCTGAAAAAACGTATGTCGTTCAAATGTTATGTTCTTCATGGGTTCAAAGTGCTCTTCAATTATTTTTTATGCTATGGCATATTCATCAGCATCACCAGCTTCTTCACCCTGGCTTCTCGACAAACCGTCAAAAATACTGCGCCCTTTCGGCCCCAAATTGTGTAACAACAACGCCTTCTTCCTAGCCAAGCCGAATCTGTCTCCTCCAATAGCCACCAGGTAATTTTCAAAAATGCCATTGCATCTGTCCCACCTTATCACAGGGCAACCTGGTTCAGCTAGAAAAGGTGCTGGGGGAGATATTGCTGCAGCCATGGCCAAACTTACAAATCACCCACACTGCCTTAGATCCTTTTTACAGTGTTCAGAGAAGTGTTATGATCCACCAAGCAAAGACTGTAAAGTCTGAGCTATTTCAAGTGTTGAAAGAATTGAGACAAGAGTGGCACTTTGATACACAGTATTACCAGTGTGTGATTATTCACATTGTTGAAGAAGATGAGGGCAAGTGTCCTTTTTGACTCATTAACTAACCGCTGAGGTTGTAGTATCTATTATGATTATTGCCTCCAGGCAACCAGCGTCATAAAGGCTTTGAGTTGCAGAGACTAGAATGCTGCCAGTCGTCTCTAGGCAGCCAGCGTCATAAACACTTGATTGAGCCGGTGGAATTCTGCTGGGCTGAAGCCACGCCCCTTCTATGACGTGCTACTGCTTGAGGAGTGTTGCCAAGCCGACACCACGCCTCCTCTATGATGAGGCACAGCTGTAGATGCCTCGCAGCAGCGCTTCAATTAGGCCACGCCCCCATTAACACGCAAGCGAAAACAACACCAGTTAATGTGTGTCGGCAACTCCTCGGGAGGCTAAACGCTTGTCATTGGGATCCCGCTCCCCCTTTCACACCTCCTGACCTGACCTCTTCCTGCACCTGCTGTCGCTGACTCGGATCGCGGTGGGGAGGCAGGTCCACTTCCGTAGGAAAGCCAAACGTTGCAGAGCAGAAACTCACAGGAATGTAGTATCCTCGTCGCCACTGTTAGATCAGAGCCAAGGCTGAGAAGGGCTTATATCTTTTATTTAAGAATAAGCTAACACGACAGCAGGCACAACCTCTGACAGCCAGGCTTAAACTGACCATCAACCCATTCCAGAACCCCCTTCGTACCATAACATTCCCCACTAGAAGCTGCTGACATCACAGCCACCTAGCTGCATATAAACCATATAGAACAAGTACATTAAAACATTAATCTAACTTGAATAGAAATAATTAATACATGCATTAGTAAACACTAATCACATTGTGAACTACCGATTGCAGTATTGAACAAAAACATTGTGAACTGAATATAAAAAATACCTAATCCTAACAGCCAGACACAGACATCGGCAAGAAGCAGCAGGAACAAGGCAGGAGTACCCCAAATAAAGGCATCCACATATGAGAGGAGAAGCTGCCACCAAGAACGGGACCACCGTGTGCTGTGAGGAACAAAAAAGGGCACAAGGGGAACAAACATGGAAAGGGAATATGACAATGGCAACCATGTATGCACCGGAAGCAGCCACCAAGGGAGTATGAGGTTAGGGAGGGCAGCTGGTACAGATGCAGCAGCTGTGGAACCCAGAAGCGGACACTGGTGAAGGCCGAAGAGCTCACAGGTCCAGAGAAGGGGTAGGAGCCGAATGTGACATGTGGCACATGCCACAGCGTGCCAGAGCATGCCACCAATCTCTGGACTGGCTGATGTAAAATGTACAGTTTATGGGATTTCAAACACATTCAACAAGTGAAAAATACCCTCTCAATCATTGTGGGATTGTTTTATATTAAAACACTTTCAGCAAATGCATAGTTTAAGCACTTATCATGCCCTAGCATGTCAACAATCTCAGGACTAGCAGATGTCACATGTACTGTTTAAATGACTTAAAAGACAGTAAACAAGTGATATAAAGCCTCACAACCATTGTGAGATGTTATAAATCAAATTTTAAAAAAATTACAAATTAATTAAATTCCGAGCTCACAACCTAATGGACTGTAGTCAGAAGTTCTACCATTGCACCAATGCTTTAAACAGGAAGGTTTCTGGTGCTAGTTATTATGACCTAATCAGACAGTAGGGCCTGCAAGTCGCTTTTCAGTGTCAATTCTAATGCGGTATGCCACCTAGATATTTCTTTATATCTGCTTCAAATCTGTTTTTTCATTGCTTCAAAATTACTTCAGGCATCTCACCTCTGAGGCTCTTGTCTTATATTTCATAATTTACAGCAATTTGAATGGTTGAAAGCACTTGGAACTCCAGCATGCCACAGCATGTCACCGTCTCGGGACTAGCTGATGTCAAATGTACTGTTTAAATGACTTCCAAGACATTAAATAAGTGAATATAAAGCCTCACAACCATTGTGAGATGTTGTAAATCAAATATAAAAAAAATGAAATTAATTATATTCGGATATTTCCCTTGAGCTCACAACCTCATGGACTGTAATCAGGAAGTTCTACCATTGCAGCAATGCTTTAGAGGGGAAATGCTAGGTGCTAGTTCTTATGACTTAATCAGAAAGCAGGGCCTGCATATCCCTTTTCAGTGTCAATTCTAATGTGGCATGCCACCTAGATATTTCTTTATATCCGCTTCAAATCCGTTTTTCCATTGCTTCAAAATTACTTCAGGCATCTCACCTCTTAGACTCTTGTCTTATATTTCATAATTTACAGCAATTGAATGGTTGAAAGCACTTGGAACTCCGGCATGCCACAGCATGTGTCACGACTCGCTCCCTTCGCTCCCGTTCCTGCCACTTGGGGGCATGTTTTGGGGTTTATTCCCTACTGGACATTTCCTCCGATCCTAATGCTACAGTGCTGTGATGAATTGGGAGCGCTAAAACCTCATTTTCCAAGTTACTTCCCTTCCGGATCCATTCCAGGTTTTTGGCAGCCAGCATGCTACTTTAATCAAATGACTATGCTTCACAGAATGCCTGGCTCACTGCTTCACCTCCTCCCTTGCAGGACAAGGTTGGGTGGAGGATAGGCAACACCTGTGGCTGCAGGTGCAGCAGGCGGCACCCCTGAGGGGTGTGCTCGTTAAGCAGCTTTAAAAGCCTCCGTTTGCTTCAGTCCAGCGCTGGTCATCGTTGCAGTGTTCCTGTTGTGACTAGTCCCTTGTTCCTAGCTTTTGTGCCTAGTTCCTGTTTCTTGTTCCTCCGCCCTGGATTTCAGATTCATGTACTTAATTGATTTCTGCCTTCTGGATTTCCCTTTCTGTCTTCCTCTGTCTGCAGGCAGCCTTTCTCTGTGATTTACCCTTTCATGCAGCCCAATTTGCCTGTGTTTTCTGTTTATTTGATGCTGTCCTTTGCTACTGAAGAACTTGATGCATTAGTCTTTCCCTTTTTTTAGATTTAGTTTCCTGCCTTTTCTCCTTGGATGGGTGGGTAAGGTTCCCTTTTGTGATATCATTTTCCCTGCTCCTGATCCTTTCTTCCTATTGGGATCCATGCCATGTTTTCCATTTCACTTCTGCATTTATTTCCCATTTTATTATTTAGGTTTGGGGTGCTGTTGTAACTAGTCCCTGTGTGAATGCCTTTTGTTTTCCTCACTATTTCTTTAATCACAATTCCTACTTGCTCCTTGACTTAGGTCTTAGGTATTTAGTTATCCTCCACCCATTGCTGTTATAGCCTTCTGGGTCCATGTTTGATCTACTGGGTTCGTGGGTTTACTGACATTCAAGTGGTCTTTCCGGTTCTCGTGAGTACTATTTCTAAGTTCCTTATTCAGTATCATCCAGAGTGTCAGCACACAGATCCTGTCCTTGCTTGCTCTCTACGTGGGCTTAGCGCTGTCAGTATCTGTAATAGCATAGTGGGTAAGGAGTTTGCCGACTTTCCTTTCAGTCATAAGGAGGTTCTAAGTGCTTACCCCACATCCCTTTTCATATATAGGTATTTTTGTTTCACTCTATCTGCACTCCTGGGTTTTAGTATATATGAGTCGTGGTTCTTGTGTGCACGTTGTTTGATTCAAGGTTATTCACTGTGCGATTTTGTGCACATTTCCCCTTGCCATATTCGCTGCCTTTGTACTCCCCTGATTAATCCTGACAGAATGACCAGCCCAAAATTCCCATTGAATATGGCAAGTTTAAGAAAGAAAGGCAGCAAGGCCTCTAACAGATTTGTACAGAAAGCTTCCCCTACATTTACCTGTGACAATCAAATCACTAGTCCTGACTTAAATGAACTCCTTGTCACGAATGGGCATTTACGTGCAGAGTATTTTTCCCACAGGATGGCACATCTTACATTGCCTGATCGTAGTTCTGTCTTTTATTCTGATCCAGATTCTGTCAGCACAAGCCTTAGCAGCAGAAAACAACACACTGTTAGACTTATTATACAAGAGTACCTCTGTTGTTGAACCCCATGATTCCAGTTGTGCTTCACCTCAGATTGAACAGTTTCATGGTACAAACATAAAGAATGGAGGAGTTCCTTGCATAACTTCTGTTTTCTACCCTCAGTCTAAAGCATACTCCTTTGCACAAGTACATACTGTAGTCCCTAATGCCAAGAAGTCTAATGTCAATAGTTTGCTTAAGGGAAACACAGACCAAGTTGGTAAGAGAAAGTATAAATCTCAGAACCTGCAAGCAGTAGATGACAATGTACAATCGGTGCACATCCAGATTGCTAGTGCAGGATCCAGCCCTGATGCCACTATGCCTCCCCCTGTGCCTACTGATAGTGATGTACAGTTAATGCAGGGCATGCTAAGAGCTAAGCTTGAGGAGTTAAGACAAGAATTCATTTCTTTACAAGAAGAGAATAAGACCTTGCACTCTTTACTGAATACACCTCAGACTTTATCCATTGATGTTGATGAAGTGAACACTGTTCAGCCCCTGAGTGCAGAGACTTTGGTAAACCATGATATTTGTCAATATGTTAGATCTATTGGGAGTGAAAGTCTTTCTTCTAGCACAGCGCTTAATCTGGGCACAGTTTCTGACAATTGTTCTGCTGTTTGTCAGGGATTGCAGTTAGCTGAAGATTTAAAAGCCACTCCTTTACCTAAAATTTCCTGTGTAGCAGTTTGTCATAATTCTGAGCTTGAACACATACATGCTTCTGATTTCCAAACACAATCCACAATGGTGACATACACAGAATCAGTCACTACTGTAGGCTTAGGTTCTGCCCTTGATCTTGCTGCTGAGACTGAAGTAGACGTTCAAGTTGATGTGGAAAACGATACTACCTCTGTGTTCGCTCTTCCTTCTGCCAATTTTGGTCACAACGAACAGTCAGAGACAATACAGATTTTTAATTTTGATGGACCCATTCCACAGTATACTGAACCAAAAACCTGGCAGACGATTCCTGAACTGTTGATTGTTAATCTGCCACTTTCAGAAGCTAAGACAGAGGAATGGACAATTGACGAAATCCTGATTAATAGAGACTTTACTATGGTGATTCCTCTGGTTGATATTGACTTCTACAAAGGAAGAGACTCTGTGCCATCCACTAAGGAGAGGGACTGCAGGGGTACAGCTCAGTCTTTGGCTGCTGGTGCCAAGGAGTCAACTGCCCTAAAGGTGTTTTCCATTCCTGAGCCACAAATGTGTCTGTCTACTTCTGGGACTTCAGTCTGTCCTCCTACAACCATTGACTCTTCTATTATCCAGTCCACAGCTCTGCAGTCATCTTTGACACATGTGTCTTCAATCAATGAACAACTGCCATGTCTGCCATTCACTCAAGAGCCTTCACCATGTACGTGGTCAGTGCCAAAGACCTTGACAAGTTTGTCTTCAGCTAAAGAGATGGCTCCAGCTTGCATGCCTTCAGCCTCAGAATTTCCTCTGGCATGCCTGTCTTCGGCTACAGTGACTCATCGAGCAGATTATCCTTCAGCCATGGAGCCTCCGGTAGTACATTCTAAGTGCATGTCTTCGGTCCCAGAGCCTACTGCTAGTTTGGCTTCAGTTCATGAGAGACCTGTATCCTTCTCAGCCTCGCGGCCAATATCGGAGGTGTACCTGTCCACACTGTCAGATCCTGCTGCATATTCTTCTGCTCCAGAGATTCCTCCTGAATCTCAACCATTTATTACCGATGAAGGACCAGCCTGCCCTTTGTATGCTTCAAGGGGATCAACAGATTGCCTGCCTTTTTCACAAGACAATTCTCCCAACTGCTTGACTGTAGCATCAGAGCCTCCCGAAGATGCAACATCTGAGTCTGAAACTTCTGCCAGCTCTCACTTCAGAAACATAAAGCTGGATCATGACTCGGGAGAGCCTTACATGCGAGGCCATTGGACTTGCCTGGAGTACTACGAGAGGGAGACGGATACCATCCGCCACGGCCCAGTCACCGAACAAGTAGCCGACCAGGATAGCGGGCTGGGTGGTTCGCATCTGGGGTCTGGTTCGGATCAGCCGCTTCACAGCTTATTTGTTGCCGGATCACGCATGAGCCCGAAGGAAGGGACGGGCACGGCCCCCCAGCAGCAGCACCAGTCGGGTGCTAGTAGCCAAAGGAAGGGAATGACTGCTGCAGTTCAAGATGTGCCTGTTATTGCTCCTGCTGCGAGTGTGCCTGATGTACTAAGTACTGCGTCTATCACTCCTATCAGTATGCCAAACGTCCCTGCGGTTGTATCCCACGTGCAACAAGGTGGCTACACGACTGTCACCGGGAGTGCCAGCCTCGAACAACCCATAGGACTTCCAGACCTCCAAGGCATGGAACATATGCAGTCAAACCTTAGTCACTTTCAACCACAAGCCTTTTCCCAGATGGATGACAGAAAAGGATCCGAACCTCTACCTCAGCCACCACCTTCTTTTTCTGAACATAAACATTTCCTGAAACCTGCAGTTTCCTCATCTCCTGCGTGTCCACTCTCGGCAGAAAGGCTAACAGGGCTTCTACCATTGTCCAAGGCATGTTGCACCAGCCTGCCTCCCTCCTCAAAGACTTATAAGTGTCCACTCCCAGTGACTGAGCTTCCTGGACCTTCCAACTCTGCTTCAGGTCCTGCAAGTCTTTCATGCCTTTCTTCGAACCATGAGTCTCTTCCTCACCAGAAGACTGCCTATGATTCTTCTAGACTGCAGCTTGATTTTATTCATTCCAGTCCATCTGCTTTTGCCCAGAGGCCACCGTTTCCATCAGTGCCACCTCCAAAGACAAAGCGCTCCTATCATAGAAGGAAGATGTTTTGTGCGGGTGACGGTCGCCTGGAGACGGCCGTGGAAGGGGGTATACTGTCACGACTCGCTCCCTTCGCTCCCGTTCCTGCCACTTGGGGGCATGTTTTGGGGTTTATTCCCTACTGGACATTTCCTCCGATCCCAATGCTACAGTGCTGTGATGAATTGGGAGCACTAAAACCTCATTTTCAAAGTTACTTCCCTTCCAGATCCATTCCAGGTTTTTGGCAGCCAGCATGCTACTTTAATCAAATGACTATGCTTCACAGAATGCCTGGCTCACTGCTTCACCTCCTCCCTTGCAGGACAAGGTTGGGTGGAGGATAGGCAACACCTGTGGCTGCAGGTGCAGCAGGCGGCACACCTGAGGGGTGTGCTCGTTAAGCAGCTTTAAAAGCCTCAGTTTGCTTCAGTCCAGCGCTGGTCATCGTTGCAGTGTTCCTGTTGTGACTAGTCCCTTGTTCCTTGTTCCTAGCTTTTGTGCCTAGTTCCCAGTTCCTGTTTCTTGTTCCTCCGCCCTGGATTTCAGATTCATGTACTTAATTGATTTCTGCCTTCTGGATTTCCCTTTCTGTCTTCCTCTGTCTGCAGACAGCCTTTCTTTGTGCTTTACCCTTTCATGCAGCCCAATTTGCCTGTGTTTTCTGTTTATTTGATGCTGTCCTTTGCTACTGAAGAACTTGATGCATTAGTCTTTCCCTTTTTTTTAGATTTAGTTTCCTGCCTTTTCTCCTTGGATGGGTGGGTAAGGTTCCCTTTTGTGATATCATTTTCCCTGCTCCTGATCCTTTCTTCCTATTGGGATCCATGCCATGTTTTCCATTTCACTTCTGCATTTATTTCCCATTTTATTATTTAGGTGTGGGGTGCTGTTGTAACTAGTCCCTGTGTGAATGCCTTTTGTTTTCCTCACTATTTCTTTAATCACAATTCCTACTTGCTCCTTGACTTAGGTCTTAGGTATTTAGTTATCCTCTACCCATTGCTGTTATAGCCTTCTGGGTCCATGTTTGATCTACTGGGTTCGTGGGTTTACTGACATTCAAGTGGTCTTTCCGGTTCTCGTGAGTACTATTTCCAAGTTCCTTATTCAGTATCATCCAGAGTGTCAGCACACAGATCCTGTCCTTGCTTGCTCTCTACGTGGGCTTAGCGCTGTCAGTATCTGTAATAGCATAGTGGGTAAGGAGTTTGCCGACTTTCCTTTCAGTCATAAGGAGGTTCTAAGTGCTTACCCCACATCCCTTTTCATATATAGGTATTTTTGTTTCACTCTATCTGCACTCCTGGGTTTTAGTATATATGAGTCGTGGTTCTTGTGTGCACGTTGTTTGATTCAAGGTTATTCACTGTGCGATTTTGTGCACATTTCCCTTGCCATATTCGCTGCCTTTGTACTCCCCTGATTAATCCTGACAGCATGTCACTGCTCTCGGGACTAGCTGATGTCAAATGTACTGTTTAAATGACTTCAAAGACATTAAACAAGTGTATATAAAGCCTCACAACCATTGTGAGATGTTATAAATCAAATTTTAAAAAAAAGAAATTAATTAAATTCCCACAGCTCTCTTGAGCTCACAACCTCATGCACTGCCGTTAGAAGTTCTACCATTGCACCAATGCTTCCAATGGGAAATGTCTGGTGCTAGTTATTATGACCTAATCAGAAAGCAGGGCCTGCAAGACCCTTTTCAGTGTCAATTCTAACGTGGCATGCCACCTAGATATTTCTTTATATCTGCTTATAATCAATTTTTTCATTGCTTCAATATTACTTCAGGCATCTCACCTCTTAGGCTCTTGCATTATATTTCAATATTTCATAACTTGCAGCAATTGAATGGTTGAAAGCACTTGTAACTCCAGCATGCAACAGCATGCCGCCAATTCCGGGACTAGCTGATGTAAAATGTGCTGTTTAAATAAATTGAAAGACATTAAACAAGTGAAGAAATTGCCTGTGTGTCACCGTGTGGCTGCTAGCTGTCTCTCTCCTGTGCATTACACAATATGGCCTGGGTAGAAGTAGAATCCTCTGATAGCAAGTAAAGCAGAGAAGGGCTTTCAAACATTCTGCAGAACCCCTCTCTGGGACAGCTGGTGGAGAAAGCAGCATGGGCAGGCCTAGGGCCGTTATCCCATAAACTGGACTTTCTCCTGGGCTGGGTCGCCTTTTCCAAGGGCTGACTACTGTGAGGCCCAGAGCCTGCAAGTGACAATGGCAGGTGGAACATAAGGCCAGTGGCAAAGCACTGTCCGAATCATGCAAAGGACACACAAAATAGTGGCATGCTAAGGGAAAGGCGTGATGGAAGAGACAAGGTGACATACCCATAGCTCTCAACTCACATGCTTTTGGCGGGTGTCACCTGCCTTGTAAAGGGCTGACTCACCCGCCAAGCCTCCTGCACGGCCATTCTTTCCAATGGGCATCTCACCCACCAAAAAAAAATCTGGTGATTTCACCCGCCTTTGCAAAACAAATGGTTGAGAGCTATGCATACCCCTTAGCCCACAGGAAGACCAAGAGGGCACTGCATGGGATTCCAGCAGCACTGAGAGTTCTCACCTTTCTGTGAGCTTGGCCACTCCTCAGAACCATGCAAAAGACACAATAAGAGTGTTTAGAAATGCAGAGATAGTTCCCTGGTTCACCCCTTTCATCCAGACCTGCTACTCCACCCGAGATCCTTGGATGGGAAGCCCCACTTAAAGCCAAAAGGTACTTGAGCAAGCGACTGCACATGCCTATAAATAAGGAGGTGAGAGTCTAATTGAAGACACAATATCCCAAACTTTCTCTGCCGGATAAAGTAGCAGACACTCTGGAGGTGGACTCATTCATGGTGAAGCACACCAAGGACCAGAAAAGGGCATTGATCGCTCATGGATAGCATGCCAGGACACGCTCCCCGATTCCATAGGTCCATTGGCCAAGATCATTAAAATGGTGGAAGAGACCAAATAGGCCCTGCCTATGGATGTGCATATTCTGGTTAATTGGGCACAAAGAGTGATTTGTTTAACAATGAATACCAACTGTACGATAGCAGCGGAGTGCAGACGATCGATTTTAGCAAAGATCGAACTGAAACTCAGGAAGTTGGCATCCTCTGAGGCCGCTGCAGCAGCTAAAATGCTTTTGTTTGGAGAAGCTTTTGTCAAAGACATGTCCAGATTTGTTAGCACCTTTGCTGCTCTGGACAAAGGTCAGACATCGTTAAAAAGAGTGTTTGTGCCCTGTGGATCCGCCAGGGCGGCAAAAGCAGAGGTGTCTCTGCCAGCCGCTGAGGTGGCCAGAGGCCCTATAGAGGAATCAACTGGTGACAACAGGAAGACAGAAGGCTGAATCCTTCCTTCCCCTCCCGTGGAAGAGGAAGGCATTGGGGCTGGTACTGCTGCAACAGGTGAGAGTACAGTCGTATGCACACAGCGCAGCAGCAAACAATGCGATTCCTGCGATAGGTGGTAGGCTAACGATGCACCTAAGCGCTTGGGAGGAGCTTACCGTGGACTCCTGGGTCGCAGAGACTGTGCAGGGGTGTTGTCTGTAATTTTTAAAGCACACAGACAAACGAAACTGCAGCAACCTTTTGCAATTTCAGAGTGTTAGGCAGAATCACATTCAATACCCTTTGGGAACACTACATGCAATTAAGACTACAAGTGTCAGTACAATTTCACCTTTGGTACAAGTCTGTACTACACAGTTATGTGGTAGCATTGGCTGAGCCTCCAGAGTTATCTCAAGAGTTTAAGCGAGCAGTAGAACAAGTTACACAAAGGGACCAACAAATACAGTGGTTCAAACAAACACTTACTCAAGGTTTCTTGGTAAAAGAATATACATTTATTTACACAGTCAATTAGAAAACATTACACTAGCAAAAGCAACTTAATATCATACACTAATACACCACAATACACAACCAATAGGATACTGAACAAATTCAGCTCCCCTGAAGTGGGAGCAAAATGGCACTTCAGTTACTTTAAAAAGGGGTAAAAAGACAAGGTTACAAGAAATGCAGCCCAAATACATTCATAGGTAGTGTAAAGGGTTTCAGTTAACTACAACCAGCAATTCAATTTGATAGACCTTGGCCAAAGTCAATGGTTCAGAGTCTTTGTATAGGATAGCACAGTTCTTGTAGATAACGGTTAAGTCTTTGCCATGGTTTTTAGAAGAATTCGGCTAGGCAAAAAGTTAGATGAATGTTTAGGGAAGGACCAGCCTTCAAAGAGGGGAAAGTTTCAAAAACATTCTCTGTGGTCGAAAAAAGTTCCGGACCGTGTTTGCAGAGTACCTTTAAAGTGAAGAAGAGCTGTAGCTGAGGCAGTTGTTCCTGGCAGTTCGAGCAGACCTTGCTGTTCCTGTGCTTCAGTCGTGGGGAAAGAAGGAGGACGTCGGGAGGTTCCTGCACTGCCCAGGGAAGAGGCACCAAGCTTGGATAAACATCGGTTTAAGGTGTGAGTGCCTTAAAGACTACACACTGGTATCCTTCCCACTGGCTATCTGGTTTTCCACAGCACTCTTTAGAAAATTCGACCAGGAGGGGACGGTTTTCAGGCGGCTTGTGAGTTGGTTGGTCCCACCAAACTCAAGGGAAGAAGTTAACCTTGAAGGGCTTCTCTGTCGATGGAGTTTCAGGCAATTTGGACCTGCAGCAGAGCTTCACCGGTCATCCAGGAGTTGCAGCAGTCCTCTTCCTTCAGCTCGTCTTTGGTTCTTTCGTTCCAGTGGTCCTCTCTGCTTTCCAAGTCCCACAGACCTGCTTTGAAACAGTTTTCCCCCATTAATTCCAGCCTGGCTGTCACTCACAAAGCAGGGTGGCTGTCCTTGCCGGACAGCCAGCCAGCCAATCACGCCAGAGTGCATTCAAGTCTCCTAGGGGACTAAGCACAGGGAGTTTCGGGCACCTCCTTCACAACATGTCCACCCCACTTCAGCAGTGAAACCCGCCAAAGGCCAACGAACAAAGGGACCAAAACTGGTTTGCCGTGCAGAGTTAAACACAAGGAGGACCTTTCCTAAAATAAACGGTGAAAAAAGTCGACCGGAGTCTGTTTTTACAGATAGTTCTTGGGCGCCATCTTGAAAAACATGGCTGACCCGATTTTTTGCTACCATTGTTCACGGTTGGTAAAATCATGGTAGTTTGATCTAAACCGCTGCCACCAGCCATTTAAAGTAGGAAAGGGTAACATTTGACTGTTACATGAGTGTTTTGACTCAGGGGATGCTAGGCAACCCCTCTAGCACTCTATAGGAAGATAGTGTGTGCTGGGTCAGTAAATATAAAGAGACTAGTAAAGTCAATTTAACTTTACATGCTCTGGAAGATGGTAGTCAGTCCCAGAGAAAGTGTTTAAACCTTGGGGAATCTGAAAGACACCCCTGTGCCACTGCATTGAAGGTGCTGTGTGACACAAAGAAAAATATGATGCTTATGGAGTTGTTTTAAAACACCATAACCAAAGAACACAAAAATAAAACAGACATCAAAATACACGGAAGAGTGGGAAAAAAGGCTCACACTCTTCCCAGGTAGAAAAATCAAATCCTAGAAATCCAGCAAAGTTGCTGGGGGTCTCAAAAGGTAAGGAAAATTAGCACATTTTGAGAATCCTCCTTTACACAGGAGGAGCAAAGCCTCATGGACAAGGAAGTATGAGAGTTGCTAAAGAAAATGGCGATAAGGCCAATGCAGCAGGTGGCGCAACGCTTCCTAAGCAATGTCTTACTGGTGAAACAGAAGCAAAAGGTCAGGCCGGTGATAAATCTCAGACAATTTAACGCCTTTCTTGTGTACCGACACTGCAAGATGGAGGGAATCCATCTCTTCAGGGACATTTTGCAGAAAGGGCACTGGCTAACCTGCATAGATTTGAGGGATGCCTTTCTAGCAGTACCCATTTCTGAGATGCACCAGCAATTTTTAGAATTCCTCTGGTGATGGCAAAGGTGGGAGTTTTTGTGTCTCCCTTTTCGGACTAACTTCAGCACTGTAGTGCTTCACAAAGCTACTCAGGAGTGAGACTGATTTTATACATCGAGGATATTTGTCTCATTGCACAGGATCCGATGCGGCTGCCAGAGCAAATGGTCCCAATGACGGGTCTCCTAGAGAAGCTGGGGTTTCTCATCAATTGGGAGAAATCCGAGACCAGGCCACAGCAGAGAATGGAGTTCCTGAGGTTTATCACAGACTCAAAGCTGGGGCACTGTCTCTGCCCCTGTAGAAAATGAACGACCCTTTCAAACATCACAGTATTGACTTTCCATTAAAGACTAAACTTTACTTGACAGTCTCATGTTTGCTCAATCACCTCTTCTGTTCAAAAGTTCTTTTAACTAACTGATCAATTTTCCATCAATCATATGTCATAACAAGTTGCATTTGTCTGTAATTTTACAGTCATTTATCTAAGAAGGAATCTGCTGAACCTCCAAGGAAACCTGACAGCAGGTGCGGACACTAAACAGGCAGACAACACAGGGCTGATCCCTGCTGGATTTGAAGGCGTTTCATTACAGGTTTTGTTCTTCGCTGTACCCTGTTCGAGATGGAGTCATTCATTAGGAAGCTACACAGAGACCGTGAAAGAAAGAGGAATTGGGGATGAGGAATTGTGAGGTGATAGGACCATAATGTCGTGATTCATGGACTAGGACAAGTGTCATGCCTGAGGGCAATCGAGTTTCAAACTGCAAAGACTACATTGACACAGAAAATGTTTTGTTTCTTTGATTTGTGTTTAATGTTTTTTTTCTTTTTAATATTGCTGCTTGAGTTTTAATAAAGAATAGTTTGCATAATACAAGCCTCTGTGTCTTTAATATAATCATGACGTTCCTTAAAGAAAGTATGGACAATATGGACTCTACCACAGTACTAACTGCCTCAATGGAGTTTACCATCAGACAGCATTTCTGGCTAGCCCTTTTTTCTGGCAATGTATTCCATATCGTGTCATGGAGTGCCCCTTACATTTTTCTGTCAACAGAGCGGCCAAGTCTCCCTAAAATCGTGGGAGTCTCTAGCAAAAGGAGACAGACACCTTCACTCTCATATTTGAGCAGGATTTTCTTTCTACATCTGCAAAGATCTTCAGCTGTGCCTCAGACAGTCCCTTTGTTTGTGGCAACACTGGATTGAAGTAAACAACACACTGCACTGCTGAACACAGCACTCAACAGCACATGCTGGTCTGACTGGGGTTAAGCTGTGTCCTATACACCTCGACTGCTGAATTTCCAGCTGATCTCAGTGGCAACTTTGGATAAAGAGGGATAAATGGGATAGATAAAATGATCGTGTGTAATTTCAGCACAGGTGGTGTGAGAGAGGCTACACGGCCCATGTGATGGTCTGACATGCATATTCTGGCACACAAACATGACTGTGGTGTCTGACAGGACATATTCTTGCTTTGCTTCTAAATTTGATTAGAAACCACATCCTGCAGTCTCATATGAAGCACAGTTTAGGGTTCCTAAGCCATACCTTTCATTTTTTAAAGTTACATCAGGAAAGGAGAGGACCTTGCAATTCTCTTATTGATTTCATGTGCAAGTTCATCACTACCAGGTCGGTGTTGCAGACCCCAATCAGCGTCAATGGATAGGCTTCACGGAGGGACTACTTCACCTTAATGTCTACTTTCCTTAAGCCTCAGCCCGAGGAAAATCCAGACACTTCCCAACAGACTGGTCCCGCTGAATGTCGCTGTGGCTCATATGTCTCACACTCTGCCCGACCTCTATTGTCTTTCAAAGGCATACATGAAATGGACAACTGCCCTCAGGGTCACAGCGTTATGGAAGAAATGGCAGCAATTATATGGCTTTTCCCCTAGTCCATGTTGGCAAGAGTGTAACAATATTATTATACTGCAGGCCCATGTGAAATATAGCTTTGTTTTAGGATCTATGTATCATATGTCTGTCCTTCTGTAGGCTGTTGATTTCTTTGAGTCATAGATGTGTGTGATGTGTTGCATTTTGATAAGTCGTTCATTTTGTGAGGCCCATTGCTTCCGAGTCACATTTTACATGTTACTGTGTGGGATCTCAGCAGCGGGTCGAAGAATAGAAGAAAAGCATGACAGGGTTTAGTTAACAACAATATTTCCAGAGACACATGGGCTAGATGGAGCCTGGGGTCCCCTGGTATATTAAACAGGCCTGGCATTTCAGGAGCCACATAAGGAAAGACGGAAGGCCCTTTACCCTGGAATAGCGGTTGCAGAGAGTGGGGGCTCCCAAAGCATTGATATGAACAGAAATGTGACATTCACAAATAGAGTGTGAGGTGTTCCTTGGTCTGTTGTGGTGTCGTCATGTCCACCTTTACATTTTTCATCATCCTATCATTATCGTGATGGACCCAAAACCCCTACTGCTAATTTTTCAAGGGTCATTTCTTCGCACACCACTCCCATTAGAGCACTTGATTGCAACTGTCAGATTACATGGTCACTGTCCGTTTCGATGCAGTGGCTGGCAACCCCATGGACTACCTGCTGGGTTATCCAGGTCTTCGGGCATCGACATCCGAGGCAGTGGAAGTTGAGACGAAAGCTCTGGTTAGCATGGTCAGATCGATGACTCCTCTAAAATACATATCACTTTGATTGTCCTGCTGATATTTAAATTAGTTTTCAGCTGTGTGCACATCGTGATTGTCGAGCTGGTGTTTAAATTCATTTTCAGCTGTGTGCACATCTTGATTGTCCTGCTGCTGTTTAAATTCGTTTTCAGCTGTGTGCCCGTCTTGATTGTCCTGCTCCTGTTTACATTTATTTTTAGCTGTGTGCATAACCTGTTTTTCATGAGAATGTGTTAACAATGTTAACAAGCCACCCCTCTGTACTCTGGCTAGTCTACTACCAGTTCCCTCACCCTTCCTCAGTCCCATTGTCCCTCTGTACTGGTATTCCCCTCAGCCATACACCCGCTACCTCCCCTTCCTCTGCGTGTTCACTGTTTTTCTGTGCATTTTACCTCCCCCAGCTCCCATTGTTTTTCTCCCAGTCTGGTTCCCTGTCTCCCCCCTTTACCTTCTGCTCTTGCTGCGCCTCTGCGGCCTCAGCCTGGTAAAGTGTACCTCACTATCTGCAGTTTGCTATGGCGTTATCTATCTCTCCTATCTTCTCAAGCTGCTTCTCTATCTCTTATCCTTCACCCCTTACTAAGTCTGTCAGGAAGTACCTCAAGAAGGACATACTGAGCTCTAACCCAGGCCTTCCAATTGCAGGCACCTACGTCATTGCCTCTGCCAGAGAGACTGTCACAGACATACTCAATGTCTTTCCCTCACCCGTCCTATGGACTCTCCATTTGATTGCTCTTCTCTCTCCTTTCTCTTCTTCGCCCATCAATGGTGGCACCCGCTGGGAGATCTTTCTTGCCCTCTCCACCTCCAGGGTCATCATCAATGTCTACTGCAATGGTACCATCATGGTCCACGGTCCTCAACCCAACCTTCTACTCTTTGATAGGCTCCTCCCCCGCCTTATCAACCTCCCTCCGCCTTTTGCACCAGCTCCTTCAGCTGCCCTGGCTCCCATGCCAGCTGTGCCCACCTTGGCTCCCTTGCCACCTCCTTACCACCCTTCTACCCTCGCCATGGCATTCTTGCCACCACCCCACACATTGACAACCCTGTCTGCCTTCTCCTCTTGGGTGAACCAGTCACCCACTAACACTGTATCTGGGGCTCCCTTGCCCCTTCTAGTGCCTCCCGCACTGGTTCCCTCCTCACCCATTATGGTCCCGGCTCCCTTCCCGGCTTGGCTCCTCTACCCCTTTCTACCTCTGTCCCTCAGGCACTATCGTCACTTAGGGGTGCCCACTGTCCCCTGATCCCCCGTAAGTCTTTCACTGATGGCAATCTGCTCCATATTGCCATGGTAGGCACTTGCTCAGCTGTCAAACACTCCTCTGACATCTGCAACCTCCTTGAACTCCTGGATTGTGATGTTCTTGCCATCACTGAAACCTGGTTCAAGGATTGCTCTGTCACAAGTTTTGACACACTTCTCCCAGAATACTACACAATACTCTCTCTTCCTAGACCAAACAGACCAGGTGGGCGGTAGCATTGCCCTGAGTGTATCCCTGTGTCTGTCATTCCCACTCAGACCTACTCATCCTTTGAGTGCCTGATCTGTAGGCTTTCCCTCTCTCCAAGCTCTTCACTGCTGCTGTCCACCTTCTTTCGGCCACCTGGTCAGCCCTCCCTCTTCCTTTCGTATTGGGCTGACCTGGCCTACTCTCTCCTTTCCTCCTCTTCTCATCTCCTCCTACTGGGTGATCCCAAAATCCATCACGACTCACGTGATTCCTTAAGACCTTTATGCAACCTTTGTGGCTCTCTGTTTCTTTCCATCTTACCATCTGGCCCAACGCACAGCGCTGGCCACACCTTGGATGCTCTCTTCTCAACTGACATTCCGCTATCTATCCTTCTTACTACTTCTCTCTCCTGGAGTGATCAGTTTCTCCTCTCTATTCACTTGAAGCTCTCTTCTCCCCTTACAAATGTAAGCCCGGCACTGCCTCCTGTCTATTAGGTCATCTGACCCATGAAAAGAGTCTCAGTAGCTGCTTTTCCCTCCACCTATTATGCTCCTTTCGCTCCGGCGACTGACTCCCACCCTGCCACAGCCCTCTCAAACTTAAACCTGTCTGTTTCCAATAATCTTTATAGTCTTGCCTCTGTCATGAGGGTACGACTGAAGCCTACCAAAAAGTACAAATCTTGGTATGACTCCAAATCAGCTTCCCTTAAACACAAGTGCAGGGCAGCCAAATGGAAATGGGATTCCTCTGGCGCACCCTCTGACAAACTGGTCTGCCGCCTCCTCCAAAGGCAGTATAGATTCTGCATCTGCTCCCAGAAAAGAGTCTTTATACAAGCCAGGATATCTGCCGTATGCAATAACACGGACACACTTTTCAAAGTCTGCAAGGAATTAGCCAACCCTACCGCAGCCTCCTCCACCATTGCACCCACCCAGGCATTTTGCTCGGCCCTGGCTGCACACTCACCTCAAATACAGTGGATATCATATCCTCTCTCTCTTCCTCACCAACTCATGTAGCAATATCTCTTGTACCACCCTTGGCCACCTCCACCCGTCCCCTTCTTCTCCCTTCTGTCTTCCCTGTCACACCTGAGGAGGTTACTAGACAAGTCCGGTCTATGAAAGCCTCCTCCAAACAGGTGGACCCCTGTCCCTCCAAAATCATCAAGGACAACATTGACTCTCTCACACCAGCCTTGGCTGACCTCTGCAACATCTCCTTTGCCACTGGAGTTTTCCCCACCACTGCTCTTAAGCACTCCCTTGTGCACCCTCCTCTGGAAAACTATCGCCCGATCTCTATCACTCCTTTCCTGGGCAAACTCCTGGAGAAGTTTGCTATTTCCCAGCTTAACCTCCGCACTGAATCTGTTGTCTCCTTCCAAAACCACCAGCCTGGTTTTAGACCATCCAAAGGCATGGAAACTGCTCTTCTGAACACCCGTGAAGATATGCTCTCAAATCTTGCTTCTAACTCTCCCTCTGTCCTCATTCTACTTGACTTCTCCTCTGCCTTCGATACGGTGAACCACAACACACTAATCGCACGTCTCTGTGATACCCTGTTCATCACTGGTCAGGCCCTGGCATGGCTAACCTCCTTTCACTCCGACAGCTCATCCCAGGTGGAACTGGGGTCTTTCCTCTCCCCTATCACTCCCTCTACCTGTGTTTTTTTCCCCAGGGATCTGACCTACCCCCATGGATTTTCAATGGCTACATGGCCCTCCTGCCCCGTATGATAGCCACCTTCACCTCCAACGTTCAGTGTTACACGGATGACACACAGCTCTCCTTCAAGCTACCCTCGGCCTCTTCCTCTTCCTCACTAATACCTGACTGTCTGGCCGCAATTCATTCGTGGTGTGCTGTAAACGACCTCTGAACAGCATCCACAGCAGAATCACTCACCTGCCACAGCAATGAGGGTTTCATGGCCATTTCAGCACCAGAGGCTTAGGCTTCCTCAGAGGTGTACTCACAGACACCCCTGGCCAGGATGGTCTGTAGCACCAGTGGATTCTCATGGGCTACCACACCACGTCCTCCACCACTGCATCCAGTGCCTCATCACCTGCACAAATAGGCCACACACATAGGTATTGCAATGTTGTCAGCCAACACATGAACCTGCCATGTCACACATGACACAAAGTCAGGCATGCACACAGTGTCAATGAAAGGGAAGGGGAGCCTGAAAGCAGACATGGATGCGTGTCAAATGGCAAAATAACACATATACTGCAGAGCACCTGCATCACACACAAGCATGTGACTGGCATAGTCCTTCCACAAACATGACTGATGCCAATACACAGATGGCACGTAGCATAGACATGACAGAATTGTCAACCAGCCTCAGATGGAAGTTGAATACTACTGACCATAGGCCATGTACAATGCATGTCAGATGACATTTCATGGAATTTACTATTAGAAAACACACATGTGTCACAGGGTGCAACAATGCCATGGTTTTGTAATAGTGAAGGCAGGCATACAGATTCAATAATGCTAGGTCACATTGACATCACGCAAGTGAATAGGCATATTGAAGGGGATAGCAGGATTTAGAAGTGTGTGGGTGCAGTGCAGTACATGGGTACGGCTTCAACTATGAATAAAAACACAGATCCAGTAATGTCAATGTCGTGGCCTGATGGCAGTGTAGGGGTAAGTGCCGTCATCATGTGTAAAGTGTTGGTAGTGGGTTGTAAGGATACAGTAAACCCCACCCCTAAGGGCGGGGGGTGGCTGGGAGGCAGTGCATGGGTTAAAATGGTTGCTCAGAGGACCGTGTCGTAGCAGACAGTGTGGGCAGGTGGCAAGTGCATTCTCTCAGTCATCTGGGACTACAGCAGGGGAGGGGAGGAGAGAAAGCACAACACATGAGGAAGCATCAGAAATGCCTGCAGACCTGGAGAAGCTACACCTCCAGTTACATAGAGGCAGGGAGGCTGTACCAGAGGGAGGCCCCAGTTCAACACAGATTTGAAACACAAACTAATTTCCATGAGGAGTAACTGACCCTGAGGGAGTAAGAAAGGGATGATCAAAGACCATGAGAATGAAGTAAATACTGGAAGTGGAGTTGAAGGAATTGCTGGCCCAGGACCCATAGGGACTTGCTAAGAATGCACAGGGTTCAGGAATGAACATTCATAGCCACTGTGAGCCTGTGCCATCATCACAGTCCTAGGCGGATACCTTGCACCAAGCCTAAATAACTTTTCACACAGTCCAGGACTGGCAGAGTTGCAGAGGGAAGAGTGTAGAATCACAGAAATCCTGGTAAAGCCTGTTGCAGTAGTCCACCATATGAATTAACAGTCCTCTGGAGACAGTGAGCTTCTGGGGGATGGAGAGGAAAGGAAGAATGCCTCTGAGAAGGAGCAACTTGCAGGGTGACCTCACAGAGACGTCAGTCATGTGACGATAGAAGGCGACTGTTGAGTGGAAGATCATCACAGGCTATGCGCGACCACAGGTTGGAGCAAGAATAGGGCCAAGAGAGGCTGGACAGAGAGTGTCATGGAAGGAGGGAGCAGGTGTGATGATGAGGATTGCCTCGGTGTGCAGCACATGGTTTATATGCAGTCTGCATGACAACAAGCACGTATCAGTCTAAAATCACATGGGTCACACATGGCAGTCATGACAATGTAGCCTGAACTGGCAGACAATCATAACACATCACCCAAGCAACATAAACATGGCCTGTACACACATGCATCACCACTCACCGGACATTCCCACATACATTGGCAGGTCGCCCACGCCTTGGATCTGCTCTACTGCAATGAAATCACTAGCGATCTCCTCATGTCCATTGAGTTCATCGTCCGCTGATGGTGACCCACTGCCATTCACCAGAGTAGAGTTGAACTTTGTAGCCAGCTTGTCTTTTGCTCGGTGTCGGAAGTCATTCCAATGCTTCACAATATCATCAGCTGTCCACCTCTCATAGTCCAAGGCGCTAATACGGTCCGCAAAGCACTGCCAGTGGGTAATGCGCTGAGCAGGTGTATGTTTGCTCCCTGCCTGCACCAGCATGTCACGGCCGTGTTCCAACACGTAGTCCACGAGCATGTCCAGTTCCTCAGCACAGAAACTGCTCTTTCTCGACGTGTGGGACTCCTGTGCCGTGTCTGGGGTCTTAGCCTGTACCGCTGGAGCATGCTTCTGCTTCTTGTGAGGTGGTGCAGACCCTGAGTGGCTTGTACCGCTCTGGTCAGTAGGGGTTGGAGTACAGGTGTACTGGCCTATGGAATCAGCCACCAATGTAACTACAGAAGGTCAGCTTGCAGGTATTAGTAGCTGAGTGCTGTTGCCAGGACTCTGCGCCACACGTGTCTTGGCCTTAGTGACAAGGGACTTGGCCCCTGAGTCACACTTGGCCGGGACCAATCCAGTCCTGGGTGGGTGACCCTGAGCCAGGGCGCTGGTTGCTACAGATGCCCCTGCAGCTTCCAGACCCTGGCCGGTGTGAACAGCAGATGACACTGCTGCTCCAGATCCCTGGTTGCCGGTGCCTGGAACTTGCACCACACGTGTCTTGGCCTTCGGGACATGGAAATCGGCCATAGAGTCACCCTGTCCCTGTGCCGGGACTGCTACCGTCTGGGCTGGCTGACCCTGAGCCTGGGTAGTGGTAGCCTTGGCTGCTCTGGACAGCAGATGGCACTGCTTCTCCGGGACCACAGGTGCTGGGTATGTCAGCAGCTGCTGCATCTCCCTGCCCCGGTTGGGTGTGGGGCATAGTTCTCCCTGCATGGCCCTGGACACATTGCCCCCCTGGGCCACCTTGGCCACCCTGGCCAGGTCACCCACCTTGGCCAGCTTGGCCACCCTGGCCATGTCGCCCACCTTCGCCACCTCTGGCAAGTCGGTTACCTTTGCCTCCCTTCCCACTTGTTGCCCTCCCTGTCATGGCACTGATGGACTAGCGCAATGGGAGGTGCAGCCAACAATTGTCCTGGGCAATTGGAGTGAGGGGGCAGGGTACGTGATGGAAAACGTACCATTATGCTCCAGAAAGGCTCAATGTGACCCCTGGTGAAAAAATAACAGGTCGCGCAACGCTCAGGCACCCGAAAAACAAAAATCAATGTGTACGCAACCCCTCGGTAGCCCACGTGTGAGTAAAAAACATCCTGCAGTACACTGTGTCACCCAGCAACACAAAAAATGCGTACGCGTGGTACACTTAGGCTACTATGACCTCGAAAATGGGGTATGTGACACAAAGGGGCAACCACAGTTGGAAAAATGCATCTGTCACCGTCTGTCTCATAGAATGAAAAAAATCACACGTGTGTGTGCACGTAGGCAACCCCCCTCCCAAAACAAGAAGTATGCACTGCCACAGTAATGAACTATTCACGTGTGAACCCAAAAATATATGAAGTTCACACGTCCATCCCCACGAAAAGCCCATACAGTGCACTGTTGTCCTATGCAGACCTTTAACCCGATACTGAACGGCAATGCCCAACGTCCAGCGAGTGTCACGTAACTTATGCGCTTAGGGCCTTTCCTCTGATTACATGCTAACGCACTGTTTCCGCACGTGCAGAGTCACTCTGTTTCCAGCCAGCCACGCAAAAGAACACAGAAAACCCACGCTCCTGCCTACAAGGCCATTTACCTGCCTCCAACTGCCCGAGCTGCCTCCTACGAGCCATCTGCTACTGCCAGCCCACTCTGTGTGCCTTCTGCCCACATGCCCTGCATTTTGGTGCCTGCTCTTCAGCCATTGCCAGTGATCCTGTTGTTGTGACCACCTCTGCTGATCCTGAAGACTCCTGACTGCCATAACACTGCTCCACAGCTCAGCCCCAGGACCACCTTTCCCACCCATACCTGCCTTAGGTGTTGCCATGTCTGACACCACACCATCTGAGGCAAATGGCAACCCCCCAGCAAAGAGGCAGAGGGCTGTCAGCTTCTCACCCAGGGAAGTTGGCATCCTGGTGGAGCAAGTCCTGGGGCATCATGATGCCCTCTTCCACGGCCCATCGCAAGTTGGCAATGAAGGACGGAAGAGGATCTGGGGGGACATTGTGGGTGCCATCAATACGGAGGGGGTGGCACCCGTGACTACCATCATGTCCTCAAGCTCTGGGAAGACTTCAAGTCCAGGACCCACAACAAGGCCCGGTTCCTCATCAAGGCTGGTGATGATCGAGCGAGGTGCCGGGGCCGGTTGACCACCGACGAGATTAAGGTCCTGGAGCACTTCTGCCCAGCGCTGTACCCCCAGGTCTTGGAGTTGGTGCTCTATCTGGAGGCGACTGGTAAGTGTTCATTTGTTCTTGTCCACCCTAGTGCATGTGAATGTTGATGTGTGGCTGAAGTATGCACCTTGGCCTTATGTCTGGCATGCTTCCTTCCTGTACAGATGTCTGTGTGCATGTCCCTGACAGTGCTGCATGTGAGTCCATTCAAGCGTGTCCCACATCGATGGTGTCTGTGTTGCAATGCGTGAAGCGCACCGGCATGTAATGATGCGCACATATTTGCATACCTGTTTCTGGTCTGGGGCATGCGAGAGGTGTGACACATGGGAGCTTATGTCACCAGCATGGACATGCATGTTGTACACGTGCGTGTGTCTGAGTAGTGAATGTGTGACTGCCCAACACTCCGCATGTATGTTACTTGAGTTCTTGATTTGTGATTGCCTCCCACTGCCAATTTGCCCTCGAGTGCACTGTGACGTGATAGCTCCATGGCCTGCCTCATGACTGTCAGGTGATGTGTGTGAATGAGATGTATATGTCCCAGGATGTGTGTGATTTGAATGCACAATTATGATCTTGTGTCAGTGCCTTGTCCATGGATGTGAATGTCTGTTGTGAATGACAGACATGTTTGTGAATGTGTGTGAATGGCACTTCCCTGTGTGTATTGGAGGGTGATGATGGTTGTGACCTTTGACAGTGCCACTGATGTACATTTGCATTGTGACAAACACACATACCCACATATGTTCAGTAGCCTGATGATTGTGTTCTATGTTTCCCTATCCACAGCGACGGTGGAAGAAGAGGGTGGAGAAGCCGCTGTGGAGCAGCGCAGCAGGGATATCTCCACCAGGCACAGATGCAGGGCCCAGTCCTCCTCCCAGGTACCGGTATCTTCCGAGAGCGAGGAGACTGGTGCTGCCTCCACGACAACGGCCGCAGCTGTTGAGGGGAGGCCCAAGAGGGTTAAGTTGGTTGTGGGCACTTCGGCAGAGGGAGGGACAGGCGAGCCCACGCAGGGGCAATCCGATGCGGAAGACAGTGGGGAGTCATCCAGGTTGTTGGTGGTGGAGGAGGAGGAGGCCACATCAGCCCAGCACATGGGGCTCAGCAGGGGTGATGAGGTAGGTCTGACTGGTGCAGTCCAGGATCAGGGGCTGGAGGCAGTGCAGGTCACTGTGGAGGGGCCTGTGACTTGTCTTGTCCCCGGAACTGCAACTGCACCAGTATGCACCTGCGGGCATGCCTCATGCCGGATCCATCCGCATGTGTTGGATGTATCCACGCAAATGGATCTTCCACTACCTGCAGATGAAGCAATTCGTGACAGGGTGGAACCGTTGCTAGCCGGTATTGCGAGGCGTACAGCCAGCATTCGTGATGATGTGCAGGCTTCAAATAGGGGGCTTGCACATCATCAAGATGAGGTCTGTCGCCTCATTAATTGGCTAGCTCAGTTCCTGATCACAAATCTGGTATGTGTGCTGGCTACTGCTGCAACCGACCTCCTCCTTTTCCTCCTCTGTGCGTCAGTCGTCCTCCCTGTCCATCTTCCACCCCAGATACCACAAGGGCCCCCTGTGTTCCTGTCCCAACCCCGACAGCCCGTCTGGTGGAGATCACATCCCTGACACAGTCGGGAATCGAAGGAGGATCAGCAGAGGTTGTCACAGCAGCAACAGGAGCTATGGCAATGGAGGAAGTGCAGGCACCTAGCAGAAGGGCACGTGCACGACGGCCCCAGGTGGTGTCATCATCCCAGAGGCTGTCGTTGTGGCGCGGGCACCAGGCATTTTGGCCGCAGCAGGCTCAGGGTAGAATGCAACAGGATTCGGGCGTTCATCATCAGAGGGGCAGGTATGGGCCATCGGGCAGGAGGCAAACGTGGACCTTACGACAAGGATGTCTTCCGTGTTGGAGTGTTTGGGCCAGCAAATCGGGGCAGAGCGGCAGCGGGCACAGGAGACGCACCTCACCATGGCCAGGGCGGAGAATTCACTGCGTCGGGCAGAGAGGCGGGCAGAGGTCCTCGAGGAGACTAGCAGGGAGTTCGAGAGGATCATGGAGGAGTCCCTGCAAGCCCTCGAGGGGGAAGCTGAGGCACACCTACTGGAAGTGGACACAGTGTTCGATAATGCCCTGGTGGAGACTATGAGAGAGCATGGTGAGGAGATGGACTAGCCTGCTGACCTTGTATACAGTTCTTTAGGAGTAGGTTTCATTTGTTTTTTTCTTTTTATTTGGAGTTCCCGGACTTTGCTCCGCATCTTGTATATAGTTATTTTTGTATTTTATTTTTAGGATTTTTCTACATGTTTTGGGACCATGGACCTTGGATCTTTGTAAATATTTGGATTTTAATTTGAACCGTTTTTTAACCATGAAGGAATGGTTTTCACATGATATGTGATTTCATTTGCACATACGTTAATGGACAAGGACCACATATTTGACTCTTTCATTTTTTACACCACATTGATTTTGGTTTTCACTTTCTTTTGGTTTTTGATTTGGTTCATGCATGTTTAATTTGATGTTATTACTGTGTGTGACTTAGATACATATTTTTTGATATAATTTTTTAACATTGAAATCGAACTGGTGTCTGGTTTCAACGGTTTAGTGCATGTTTCACTCCTTCATGACTCATTTGCATGTTCCTGCTGTTCACCAATGCTGTTCATGTGTGTGCACACATGCAAGCATGTGTGATGTTAGGATTTACATGACATGGGGCATGTATTAGGGAGCATGACCAATGGATGGGTGTTGAGGTGCACCATGGGGGTGCAGCGTGTGGTGGCCTTTCAGTTGGCGTGTGCTGCATGATTGTATGTTGGTCAAATGTGTTCTGGGGTAGGGGGTGGGGACACGAGGTGGGGCTTGCCTGCAGGTTGCCATCACTGGATAGAGGTGGGGACATTAGGCTGGGCCCGCCTGCAGGTTGCCGTCACAGGTGGGGACATGTGGCAGGGCCTGCCTGCAGGTTACCGTCTCTGGTGGGGGTTGGGGAAATGAGGCGGGCCTGCCTGCAGCTTGTCACCACTGGAGGGGGGTGGGGACATGAGGCGGGACCTGCCGGCAGGTTGTCGTCACAGGTGGGGACATGTGGTGGGCCTGCCTGCAGGTTGACATCATTGGTGGGGTGTGGGGACATGAGGCGGGGCCTGCCTGCAGGTTGCCGTCACAGGTGGGTAAATGTGGTGGGCCTGCCTGCAGGTTGCCATCACAGGTGGGGACATGAGGCTGGGCCTGCCTGCGGGGTATGGGCAAAGGTGATGGGGTTGCTATGTGGTGTGGCCTGCCTGCGGGGTATGTTCACAGGGGATGGTGGGTGTGCCATGTGGCGTGGGTTACCTGCGGGGTGTGGTCACGGGTGATGGGGTGGCCATGTGGTGTGGGCTGCCTGCTGGGTATGTTCACGGGTGATGGTGGGGGTCACATGTGGTGTGGGCTGCCTGCGGGGTATGTTCACAGCTGATGGGGGGGCCATGTGGTGTGGGCTGCCTGAGGGGTATGGTCCAGTGGTGGGGTCTGTCTGTCCCGTGAGGAGGTGTCTGCTTCCAGGGGAGTTGTGCATGTATCGCGGTGTATCCACGGGCCTTCCCACGTAATTTGGCTGGTGCGAACGGGGTATGTGATTTTGCTGGGGTGCGGACGGGGTATGCGCAGGCCTTACCACGCGATTTGGCTGGTACGAGCGGGGTACACGATTTTGCTGGGGTGCAGACGGGGTACGCACTGCCCTTCCCATGCGATTCGGCTGGTGTGAGTGGGGTACACGATTTCACTGGGGTGCGGACGGGGTACGCATGGGCCTTCCCACGCAATTTGGCTGGTGCAAGCAGGGTATGCTCTGATTTTTCACACGACTACGATGGGTGGGGGGCTGTGTGCTGGGCCACGGAGGGCGCCGGGCCTTGATCCGTATTGGGCTTTTCCCTGGCTTTTTCCTGCGCATTGGGGGCGTTACTGGCACTGCTTGGTGTTTATTGCGCCACGGCAACTGATGCCTTGGAAAATCCATGAATACGTGTGCTGTGCAATTGCTGGTTTGCGCCACAGCTGGTGCACATGTGGCGTACGCTACTTCTCGGCGCACAGCACTTTCACTGCTTCTGTGCTGGATTCTATGAATTGGGCCCTAAATCTGAAGATTTAGCAACATTTGTAAATGATGTTTTCATAATCGTGCATATACTCTGATATATAAGTTATAAATATTATCAGTAGGTTATGGTTGTACTGTATTTATCACAGTTCGTACAGTCCAGTGTGAAACGCATGAATTAATGTACAAACACACACACTTTAATATTGCGACCATACTGTTTTGGAAAACATGTACAGAAATACATGTTTGACATTTAAAGCCTTACACAGTAACAGATTTTGGATTGAACTGTTTTTTAAATTTAGTATTAAGCAAAAAAAGCACAAGATGCAAATACTTACGGTAAATTGTTTCTATCCTGCAAACTTTCAGAAACACACGTGCAGTTTTTTTTAAGATGTAACTTAAAATAAAAAAAGGGACCATCATTGAACCATGTTATAGTTCACATTAGAGATAGAATTTAAACAATTTCATAAATTGCGACATAGTGGTGTAGTCGTTAAGAGCTAGGCCTGATAGCACGAAGTCTTGAGATCTAATTCGCGTGGAACCTTTCATTTTTATTTTTACAAAAAAAGGATTATAATTGGCGCTTCCCATTTTTATTTTTAAAAAGGAGGATTATAATTTGAAAAACGAAGAGACAGACGTCACATCTGATATTTGCTTTACCATGGCAGGTGAAACCTTTTTTTGGCGAGGCATGTGACACCTGCCAGTGGCACGTGTCACTTTTAATGGTGACATCACTGGCATATGACACATGCCATATTCTGCTCCTACCCCTACTGCAGGCCCCGTGCCAGAGAAACCTATCAACGGTAGCTTAGACCTGCTGCTGCACGTGACCGTATCATTTTTGATTGGACAGCTGCCTTCCCAGGCTGCTCACTGACCAATCACTGCAAGTAGCGTGGTCGCAAGAAACGCCAACATCATTTCCTTGGTAACACTGCTTCTTTAATCCAGTCAGAGGTGTATGCCCAAAACTGTCCGCAAAACTGTTAGCCTGTTTAAACAACAGATCTTCCAAAGTGACCCCTTCGCCATGAATAGAACTACCATTCCAATGCATTACAGAACCCACCTCAAGTGTGTTATTGAGATCATTTGGCATCAGCTCTGTGGTGTTGGTCTTTTAAGAATACGCGTCATGACTTCGTCATGACTCACTGCCAATAAAAGGAGCTGGTTGTGGAATAGACTCGTCAGTTTGGACTCGGGAGTGAAGGGGAGAGGAGGAGCCCGTGCGCTCTGCTGCACAAGAAGTTCTTTCCCCCCAGGCAGCCCGTGACTCCTTCCACTCGGCGGAGCTAGCAGTGAACCCTAGAGGGGTCTTTTGGCGGCCTCTTCCTCCATCTAGTGGTAGTATGTGGCACTCCTCAAAATCTGCTTCCATGAACTTTATTGCTTGCTGTTCTCGGTGCTTGATTATGAGCACCCGGCACAGCAGAGCTTCTGGAGTTTGCTTTACACCCCCGCAAAGAGCTTGCTACGCTGAGCTGAGCTGTTCTCCACTTTGCAATTGCCCTTTTCAGGGCATCGCTGTTCTCTGTGCTTGATTGTGGGCACCTGGCACAGCAGAGCTTCTGGAGTCTGCTTTACACCCCCAGCAAAGAGCTTTTTGCACACTGTGTACACACTTTCCAACTGCCTTTTTTAGGGCAAAGCTGAGCTGTTCTCTGCTTTGCAATTGCCGTTTTCAGGGCATTGCTGTTCTCTGCGCTTGATTGTGGGCACCTGGCACAGCTGAGCTTCTGGTGTCTGCTTTACACCCCAGCAAAGATCTTTTTGCACAATGTACACACTTTCCAACTGCCCTTTCTAGGGCAAACCTGAGCTGTTCTCCGCTTTGCAATTGCCCTTTTCAGGGCATTGCTGTTCTCTGCGCTTGATTTTGGGCACCTGGCACAGCAGAGCTTCTGGAGTCTGTTTTACACTCCTGGAAAGAGCTTTTTGCACACTGTGTACACACTGCCCTTTTTAGGGCAAACCTGAGCTGTTCTCCACTTTGCAATTGCCCTTTTCAGGGCATCACTGTTCTCTGTGCTTGATTGTGGCACAGCAGAGCTTCTGGAGTCTGCTTTACACTCCCGCAAAGAGCTTTTTGCACACTGTGTACACACTTTCCAACTGCCCTTTTTAGGGCAAATCTGAGCTGTTCTCTGCTTTGCAATTGCCCTTTTCAGGGTAACCAAGAGCTAACTTCTGACAAACTGTTCTTATAAGAGCAAGTACAAAGAGTGGCGAAAGAGTTCCTGCTTTACCCTCCTCCCTTGGTCTCCCACCTTATGTCCCTCCTCCCTCTGTCCTCCATTTTCTACCCCACTTCTCTCTTGCCTGCTTTCCACTCCTTTCTCTCCCACTTTTATATCCCTTCTCTCCACTCCTCTCTTTCCTTAGAGCCCAGATGGCTGCAGAAATGACTGAGCTGCTCCACCTCCAGGACGCTGAAGAAGATATGGACACAGTCTTCTGCAAGAAGAGAGCGTGGAAGACTTCTGCCAATATATCACCAGCTGCATCACCACAAAAGCAGAAGTTGGCTGGACCATCAGCTGTGGACTTGAGCACCAGCAATGGCATGCTGCTCTGGAGCTGTAAGAACCCAGCACGGAATCAGGTGGTGCACAAGCAGATGCCCCTCCCACCCAAGAGCATCTGTAGCCTGCTAGTCTTTGTGAAAAGCCTGAAGACTCAAAAGGACCTGGTCGCCTTGCTCTGTGAGCTGTGCGCCACACCAAGCCTCATGCTGACCACATGAAGATATCACTTACCAGAGTGGAGGACTACATGAGCATGATGGACACCCTCAGCAAGCAGCGTCTACAGTACTACATCTTCCCATTAGAGCGAGTGAGGTCTCAGAGGCCCATGATTCGTTGCCTACTGACAATCACCAACTTTGGAGACATCCCAGAGGAGGTTGAGGAACATGGCATCGCAGTGAAGAGTGTCATAAAGCTGACCTCACTGGCAGACATGAGCAGAAAATTCCTTCTGTTTGGTGCTATACTGGCATCAGCTGGCGATGGAAGACCTGCTGACCTTATAACGGTCACACGGCTATGCAGCTGTGCAGTCAGCATGGACGCACTGAAGGGCAGACAATGACCGATCATCTGCTTCAAATGCCAGGGCATCAGCCGCACATCTGTGTTCTGCCACCAGGAGCCACGCAGAGTGTGATGTGGGGAGGACCACACATCACAGCACTGCCCCAGAGATCGAAGTGAGCGGGCAACCTGCGCCAACTCCAGGGGACCTCACCCTGCCAGCTGCCGCAGATGGCAGACCCTAACCAGTGTCAAACAAGACAAGCAGCAGAGGAGAGCCCCAGGACCACTGCAGACAGCATGGAACCCAGAATCCACTGCACATACTCCCAGAAAAAACTGTCATGCAGAGGAGCAACAGAACCCACCTGCCACACCAAGGCACTGCACATCACCAGGACTCTGAACAGACAATGTACCAAACGTCGGAAAAACCCACTTTGCCAGACACCGGGTCAAAGCCCACCAATTACCCAGAGGACACCCACCGCTTTTGGGCTGAGTTATGCTTATGTCCTAAAGACACCACCCAACCCGCCACAAGCTGCCGTCCCAGCGCATGAAGGTGGAGCAGCGAGCTCCATCAACTGGAAGGCCCTCATTTGAAGATTGTAGCTGTTGTTGCAGAGCTGAACAGCAACCCCACCACATTACCCAGAGCAGGTGCTTCAAACATGTCTGCCCCTTTGTGGAAATGTATTCTAATAAAGAGTGACTCATTTTATGAACACACTGATATGTATTTTTTACATATGAAGTTATGCGGTTGCAACCACATGGCAGCTGGGAACCATGGTCTGTCTTTTGCGCTCCCTCATTTCTGCAGGCTCTCCCACCCCAGTCCTCCTCTTCTGATCTCTCCATTTGCCTTATTTGCTGTCCTTGGTGTGATGCACCAATGACATTTGCTTAACTACATTATCCCCTTCTGTATAAAAAAAGACGTGAATCAGTCCATGGCAAAGTCGTTGTACCTTTCAGGTCGTTTCTTGCTCCTGTTAGGTTCTGGAACTGCGTCAATCGCGTCTTCTTGTTGCAACATGTCTTCTTTATCTACTCCTATGCTTTCAGCTGTAGGCTCTTGTGTGATGTTTCCCTCTTCTTCAAGTGGTTGTTCCCATGCCTCTTGTTCACCGCCCTGATCTTCCCTTATCTGTGCTTCTTCGTCCATTGGCTCTTGTGTGTCGCCCTGATTGCTCTTCTCTTTCTTTCTGTCTCTTTCTGTGTCCTTCCTGCACTCTTTCTTGCTGTAGAAAGCCACTCTCTCAGCATTCCATTTATTTCCGTCTGTAGTGTGTACATAGTGTTATTGTGCTCTTTGCACTTTTTTTTTAACTTATTTATTACGCGCCGAAGCTCGCAAGCATCAGGGCGCGAAAAAAACACGAGGACGGAGATTCACAGGACAACATAAATAGAGAGAAGAGAGGGGAAGCAGAAAGAGGGTGAACTGGTGCGGTGGTAGTTGCCTAATTATTTGAAGAGAAAGGTCTTCAATTGCTTCCTGAAGAGTTGGATATTGCTTTCCAGTTTCCACTTGCATTGGTATGCTGAATGAAGGGATTGTTTGCTGGGTATGTTGTCTGTTCCAATGGAAGCTGAACTGGGTGCATGTACTAAATTTGCGTCATCACCTTGTATGGTATGCACTATCCTTAATACAGTGCCGATGGATCCGTTTTATGTTGATTCCTGGGACAGGTTATGACGAACTTGGGAGGACGAATTGGGGTGTAACATCTCGGATAAGGAGTGGGGTGGATGCAGAAGGCTGGATTTAGGAGTAAATTGGACCTGAATTTTCAACTTACCCAACAGAAGGTTTTGGTCGCCTGTATTGGACACCGGTACGGATGCATAGTTTGGGTCTGATGGATAATGACGTGTGCTGGCGCTGTGATAAGGGGTGGGGTACTTTGTTACATATGTTATGGATTTGTCCGAAAGTGTGTGAATTGTGGGAGGGTGTGCTGGACAGAATGGACACAGTTTTATCTATGAGTTATCCTAGTATGCCTTTGCAAGTTCTTTTATTGTCTGGCAGAGAAAGATGCGAGATGCTAGGCGGTATTCGCATTGGATACACAAAGCATTGGTGGTGGCGACGGCAAAGCAGGTTCTAAAGGTGTGGAAAAGTAGGAAAAAGCCACTGGTGGGGAATTGACTGAAGGATTTTCTGATGTTGTCAGACTTCGAGAGGGTTTTGTTCCGTGGGCAAGGTCGGGAGGACTTTTATTTGGATCTTTTGGTGCCCTTTCACAATCTGTATGGTAAGTATAATGGTTGTGTCACCTCCTGCGTAACCAAGTTCATACAGGTGGCAATGTTTTACCAATCTACTTAACCTATTCTAACATTACATGTCTGCTTCCTGTAAGGGAGGCATGATATCAAAATGATGACAGACACAAGAACTGCAAGTTCAAAACCTTTATTAAAGTTTTCAATGGGGTTGGAAAACTCCTATTTTGCCTTACAACTAAGATGGGAGTATTCTCGACCATCAAATAATAAAGAAAACACAGCCCCAGTCAGTCTATATCAAATCAAAATGGCGTATACTAACCAAAACCTAATGCCTACACTATCTCTCATACAAAAAGTATGTAAAGGAGGAATATGTATGCAAAGAAAAATCAGTGTTATAAAATAAAGGATCAATGTGGCTGAGTCAGCCTTACTCCCCACTTTGGACAGCACAGAGAAAGGCGGCCCCTGTAGACAGAATGACACAATCTGGATCGGGTTCTCAAAACAAAGGCAGTTCAAAACATGGATGGAGGCCCTCCTGGCCTTCCACATTAAAGTTACTTATTCCAGCATTCCAAAGGTTCTTTCACAGTTCTTCAAAAAGTTCACGCAGATCTCCATCTGTTGAGCTCGGACCTCTCAAAGGTTTAACAGTTTACATAGGTCTCCCTCATCCGGGCTTGGACCTCTCAATTAACAAATACCTAATTCAATGCAGATCTCCCTCAGCCTGGTTCGGACATCGTAATCATAATACTTGCAGGGGTTCCCTTCCCCAAGCTTTATTCACATTCGCTAGGCTTTCCCTTCCCCTAACTTATCACACTTCCTCAGTCGGGCTCTGACCGTTCACTGATGTCAAAGACTTTCGAATTTGCAAGGCTTTTACTATAGACCTTTGCAGGACCACTTCGACTTTCTCTTCAACTCACACTCTTGTGTTATTTGCCTCAGTGTCTCTTGGTCTTGGTAGTTCAGTACCATAAACACAAATGTTCATACCAATTTTCACTTAAAGAAATCACCTTTTAACTTCCCCTTTTGCCAGGATTAATCTTGACGAATGCGCCTTTCAGAGTTTGTTCACTTTGCTGCTTTATAACAAAATCTTTCACATTTCACAAAGACTTTCGAGTGGGCTACTTCCTTTCGCCAGACCACTCCGCTACTCTATAGCTTTTAGTTTAAAGTTCAATAATGATTAACCTCTCATGCGGGTCTCCCTCAGCCAGGTTCAGACCCTGCTGGATTTGCAAAAATAATTGTCTCTGGACTTCAAGTCTGTAAGAAACTCATGGTGGCATCAGTAAAGACAGACACAAGTGATTACAGTTCAAGGGTGTTTATTAAACTGAATGCAGGGTGGAAAAATACCTAATCTAAACCTAAATCTAAGATGGGGGGAAACGTCGACCATCAATTGAAAATAAGGCAGTCTTAGTGGTCTTGTGAAAAAATAAAAAGGGCCTATACTAAGAAACATATTGGCAAACCTTACAACTAATACAAAAAGGGTGTCGGATGGTTTTCAAGAAAAGAAAGAAGTGTTGACAAATAATATGTCAGGATGCAGTAACCTGGGTCTCGCTTGAGCACGGGGTAAAGTGGGATCTTGGAGCACAGTACACACCCGAGCTTTACCAGCACGAATTGACAGTTCTGTCCCAGTCTATCAGGAGTCTCAGTGGCCAAGTCTTGTTTTCCTTGAAAGTCTCTTGCCTTCGAGGACCTGACATGTTCAAATAACAACAAAAAAAGTTCCTTCAACAAAATTTAAGTTTGCTTCCTTCTTTTGCTTAGGGTGAGGGTTCTTCACCCCTGGTTCCCCCTCTTCCGGGCATTGACCCACGCTCCTCGTGGAGTTGGGTGATAGCTTTTCACCCCCTGGATTGCCCTATTCTGGGCTCTGATCCTAAAACAGTTCTTATCGATATCAAGGCCTTCAGTGGTTGAGTCTCCTGGTTCTGAGGGCCTGATAGGTTTACAAAAAAACAACTAACAAACACAGAGTTCTGTTCTACATATATCTCGGGTGATAGCGTCACCCATGAGTCCCCCTGTCCGTGCGCAGACCCCTCTATACTTTCATCCTCCCTCCACCAGGCTCACTATGGCTTTTCCTTCATTCACAAATCATAATGTCTTTTTAAACTGTTTCAGTGGCCATCCATTGTCCGATTCACCTTTGTCAACACACTGTTTCTTGGGACTTTAGACTTTGCCACTTCCTTGTCAGCATCCCGCTTCCGGGTTCACTCTTGCCAACTTCACATTCACATTTACTTTCAATGTTTACAGGATTCACTTCCCTTGCTCTCTCATGTGATGGGATTCACTTCCCTCTTTCTTTATAGTTCTTAGGTCAAAGGTTTTCGACTGTACAGGGATTTTGCTTGACCTCCTGTGTGACCACATTGACCTATCTTGGTGGCTCTCCTACGGCCTTCTGGTATCTGTAGTTTTGCACTGATGGGGATGGACCAGGGTTTCTCGGAGCAGCACCCACATGGTGCCGGTCCCCTTCTGCAGCTGGACTCCCCTTTACAATCTTATTGTTCTTTGAACTTCTCTCACTTTGCCATTTTGCGACTTTCATTCACCACAGCCCGGTTCTTATTGGTTCTCCTTCGACTCACAGGCTGTGATGAACCGCTTGGCTTTCCTTGTGGCCGGAGTCAAGGCCAGTACCACGGTAGCAGGAGGCCCCCCTCGCTCCCGCTTATCAGCGTTGATACACTGCGTTTACCATTGACATACGCTGCAACACACTTGGGCTATTGTCCTCTGTTTTACGATTCCTTCTGCGGAGGTTTCGCTGGGTTTTGTCAAAAAGGGCATGGTTGTATCGCTCCTTGTCAGCCTTTCGGTATTTGCCGCCTTTCTCCTCCTCTTGAACTGCTTGGTCTGGATAGCTGTCTCGTCATGCAGTCTGCCTTGCTCGTACTGTGCTCTCTTGCTCCACTTTTTATCCCTGTGGGAAAAGGAAAGGGCCGCCAGGTGTATGTGATTCAGGTTAATTGCCTGACTTTGCCTGACCATCGTGTCGGGACATGTCAGATAAACAGCTTTAGGGTTAGTCCAGTGTTTTCTATGGTGTGCATAAGTGTTTAGGTCAGGAAAGGGAAGAGTTGGAGTGTCAGAGTAGCCTACGGAGTAGGATGATGAGATAGGTTATTTATAAAGAACTCAATACCCAGGGGTTTCTAAGCACGGGCCTGGGAATCGAATCTGCGTTGCTCTGTGTCGTCTTGCTTCCAAGGCGAGCACGTTGCTTGAAAGGCGAGCATGTTGCCCCTGAGCTATCCTCCCTATAGGGCAAAGATTTATACGGAATTACAACCTTCGTATCAGGAGGGTTGAGGACCTTAGAAGAGGGAGGTTGATAGAAGTGACCGGGATTGTTCTTGTGAAAGGAACCACGGGATTGTGGGAACAGTAGTGTTTAGTCCAAGTAGACTGGGTGTTCGGAACAGAATGACCAGCGGGACATGAGGAAGAATGGTTGGAAGTATTCAGACAGGGAACCGGAAAGCAGGGATTCTGAGAGAGATAGTTTGTAAATGCAACGGGGTCTGGGATCCTAGGAGATTGGTTATATACGGAGGTGATGATATATTTGAGTAGAGAGATTCAGTGGATGAAAGGGGGTAGATGTGGTAAAGCCCACAAAGATCTTAGGAATCTCACCCTCCTCTCCTACTTCCCCAGTATGATACCACGTCTCACCTGGGCTATTCTCCCAAGCATAACCCCGGGTTCCCTTACCCAGGTGATCCTCCCTCGCTTGTCCACCCCCAGGGTTGGGATCTGAAAGCACCAGCCTGTCCCTGGCCACCTGAATAAGGGATTCTCGAGGTCTTACTGGGTGAATACCCTCAGGTTTCTCACAAGTCCCAGAATGCCCAAAGCTTTGCTAGCTCCCCAACATGGAAGACGGTCTTCATCGGATGTTTTCCTGAGATCAGGGTCTTTCCACCGCCCCCTCAAAGGCCTGGGATTTTCTGTCTCACCCAATGGAGGAGCTCTGGTTTGGCTACTGCCAGATAACCCGAGCTGACCCTGGTTTGGCTCCCTGGAGTCAGAGCTCCCTCGCCATACTGCAACCTCTCCTGTACTCACAGGCCTGGTAGTTTGGCAGTCCTCCTTAGTCCAGGCCTTCCAGGGTCTCTCCAGCTGCAGTCCTTCTCTCCTGCCTTCTGTGCTTCTTCCAGTATCCCCAGCTCGCTCAGAGTGTGCCTGTGTGCTCTACCTTTTATACTGACTGGGACCCTTAACAGGTTTCTGGTGGGAATGATTGTAGAGGGAGGCCTGACCTTGCCTGGCCTCATTATTGGTACATTGACATAGAGTTGGTCTAGTTGATGTGTATACCTTCCCTTGGGTAATCTTCATCACTTCTGTTTGACTCTTCTTTATACTAGTACTTAAAGGATCGAATGAATGAAGGGGATTCTGGGAAATGTAGTGTTTAGCAGACTTTGAAAAGAGGCCAGTTGAATAATTGTCAGGGATACGTCCATAAGAAAATTGTGATTATGGGTTTTGTAGTGTCCCTCAGAAGGGGAGGGCATGTTATTGTTAGAAAGAGGGGAATACATGTGTCATTGGGATAAATGGATTTTGGTTTCCTATGAGGCTTTCGCCTTCTTCTCTTCAAGGGAAAGCACTGGGGTAGGATAGGACTTAGTTTGGAATATCCCATGAAGGCTGGGGGTATGTCAGGTAGGGATGCTCCGGAAAGGGGGCGATGCCATTTCTCACCTCAGATGCCCCACCCCCGCTTCCAGAGGACCCCTCACACAGGTGATCTTCCCGCATTGGTCCACCCCCAGGGTCTGGCTCCAAAGGCGATGGCTGTGCCCTGGCCACCTGAGTAAGAGATCCCCGGGGTCGAAACAGTGAGACACCCTCAGGTTTCTCACATTCCCTAGGTACAAGCCCTAACATTTGGATCTGTGAAGCATACCCAAACACTACACCGCTTTGAAAGTGACACCCTGGAGGTCAATAGCTTTAGGTACATTGTTGTGTAAGAGTCTCCTGCAGGTATTTTTGTGTTCATGGAACAGACCCTTAGACATGCATATCAGATGTGTTCTCCTCCACCCATTTAGAAGTTGTCATGGTTACATCGTCTTCTCATCAACCACGGCATGTGGCTCTGCTGCATCTGATTAGTTTCACTGTCTGTCACTGGTGTCTTAACACAAACTTAAATGGTTTGCCTCACAGCAGTTCCTCCTTTGACTTTGACCTTTCACTCTTTCATTATATGGGTTAACCCAATAGGGGTGGTAGGCAAAACCTTGTTACAGTTGCATCATTTTGTCTCCAGCAATCTTGCTGGCAGGATTTTCCTCCGGTGTAGGGTTAATGGGATCACGAGACATATCACTACAAGGTGATTCTTGGGCTGGCCACTTTTTCTTCTCTTCTTCCTGCGATGGTCTTGTTGGCCCATGATGATTGGCCGCTTGATCCTCCATCAATATGACCCCATAGTGACCAGCCAGATCACCACCATGAGGCATAGCAATAGCATTTGTATCTATGCCATTAAAAGACTGCATTGCTGTGCTTTTTGCCATACATTGTCCATGATCTGATAAAGACAGCTTGGCAAGTTGTTGATCACATCAAGATTCTTCGCAAATAGAATGTGTTCTTGGGTATGTTCTTCTCTTAAATATCTCCCCATTCTGGTTAGTTCCTTGAGAGCCACCTCATGCCGTCAGAATCGCAGACGAACGGCTTCCCTGGAGCATGGATAAAAACCTGGAGGGCTAGATGCAGGGGCATTGCTAGGTGGGGGCAGAGGGGGCTATAGCACCGGGTCTTTTGGTAGTAGCCCCCAAAAGAAGCTTGTGGACTACAATCATAAGGCTAGCTAGCCCCGAATCCCGACTGCCCTGACATTAGCGTAGCCCTGGATATTTTCCAGACATAGCAACACTCTGCCTGCACCCTTTGCCTAGACCTCAAAAGACATGCTAAACCTGCTCGTATCTGACATCTGGATCAGTCACTGATTCAGGCCTCCATACCACTCTCCCTTCCTTTCTCATAGGCTCTGGGATCTGAACAGAAAAAAAACGTGTCCCTTCATCCCTTTGCTTGGACGACTGGTACACAGTTGTGAAGATAGGACTCCTCAAACACAGAGAAGTGAGGTCTAACCAAGGGCCAGAATGGCAGACAGGATCCTCCAAGAGGGCGGGAGCGGTTGGGACTGGTTCTCCTCTAGTTTTTTTAAATAAAGTTTTACTGTCCCTATACTTTTTTTTATTTATTTTTTTTTAATTTTTTTAACTTTTATTTTTGTTGGCAGAGGCAATTGACATACACATGCAACAGAGCAGCTATGAGGTGACAATCTGAACAATCAACAGAAAGCAACGGCACATATGAGCAGTGAACAATAGTCGCGTGGAGAATAAAGCACTACAGTGCATGTAGTGTCAGGGCACATAGCAACAATAATTACGGTGAATTATTAACCGAGGAGTGGGCGTCCAGACCATTCAGATAACTATTAAAGGCAGTCCAAAAGTTTTTAGACCGGGATCGGGCCGGGAGGGTACTGATGTATTCCTCCTCACAGTTCTGAGACCAAGTCAATAAGTTTAGCCATTTCCGGAAGGTAGGAGGAGCAGAGCTCTTCTAGCTCTGTAGAACACACTTTTTGGCAATTATACAGCACACATTTAAGAGCTTAGCCGCCCCTCTGACCTCCTCGTCCCCCCATACCCCAAACAGTACACCCAGCGGATCGGGCCCAATAGCAGTAGCGCAGATTTCTGACAAAGTTTTCAGGATCTCATCCCAAAATGGGGTTAGCCGCGGACAGTCCCAGAACATGTGTAGATGGCCCCCATCCCCTGCACCACAGCGAGGGCAGAGCCGTGGCTCAGAGCGGGCGAACCTGGAGAGCCTGCGCGGGGTGTAATATATCCTGTTCAGTAGTTTGTACTGTATAGTGCGGTATCTAAAATTCAGGGAGACCCTATTAGTGTGAGAGCACATTTCCCCCCATAGTTGGTCCGTGAGTTCTACCTCCAGTTCGGAAGCCCAGTCGTCCCGCGCCCCAGAGAGCTGCGACGTGTCAGTCGTGAGAAGAAGTTTGTACAATGATGATACCACCCCGCGGGCCCCACCCGAGTTGGCGATGTAGGAGATCCCAGGGGAGTCGGGGGGTTCGTTGGGGAACTCAGGCCATGCGTCACGGAATGCAGCACGGAGTCTGTAGTATTGTAGAAGTTCCATCGGTGATCCCGAGTGGCCCGGTTTCCAAGTCTGTGGTGTTATGAAGAGCCCATCCGGGTAGAAGTCAGTTAGGGCTAGGTATCTCAGAGACCGCCAGTGTCGTGCCATGGCTGTGTCATTCGTGGGTTCCAACCTGGGGAATTGCCAGGCGGGGAGCCACTTGTAGTACGGGTGTTCCTCATTGCCTGCAGTAAATATCCGCTTCCAGGCCAGTAAGGTGGTTCGGACTGTGTCTATGGGAGAGTTTGGCTCATATCGTGGGTGTAAGATTAAGGTCATTATGTTGGTGCCAGAGGCAGCAAGGGTTTCTAGCTTGACATGCGGGTGGGGGGGGGCCCAGGTTACCAGTAGGTGGCAAACTGTGCCTGCGCTGTGGCCCAGTACCGCATAAGATCAGGAGCAGTGAACCAGCCTTTCTCGTAAGGAAGAGTCATGGCAATCCATTTATTCCGCACTGCTCCAGAGTGCCACAGGAACTGCGCGCACATCTTGTGTAGGTCTGGGAAGTACTTCTTGCCGGGCTATATGGGGACATTCGTAAATGTGTACAACAGTTTGGGGAGCAGTATAATTTTAACCAGAGATAATATCCCCGCCAATGACAACGGTCTCCACCAATTCTGCCATGGCCAGGTAATTGTTAGCTAAAAGAGCTTCTTTGGACAGAGACACCTGAATTCCCAGATATTTAATCCCGTCAGGGGACCAGCGGAGCGGGTACTCCGTGGCAGGTTGGTTTGTGGAGCTCGTGAGGGGGAAGAGTTTTGATTTTGTACAATTGATGGTGAAGCCAGAGTATGTACCAATACGGGTAATGTCACGCTTAATAGGGTCAAGGTGGAGGTCTGGGTCTCTAACGAACAGCAGCATGTCGTCTGCATAGAGTGAGATAATTTCGGGGGTACCCTGCAGCCGTATCCCTTTGCGTAAGTGGCGCTCCCTGAAAAAGTCTGCCATAGGCTCTATGGCCGGTGCAAACAGGATCAGGGAGAACGGGCATCCCTGGTGGGTGCCTCTGAAGAGAGGGAACAAGGCAGACGTTTGAGAGTTGACTCAGACCCTGGCGACCGGGGAAGTGTACAGCAGTCTGATGTATGCAATCATTCTAGGCCCAATACCCATGGTCTCTAGGACCAACCACATGTATTTCCAGGACACCATATCAAAGGCCTTCTGGGCATCTAGGGTGACCGCGACTGCACTCACATCTTAATTGATTTGTGCCGTAACGTTAAGAAGCCTCCTGATATTATGTGACGTGGATCTCCCGGGCACGAACCCTGACGGGTCGTCGTGCACCATGTATGACATAACAGGTAGGAAGCGGTTAGCAATCACCTTGGAGAAGATTTTTGTATCCAAGTTCATGAGTGAAAGGGGCCGGTATGATCCACATTCATCGCTAGGCTTACAAGGCTTGAGCAGGACCGTGATAACGGCCTCGCGTAATCTCGGGGGGAGGGATCCCAACCGGAGGGACTCATTCCACACTCCGAGCAACTCGGGGGCTAGTATAGCAACATGCTCCTGATAGAATTCTGCCGTTAGTCCATCGGGGCCCAGTGCCTTTCCCTTTGGGAGACTAGAGATAGCCTCCACTATTTCGTCCAATGTAACGGGGGAGTCTAATTGGTCTCTTGTCGCTGGGGAGACGATAGTGGTGGGAATCTGTTCCAGGAGCTCCCGCATCTGAGAGTCGCTGTGTTCGGGGGGCTGGGAGTATAGCTCAGAGTAGAAGCCTGTGAAGACCTCGAGGATATGCTGATCGGACCACTGTGTCGTCCCCTGACTGTCCTTAACACAGGTAATTTGGGATTGGCCCCACTCCCCCCTCGCCAAGGCGGCCAGCGTTTTGCCAGGTCTGTCACGCTCGCCGTATTTCCGTGCAGCCTGTAGGCGGCTGTGGCACTGGACTTCCCTATTGGCCAGCTCATTGAAGGTCTTGAGCTCCTCACTGATCTGGGAGAGGACACCTGGGTCAACAGAGGACGGGTGAGCTCGCTCCAGGTCCCGTAGTTTAGTTTCAGTGTGGAACAGGGTGGCTCTTATGGATTTGAGGACTCCCGACTCCCTGGAGATGTACGCCCCCCTAATGAAGGCTTTGAAGTCATCCCAGCGGACCCCCAGGGTGGTGGACTGCAGCAAGTTGTGCTCAAAGTAAGACTGAATATCAGCGAGGATGTCCGCCCTGAACACAATGTTCCGCAGAGCGGCCAATTTGAAGCGCCATGTGTTAATGGTGGGAGACGGTATTCCCAGTTCCAGGGATATTGAAATCGGCGAGTGGTCAGACAATGTGCGTGCATGTATGCATGTTTCAACCACCCTGCCCAGCATGGAGCCGGATAGCAGGAACAGGTAGATCCTGGAAGAACTGTCATGCACTGATGAATAGTAAGTGAATTCCTGCGTTTGTGGATGCAATGTCCTCCATGCGTCATGTATGTCGAGTGTCGCACAGTGGGTCAGGAGGCTACGCGCTACAGCTGGCAAGGGTCTGGAGGCTGTGCCAGTCCTATCCAACATGGTATCAAGAATGAAGTTCGTATCCCCCCCAGGATGATCTGCACCCCCACATACCCCATCAGTATGGATACCACCTGGTCAATAAATTCGGGAGAATCAACATTAGGGCCATTGGTATTTACCAGCAAATAGTCCCTGTTGGCAATGGCACATTGTGACACAGTATACCTCCCCTCAGTATCTATGTAACTCTTGTGGAGAACAAACTTAAGTGACTTATGGATCAATGTCAGCACTCCCCTTGAACGAGTGGAATATGAGGTGAAATATCTGTGCGGTCCCCAAGTAGGCGCTATACTCCTAGCCAGCGGGCCCGCAGAGTGTGTCTCCTGCAAAAGCAATATTTTGCAGCCATGCCTGCCGGCATATGCCATAATCTTGCGACCCTTGGTGTAATTGCTTAGGCCCCCCCCTATACTTTTATTTAAAAAAGAAACCGTGCTGGAATGGTTTCGTTTTACACTATAAGTGTAGGAAGAAGTTGAAACTTGTGCCTTGAGTGCACTGCACTGACCATTCCCTTAGACAGCAGGCACATGTGTTTGAGTTTGTATTGTGAGTGGGAGGGGGTGTGGTGATGGGGTTTGTAGGGTGCTGGGCAGCAGTGGCGTTTCTACGAGGGGGCCCCCCTGAACTTCTGCACCCCCCTAAGACGAGCAGTGACTGTGTTCTCTGTTTGTGGTTTAATTTGTGACACTATGGCAAATGTCTGCATATCACACGGCAAATACTCTCCTTTTGTCTCAAAGGTAGCAGTGATCTTGGTATGCATTCTGGCATTGGTATGAACATGAGTAGGAGACACTTCTCAGGTGTTCCTGCCCGGATTCTGCACAGTGACCTCCATAGTGTACAGAGCAGCTTACAGCCACCCACCCCCGCCAGCGGAATGCAGCACACGAAACTTCTAATGATGGGTCATTAGTCACTGAATGGTTTCGTGCCTGCATTCTGATGGGAGGGGAGGTTCAGTGGGTACTGGGTAATTGGGGTGCACAAAAGCCTCTCTGCAGGAATGCTTGTGACGTCACACATTACCTTTCATAGGCGGCCCCCCCACTTTTGTCTATGGCCCCCCCTACTTTTGTCTTTGGCCCCCTGTGTGCCCCTCTTAAATTTGCTTCCTGTTGGCGCCACTGGGGGGCAGGACAGTAGGGAACATAGTTCCACTACCTCTTTCCGTACACTTCAACCACTGAATGAAGCATGGTCAGCAGGGCTGTGAGAACAAGAAAGAACCTATTAAGAAAATAGCCAGGCAGTGAGCGAACCCCCCCTTAGAACCCGAGGAGCCTGTATACAACAGCACTTGCCAAAGAAGGCAGTCCAGGCAGGCGGCACCACTAACAAGAAGGCCGAGTGTGCTTCCAAGCTGATGGGCTCTTTGGTGGGGTTCTTGGAAAGGGGCTTTGTCTACTACGGCAGAGAAGATGGAAGGGAGCAACTGAGAAACAGAAAGCCCTGCTTTGGACTAGGGTAAGTAGGTTAAATAGAAAAGAGGAAAGTAAGGCGTACATGGCCTCGCTGGTCACTCAAGTCTAATCGTGTTTGCTCAATACGTTTTTCGCCTCATTTAAAAACAAATATATGTTATGAGTGTGCGGGGGGAGGCTTGGGAGTGGAGGATGTCAAGGAGTGGGGGTATTGACTATAGGGGCGGTTGAGTGGGACCCCCATTTAAATAAGATCAGGGGAAAAACATGACGAGCAAAAGTGCACACCATTAAACTAAAAACAAAAACAAAAATAGAACCGGTGCTAGAGAATCAGGAGAGGCTGCCAGTGAGTGGGGGGTCAGGAAGAACAGAAGGAAGGCGTGTGGGCTACGCAGTGCCTGCACAGGCCAGTGTTAAATCAGAGCAAGGCTGAGAAGGGCTTATATCTTTTATTTAAGAATAAGCTATCACGACAGCAGGCACAACCTCTGACAGCCAGGCTTAAACTGACCATCAACCGATTCCAGACCCCCTTCGTACCATAACATTCCACAATAGAAGCTGCTGACATCACAGCCACCTAGCTGCATATAAACCATCTAAACAAGTACATTAAAACATTAATCTGACTTGAATAGAAATAATCAATACATGCATTAGTAAACACTTATCACATTGTGAACTACCGATTGCAGTATTGAACAAAAACATTGTGAACTGAATATAAAAAATACCTAATCCTAACACATCTCCCCCCTTTGCCTTTATTGAAGCTGAGGTTCATTCTACACAATAGTCTCTGAGCCATGTCAGTCTTTTCCTTGCTCTCCCTCTGCACATACCTGCATTCTCCATACCACTGGTATCTTCACCATTCTCACCTCTTGCCCTCTTGAGCTCTACCTTATGTTCCACAACCCCCTTGTTGTCAACTATCATATCCTCAACCACTTTGTTTTTTATCATACTGTCCTCATCCATGTTGGATTCACACTTAACCAATCTTGAGCCAGACCAACACTCCCCACCTTCTAAAATCACCACATTCCCTCTGACAGCTGCAACTTTTTTTGGACCTATGAATATGCTCTCGACACATTTGGAACCCAAATGTGGATTCTTTATCAGGACCATATCACCCTTCTCCATTTTAGTTTCTCTGGCCTTATTGACATCATCAAATCTTTGCTTGTTTGTGCTTCTTTGATCAACCTCATTATTTCCTGGTGATCTATGTCTACACTCCCTGCCATCTTCAACCAACCTGGACACAGTTTGGTTCCAGGTTGTCTTCCTTTCAAAGACACAAATGAATATACCTTATTAGTTGAATGAGGTGTAGTGCAGTAGTTCCACATCAATTCCTTTAGTACTTCGGTCCACTCTAGACCAGATGCCAACGCCAATTGTATGCCACCCTTAACAAACCTGCTTGATTTTTCAACTAGCCCATTTGCCCTTGGGTGGTACAATGCTGTACGTACATGTTTGATACTAAACATTTTGAGAAAATTCAACATCCTCTCTGAACAGAATTGCACCCCGTTGTCTGTTACTATAACCGTGGGGAAACCCTCTCTGTAGAACACATCTTCCAGAAATGATATCAACTCAGATGTGGTAGCTTCACAGAGTGCCTTCCATTCTAACTATTTAGATAGTCCACCATCACAACTAAATATTTGTAGCCCTCACTCAGTTCTTGTATGGGACCAATCAAGTCAATTGCTACTTTCTCCCATGGTTCTCCAGGTACACTCACAGGAGCAAGTGGTACTTCCCTGACAACCTTACTCTTATTGCTCCTCTCAGATTCCTTACAATATCTGACCTTCTTCTCTACGTCACTATATACATCTGGCCACTAAAATGATTGCCTCAAATACCTCTTGGTTCCTCCTTTACCTAAATGCCCTTGATGAGCCACATTCACTAATTGTGCTCTAATGCTACTGGGGGGTACTACTTTATTCCCTCTTCTGAGTATGCACCCATCCTCAGACAAATTTAGTTCCTCCCTCACTTCAAAAAATCTGTTATAACATCTGTCCACATTGTTTTCGTCTGGCCAACCATCCCTTGGTCAAACTTTCACTTGGTTCAACTCTTTATCCTCTTTATCCGATTGCAACCAATCTCCCTTGTTTATTGCATTACACCTTATCTCAGCAATATTAAAGTCTTGTTCCCTGACTGTTTCTGTGTTCCCACCATTGTCCACCAAAGCTTCTACAGGTAGTCTGGATAAACAGTCTGCAACCACATTTTCCCTACCTGGTATGTAACATACTTTGAAATTGTAGCCTAACAATTCCACCATACATCTGGAAATCCTCGGTGAGCCTTTGGCCCAATCCACACCACTCATGAGTTGTACCAACGGTTTGTGATCAGTTCTAACTTGAAAAGGCTGACCCCATAAAAAAACTTGAAGTGTGCAATGGCCCATGACATCGCCAACGCTTCTCTCTCTATTACAGAGTAATTCCTCTCTGCTCCCCTCAACGGCCTTGAGGCGAAAACTATCAGGTGTTCTGTTTTACCAGAATCATATGGGGATAACATGGCACCTAGACCTAAAATGTTAGCTTCAACTGACAACGTGGTTTTTCTACCTGAAACAAATCCACTAAGAGATGGCGCTTGAGCAATTGCTTCCTTTATGGATGTAAATGCCACTTGGCATTCCTCAGACCACTTGAAATGTACTCCCTTTTTCAACATATCCCTTAATGGGGAAGAAATGGATGCAAAACCATTCACAAATGTATGATAATATTCGGCCAAACCCATGAATGACCGCAATTGTCCTTATCCTTGGGCGAAGGAGCTTTACTGATACTGTCTACCAATGATCTTTTAGGCGATGTACCTGCGTCTGATATTCTGTGACCTAAATACTCCACTTCTTTAACTGCAATTTTACATTTACTTCTCTGAACCATTAAACCAGCCTCTTTCAGTCTTGTCAAAACACACCTTAACACTCTCTCATGTTCACTCTCATCCTCAGCATATACTAGTATATCATCTTGAAATACAGTCACATGATCTACCCATTCAATACTTCCTCCATCACTTTCTGGAAAACAGAGGCAGCTGAAGCCAGACCAAAAGGCATTCAGAGAAAATGTATGTTCCCTCAGGAGTAATAAATGCTGTGAGATGTTGACACTGTTTAGAGAGTGGCACCTGATGGTGCGCTGCCGACAAATCAATTACAGAGAACCACTTGGGTTCCCCCAATGTGGCTAAAGTCTCAGCTATTATGGGTAGAGGATGTCTGTCTACTAAAATGTTTTGGTTCAAGCTCCTGAAGTCCACACACATCCTTAATTTCCCATTGCTTTTAGTAACTAACACAACTGGCGATAACCATTCAGTACCACCCACAGGTTCAATCACTCCCTTCTTCATAAGATCTGCCAACTCTTCACATAACTGTTCTCTCATATTTAAGGGCACATGTCTAACTTTATGAACAGCCGGTTGAGGATTTCTTTTGAGCCTGATATTGTGTTCAAAATGTCTGAGCTTGCCCAAATTCTCGGTGAATACTTCAGGAAATTCTTTAGACCATTTGTCCTCCATTTCAGCAATAGTTACTAGTTCCGATGCACTATCTTGTACTCTTACAAGTTTCCTTTGTTCCTCCCAGCCAAGTAACGAAGCACCCTTCTTCGATACCAGAATGTTGGCTGCACACGTTCTGCCCTTGTACAGAACTTGTGCTTGAAAATGTCCTAAAATGTCAATCGGTGATTCACCATAGCCACAGGGCTGCACATTTGCCAATTCAAGTGATCTTGGGTCTTTCCTCAACACTTTCTTTAAGGTCTCCTCCGATATGATGGTCCACGGTGAAGCCGTGTCAACTTTCATCACCATTTTTCAGTCATCAACTTCAAATTCATCCAGGGGCCCACCTTGTTCACCAGAGACTGCAGAAATTTGGAAGATGTACCTGGCAGCTACTTCTTGAGTAGGAATCACCGTTGACGCATTCAAAGTCATTCTGCTCGCTTCGCCACTGGATTCTCTTGACTCCACCATGTTGATTGATGAGTCTCTGCAAACGTTCGCAAAATGTCCTCTGCGCTTGCACTTAAAACATTCAGCGAATCCCACTGGGCATGTGGGGAAATTCGGACCATGTTTAAGACTGCCACATTTAGTGCACCTTGTGTT